>NC_142960.1:16783000-17410500 GCF_039701765.1 Tetranychus urticae
TTGGATTCGAGTCTCATGATGAAAATAAAAATGGAATCAAGAAAAAGGTATTCAATTGATGAGAAAATTTTGTTTTCACTTGATTAGGTTTGACAGGAGATTCATGAGGATTGAGAGAAAAGAGAGTGAAAAAAGGAAATAAAGGAATGTGTGAAATTCAAAGAGAATCAGAAGAAGAAGAAGAAGAAAAATGAAGATAAAGGTTAAGAGAATGGGTTCAAAGATAATGATGAAAATTCAGCTGAATGGCGAGTTATTGTTCTGAGACTTGGTCAAGTTGGTTACCTTGAAAAGGTCATAATCTTTTCTCTTTTTGTTTCTTTCCTCATTACTGAAACGCTTGTCACTGGGAGTGAATCTCGACTGGGAGTGAAAATGATAAATTCAAAGCAATTGTAGATTCGACTTGACAACAGTTGAAAATTTACAAAAAAAAAATGAAAAACATTTAACTCTTCAAGTGATTCAATTCTTGGCTTCAACTTAAGAACTGAGTAAAAGAAAAAAGATTGAACAGATAAAAGGTTGAATGAACAAAAGGAAATAAAAGATAAAAACTTGTATGATTGTTGCTGGGAGTTTGCAAAATAATAGCATCAACAATCTTATAAAGTCCGAGGAAAAATGATGAAGAGTGGGAAATATTTTTTTTCTTCGAGGAACCACGCTTTGGAACATTTGATTGCCTTTTTTTGGTTGATACTTGATTTGCTTTTATTTAAACTTTCAAATGTTGCAAAATTTTCTGTTTCACTTTCACCAACCAAAAATGTAATAAATGATGTTCAATAAAATGTTCAAGAAGGATAAAAGTAGTCATAATATTGCAACAAAATTCACCCGATTATCTCTAGATTTATGAGCTTTTCAATTTCAACTTTTCCCTTTTCTTTCCTTCTTCAAGGTAATTCAAGTGTTTTTGCAACCGTTGAGCGATTACCAGAAATTAGACGAATTTATTTTCGCCATTCTTTTTCACTTGCGATTTCCAACCTCATTACAAGACATTTCAAGTAAAGAATTATTTTTCTCTGACTTTTTTTTCAAAAAGAATCAGTTTTTTTTCATTTTCATGGGTTTCTTTTACTCTCTTTTTGATCGTATTTTCATGCTTATTCATTTCTGATAGCATTGTTGCTTCGTTTCAACGGAAATTAAAGTTGATATTTTGTTCACTATAACTTACTTTTCATTCTTTTCGTTACAATCGTATTGTTCAATCTTATTTTAATATAAATATGAATTGGTTGAGAGTAATGCGAAGAAAGTTTGAGAAATTCAAATTCTCTTCCATTTTCATGAAGATCAAAGAATCATTTGAATAAAGTTCAGAAACTCATCAACTGTTTGAACCAATTCAATGAACTCTCTTAACATGCATTTGAATCAAATTCAAGAATAATTACGATCCCTGAAACACAAGATCGGAAAACAATACGAATTCTTGACTCATTAAAATCGACTAATTTTCCAAGTCGATTTCATTTGAATCAGGAATAAGAACACTAAACTCTAGAATAACTGAAATCACAAATACAAAACTCATTTGATAGAAATGTACGAAACTTTGAAACTCGATGAAAAAGATCACTTCTAAAATATCAGTTCACAATCATTGAATAGCAAATCAGAAGAAATTTTGTCGAGTATTGAGCTTTCTTTTTGACTCGAAATGCTTTTCGATAATAGCGTAGTTTTGTCACAAGTGGAACATCATTTGTGTGTCGTTTTCATGTTGGACTGAATAAACTTGGAGCTTCAACTTACCTCGATGTCGATTCGTTTGTTTGTCAAACATTAACATTGCATCCTCAATCCTACCAAATTGAAGAAAATAATTTTTAACATCTTCGAGTGTCGTAGGTGCTGAAAGGCCACCGACAAAAATCTTCTTCGTCCTTGTCACCATTTTTGGATGCGCTCTTTTGGGAAACGCTATTTTAGGGTCGATCTGATAAAATATTTACAAAAGCAGAGTTTCCATGAGCATAAAGTTCTGCAACAAAACGGCGCCAATTTCATAAACAATTGACATTGAATGACAACAAAAAATACTAACCTTTTTACCGTCCAACTCGTGAGGTCCATTCGTTAAAACTTTATCAACAGCCGAAGAATCAGCAAATGTTACAAACCCGAACCCTCTGTAAAGAGACACAAGAAAAGAAAAGTTAAAAACTTGAAATCTCATGAAAATAATTGAACTTGAATAAGACAGTAAAATGTCTTCAAAAACACAATTGATTAAAGAGTTAAATTGTAACTAAAATTTTGTTGATCGATTCACTTTTATATTTCCTATTTATTAGCCTTTCCGAGTGATTCAACAGATAAGCAGTTCCATGCTCAAAGATGTTACATGAAAAGGATAAGAATTGGTAAAAAATGATACAGAATAAGTTAACAGAAATTTTCTCTATTTCATCTTCTGAAGAGATTTAACCAGAAAATAAATAATAACAAGTGATATTATTGATGATTTATAACACTAAAGAGAGAGAAATGTTCATCCTTTTGTCAATCTATTCAATGGAATCACATGAAATAGGATTACATGTACACCAGCAGAATTTTTCATTTGACTTTAAACTTGATTCAGATTCTATTTCAAGCCTTTTATCCATTCCAAGAATTAATCAGAAGCAAAGAAGAAAAAACCATTTCATGAGGAAATTACATAAATCAATTAATATCCAAGATATCAATAACGAAAACTGAACAAAAGAGAAACTCTTTTTTGCTCAGATTATTGATTCAATGATCAGTATCAAGAGATTTATCAAAGTGTTGATGACTTATCATGAGTCAACCAAGTGTTTACATAATCGATGCTTCAATTACCAAGTAATTTTTGTTGGAACAACGAAAATATTCAAAATTTCGTTGACAGATTCAACATTTAAACTTTGATTGATTTCGATTGAAAAATGTGTCATTTGTAACAATTATGTAAAAACATCACTTTTCGAGTTTCCGTAAAGTAAATGTTTAACCGCAGAAAAAGTTGTTTAACTTTGATTGATTACAACTTCGATCGATAGTTGCGAAAAGATGATCGAGATTCGAATCTGATTTTCCTTCGAAAATTTTCCTTCACTTATATCTTGAAAAATGGCGATTCGATTGAAACACGTTTTTTCGTCCTGTCAATAGTCGAGTCCTTGACTGATTATTGTTCATCAACTGTTATCCCAATAAACTGAATGTGATTTGAATGTTGATTTCATCGAATCTGTTATTCATTTTGTATTATAATTTATGCAAAGAGATAATTTTTCAAAATGAAAAATTGCAAGTTTGAACAGTTCAAGATGGTTCAACTGGCGAAAGATCAATGATGAAGACTATTCAAATTGAAACTTTTCTCAACTCTTAATTCCAACATTCCAATCAATCAAAATGCTTCAAGACACAGAAGATGTTAATACAAGTTCAGAAAATAATCATTTCTTCTTTCATCACTTTTCACTTTTCCATCATAATCATCATTTCCATGAAAACGTGAAAACATTAACATGAAAAAAACTCGAATTTGCATTTTAACAACTTCAATTATTCACTAATTAATTATCAATAAAAAAGCCTTTGTTTACCTCATTTTACGTCATTCCTCAACATTTACCTTTACTCAGTTTTCATTTTCCTTTTTCATTGATTAACCCAAAAATAGAATATATTTTTCGACTTTTTTGTCTATTCTTTTTTCGAACTTTGCTTCGTTTTCTGGTTTCATTAAAGGCCAGTTTAAATTGAATCAAAGAGCAAGGATGAAACGATATTAACTTTAATCAATCAAGACTTGGATTAACTTTATCTTGTTGCTTTGGATGTCAATCAAAATGTTGAGAAAAAAAATTTTCTTATTTTACGAAAATCTTTTCATTTTTTATTATCCAGTGAAAATAGTAATCTTGGAATTGGGATAACAGGGAGAACTGGAGATGGATGTGCTTTCATGATTATGTGGCAGTGTTGAAGGTTTTCTTGAAGTTCATTGGATTCGGGAAAAGGTCGACAGGCTCAAGTGAAAGGTGATCATGATTGACAGATAATTAGAGTTGGGTTGGGATGAAAGAGTGAAACTGATGGAAAGTGCAACTTTCATCAGCTTTCCTCTCTTGTTAGTCAAACAAATCTCGTTGACGAACAAAATATTAATTATTAATGAATCAAAAATGCTGGCGACTCGGCGTCATCCCAAATCTCATCAATAACATTGAATAAATTTCCATCTTTAAATCTTCTTTTCTTCAACTCAATCCATTTTCTGGTTTAGAAAAATTTCACTCGATTAAAGAGTAAAGTTGATTGATTCAAATAAACTCAGCATGATAATTTACAGAATATCATCAATTCTATTTTTATCCGTTTCAAGTGATTTTTCAATTTACTCTTGTTTCACTCAACTTACATAAATGATGTGAAAATCGAAAGCTTAATGACTGAAGCAGCTGTTGAGGTTTGCCTTAAATTAAGGTGAAAATCAGAGGAACAAGAAAAGAAGTGAGAAAAGTGCGCAAATTTGAATAATCCAAGAAAATGAAGAGAACGCATGAAAAGAACATTTTATCGATATTGATCTTTCGATTATTTTTGGACTGTCTATGAATATCACAAAATGAATTGCTATTTGCATTTCAAGGTTAACTTCTAGAGACAACAATATCTGCAAATAAAATCATTCATTTGAATATCTTTTGCTTTTCCATGAATCTTCAAAAATCATGAAAAAATATTTTCGAATTCATTCATGATGAAAACTCCAAAACCTTGAAAATCTCTGAAATCTTTGATAGTTGATACGCTTCACTTTCGAGGAATTTTCCGATTCGAATTTTTCGATTTTTCTTTTCAGTTCAGAAAGGTTATTATTCCTGTCGCAATGGAAAATGATGAATTTTGGAAGAATTTCATAGAGAAAAGTTCGATTTTCATAAAGACTTTGCAGAGTTTCGAATGAAAAAGTATCGATTTTATTCGTCAAGTTTTTGTTCTTCATGAGAAAAGTAATGGAAAATGATGATGTTGAAAATTTTGAAAATTTCGTGAAGAAAATTTTCGATGTTTAGAGTTTTGAACAAAAAGTACAAACTGATGTTTCGGTGTAATTACAGTTTTGCATTTAATCTTGTAAATTGACGATAGAATGGTTAATGACGAAAAGATCAATTAACTTGAAGAATGGGTAAAGAAATGCTCATGTTAATGATAGACTCTGAATGAAGAGACACGGTGAAAATATGAATAATTGAAGCGCAACTATTTGATGAACATTCATCAACTTGTTTGTACTTGAATGGGTTGAAAATGAAAAATTTACATGGAAAAAAACTCGGAATAATTGTTGCACTCTTTGTTGAGCATCATGAAAGGTTATTTGTTTTGCTAACCCAAACAAGCAAGAAACAATTTCCAGCTTCAAGTAAAAGTAAAATGTTTCAATGAACTGGGCCGTTGATGGTAATTTAACTTTTCACTTGATGATAAAATAAGACCATAATAACCACAGGAAAAGGAGGAAAAAACACAAATAAAAAAGATAAATCTTTATTTAATGTTTTCTCTGCTTTTCTTGCATCAAAATTGAGGATAAAAAAAGGGAAAACAATAAGAATAAGAAATGTGATAACATAAGATATAATCTTCACTCCCAGTAACATTCAACACGATAACATTTTTCATTCCCTAAGGGTTGTTATTTACAAATGCTAACATTAAAAGTAAGTTTCATTTTTAATGTATTAAAACGTTTCCCTTGTCATCTTTTCATCAACTATTTCATCATTCATTTTAATCTTCATCATTTCAACATTCATTATTTAAGTTGAGCGGCAAGTTTCGGGTTGCAATAAGCAATTCAACTTCCAATTGACTAACCAAAATTGTTTGCTAATGGTTCGGCGAAAAAACAAGAGAAATTCAATTCGAAATATTGACCATTTAATGCTTTCACCTTTTTTAAATACCAGAGTTAGTATCTATTGATCCAACATTCAAATATTTAAACCTACATTTCAATCGGTCAATAAATTTGAAAACAGAATCATCATGAAATAAATTATGAAAAGGGATCCTTTCTTAGTATATAGTACATTGAAGGTGATTTGTTTTTACCTTCGAACAACATCTGAAAGACTTTCCGATAGCGCACATTTTATTGAATAATTTGTTAAGAAAAGTCAAAAGATTCGAGAATTTTCAGAAAATGACCTTGAATGACCTTGATATTTATGCTATGTTGAAATGTTATCAAAAACAAAAGTGCACAACACCGGGGTATCCCAAGTACTAAGTCGTGCTGAAACTGCTTAATTTCGGAGATCTTGTGCTTTCAGTCTGGTATGGTCGTAGTAATGTTACGATTCGATTTTCAAATCGATCAGATCGATTTTTTTCACTCTAAATGATCGATATAAACCCTATCGATCAATCGATTTCTGCAAGTGAGTGCTTTCAGATGATACTTTTGTATTGAAAATGTCAAGGAAAAGTGTTTTTGACAATATTGTTTTCTGATATAAATGTTTTTGAAAAATCGAAAATTAATCGATTTCTGAAGAAAATCAATCTCAGTATAAATCGGAAATTAAAAATTGCTAGTTTGAACTATCCAGTAAAAATAATAAAAATTTATTTTCCACTCGAACATCTAAAATTGTCTTTATAAACAGAACTCAAGATTCATTGAAATATAGCCGTAGCTGGTGATATAATGATGAAAGTTTCAAATGTTGAATTTTCAGTTTTGAGCAAGAAAAGACAAAATATTTGGAAAAATCGTTCTGAATTCAATTGCTTTTAAACATGTTGAACTTTTCCTAATCAAACCTTAAAAAACGTTAACTAGTTGAGTTATAATGAATCCTGAAATGTTGTGTGCAATAAATTTACTCTCAACATGGTTACATGACAATATCTGTATACAACGCGTTTATCGTTTTTTGTTGTTGTCCCTTTATTATCCTCTCATTATTGCCATTATTATCGTCATTATTATTGTTATTATTAATATAATCGTGACAAAAGATAATCACTCAGATAATATTACACAACTGTGATGGGCACAGAATAATAGTGACCATTTTAATGATAATTGATAATCAAAGAGCGATAAAGTAAAATTAGCTAAAAGTGTTCGAAAGTGATATTCGTGTTAAGGGAAGCAGCAAAAAGTAATATCTCGTTATTTGTGAGAAACTTGAAATCAATTGTTATTTTTGTTGCTTTACTTTGTGAATATTTTATCGACTAAATTGAGCAAATAATATTTTCTTTTCCTCTTTCATGATACAGAACTTTTATCTGTTACACAGTCTTTCGATGCTACAGTTAACAAAATAATTGTTCAACAATTAATTATTTATTTAAAGCAATGTTTTCCATCTAATCACATTCGCTCAGTTTTTTTGTTTCATTTCTTGTTCCATGTTTTTCAATCAACTTTCCATTCTCAACATTTCAATATCATGCTATCGATTTTATTCACAGTCAAAATGTGATTCTTTGTTAATAATTTAACTGATAACATTGAGTTAATCAGTTTAGTTTAACCTCATTTTCCAAGTGGTTTTCAGCAGTCTCATGAGAAAAGAGAATCTCGCCTGATTTCTCAGCTTGATGAGTTCATGATGTGTTGAATCAATGAGTGTGACAATATTGAATGAACATAAAGTGTGCAAAAAGGAAGAGCAAAGATTCAAAGAGTAATTATATTTATATCGATTCGAGTGTTAAAAGAAGCGAAAAGATGAACACTTTTTTTCTAGCGTCAAATCAACTCGATTAGCCATGAATCGAAATTCAGAAAATTGAACTTCTTTTTGTTTAAGATTATTGAACCATTTCGAAGTTACTATTAATTTTGCATTTTTCATCATTGACACAACTGTGACTGCGACTATTTAGCAAATGATTGATGGAAATTTCAAGCCATGGGAAAATATTGATGGAACGTCTTTTATCTGATATTCATTATCTTTATTCCAATTTGACCTTCATTTTTATTTTCAAAATTTTCTTTTTTTCTATTCTTTATTCAGTTGCGAAATTCAACATTTACTTTACATGAACTTGAATAAAATGCAAGATTAAAAAATAGATTATCAAATTTTCCATGAAAACACTAAAAATAGATTCACTTTGTTGATCGAAAGTTGAAATGTTTTCTTCTCTTGTTATCAATGGAAAATCAGTGAACATTAAAAGTCGACTCAATATTGATAAATGTTTAGTTCATGTTTAGTTCTGAAGGGAAAATCGATAAAGTCCATTCATGAATCATGCAATTTACGTGTTAACAAAAGATGTTGACTGCATTTTAATTGCAATTTTCAAGTTGAATTAACAAGCAAAAGACTGACCTAAAATTTATTTCAATGTTATCTTATGTTCATGATCATTGAACTTTAAATCAAGTGCGCAGCTTCTCAACTGAAAGAGTTCATTTTACGTGCTTAACTCGACTCTTACAAGAATCATCTTTCAATTAAAGAGTTGAATGAAAAGTTGAATTTCAGTGTAAAAACATCAAAATGTTTACAATTGCAGAATTGAAACAAAATAGCAAAAAGCAAAACTCGAAAAACTCCATTTTCTAGCAAAAATTGAATCGAAACTCTTTTGACCATAAAAATGGCAATTTTGATGAAACGTTTCTGACGAATCGAAAACAAAATTTTCTCGAAATGGAAATTAATTTATGATCGAAAATATTTTCGATTAAAATTCAAGAATATATTCTCGTCTAAACTCATTATTAGTTTTCGTCAAGAGAACGATAAAAATATATCGATTGATATTGAGTCCAAGGCAGTTCTTTATGGACCATTAATTTGAAGTTTTTGTCGATTTTTTAGCTTTTCATTTGGATTTCGCTTTAAATGAACAATTAAAAGATTAAATGGCAAATCAATTGTTGATTAAACTTTGATATTTGATAATTGATTGAACATGGTTCGACGACAATAAAAGATGATTTATCAATGAAATTTTCATTGTTATTCAGTTTAACGACTTTGACGGAAAAGATAATTAAATCTTTAGAAGCGATTATTCATAAATCATCAAATTAAAACGTTACAGTTGAATGTTAATCAAAAGAGCAACCAATCGATAGAAGAATTAAAGATTCAGTGAAAATTTGCTTTTGAATTGTTCAACATGGAAATTCATGAATTCTGCAATCTATTGAATTGAAAAATTTCAAGCTTCCAATTGAACTGATAGAGCGTGAATGAGTGCGCAAACTGCCATTCAAAGTTATTCGAGGTGAAATATTGATATAAATATTGTTCAATAATCTGGCAAATCTGAAAGTTGATTTAAAATGTCGATTTTTTGGAGTAAATTGCAATTCTCTCCCAAAATTGAGTTTCTTTGATTGACAAAAGATTAGTCAATAAACTGGATTGATTAATAAACTTTTGTAAACATTTGAGTAAATGAATGATTTTGATTGAGTTAAATGGCGACACAAATGTCGGTCAAAAGGTTCAATCATTTAAATGGCATAATAAAATGAATTAATGATGATAAATGAGTTTCCTCAATTGTAACATTTGATTGACTTTACAGTAAATCTGTTTAAATTAGTTGACCAATTGTGTCAAGCAGCATGTAACAACATTTTGTTTTTCCTGTTCAAAGTAACAGTTGAAGGTTTAACACTCAACTTGAGTCTAATAATTTCAGTCAACAACTTGATTGGTTGAATCGCCAATGAAAAGTGCAAGATCAATAAACGAAAGCAATATTATCATTATCATAAGAATCATCAGTTAACACCATAATCATCATCAGTGTCCAAAAAGCTATTCTTGTTTCTCCTCATTTTCGGTTGATTTTTTTGTTCTTCTTCTTCCTCTTTTTCATGTAACTTTTTATTTGATCATCAAATGATATTATTAGTCAAAAGGGAGTCAAAAGAGAGAAAGTAGAAAATGAGAGAAAAAAGAAAAGAAGAAGAAGAAAAAAACAGTTTCCATGATGATGATGAGAAACTAGGATGACAGAGTAAACACAATATGATGAAACAAGGATGCAAACCTCAGCAGGAAAAAGATGTGAAGATGCGAATGAACATTTAACATGGCGTCCATTATGGTCCACCAAGTCTTTTCCTGTGATTAACTTTATGTTTACAAAGCACTTTAGCCAATAGTAGAAGAAGAAAAAACAATATCTTCTTTATCTTCTTCATCTTCCCTTCGTCCCTCTTTTCCCTCCGTCTTTGGGCCTTTCATCAACTGTAACCAACCCAAGACACTGAGGCAACTAGGTTGCCCTACAAGTCGCCTACAAGTCGAGCAATTGTTAAACTTGACTATCTTTTAAAATCAATAACAACAGGAAAGAGATGAATTATGATGGAAATTCAAGGTTCTTATCAATTAAGCTGATTAAAAGTGTATGTCATTTGATTCAGCTTGAAAAGATGAAGGATGAAGGTGATGTTGAGAAATGGATGAAAAGACAAAAGATGATGAAGATGCATTTTTCGCTCTTCTCTTGGTCTTCATTGATTATCAACTATTTTTAATCTTTAACGCTTTTACAAGGTTTCTATTTATACATTATGGCGAGTTGAAACAAAAGAAGAGCTCAGTTCAAGTGAACCATGAATTTGGCAGAAATGAGTCTCCAAATGCTCTCATCATCATAATTATCTTCAGACTTTTTTTGTTTCTCTTGGTAAGTAATACATTGGTAAGGTCCAATGTTGAGCTACTTTTTTCATTCTCTTCTTGAGAAAATTTCACTTTTCAATTCATGATAATTCGGAAAATTTACTCGTCAAATGAGACTTTGATTGTTCATCTTCTTGGCATGGAACAAATTGGGAATCGAAAAAAGATGAATCCATTTTTTCGACATTTTCTCTTCTTCGCCTTTGAAAGTAGAAAATGATGAAATTCGCCTTTTCACTGGTGAATAATTTCATGATAAATATATCAATGTTAATAACAAATGTGCTGTCAAGTAATTAAGAAGATATCAAGGAATGAAAAATGGTTCCAGTTAGGCCTTGGAGTGTGTTAACAGTTTAATGTCAACAATTTGTTTCATTCATTTGTTTCAAGTGAATAGAGAAGAGAGAAATAAAAATGTTGAAGAAGAGGAACAAGAATAAAATCTGTTTTTGGGTTGAAACAAACTCTGGCTAACTAGTGATATAAGATTGAAAATAATTGGACAACAGGGAATGATAAGTTCTCGGGAGAATTAAAAGTCAAGGAATGGAGTGAAAAGAGTTGACTTGAGAAGAGGAAAGATGCGAGTTTAACTGCCTTTAATGGCACTCAATTTTGAGGCCAAAAAAAAGTTACAATTGTTATCATTGGCTTTAAGATGTAATAAAGGTTTGTTATGATCAGTTTAATGTAATCTTGCGATTGAATCTTGTCAACATTATAATGCAATTATAGTCAAGAGTTGCAATGAAAAAAAATGAATTCAACTTTTTCTTCTCTAATGATCATAATTAAAGCAATTCAAATGATCAGATGAAATGAGGCTATTAATAAGACTAATTTTCAGCTCTTCATTTTTCATGAAACGTTCAATACTTCTTTGGATGTAACTTTAGAAAATGTTTCTGGAAAGATTTTTCGTTTTTTTTCTTCTTTTGTAAAAATCTGAATCTCAAAATTCAATGTTGTGATTGAAATAAATGTATTCCCAGGCGTCAACTTGATTGCTTTGAAAAGTACATTTATTTGGACAATTAGTCTTTAAACTGCCGGAAGGGATAAAAGTCACTCTTTGCTTTTGTAACCTTGTTAGATGCTTGTGATTAAAGGTTAACTGTTTTTGGTAAACCGATGAATAAATCCATTTTGATTGTCTTCCTTACTATTGACCTTTAATCAAGTCAAAACGTGTAAATGTCCAACAATTGAAACTTATGTTTGGAGTTGCAATCCATCAACAAACAGGATCAATTAGCAACTTGATTTTATCATATAAAACATTCGAAAAAGATTCTCGTGTTAGATTAAAAGATTGATTTCAATCTATTTTCGAACATCTATTTTCATGATTGACGAATCTTTGTGCAAATAACTTAACAGAAGCATTAAAAGATTGGACAGAAAAGTTTGTATTTTAGGATTTTTAGCTCATAATACTAAAGCAAACTCGAAAAGCGAAATTTCGATTGCTCAGAATTTTCAAATTCGAATGCAAACTCATTTGACTTTTGATTCCAGTTTGCATCGAAATGAATGTTCGTTCATCTTTAATTGGTTGGAATCGAAATTCTTTCGAGATGAAATGAAACAATTGTTTTCTGTTCGACATTAACTGTGCAAGTTTGAGTCAATCATTTTTCAAGTTGAATTTTGGGTGAATCACAACGTTTATTTTGTACACAGATTGTTGGACCATTTATTCAACTAACTCATCAAACAAGGGATAAATCAATAAGAATGATGAAAAGTAAGTTGAAGTAACAAACTTTCGACAGCAACAATAACAACATAACCGTTAATCAAAAATGAACGCCTTTTCAAGTTACCTTCTTCTTCTGATCATCATTTTTCCCTCTCACCATTCAACTCACCTTATCAGTTAAATATGTTATCATTAATATCATGCACTGAGTTATTACAATAACGTCAAGGTTGAAAATAATAAGAAACGGGAAAAGGCACAATAAACACGATTCCTATTTATTTATACAAGTTTATTAACTTTTATTTTCTGTTTCATTCCTTTCTTCTTCAAATCATTACCAAATCACAAATCATTTGTAAGATTTCCATTTATCAAGTATAACATTTCTCAAGCCCGGAATGAACAAAATCGTCAACATAAATGAATCAAAAACAGTTCGAGTGAAGAGACCAACCATTGTTGGTTAAAGTTGAATAGCTTTAAGCGCAACGCTTTTCCATGCAACCTTTCGAACCCAATTGATTAACCGATTTTCCCCTTCGAATCAATTCAGAAAATTCTACAGAAATCATTCTAATACTAATCCTGCTCATCATCAATATCATGCAACATTCAAAATGCAAATTAAATGTTTACTAATTGAGTCAACATTAAAGGTTCGATTTTTGCTCTTTTCAAGTTCAAGGCAAAGAAACGAATGTTAAGTGAAGAAGATTCATTTCAGTCCAGAATTTCCACTGTAATCTGTGAGTGCAATTTCACAGTCAACAGAATAACGTTTAATTCAGATAACTAAATGCTCGGCCTGAAATGAGTCAAGCAAAAAATTCTTCATTTGATTTTTTCTCTCATCAACGGTACTGAACAAGTGTAACATTTCATCAGTTTCATCCTCAATAAGAATAATAATTTGCTCATTACTTTTCTTCTTCTTTTCATTTTCCTCTTTCACTTGATTCTCTTTTAGCTTCACCCTGCTTTCAGGTTCCTCTGTGAGTCAAACAAAAGTCAAGTTTACCATTGATTGAGTAAACTTGGTTAATTTTTGTTCATCCATTTAATGTGTTGTTGATAGTTGCCAGAGAAGTGAAAAAAAAGAGTTTACCGAGAAGAGCTGGAAATGTTAAACTTTGAGTTGTTCAGTTTTTATCACAGATTCTCAGAGGAAACAGAAGTGTCTCTTTTTCATCAACATCATCACCATCAACGGAAGATGCAGTTGAAATGAGTAACATCAGGAAGAGCAGCAGCAAAAAATACTATTCAAGCAAGCAAGAAAATCTCTTTGTTTGATTGTCTACAATCAATGAGTTTTGGCTTTCAACTCGAGAAGATGAAACAAACACTTTCGCATCTATTAATAAAACGCTGAAAGAGATTGAAAATGAATTGAAGATGAAAATTTATTCCCATCAAGGTTAACGAAATATGAAAGTCGCAAACATTTTACTATGAAAAATAACCATGTAATCAATGGTGATGGGAAAATGTCACTTTTTTCATTCTCGTCACTTTAACAAGCTCATCTTTAACTTGCAATTTAAAAAAGTTAACATTAAGTGAACAAAATTGTCATAATTACGTATGTTCTCAATGTTCACCTTCAGATTTCATATCCCGAATACAAATCTAAAGTTATCATCGAAATCTCTTGTCAGAGTTTTGTTACAATAACGCAATAATAATAATAACGCCATGATAAAAAAAGTCTTTCAGTCAACTTAAAGATTTGGAGTTAGCTCAACTTCAAGGCCCATATTGCGACTTAAATCGATGTTGAGGAATCGTCAACAAGAGATGGTTACATTCAAGAATAATGCGATCTAAGATTTGCAGAAAACAGTCTTTGAACATAACAACATTTAATGCTGATAGAGAGCTCAACAGTGCATCAAACGAGACAAGTTTCCAGCCTCATCAAGGTCCATTCGACTAAATTATCAGAAATGCATTTTTTATCCTAACTGTTCATTGTTTTTCTCGGTGACTAGGAATGAGAATGCTTTTTGAACGATTTTTTCGGAGACTCGTTTATTTAGAAACGATAGTGCACGATCAAGGAAGAAATTTATTAATGAGAGAAAAAAATGAGCATTACAGCAGGTTAAGGTTCATTAAAAGTCATATTGATTTAAATTGATTCAGCAATTAGTAACAAACTTTAGCGGTCGGACTTACGATGAATTTAAAATTAATTCAATGACTTTAATCTTGAGATGAGACTGTACCATCAGCTTCAACTTGGTCGAGTTAACTCTGGCTTTAACTTGATAAATTGAAAGGACAATGGGTTAATCTTGTTCGTCCACTTTAATTAACTCACCCATCAACAAGTTTACTTTGAAAACTTTGCACTTTACTTAAGGTTGATGGTTTCAATGATGAAAGTGTTGATGAAATGATGATGATGAACTAAAATTGATGCATGACATTGACTTAATTGGCTGTTATTCTTGCATTCATAAAGTCAATTGTTCATCTGTTTTCAGCCTCTCAGCATTTTACGTTTCGCGATATTTCATTTACGTCAATGAGATGAAGCTGAAATGAAACTTTGAAAGCAATCCAAGAACTTGAAGCAAAATAAAAATGATAATTCTTAAAACAAAGAGAAAACTTTGTCAAAGAAGTCGACTTTTCGATAATCGATTAAATTTCTAAATGAAATGGTCATCAGAAAACTTCTTCAAGATTAAGTTTAAAATTAATAGAAATGATAATCTTTGGCAAGTTACAGTCGAAACAATTGAAAGTTGAATCGTTTAAAATAGAATCAGATTAAAAGATTATGAGATGGAAAAGGAAATTATCAAAAATAGATGAAAAGTTCGGTTGAATCTTGAAGCAAACAAAAGCTTAGTTAACAAGTTTTATGGTTACAATTTCATGGGGAAAGATGATTCGTGTTAAGGATGATGAAAGTTGTTGATGAAAATGGAATGATGAAGATGAGGAAATGAAGACGAATGAACTCAAGGCTAGAAAAGTGCATTTATACGCAACACTCGAGTTTAACTGAACAGAGTTTAAGTCTATTCTTTCCTTTTATCTTCATCTTCATCATTTAAAAACATTTAGATTAAAGTCGAAAGCACTAATGTTGACTAACGAAACAAGTAAGAAGAGATTAAGAGAAGAGGAAAAAAAGGCTAAAGGTAAATGAGAAGAAGATGATGAACAACATTCCAAGCATGATAATGTTCCCTGAAGTTGCAGTTGAAACCAAAAGACAGACAAGGTGATATATTTTTAGTCAATGAATGAATATGGAAAAGTGATAAAAGCGCAGAATAATAATTTCGCTATAAAAATAGAAATGGACAAAAGACTTGGAACGATGAGAATCATGAGATTGATGAAGATGTAAATGATAACGAGAAAAGTTCTTGAATCGAATCAAGAGTTTCCATGGAAAGTCAGGGCAAGTTGAAAACGCAATTTTTAGAGAAAAAAAATGGATTAAAAGAAAATTCGAAATTGGAAAAAAAGTTCGAAAAAGAATAATTTGCAAAGTTAATTGAAATAAAGTTCTCGCAACTATTCATGATAATAACCATTAAAATTGAGTGTTCAAGTTGAGGTAAAATTGGTTGAAAAATGAAAAGTAGAAGATGATTAGTTGATCATGAGAAATGATCAACTTGTGTTTCCATTAAATGAATTTTTATCATGATATCGAATGAAAACTGGAAAATAAACTTGGAACTTTATTTTTTGGAAATTTCATTTTTTTGTAAAATATCAAATTCTGTTTCCATTTTCATCAACTTTTCGCCGCTTTTCAAATGTTATTTTCATGTTTCTCCTTTTGCTGCATTTTAATCATCAATTTTGTTCATTTTCATGATTATGTAACATCGATTTCAAAAAAGTGGAAAAAAACATTTTCGTTAATTTGGTCTTCTTTTTGTTTGAAAAAACTCTTTAAATGTTTAAATGAACATTAACAATATTCAACCACATCATGCAGTTTGTATCATTAACAAGTATTATTGTTTTCCTGTTTTGTGAATTGAGATGAACTGAAGGATCACTTGGGTAATCAATTTACATTAATAACTTTTTTCAACATAAAATTCATTCAACTTGTCATGTAATATCGACTAGTCTTTGGTGGGTTTTGTCTTCAACTTCATGTTCGCTAATTACTTGTGACTGAATTTGAAGAAAAGAAAATTTTTCAGAATAATTTTGTTCTTTTCATTGTTTCGAACCTTTTTCTCGATTTGATTGAATAATACGTTCTTTTGAAAATTTAATCAGATTATTGAACGAGATCTGGATAAGACTATTTTTAGTAACTCGATCTTCATAATTAGGTTGATGCGTTTGGAGAAAAAGTTCATTAGGAAATTCAACGAATAAATGTAAAGTTATAATTAGTTCGTGATTGCGATACAGAAGAAAAATCTCGACGAAAATGGATAAAGATTTGAAGATAAATTATGCATTAAAAAGAAATTAAAATGAAATCAAATCATTGCGAACTTGGCATAGAACTTTGTTGGAAAACTTGAAAATTCGAGAATTGCTTTTTCTTAGAAAATAAAGTTTCTAAAGTAATTCTTAGCATCGTTAGAAGTCAACCTCAGAGTTGTTTAAAATTCTCATGAAAAGTTTACAATTTTACTTTTAAAACACTTCTGAGTAATCAAAGATTCTCTTGATTTCACCTCAAATCTGATCGATGCAAATTGAACTGAAAAAGGCAAAACTTTACACTCTTTGATTAGCATTTTATTGGTTCTTTGATTCAAAATTCAGGTTTCAGTTTTGGTGAAAACTGCATTTCCATTGAGATAACCAATTGTTTCAATAAAAACGAAAGTCATTTGATTCCAGAAATTCATTTTTCTCTTCCTTCTATTTACTTAGTTTTCTTCCAGTTTTATTGTGATTCCAAAAATGAAATGTGATCAACTCAAGTGTAGTTGATTACCAATGACTTGGAGTGAAAGTAAAACCCAAAAATGATCAACTGAAGAGGAATCAAATTATCGAAAACTGAAGAGAAAAAAGTTTGTAAAATGAAGGAATTCATTATTCAGACAAATCAATTAATTAAACAGAATAATAGTTTATTCTTTGAATCAAAGTAAAGGCTGAAAATGGTTCGAGATGAGCTTTTCACTCAACTTCAAGTTCATCGATCAATAAAGCATTAAATTAAATTCTTGAAACTTTTGGAAAAGAGAGAAAAGAAAAACTCGAAATTCTCAACTTGAATCTCCATGAACAACACTTTTTCTTCTTCTTCTTCTTCTTCTTCTAATATCAAGTTCTCCTGATAAACAATAATAAGATGAAACGAAGAAGGAAAATATTTGAATTGCAAGTTTTTCTCTTTTTTTTCTTCTCTTTTCTCTCAACTCGAATTTTCTCAAGCAAACTTATTCAGATAATTTCCTGTTTATCACAGCTTTTCAACATAACATGGAACCATTAAAGGCCCATTCAAATGTTCAATATCAGTTTCCATCGGTGAACAAATTAACGATAAATTATGTACAAGATCAACTGATCATTAGCATGTTCCAATGAATACAATGATAGAACAAAAGGGAGGTAAAAAAATATCCAAAAATAATAATAAATAGTAATAATGATGAGAATAATATATCAAGAGAATCGATAAGTTCTGTAGAAAAATTTTTCTCTTTTCACTCTTTTCGCTTCTCATAACTCGTCTTGTTTCCAATGAATTTAATCGATAATAACATTCTCATTAACCATTTATAATGATAACAATAATACAAATAATCATTTTCCCCATTAGCCAATAATTTCGTTCATCAACATTTTATGCTTAAATTGATTCAACATTAGAGTTCAGGTGAATCTGAAAAAAGGAAATTTTTCATTTTCCATTCCAATCACAATGAGTTTCAAGGATTTCAAAGCGAACGTTTGATTCGCAATTTACTCAGCATTCACCACTTTTGATTCGATTTCAAGAAAACACAGAAAACCTCAAAATCAAAATTTACTCTTAACTTCAGTTCTTGCTTTTACACAATAAACTCGATATTAACTTTGGCTCAAGTTTTCTTGATATGGAAATGAAAGTGGAATCAATGATGAAAAGTAGATTCAATAAACATGATCTGAGTCTCGAAATTCACTTGCCTTCGAGGCTTTCATTTTCGTCTCGTTCTTCTTCAGGAAATATTTCAGTTCTTTTCATCAACTTTATGCTCTTAAGAAACCTTTGCTTTCGTTTTTTCGCATCTTTTTTTCACTTTGCAAAGAGAATAAAAAAGAATGGAGAAATTTTCCGAATCAGATTCCATTCAGTTTTTTCATTCTTTTTAGCTATTCTATCATTTTGCCCCTTCATTGCTATCTATTCGTTATTATCTTCATCTTTGCAAACATAAGTATACCTTTTGTGATCAATATCATATTCAAATGGTAACATTTCATTTGGTTTATTTTCAAGTTTTTTATTCACTTTTTACGGTTAAAATGTTTCTTCATATTTCTACCATTTTCCATGTTTTCAAGCCACTTTAAACTTGAATTATCATCATTTTGTTTCATGCTTAGCATTCTTTTTTGTCCACTCTGATTATCATTATTATCCTCAATTGTCATGATATAATTTTTCAACAGATATTTCATTTCGAATGGACACTTTTTTACTTCTCTTGTTTTTAATGTCGTGTAAGTTCAGCTAGTATAAACAACTAAATCAGTAAAATCAATAAAATAAGTAAACATTGGAACAATGTCATTACAGAACAAAAAATCAATATCAAATACAAATTATTGACCAGTAAAAAATAGATGAAATTTTATTACTTTGCCCAACAAATGTATCGATACAAGGGTTATCAAGACGTTTAACTTGAATAACTTTACGATCAAAGCAAGTGTAGAGACTTCTGTATATCGGTTTCGAGTAACGTTCATTTACAGTTGCAGGGTCGAGGCCAAAACTCAAAACGGGATTTTGGTCTTCAATCATCGGCACATTTAATATTGTTTTGGACAAACAACCTTTCGTTTGGAATTTTTCAATTTTAAAACCATATTTAAATTTGGCGCCTTTTGACTCTTTTTACTTTCGCTCTCTGAGCCACATGTGTCTCCTATAAACTTATTGACTATTTTGAATTATCGGGTCATTTTTTGCCCAGTCATACCTTGTAAATGTCATGTTATAAGTATTACGTGACACTGATCATGAATGTTGTGGTTCCTCTAAATAATTAGTTGTGTACTGAAGAGGAAAGGATACTAACCACTAAACTACCAGAGAAGTTTGATTTGAGCATTTAAAGAATGAGCAAACGAACCTCAAAGTATATTACATTTATTGGGTGCATTTCATGTTGAAATGTGATTACGCGTCATACACATCAAAAATCATCAACATCACAGGGTGACACTTTTCAGACAGAAAATTTGCCGACCAAAAAAATGATTTTCCAAAAAATTTGCAAGGTAAAAAGGGATAAATTTGCCAGTTGAAAATGAAACCATTTGATAGATTGTGAAAATGTAAAGGTGAAAGACTGGATTCTGGAATCAATGTCTCATTATCTTAGACTGACTGTACTTTAGCTCTTGAACAACAACATGCAATTTTTACAAGGCAACACTGCATACATCTTTATCTTCAATCTTCATCTTGTACAACTGTAAACGTTTGATTGACATTGACTAGTGAGAGTAACACACTCATGGAAGCAGTGAAGAAGCAGAAAAAAACACAAGTAAAAGGAAGCATCAAATTTATCAAAATTATCAACTTAATCTCTCCCTTGTGGTTTTTGTATTTAGTTTAATCACTAGAGACTAGACAGTAATCACTTTTTTTCAAGCAGCAGAAGCACAGCAAAAGAGACAGCAAGAGAGTAGCATCAGTAGCACAAGAAAAAAGAGACTAAGTACAAGTGCAAAGACAACAATTTCTGTCAGAATTAATCAACAGAAGAACGAAGAAAAAAAGAGAAGAAATTCAATATATTCTGTAAACCCTGTAAAGTTGACAAGAAGAAAAAAGTTGATAGCTCAAGATAGCAAGTTTTTATTGCATATAATTGAGCTCATTTGCGTTCACCCATCAGGTAAAGAGCAAGACTGCAATAGACTTAAAGTCAAAGGTGAACATTATCTTGAGCAGTAAAAGAAATGTTCACTTTTTATTAACTTTTCATCGCCTTCTTGTTTTTACTTGTACAATTAACTCGTAATCAAACAACTTTTTTGCACATTTAATTGCATTACTTTGATCAACTGTAAATTCACAGGTAAAGGACTCACAACTCAAAGGTTGAAACAGAAAGTCAACTGTTAAAGACTTTATTTACTCTTCTGATTATCATTAATACAATAAATGATAAAAGTGATTACATTTCCGATTCATGTTTACCTTAATTAACGTGACGAGACAATCAGTCAATTATGACATTTAAAATGAATGATACGAGAAAAGGTCAAAGTTGAGAGAAAAAAGAATCGAAATTTGAAGTTTACCTTTTTCTCGGTAAATCAAGTTAATAAGTGCAAATTATGTGCTTTTTTATCAAACATGAAAACTGAAAAAAAAGATGTTTTTTGTTCAATTAAGAGTCAATTTACACTCAATGGTTTTCAGTTTATTTTTGCCTTACTTTTGTTTCCAACATTTTATTATATTTACCTTGATAAATTATTTACTGCAACACAGAATGACATTAATTTACATTTACCTTTTATTTATTCACACTTTTTACTTGTTAAATAAATAAATTGTTGCTAAATAATTAATTGTGATGAATGTTAATCAATTGATTGAAATATTGAACCATCAAAGTGGATCAATTAATCAGCTTGCACTAATTGTTTGACAAGTTTTGTGTTTAAAGTTTTCTCAATCTTTTAATGGTCACTGAAACTGTCATTGAAACTGAGTAATTGCGTGATGATAATCATGTAAAATGTGGAAATGGTGAAAAGAGTGGAAAATTCGTTTTCGAACATTTTTTGGACATTTCAAGATGGAATATGCGCAAACTCGCTTTTCGTTCAATTTTCAGTTTATCATGTCAACGAACTTGGAAGAATATTAATGGAGAAAAATTGCGTTTACAGTTTAGACTATTTTACGATTGGTAAGATTTGATCAGAAGATAAAAGTTTGTAAATATCGAAATAGTAATAGTTTGTAATGGAAGTTGAAAAAGATTTTTTTTTCAAGTTTCGACTTAATTTGAATGAAACTTTTCAAAGTCGAACAACTTATTGATTTTTCGAATTATCCAATAAATCGAAAAAGGTCAAAATTTAGATTAAAGCAATTTCGTGTTTCGATCAACTTGTCAGAACACGAAATGTTATCAAATGAAAAGCATAAGTTTTCGATAATTTAGTCAACTTATTTTCGAAAAGTGTTATCAAAGATTCGAAAAATTCAAATTCGAACTAAAGACACAATTTTCGAAGGTTGACATTTCTATTGATTTCTTGAAATAGAAATGTAAAAGTTCTCAGTCGAATAAAGTAATTTTGAATTATTCTGATCGAACTTGAATAATTAGGAAAATCTTGAAAAACGAAGATTTTTATTCTTTTAATTTTCGAGGAAACAAAAGCATTCATAAATGAAATTGAATAAAAAAAGTTTTCCATTAACTTGTTATTTCGTTTGGAAAAGCAAAAAGAATTGAAATGGAATTTGAAAAGTTGAAAAAATTGAATTCGAACAAGTTTCGTCTGGAAATTTACAAAGTAACTTTTCTCACCTTTGGTATTCACAGAAAAGGATGAAATACTATTCATTAAAATCACCTGAATCTTCAATCTTATTAGACGATCAAACCCACGCCAAGTTATTACTTACAAGAGAATCATTTGTTTCGTTTTCAATGACAAATTTGGAGTTGAGATTATTAATGAATAAAGACAATTAATCAAGACTTTTCACTTTTATTATTTACTTACTGATTTCCTGAAAAAACTTCACCAAATCTTCTGCCTTTCAAACTCTTCCAACTCAATGGATATTTACTCATCATTCATCAAACTGATTAGATTATATAAATTGATGTCAATCGATTTCTAATAACATCTATTGACATTCATTGAAACATTGTAACTGAAACTTGATAAAAGGGAAAACTGAGAAATTATCAATTCTATTTACATTATTAAGCGAAGATATTTTTGAATAATTTTGCAGAAATTTTTGAACTAAAAATTGGATAGAATTGAACTTTAATCAAACGGATTTTTTCATTCGTTTCGTGAACAAATGTTGACTTTTTGCAAATGGAAACATTTTTCTCTGGAAAATGGAAAATCTTTTTTTTCACCAAATTCATTACCTGAAACTGATTATCTTGATTAATAATGGTCAAGTATGAAAAGGAAGGAAAAGTAGAAGAGAGGGAAAAAAAGATTCTTCAGATTTTTCAGAGTTCTTTGTACTCTTCCTCTCATTATCTTCATTCATTGATAATCATCCACTTGATGAGTTTTCATGGAATCAACAAATCAATTCGTCAGATTAATAACACATTTGAAATGAATAAGCTGAGACAACATGCAGCAATGAGATTAACATGATTCAATTTGGCGATGAAAGTTGAGAAGAAAGAAATTCTCTGTAAATGGAATAACCTTTAAGTTAAAGGTAAAGGTGATGAAGATGATTGAGTGATGATCATGTAAATTGTATTAATGAGAAGAAGAAGAATTGGGAAGAATCGAACATTTTGAAACAATTGCAATTGTTCGATATTTGTAACCTTCTTTTGTTTTCTTCGACTTTTCCTGGTTTCTCTTCTTCCTCATCATCTTCACAAACATGAACATGATTTAACTGCTTCTTTTGCCGGTTCTCTTCATCTTCAACTTTTCTCTTCTCAAGACATTTTCTTTTATCGTCCTGTTTATCGATTTATCCATAAATGTGTGAGAACTCTGAAGGTTAAAGAAAATCAGTCATTTGAGTCTGTCAGGATAAAGAAAGATGATCATGATGATGAGAGAAGAAAAGAAACCCTTGATGGAGAATAAGCTGAAGAAACTATTTTTTCTCTTCCTTTTTTCTTTCTTTTCTCTCTTCATCTACTTCTTCATAACCAGAGCAACTGAAGAGGGGAGAGAGACAAGTAAGATTAAGATGAAAATGAAAATGAAAATGATGAAGCTGAACAGAAAAGTAAAAACAAAATCTGATAAGGAATAAGAATAGAATGTAAATCTGAATAATCTGACTCAAGAGCGACATTTTCTGTTCGCATTTCAAACACTAAACTGATGAGAAAAGAATGGAAATTCACAAATAGATTCAAGTTCAAGATGTTGGCTTGGACAATGAATGGTGAACAATAACTCGACTATTCTAGTCTGAGTCAATGTTTTGTTTCCAGTAAAGTAATAAGTAAAGTTATATTAGCCAAAAATGATGAGACTTTTCGTATTATCTACTTTCACTGAGAACATCAGAAATAATTGGTTTCTTCCTCATCAGGACCAACAAAACAATTCATTTCATCTGGTCCATACCAAAGAAATTGAACCAATTCTCGAATCAATAATCATCTTCGCCAATCGCAAATCACAATCGATGGAACGACTTCAAATAAAAAACTCTACAAATAATAGTTCGATCTCAGTTCAAAAAGTCGGAAGGTCAAAATTCTTTTACTCTTCATATGCATTCGCAAATGAATCAATCTGATAGAGTTCTATGTTATCCATGATCGTCTCGAAACTCCATCTCGAAACTCGAGAAGCAACTTCACTGCATTTAAATTGAAAAAAATTGAATCGAAAAGTGAAATTTTCTAAAATTGCGTCGTTCTTCTTTTGATGACTTGAAACTTGCCAGCAAAAATTGAGTCGTAAATGAAAATCACAGAATAATTTGAAGTCATTTTCTTGACACTTTGATATCAAAGTGAATATCGAACAACTTGAAACTTGTAAATAATATCTCGTTGAAACCAGTTCATTCCTTATTCACACCAAGAGCACAAATTAAGACTGATAAGTGAGCAATGAACAATTATCTGGTTGAGATTAATTAAGTTGATAATGATGATAATCAAGGTTTGAACTGGAAGAACAGTAAACAAGGAAAGTGAGTAAAAGGTAAATTAATAAGTCAAAGTGAAATATGAAACAAGGCTTTGGACCGCGAAAAAGAGGCCAATAATGCGAACAGAGGAAAAGGTTGAACAAACAATGGGAAAGACTAATAAAGCCTAAAGGTATTATTTCGAGGTTCACTGTTATTATCATTTCTTAGTGTTTCTGTTTATCTTTTACGTTGTGTGTGTTGTTGCTCGACTCTAGTTGTTGTTGAAGGTTAATCAGTTGAGGAAACATTAGTAAACAGTTTTCACTGTTGAGCCAAAAATGATCGTCAAGTACAACGTAACAAATGGTTCGTTGTTACCTTAACATTTCAACAGCAGGTTAACATTTTCATCCTCGTCACTTGCTACTATTGATATTATTAATAGACATCAAGATGCCCCTAAAGATAAGATATTTTTTGCTGCTTCTCTCTCTCTTCCTCCCCTGTAATATTATACAAGAGGAAGCTTAATGTGAAAAGGTAAGAATCCATTTTAACGGTGAAAATGTTGTAAGATGATGATTAGGGGAAGATGATGAAAAATAAATAAATAGCGTCAATGATGATATCCATAAGTTAATTTACTTGTTATCAAAAAGGTACTTGAAGATAAAGTGAAAGTTGTTAGTTTTTTGGCTCTTGTTTTGCGCTTCTTCAGTCACCCTTCTTGCTCGGTCAAATGTTTACCTTAACAGTAATGATAATTTTATTGTGTTTTATTGCGAGTTATACATTTTATTGCATGTTAACATGTCCAGCTTTTTGTTCAACTTTTCACTCTTTTTTTGTCGACCTTTTTGTTGCTTTTTTTGCTTTTGCCTTTAGAGTTGCTTCAAGTGAATTTTAATTAATCATGTCATTATCAGATGATTTTCAATCTGGTTCATGTTGCTGTTCATTATGATGGCTTCAAATTGGAAAATTGAAATTTTTTTTCTTCTTTTGTGAATTTATTCTTTTGGAAAGAAAGGAAAATTTTAAAAACACATTTTTGTCGAGTTGGCAGTCTGGAAGTTTCGAGAATTGTTTCCAGAGTTGCAAAAGATGAACTTTAATTTGCACATTTGACGAATTTCCGTTTTCAATGAATGTTTATTATAATCAAGTCAACTTTAGTCGATGTTTCCATCAGTTAAATCCATGGGTTCAATGATAATCAAAAATGACTAGATCATGAACTTTGAGTCAAAACCTGATAGCTTGTGAAATGCTTTTTCACTTAAAGTTTAACTTTTCGTCATTTTCATCAATTTAGATGTTAACAGTTTCTTTTCGTGATAATAATGCAAAATAATCCGATAATTTTCTTCAACTCTTCGTCAATCAAGTCAATTGATGCGTCATTAGAGCTAATACGACTACTGGTTAAGTCACAAGCTCCACTCCTGGTGGTGCCCTTTCGTCAATTCCTTTAAGTTTCAGCTTTGCAACCATACTTCCCTCGGAACCCAAAAACCTTGGTTTCCCGGAAGCTTCAATTCGGGTTATGAAATTAGTTACTCAGAATGATCACTGTTTAGCATCGTTTATGGTTAGAACTAGTATCTGATTGCCTTTGAACCTCTAACTTTCGTTCTTGATTAATGAAAACATTCTTGGCAAATGCTTGCGCTGTAGACCGTCTTGCAATCTCCCATCAAGCACTACACATGGATTCTTAAGACCAAAACACTTGTCTTGTTTGTTCAACGGTTGAATTGTGTTACTTGGCTGAAAAAATGAGAATTGAGAAGCCGAAAGTTGTGATTATTTTCACACTAATTTGATCGTTTCCAATATCGATTATAATCCTCAATCTTATTCAATTGTAGAAGCACTACTTTTGACTGGTCCAATGAGGCTAGACTGGTTGTGAAGCTCAACCCAGTTGAGGTTAGGTTTAGGTTCAGCTCTGATTGTCTCATAGTCTTCTCTCCGTAAAGACAGTGAAGTGAAAAACTTTATCCATTTGTGACAATTGAACTGTGAGGTATGCGAACGAGGAAACATCGGAAATGGACCGATGAATTTGGATGAGTTTATTTTCGAATGGTTGATTCGATGGAATTATTTTGATAAATCTTGAGAAATCTGATTTTTGATCAAGACTAGGCTATGCTAGCAATAATAGCAGACATTTATAATTGAGTTGCTCATTCTGTGTTAAGATGAGAGAGTCACAGAAATCATTTCTTATCGATTGAAGAATCAATTTTGTTCAGTTCAACTTTATCAGAAGTTTGCAAGTTACAATCCTCACCAAAACTAATGTCCAGACAATTCCAACTCTTTATCGACAATTTTCATGCAATTGTTTACCAAATTTAACCAACCAAACAAATGATATTAATTAGATTTTAATTTGAAAAAACGAAAGTCTGTCTCAATTGATCAACTGCAAAATGCAAACACAAAGTCAAGTTGTTCATCAATGGAACCATTGTGAGCAAACTTGGATCGATATTAATTTATAAACTCTTTTTTTTTGTTGGATCACATTTTTGCTTTTCATTTTTATCCTGAAAAAGGTTGAATAATAAAAAGGTTTCATTGAAAGATCAGTTATTTATATTAAAACAATATGATTGTGCATTATCATAGCAATAAATAATATTGAATAACAAAAGGTAGAGAAGCAAATATTTAATAATGAAAAATATTCACAAGTTGAATCTTGAAAGATGAAAGGCAAAAATGGTGAATTGGCTTTTCCCAATGTTTAGTTGGATGGAATTGAGGTTGAAATTGGAAAATGAAATATTCAATAATCAATGAGTTCTGATTGATTGATGTTGAAAAAATGATTGAAAGGCTATTTAACTTGATTAATTGAATGAAAATTGAAACAACAAAATAAACATTTACACCTTCGAATGTTTCAAGATCAATAAGTTTGGCAATTAACCAAGAACAACAATCCATGAATTAAGGGTAATTTCACTCATCGCCATTATCTTCCGAGCATTTATCAAACGATTGAAATTCAAGTCGAAGTTGAAAGAAAAAGAAAAATTCTTTTTTCCAAACTTTTCTCAATGTCAATTAATTTCAAGATTAGCCTGAACCATCATGCAAATGATATTAAAATGTCAATTTGTTGATTAACGCAAAATTGGGAGAAGAATGGAAAGGAATGAGAAGAAAAAAAGTTGAAACATTATTCTAATAGCATGTATCATGACATTTCAATGGAAAGAAGACTTGACCAGAGATAAAGAGAATAGTGAGATTGAAACCCGGAAATAGGAAGTTACATCTCAGTGAAGCCAGAAAAGAAGACGAGGAAAAAAAGAGAAAAAAAGGAAAAGAGGAAAAAAATGAAGAGCTCAAGACGAAGATGAAAAGAGAAAGAAAAAATGGAACGAAAAGAAAGTGAAAGAATTAACTTTCCATGACAAAGCATAGCCTTTGGTCATATTGATTTTACCATTTCTCACTCACAAATCTCTCCCATTCTCTTCCTTCTCATCATCATCTAACCAAAATTCTGATATAATAATATATTGGCTGAATGCCAATAGATTCTGGTTCATAATAAATTTTTTCTTCTCTTTCCTTTCTCTTCTGCGCTTTTTCCTGGATAAACTTTTTTTGTCTTCATTACATTTTTGTTCATTGATCGATTTATGAATAGCCATGATTGAAGCGAAAGCAAATTAGAAGGGAAAAAACAGGATGAAAACAAAGTCAACAATTGGAAACAATTGAAAGCGATTAAAGTGAACTTTCAAACAGTTTCAATTACCAAGTAAAGTCATTGATTTGGGTGAGTTTTGCAGAACCGCAAAATTGGATGAAATTCATCATAAATCTTGAAACTCTTTCTTTTTAATAGCCTCAAGGACTTTAAATTGAATAACTTGAATGAACCTTGAAATATGATGATGTAAATGTTTGCAATGATTGGTTGAGAGTGCTGGGAGTTTGGAAGAAAAGAAGAAGAAAAAAGGAAAAGAAGAAGAAAAAAGGAAAAGAAGAAGAAAAAAGGAAAAGAAGAAGAAAAAGGTAAAAGAGAAATGCTTCTTTTTTATTTCCCTTTTTTTCTCCTTCCATCATTCAGAATAATAAAAGTCTAACCAGCTTTGCTCAATTTTGCCTTTTCAACTTTACCTTCATTTTTATGCTCAATAAGCACAACTTGCATCTCACGATAGTCAAGTATTTACCTTTACCTTTTCCAATGAGAAAAAAAGTTTATATTTGCTTTTACATTTGTTTTTATCCAAGAATGCAAATCAATTTGTTTTTACAACATTCAATTATCACTGAAAGGTGAATCAAGAACTTTTACGTCAACTTTATCGTTTCCATTCGTTTGAGTTATTAGAGAATTTTTTTTCGAAAAAAATCTTTTATCTTCGTTCAAGCACTTAGCAAGGTAAATGATATTTTTCAAGATTCTTCTTCTTCTTGATATTAGCATCAGAACTTTTCTTCCCTGTGGTTCAATATCACAGATTTTATTGTTCTGATTCTTGAGTCGAAATTCTCTCTCAGTAATGATATTTTACTATTGAAACAAAGAAAACAATTTCCAACTTTTCTGGTCTTTTTACCTTTTTTTTGTTCTTTTCTGGTTTTGTTTACAGTAAAGTTAACTTTAACGTAAACTTTATTCTTTGCTTTTCTGTTTGCTCGTTCCTTTCCTTTTCCAGTTTCATGATGATTCCCAATCAATTGTACATTTTCTTTCCATTCCTTGCCTGGTCTGGAAGAATGATGAACATGATGATAATGATGATAATGATGAGAAGAATGGAAAGACCAAACAAAAGACAAACTCTGAGTGAGTTTACAATTTAAATAACTCACTTGATAATGGAACTTCCCTGTAATTCTGAAAACGCTTTTTTTCTCTCCCTTTTTCTTCTTCTTTCCAAACAACTTCACGTTAACTTCAATTATGTAAAAATGTTTCACCATTCACTTATCATCATCATCATCAGTAACAACAAGGAAAACATGCTTTTATTTCAACGTTATTTTTATTTGTTTCGCGATTTCCGTTTCTTTATTTTACTTTTTCGATTTTTTCGTTCCCTTCATTTTCAGACTCAATTTGTTCACATTCAGATAACATTTTAATGACACAACTTTCAAGTTCATTGTCTTTCACCAAATATTAAATGACAATAATGAACAATCAGACAGAAAAAGTTGCAACTTTCGTTGGATAGCATTTAATGAATGCAGGTGCTTCAAGTCCATTTGCTTTCACAAATCAAAAACATTTCAGAATAAATTCTGATAAACTTTTCTCCAAACAAAATGAATCATATCGAATTCAATTTGTCAACAAATCGAGAAAAAAAGATTTACTTTGACCACAAAACAAACCACTCGCAACTCGCACTAATTCAATCCTTTTAGCGAACAACGAAAAAAAATAGATTTCCCTTAAAATTACGATTCCATAAAAAATGCAATCGTTATTAACATGAAAGTTTCTCTGGTGATACGAATTTAATTTTTCGACAAAAATATTTTTCGAAGCAAATGTTTTTGATATTTATCGCTTTTCTTGTTTCTCCATTTTCTTGTAATTTTTCGAATGGAAATTTCAATACTAATCGAACTTCAAGTGAAATGATTAGTTTTTAGATCGAACCATTTCCAATGTTTCGAAATGCAAACACAAGACGAATAGCAATTTTTCAAAGTTTGACTGGACAATGACTTTTGTTTCCTAAAATTATTCAAAGAAACTTGAAAGTGTACATTTACTTTGAATTGGAAATGTTTTCAAGCTGAAAATGTTCACAAGGCGAAAAGAGAAGAGAATAAAATGAATTGAGATAAAATGAAATGATTGACGGTGAATGTGTTCGTAGACGAACAAGAAGAAAAGTGAAGAAGAAGAAAAAAAAGCATCACCAATGTTGAGTTTGTTTCTTGTTTCTCACTCATTTTTCTTGCAAAATGAGAAACAAATCTTTTCACAGTTTTACTTCATCTTCATTCATCTATCTTGTTCATCTTTCCAATCCTTCTTGCAATCTCTTTCCCTCTCAACCATTCCCACTCTCTTCCTCTTCCACTCTTCTCCTCTTCTGCCTATTTAACCAGAAAACAAAAAGTACATTGTATTAGATTGTATTGTATTATTAGTGTTATTATATGTGCAGTTGAGTGTTGTTGTGCTTCCAGGACAAAGTGTAGATGAAAGTGTACTTATTGTTTGGTTATACTCCAAAAACAATCTCAAACCCATTCATCAACATTTCAAGTAAAGCAAAACATTTACAAAAAGTAGGCAAAAAAGGGATGAGAAAAGTTGAAGGCAAGAATAAGTTCAAGTCCATTCGGTGAAATATGATATTTTCACTTTTTCCATCCTCAACACTGTTCGCCATCTTTTCACTTCACCAAATGAATAAATAATAACTTGAACATTTCTTGAAAACTGGAAAAAAAACCAATTATTGAGTCAACAAATGACAACGAAACGGTAAAAGGTAAACACTGAAATGATCAATTTGTTATCCATCATCATTGACATGGAGTTTCATCTATGAGAAAATTGCATGAGAAGAAATAATAACACAAAAAATGAACAATTACAACAATTCATCCAATGAGGTAAAAATATTCACATATCTGTAAAGGTAAAAGTTCAAGTTGAAATGTCAACATTCGAGACTTTGGAATGAAAATTTTAATTTAACTCGAGCATTAATCGTTTACCTTTTGAAATCAAATGCAACTAATATAGCCAAGTATCACGTCAAAAGCTGACAATGTTGCACACAACTTGCTCAGGTATCATTGCTCGAATAAAGAAAAGATGAAATTGAGTGAATAACGAGAAGCAAAAATATTAGCCAATCTCACTTAAGTCATGATACTTGACTTGTCAAATATGTTTCACTGAAAAAAAGAAGAGAAAACAAAGAAGAAGAAGAAAATGAATCAACATGATAAGAGTAATAGAGTTGAAGGGAGTTTTGCTTATTTTTACTGGGAGTTTGTAATGAGCTTTTGTTTTCTGGTTTGCACGCAATACACGATAATATGTATATAAATGGTTAATAATGATAATGAACAGGAAAGAAGAGATAAAAATGAGAATAAATTTTCTAAGTTAACCTGAAAAAAACTTATTACTTTTCAGTTTTACTTTTACCTTTTGCTTTCTTCATTTACTTTTCAACCTTTTCTATTATCAACATGTCTGTCTATTTATCGATATTGTACTATTATAATAATCGATTGTCATTTCTTTCTTTACTTTTGCTTCTTCTTCGTCTTCTCTCATCTTGTTTCGTCTTTTCTGCTTATTCCTTGGTACAACTTATTCTTGTCAATATGAAAACAAATGACTCTTTTATTGGTTGGACAAATTAGCCTAATGGGTAAAGAAACGTTGAATATATTTCATTTAACTATTGATATTAGTTTATATATTGAGCAAACAATATCTACTTGGATTATTATTATAATCATTTCCAACTTGTTTTCTTACTTTCATCACGCACTTGATATTTTTGCAGTTATTAACTCCCACTTAGCCACCCTTAAAATCATCTTATCCAGTTGGTATAATTTCATGAATGTGAAAAGTTGATAACATTTGTTCCGTTGACATTGAGAGACTTTGGACGCTTTTAATCGACTTTTCGTTCACAAGTTTTACTTTGGGATAAAAGGTTAATTTTTTGCTTCTTTTTCTTCGCCACTTCAAATCATTTCTATTCTGATTTTTATCAATGAACTAAGAATAAGAATGTTTCGAGGTTTGTTTATTTCGAATCGATTTGGAGTTTTATGTCTACTGATCGGTTCTATTGAGTCTTTAGTATGAACTAGACATTGTACGAAAATTTTTCATTCGAAGCTTTTTGCTAATGGAAAATGATTTTTTTCAGATTTTTGTTTTTTCCAATTTTGGTCAAAACTTTCCTTTGCGTGAGCAGAAAATCAATTTGGACATTTTTTGGAAAAATTTTATGAAAGATTCGAAAGATTTCTGGTTAAACTCACAATTTTCAGGGATGCAAATGATTGAGCTAAAGTCAGTTTTATACTCTAATCGAAATGCGAAATTTTGTGAAACTTCGATGTTGGTATAGCATGGAAAAGCTTGAGAGCAAATCAATATTGAAATGAAAATTTTACCAGAAGTCGACAAAATTATTGGTCCTAAAAATAGAGGAAAAATGACATTGAACTGGCATGAGTTGAATCAATTGATGAACGAAAAATGTTAACCAAAAGAAAATGCAAATTGAATATCGATTGATTGAGATCGATTTATTTTGCAACCAAGAACGAAGTTTGTTTCATTTTGACTAACCACACGATTGATTACAAAAGCCTTTAATCAAATTATAATTGAAGACAGTTTTTGAAGAAGCAAAATATCCAACGTTTGCCTTATCCATATCCTTGAGGTTTTGCCAAATAATGGTTAACTTTAATGCTAGTTTAGGTTAGATTAGGTTAGATTAGATTTAATTTGATTTTGATTTCCTTTTCCAGAAGTGAAAGAGTCCCAGCGATTGACCCTAAACAATACACTTGAACAAATGGTTAAAGTTGATTCACAAAGAGCACTGATTATGATGAATTACAAGTTTACTTCAAGTGTTTAAAGTCGTTGGTTTGTTGTGTAATTGAGATAATTGTTGTACGCTAATCTTGCATCTTTGGCTTTTCTGTTTATTCAACTTATTGACAGCAAGAAGCCAAAAAATGAACATTTCACTCTCATTCCTCTTCGGGAAGATAAGCAGAGAGAGAGAGAGAGTTAACTATCATCAGTTACATACTCATCATCAGTTCAAGTTTGATACATTGTCATTCATCTTCTTCTCATCATCATTATGCCGACAAACAAAAACATCATTTTTCTTTCCTCTTCATCAGATTATCAGAGTAAATCTTTTTTTTTTGCTTTTCCTTTTTTTTCTCTAATCGCAATTGTTACCAATCATGATAAAACTAACCCAGATTCAACAGATAAATGATTAAATCAATTGATCAGTGGAACAATTTCAAGATGAATTTTTTTACTCGAAAAGGTTCATCTTTGATTTATCGTCGATAAAAAATGTTATCGCTTTCAACACTTTCATTTGGTTCAATTGAAAGTGACAATGAATTGTGTGTTGAACAATTAAACGCTTTTTTCGATTTTTACAATTTCGCCAACATTTCAAACAATTGAATTTATTAATCAATAATGATTAATGATTGTGACCATCAATTGATTAAATTGTTTAAACAGAACCGAGATTCAATTACAATCGATAAAAGTTTTCATTTGCTTCCAAAATCATTTCCAACCGTCAAAGTTAATCACAATCAATCACATTTGTCAATTATGATCATTAAACATTTAACATTTAAACAATTTACTAATTGCTGTTGGACTTTGACTTGGTCCCAACCTTTTGCCATCTTGAAAGTTAACAAGTTTCAACAATTAATTTGTGGTTAACCATTCAGGTTAATGAACAATTAAGTTAATTGTGTTGAGACGAATCATAATGAGCAGAGAGAAGCAAGTGATGTTTATTTCAATTGTGATTATGATAACATTTTGATAAACTGTTGACAATTATCATTCATTATTTACCCTTAATTAACGATGAAAGTGTCCAATGTTCAACTCAATCTTGCTAACCTTTAACCATTTGTCAGTTTAATCAACAAAGGTAATAACAATGACAGTATTAAAAGTTGACATTTGTAACTTGCATAACAAGTTTACTGTGAAAACCCATTTGCACAAGTAAATTAGCAAATAGGAAAAGTCAATCTTGATAAACATTGAAATTTATCGTGAAATGAAAAGTCACTCAATTCAGTTATTAACCAACCTTTGCTTATGTAAGCTTCAAGTATCATTGGGTTATTTTGCATTATTATTGTAACAAGAAACTGACAAGATCTGAATCGATAAGGTTTATGACTAGAGACTAGTCAGAGTTGATGATTAAAGTTGATTCCAGCAACTTATTAGTAATAAGGATTAAAATGTCACTTTCATAGGATAAGAGGTTTACTGTGAGTTCATTGTGTATCATTGGGTCATTTTGCATCATCAAGATTAGACTTTAATCTAAACAATCAGCATTGATTACTAAAGGTGACAAAGTTGGTGACTAAAGTTGATTCTAATAAATTTTTCATTCTCAGTGGTTTAGATTATATCGACGAATGAAATAAATGTAATATTCAAAATTTAAGTGTCTAAAATGAGAAAGAGAAATGGTCCAAATTATTCTCCTCTTTCTTTATTCTGTCTATTTCCCTGTCTTGACAAATACATTTCTTATTCTTAACAATGGTCAGAAGGGTAAAACAAACTCTTTGTTTCAACTAAAGGATAATTGAGAGGAGTTGAATTTCGACTCCAAAGTGGTAACTTGAAAATGAATGTAACTGGTGTTTCGTCAATTGGACTTAGTGCTTACTCAATTGTTAATTCAACTAAATTTTAGTTAATTTAATGGAAGATTATTTCCATCGGTTAGTTTGTTGAAGTTATTTCCAACAGTCAAACTCGAGGCTGTTCGGTCGTATAAAAGACTGGACCAATGGTGGTGTTAGTCTAGTCTTCCATCGATGCCTCTGCATCGATGCTTGGCGTACTGCAATAACATCTCGATGACGTGCTCATCCTAAATACCATAAGATTGTTGTTATATGATTACAGTAATGAAGTGATATTTATTACAACATTGAGACTCGACTCAGAAGCTTTACAGTTAACCTTACAACTTTATTTACTGAGCTGACACTCAATTCACTTTGCGATTTTTGAATATGATTATAATCAAATTTTAAACCCAATATCTGAGGAACCATTCACCATACAGAGGAAACCCAATAAGTTTTTGTCATAACTCAACATGCTTCATCGAATGACCTTTTATTGAAATCGGTTTTAGGCATTACGATTGCTTCCCTTGTCAGACTAAAGTTGCAAATGTTTTCTCATTACAATAATTTTTCCCTTCAAATGAAAACTTTTTTTAGCACAAAAAACTATTTCCAACTAATTTATTGTCTCAATAAATAGATAGGAAAATTATGTTAAACTTAAAGTTTACCTTTTCCTCATTCATTGTTCACTTTTCCTTCATCATTTGTATCTTGATTCTTCTTTCATGATGACTTTTTGGTTGCTTAGCATTTCTTTACAATTAAATAGCCACAAATCGATACTCTGTTCTCTGTGTTACATGTTAAAACTGAACAGCAACTTGGAATAATTTTTCACTTCTTCTTTCAACATTTTCCATAGTCAACAATTCGTAGCAAATCAGAATATACAATATATATTTATCCATCAAACGATTTCTTTTCTTCATCTAATGTCAGTTTAACTTGTTCAATTCTGAAGAGAGAGCGAAGAAGAAAGAAGAGAAGAAAATATCTGGAAGAAGAAAAGGATGGAGAGATGATGATGATATTGCAAGAAATGGAAGAAAATGTGAGCAAGAAAAACAAGAAGATTGTCAAGATCGATAAAACCTTGTTTTTCCCAGCTTTCATTTTCCCTTTTTTTCACATTTCTTCATGTTCACCATTCTTATCCTCATCTTCATCATTCTCTTCCTTCAATTTCTTATTCTTAAATTGGATTCTCTTTCGTATATTATGTTTACAGTTCTCAGTTAACCTTATAGAATGTCAAAAAGAAGTGTTACTTTCTTTCGATTCTCTTTTTTCTTCGTCCTTTCCCATTTCTCCATGAAAAAACATTGTCACCATCAAATTCAATAACTGAATCGTTTCGCTCATTTCTATCAATTGGAATCACTTTACAAGTTTCAATTGGAAACGAAAGGTTGGAAACAAAAAGAGTTGATCAGTTTAATTTGAAGACACATTTTCAGTTTTCTTCTTCCTCCTTCTTCTTCAGCTTTCAAGATTGTCTAGACTTGAAGATGATGATGAGAAATGATAATGAATAAGTAAAGGATTGTAAAAGTTATTATATTCTGATGATACAAGATTATCTGAATAAAATGGTGGAAAATAAGTTATGCTTGGAGAGAAGCAATTTCCTTTTATTCTTGAAACTTTGTGATCCGTGAACAAGATGATGCAGACTGAAGATGAAAGTGAAAGGTAAGTGAAAGGTAAGCAAAGGGATAAGAAATGGAAATGAAGAGAGAAAAGCAAATGCTGTTGATGATAATGAAGGCAATGAGAATGGTAAAGAGGAACGTAATAAGAAATGAAAATACTTTAACAAGGATGAAAGATTCAGGGAAAGGAAAAGATGATTGAATTATGTTGAACAGCGAAAAAAGGGTAAAAACACTTATTTTTATCAACAATTTTTCATTTTTTCTCTCTTCATTTGTAAAGTTCAATCTCTTTTTTTTCCTAAACTTTCAATATCAGGTAACACCGAGCTCGGCAAACATTGTGTTCGAGGATTCAACTGTAAATGTACAAACCATTAGAAATACTTTTATCGTTAACCTTTTCATCATGTAAATGGTCAATCTTGACCAGAATCACTAGACATTAAGCACCCTTTTTCAATGAGTTAAACCTGGAAACACTTCAACTGTTATTGCAACTTTACTTTTTGCTTCAGTCATTTCCATGAATATATATTCTGAAACACCTAAAAGGATTTTCCTTTTCAACCGAAAATATGTTAAAATTGGTCAAATGGAATTTTATGTTGAGGAGAAGAAAAAAAATTGAAGATTTGGGTTTCCATGAAAAGTTGAACTTTAATTTAAACTTTAATCATTAATCATGCTTCAATCGGATATTCAAGAGCATGGAATATCAAAGATTTTCATTTTCAACTAAAAATAATTTTCATTTTAAGCATTCTGTTTGAGCGATTCTTTGTCAGTCTTTTTTTTCAGTTTACACTCTCAAAGGCCTGACTATTTACTCAAGCTTGACTTGAACAGTTTGACTTTTAGGTTAACATTTTAAGCTCTTTTTGGCTTCACTTGAATCTCACAAAAACGTGTCTCATTCACCAGTAGCGCAACCTCAATGGCTGTTCAACATTTCATCAGCTGTAACCTTGACTTTGTAAACTGGATTAGCTTTCCTCAAATATGAGATTAGGCGAAATTTGCTCCAAATTTGAAGCTCATCAATGAGCATCCAGAGACTTGGCAGCTTTAATCAAATTTACTTTTAATGTTCTTTTGTTTCTTACTTTACCTCAACAATCACCTTGATTTGGAATCAACTTCAATACAATTATGCTAATTCAACATTCACAATTAATATCAAACATCTAATTTTACATGCGTCAATGCTTACATAATCTTGCATGAAATAATCATTTTCGTTGAAGAAAATTACATAAAAAAAAGATTAAATAAAATTCGATTCTGAACAAAACGTCGGAATTTCGACAAAAAGAGATTCAAAATCCAAGAAAAAGTCAGTGTTGCACTGATTGAATAGAAAAGAGAAAAGTTCTGAAACGAATAAAGAGTTGAAAGAAAAATCCATTCCAAGCAATTTGGACTCTTTGCAAAGAACGCAAAGATTGTTGGCTTTATTAATCAACATAATTAGTAATCAACCCACGCCACTTGATGGTACTGTTTATGAATGTGAATCAAGGCAAGGTTACTGTAAAATGTTTCAAGGTTCCTCGAAAACTCGAAACTCCTGAAACGGAAAAAGTCTCCAAGTGTCATGTCTTCATTAGAAATGGTAAAATGTGAACTGATAATGAACTTTGCATCTGGGAGACTGTTGCAAGTTGAAATCATTAGATAATCGAAGCAAGCCGCAAGTCATTAATTTGAGCCTCCACTTGAGTTGCATTGTTGGTTGAATAGGAAACTGATAAAAGTGAATGAAAAGTGGAAAGTAAATATCGGTGAAATGGAAGCAGAAGAAACAAGAAGACTTTTCGTCTCTCAAGTGGATTAAGTGATATCGAAATTTGCCAACCTAAATTGTCGCAATTATTTGATGATACTCTGCATGAGATAAAGTTGACTCAAAATTTCATCATCAGTTGAACCTTGCAGCAGCAGTACAAGTGACCAGACCCGAGTACAGGTACACTCGTCTTGTCCCAAGCAACCATTGAAAGAAGCAATAACAAGCCAAAAACTGTTGAGACTGTTGGGTTCAGTTGAAGTAGTTGGTCAACTTGCAACATTGTAAGGAAATGAATAAAAGCAATGGTCATTGGAATTGGTAATAACAATTTTTCATTACAATTGTTTACCAAATGGAAGCCAAAATTAGCATCATTTCTGAACATTTGTTCAACGATTTTCCCAATCTTTTCCTCTTCTTTGACCAACATTGGAAAATCGCAAACACACAGAAAAAAATGAAAAATGAATGAAAATTAATACCTTGATTGTGATTATGATTGATTCATCTAAATGCATTTATATTTATATAACATTTATCTGACAAGCATCAATTACTATTCAGTGAACCGTTTTTTCAAGTAATTTATTATTACTATTGCAAATATCAAATAACGAGATATTAATTTTCATCACTAGTTCTGAATGGAAGGCGAAATTTGCGAAAAATTGATAAAATTGGAAACTTTGCATTTCCAATCAAATGTTAATTATTGAGAGAATAATTTCAATCTTCATTTCCGGAAATCCTTTTTTCCTATCAATTATTCACTCTGTTGGGCAGATTATTTCCTGGGAGTTGGAACTGAATTTTGGGCAAAAAGAATTTTCATTTCTACGATTGAAGCGATTTCATTTGGATGAACTTTTTTTTACCAAAGAAACTGGGAAACAAACAGAAAGTCGAGCAAGTTTAATAATGACTAATAACAACAGTTATCAGTATCATCAGTTTCATTAAATACAAAAGGAGAAGAAAAAAGTTCAATTTCAGAATTTTATTGTTGAAAGAAGAAGCTTCTTTTTTTTGTAAAGCTTTGCTTTTTTCTCCTTCTTTTTCTTCTTCTTTTTGCTTCAACTTCAATAGATTCAATTTTCATTCTCATATTAGATTAATGAATAAAGAATTTGTTTCTGTCATATTCATCTTCTATCATCATCATTTACAGTGCCTACAATGGTAAATACTGTTACTCTGTTATCATCATTCTCTTGCTTCTTAATTTCTTGTTCAATTGATTTTTCTTCTCTTCTGTTGTTTGGTTCAACTTTGCGCTTTGGCTCAACTTGGGATGATTATTGTGTGAGACGATTCATTGATAGTGATTCACAGTTTTGCAAGTAGATAAATGGAGCATGATTGAGGAAGAAAAGGAAAGATGGAATGGAGAGAGAGAAAAATTTCATGAAGATAAAGATGAAGCAACAGAGAGTTTGCAAGAAAAGGCTTTTTTCAATGAGCAAAAGACAAAACTGTTTGATAAACACAACGAGATCATCTTTGGAAAGGAAAGGGAAGAAGAAAAGCATTTTTTGGCAACAATTCTCAACCCTCATTCTGTTAATGATTTGCAAGTCGAATGATAGTGTTCATCATGAACAGGGTAAAAGATGATGATGAACAAGAGCAAGGTCATTGGTTAATCTCTTTTGCTCAGAAGATGAGCAAACGTTAATCAAGAGTTGTTGCCTTTCCTTTTTAATACTTGGATCATGGAAACGTATAAATTATTGTTTCTATTGAACACTTATTAAGCTTCGCCTAAATCATGTTCAGAATAACAATAAATGATAATCATAATGATGATGATGGTTTAGTCGTCAGATTAAAAAGGTAAGCAAAAGTGATAATTCAAAATATGAATCCCAAGAAGAGAAGATAACAATTGGAAAGTTCAATTCATCATGGCTCACTTGATCATTCCATGTCATATTCACTAAACCATAGCTGATTGAACATCCATGTCCAGTGTAATTATCTCAACTGTTCATTAAACGTTCAACCTCATTCATGGCGAATGATCGAAATCGAAAATGATAAAAAATCGAAATTCTTCTCTTTAATCAATTGTGAACAAATGAAAATCCACTTACCTTGATCTTCTAGTTGTTGGATCTTTCATCACCATAACTTCAGTTATGTTTCCAAATTTGCTAAAATACTCTTTAAGACTTTCTGATTGTTGATGAACATGATGAACAAGATGAATCCGAAATTGTTGTTGAACACAAATCACAGAAAATAGGAAAACACAGAAAGGTTAACACTTTTGTCTCAACTGGATCAACTTGACTCAGATTCATGAGAAGACTTTTCAATGTTTGCTCGTCAAAAAAAAGATCAAAATTGTTTACCTTTTAATGGTCAGTTTATCGGTTAATCAATCAAACTGTTTAAAATTGGATTAACAATGTTGATGGATTAATTTGCTTGTAAACGGAAAAAATTGACTTTCTTTTATTTCCTTCACCTTCTAATCAACGATCGTTAATTTTCAGTTGATCAACATTTATGTCTCACTTGAAGGATTCATGACCTTACATGATGTTTTTTTTCATTTTGTATTTTTATCTCAAACTTTTTATCTCCTAATGACAATAATAAAAATCGAGGCAAATTTTTATTACATTAATGAACGACGTTAAGAAGGTTAAAGTGAGTTATGAGTTTTTTTTTATTTTTTTGTTTCTTACCATAAAATTCAATTCTAACGATTTCAAAATCACTCAACTTTTCATTCAATTGAACATTCACATGGCATTCGGTTTCAACAAAATTTCTTATTCAACAATTGACTTTTCATCACATTTTCCAATCAATTCATTCCGATCACTAGAATTTCAATTTTCCAACTTTCAATCATTTCTATGAGAAAACATTTTTCCAATCAACTATCGAATTTGAATCTTCAACTTTTCATCGAAACACTTTCACCGAAACATTCGTTTTCTTTTCTTCACAATTTTCCGTTCACACCATTTCCATTTGGAATTTCAGAATTTCAGAATTTCCATTTTCTTTTTCGAACTATTTCTAAATCTTTTTGCAACGAAAATTTCAAACTTTTCGCTTCAACTTTAAACACTTCACTTGGAAATTCAAATTCTTCACAATTTCCACTGAAAACTTTTCGATTTTTTGGTCTTTTCTTCTCAACTTGACTTGGAAAGTTTGACGAGCAAAGATTGAGTTTTTACGTTAATTAAACGCCTTACCTGGAGCAGTTTGCCAACTAAGGCCTCCGATGAACATTTTAGTTTCTGAGTCCATTTTGGTAGATTCAGTTTCCATTTTGGTTTCAGTTTCCATGATTAATAATAAAAAGATAATAGAATAATAATAAACTCCTTAATTTGGCTTGAATTTGATTGATGATTACGTGTGTGTGTGTGTTTGCTTGTGTTATTGCTGTTGGTGTTGTATTATCCCAGTTGAGGTTGAAAATTGAATAATTTTCTTGAAAAATTTGGATAAATATTTTTTTCTTAAATTTTTCAAGCTGACAAAAAAGATAAGCAAAAAAGCGATAAAAGCAAAAAAACTTTCACTTGAACTTCACTTGGAAGATACAAATTTGATCACAAAATAATGGATGAATTTTTTCTGGTTAAACTTTTCGCATTCAATTGAGATGATTACTTTTGTTGACTTTGCTGATGAATCGGCCGATGAATGGTATTAATTATACAATGATGATGATGATATTGACAGAACTAATCAACAACAACAACAAAAAACTAAAGGAAGAGAGAAAAAGGAAAAAAGTAGAAAAAAAATCCTGGTTTTGTATCTTCTTTGAACTCTTTTTTTTGCCTTCTTTTAACCAACACTGAAAGAGAGAGACACTTAGTTGTAGTTGTAGTAATAATAATTATATGATAACTTGCATGACAGAATCATTCAGAATGAAATGAGGATGATAATGATGGTGAAGTGAGAGAAAGAGAGAGAAAAGAAGAGAAAAGAAGAAAGAAGAAGAAGAGGAAAGAAAAGACGGCGATGAAGAAGAGGCTAAAGATGCAGTTACAGAGGGAATCTACTGAGTGAGTTGAGGGAAACCAAAGAGAGATTTAGGTTTACTTTTGTTTGTGTCTACGCATATTCAATGATAGAATGAAAGACAAAACTCTGAGACTTTTCATGATTATTACAGCGTCACCTGACGATCTTTACCAATACTTGTAATCTTCATTCGGGTTCATCATTATTCAACATTAATCGTAATTAACATCGTTCTTTTCATCTTCTGTTTTCCCTCTGTTTAATGAAACGAGCAACAAAAAAAGTTTCCACATTTTTCATCTCTTTTTAATCACTTTTTTGTGTTGCATTATCATGAGATGGAAATGCATTCATCTTCAACTTTTATCCTCAAAAGATAATCGTTAACCGTTGTAATGATCAAGTGTAAAGAGAAATTATTTTTTTCGCTCCTTTTTTTTCATTCTGCCATTCATTTATTATTGGCGACAAAATATCAAACAAAATGTTGCAAATTGGTAAATTAACATTCAGGTAAAAGGAAGGAAATAATTCTGTTGAAATGGTTCGTTCGACTGTCAATCAGTTTTATCCTTTTTCAAGCTCAATTTGAATATCATTATCAGTTGGAATTGATTATTATCATGAAAACAGAGATTGACAGAACTTCATCAAAAATCGAAACTTGAATTTTTCGCTTACAATCTCGACTTGAGTCAAGATTTTGTTTTTCGTAAATATTTCTATTCTAATTAAGAAAACGTTCTTCAAAAGTTATCAGAGCTGAAAAGGTTCAATGTCGATTCGATCAATAAGAGTAAATCTCAAACTTAAAAATTGAAAAAAAATGTTCACGGAAACTCCGCTTTTCATTGCAACAAAACTTCGAAAATTAAGTTTACAATCAAAAGTCATAAAATCAGTTGAATCGAATATTTGACGAAAGAAAAATTGTTCAGAATTTCATCTAAAATCTAAATTTTTGCATGAACTTCTAGTTCTTGAACCGAAATTTTGTTTCTCGTAAAAATTTCAATTCCAATCGAGAAAGTTTTTCAAACATTTCTTACAAAAGTCTTTAAGATCCACCGTCGTTTCAATCGATTGGTTAAAAAGAAACCAAAAAATGTTGAACTTAAAAATCGAAAAATGGTGTTTACAGAATTTCGCTTTTTATTGCAACAAATGTATTTTTGCAATTAAAGGCAGTGAAATGTACAAGTTTGTTTGTTGAAAATGATATTTTGAAAGGTAACAAAAAGGTCAACAAATTGGTTTGAATCAACAAAAGCTGAACACAAACTGAGTCCGAGAAACAAATTTTTCAATTGATTGTGCAAATGTTATCATCATTATACATTATTAACATTACTACGGAAAAAAGTTGCAAACTCATAGAAAACGTGTGAAAATGGTAAAGTCAAATCAACACTTTATCCAATTGATGCAAACACACACACACACAATGTACATTGAAAGTTACCTGTTAAACAGTAAAACAAAAATATATCACGTTAATGTTATATATGCATTGTAATTGTAACAATAAAAAATGGGAAAAAAACTAAACCAATAAGATAAAAGCATTGATTGAATAACTTTTCTGTTTATCTCACTTTATTGTGTTTGGTGAAATTGCAGTCAACAAATGTTATCAAAAATGTTGAACACAAAATGCAAAATATCGATACAACTATTATTAGCATTGAAATTATCATCACGTTAAGACTAAAGTTGAAACTTTGTGCCTTTCATTTGCATTTATTTATATCCAATTTGGATTTTCATGTTTTCGTAATAAAATGTGATTTTGAATTAATCAGTTTATAATAAGGTGATGATCGAGGATGATGTATGGTGAAATAACACAACTTTTAATTTACAATTTTACCAAATTTTCAATATTTAAATGGAAAGAATGTTTATTCAAATTTTTTTTCTCTGAAACACAACTTCGATGAAATTCATCAAAAGTTTATCCACATTCTTATCAATCATTATCATTTCATTAAACATGAAGAAATTTTTATTCATTATCTGGGTCTGAGTAGGTTATAAGATGAGTTTACTTTGAGTTCAACATTGAATTACGAATCATAATAGAAGGTTAACCTTTTTCAGGATTGCATTCCTGTTTGGTGAATCGAAAACAATGTTTTTCTTCAAATAAGTTTCGAGTTGAAGGAAAATAAAAGAGTGAATCTCAACGAAAGGTCAGATATTCGATTCGAATTCGAATGAAATTAAACTTATTCAAACTGTGTTGAAACGAATCTTGGAAAAAATTCTCGATCAATTTTTCTTTTCTTGCCTTTTTCTTTTTCAACTTTTTATACGTTTTTGAACCCTGATGTTTTAGAAACAAAATTTTCCATCATTTTTCCTCTTTCTTTTCTGAACTTTTATCTCAATCCAGTAGAACAATAGAACAGGTTTCGAACTTATGAATGAAAGAATGAAAAATTTTCGATTATTTTCATCATTCATCGATTTTCTCATTTTGCCTTTTCTCGACTTTCCTAGTACGGATCTCAAACCAAGACACGGATTTTTGAAAAGAAATTAATTTAAAGTCAAAATTCAGAGTCAAAATTTTCTCATTTGAAAGCTCGAGGAAGGTTAAAAGGGAATTTTTGACTTTTGAATCTAACAAAGTTATTCTTGTTTCATCAAATGAGGGTTGAAATTAAGGTCAAAATTTCTCTGCAAATGATTCATTTCTATCGTTCGTCTCATCAAGCGTATTTTTAGCCAGTCGAGTCTAGCTATTAGTCTTTAGTTGCTCAACCCAGGAAAGTGACTCTTGTCCCATCAACTGAAGCTTTAGAAGAGTCTCTTTTTAAGTCGCCACATTTTCATATTCAACTAAATTCTTGTTCTTATTTTCATTTACATCTTTCTTCTTATCTTTATCATCTTAATTTTCATCTTCATTATCATTTTTCTCTGCTTAGGAATTTTATCATTTTCAACATTTATCATCATTCCCTGTTCACCATAGCTATCATCATCTTCCCTTATCACCTAATAATCATAAATTCAGATTAAACTAATTACATTAATTTAGACAATTTTCATTCGACAGCTTTTCTTCTTTCCATTTTCATCTTTTTTCTATTCATCATCATTTCCCTGTTTTCAAAATTGTTGACTATTCTGTCAAATGTTCAATCTATAACAATTTGGTGTAAAAAAGTTGAGCTTCAACATTTCATTGGAAAAGTTCATCTTTAATTAAAAGGTTAAACGTGTTCATTGAAATTAAAACTTAATCCAAGTGCTTAATGTACTTATCAATGTTTGTTGTTTCATTTTGTACGCAATTGTAATTAAATTTGAACTTTTTCCCCTCTCTCCATTCATTCAAAGCTTGAAATCCATCCCATGATTATTATCATTATTATCATAATAATTATAATTATCATTCAAAAACTTGTAATGACATTTTATTTGCTCAATCAACAAAATCTTTTTTTAAACATTTCTCTTCATCTTCATCAAGCATTTTCAACAAAAATGTTCACTCAACCCAGACCAACTGATACATCTTCATTAAGATACATTTCAATTTGTATTCTCAATTAACCGTTAATTATCAACATTTAACATTCTTCCAAACGACAAATGAAACCTTTTTTCCCTCTCTTTTCAACATTTTCTTAGCCAATCGTAAACTTTAATCAACCAAAATGTGATTGATAAAGGTTACATTTTTGCGCTTCATGAGTTTCAAAATGTTCAACTCTTTTCATTCAGCAAATTTGGCTTGAAAGTGAAACCATAAGTAGGTAAATATTTCATCTTCAAGTTTCTTTTTTAATGAAATTTTTTTATCTTCTTCTCTTCACTTGAAACATTTTCAGGGAAATGCATGAAATGAATGCATCTTCTTCAGCTGAATTTGCAGTTTCAAAGTTGGTTATGATTGATATTGATCTAGAAATTGACCTTCAACTGATTTTACCTGAGACTGACTCTCATCATTTCATTACTTTAACTTGCCTTTAAACTTGAATACAATAGTTGTTGCTTGTTCAGTACAATTTGGTTAAAGTTAAATGCATAACAGAACAATAATTTGGCAAATATTTGGTTCCTTCAAAAGTGCAAGAAAAATATGTTAATCTGGTTTGGAAAATGGCTTAACTCAGTTTCATGAAAATTTAACTTCGGATTAGACTTGAAAATGTGCATCAACAGTGATGAACTTTTACATTCTGAAATTGCTTAGCTTTTTCCTCTTCTTCTCCCGGTTATACTTGTGAGGTCGGATTGGGTTGCAGTGAGTACATGTGTTAATGGGAAACACTGTTTAGACTCTATTTTAACACTTGACATTTTACACTCAAAAAACCAAACAATCAAGTGCATGTAAATTGATAGGAAAAACTAATCTCATCCAGTTAGATTGAATGTTAAAAATAACAACAGATCGTGAATCAAATCGGCCTAAAATTAGGGTTGCTTAAAATGTCAAGACACCGAGTTTCATGACAGTTTCTATGGTGTAACACAACAAAAAAACATTCCAAATCAGCACTTCGATGCAAATGAAATAAAGCAAAATTATATGAAATACTGTTCTACTAACAGTTCATTAATCAGTAAAAATCGGTGCTGGAGAAGGCAATAAATAATGCCATTCGATTGGCTGATCAGCAGACACAGAACTTCGATCGAATTTGATACAGGCTGTAACAGTCGCTTGCACGGTTCTAAATCGTTAATAACTTTTTGGATTTCTGTTCAAATTCGAAAAATTTTTTTCGGACGATATACAGTCAATTGGTGTCTTCTCTTCTTCGATTTTGATGGAAGCAAAGCTATCACTTCAGGGGGCGAAACTGTACTTGAACTAAAATGGGCTTAGAAGAGAAATGATGAAATTCATGAAATGCAGAATCAAATCAAAGAAACTTCTCGATGTCATCCAACATAAGACAATCGACAAACTAATAATATTTCGCGAATAGATAATGATTTTTATCAAAATGAGTGTTACTGAAATCCATTGCAACTGAAGAAAGTTTCAGAAAAGTTTATTGATAAATTGCACTTGTGCATCCAATTCAGATGCAAATCTGAGGCCCGTCAAAAATGCTCGGAATCTTGAGAAAAAGTGAAATGGCTAATCAATTAATTGAACATGAAAAATGTGCTTAAAGCAGCAGCAAAATGGCAAATGCTGAGAAATCCCTGAATAACCAAAATACCTTTTCAATTGAAACACAATTTTTAAAGGCACAAAGAACAAGTTTGATTGAAGAAAAGGAAAAATAATGTTATTTCATTTGAAAACAAAAATACTCTTTGTTTTAATGGTTTTAAGTTACATTCAACTTATTAAATGATAATTTGTTTCAAGTTTTTTGTACGAGAAACTAAACCAAAGTTGAATAAACGAAGTTTTTTCCAAAACAAAAGTAAACTGTTCAAAATATAATACAATATTGATGGTTTTGGTAACATTTTGCTAAAGTCAATCAAAAATTAATAACAATAAGTGGAAAAGCTTCTTACAAATGATTTGTTTCAATGTTTGCATTTGCTTTTCATTTTTGCTGTACAAATGCAAATTCACATTAATAATAATGTGACTTTTAAAAGGTTTACAGGTTTGGCTGAAGTTTTGCTGCTCTCATCATCAACCTCATTATCAACATAATCTTAATCATCATTATTTTCATGTTCAACTTTCTTGAAATATGATACCGACTGAAGAGAAGAAACTCGAAAATCTAATTTTTCTTCTTCTTGTCTAATTGTTTCTCCCTCCTTTCATTATCACTAAATCTTAATCTTAATCTTCATCTATTCTCATCATCATCAACTCGCCTGTTAATCCATTAATTGAGAATCAATTGTTGCTCTTGTTTTTCCAAACATCATTTGTTATCTTTTCTTGTGCTTCAATCTTTTCCTTCGTGAAAACTTGCGTTCTGACAAAAAAAGTTATTCATGATGAATGAGAGTAATCAGGAGATGCGGATGAGAGTGATGAGAATGTTGATGATGTTGAGAGAGGAAAAGTTGAATGTTGAGGATTTAAAGATGGATTAGTAACTCTTACATGGTGAACAACGAGACCGACTCCAGTGCTAAGCAAATTTCATTAAATTGAAGCATAAAGCCAATTCGGAAAAGGAAATATGCTATTAAAGATGAGGATAAGGCAAAGCATTTCCAGAAAAGAGAAGAAAAAATTGTCGTAAAAAAATGTTTTCCAAATAATGTTTGGTAATAAAGATTCACTTTAAACTGCAAGATAATAACTCAACATCATTTCATCTTTACTGTCAATCTTTTGTTGTTTACCAGAAAATGAATAAAAAATGTTTGCTCTTCAATCGCAATCAACTTTTAATTGCAATTTTGATCGTTTTTCATGAACTTTTTTGGATTAAAAAAAGCTCACTTTAATGACAACATTGATTAACGGAATATCAAGACATTTCATGAAATTCAATTTGTTCATCGTCAAGCCATGAAAATGAAAATCATTTGAATAAATGATTTTTCACTTTTGTTCATTGCCTGTGAAAGTTGGGCGAAAAGGTAAACCAATGAGAATGTGATTCTTTTTTTTCCTCTCTTTCTGGCTTTATATCATCATGATTACATTGGAACTTTTTGCTTCTATCATCATTATTTAATGATAGGGAAGAAGGAAAAAATGAGAGAAAAAAAAAAGTTTTTTCTCGCTCTCCTCAAAGTCAATCCTTTCCTCAAATGGTATTAACTGTTTGATGATAGTGATGACAATAGAGTGAGAGAGGAATCCTGATCTTGATTGCCCTTTGGGATGATAAAGATTAGTTAATGGTTATCAACCAATTTGGTGAATTTCATGATGGATAAAATGTGAACAGTGAAAAGATGAAAATGAATTGAAGGTAAAAAGTAGAAAATGAGTGAAAATTCATTATTTCTTGACAGTTAATGTTTGCCACTGGTTAATTAAAAGTTTTTAATGCAAAATTGGACGTTCAAAGGTTATCATTAGCAAATGATTGCAAGGTAAAGAAAGGATTTACAGAATGATGAAAATGATGAAAATTATTCTCAAGTTGATGCCAAAATTTTTCACAGTCAAATGATTTGATTGCTTCAAGACAAACATTTAACGGAATAATTTCAGTTGAAAAGCTTAAAGTTTTCTGGGTTCACAACGAATTGCTATGAAGATTGATTCATTGGTGCAGATTTACTTTTGAAATGAAATTGAAATAATTCATGTGTTTTCTGGAAAAGGTGATAAACACTTGTTTCAAACAAATTTGCATGTTTAGTGTTTGTTGAGTTATAACTCTTGGTTGAATAAATGAAGCAGATTGATGGGTAAGAAGTTGCAAGTTGAAGATTTTATTGAAATTTTCTTGTAATAAGAAATACTGATAAATTGAATTTTCCTCAAACAATTCTGTCTCGTTTTATTAAACTTTTGATATTTTAAGCAACTTTATTGATGAATAATATGAGAAATAATTAAAGTGACATTTAACTCAAAAAATGGTTCAATCGTCCAAGGAGTTCGTGCTGTCTTTTCATTTCAGCGCCGTAACCTCATTTTTGCCGTTTACTTCAATCCAGTGTCACTTTAAGTATACTTTGAGATTCGAAATGCGTCTGTACGGAACACTTAAAAAATTGATAGATTTCGATGAATATTTGCATGAAAAATCAGTTTTGGTTAGGAATGAACTTGAAAAGTGGAAGTTGCAATTTCAAGGCGATAAACAGTTCTGGATAGTTGAACTTACAAGCCTATCTTTGAAGACTATTTTGGTTTGAAAAGCTTGAAGTTGATAAAAATGAATTGAAACAAAAGGAAGCTAATCAATGATCAACTGATTAATTTGTATGATAGACAATTGTTTTCAAATAATCTGATGATAAATCTGCGAGAGAGAAAATAACTCGAAATTGCAATTCAGCTCAATCTTTTCTTCTCCCAAGTTCACTAATAACACAGAAAATTGGGTTATTTGGACATATTATCTGTTATCTTTTTCCCCTTCTTTTTTCAGCCTTCTTATATCTTGAAGCAATTCACTTACAGAAAGCTGAATCATCATTATCATCATGAGAACATTTTCTTTTGTTTCATTTTGCTCTTTTATTCTTCCCATTGATTCTCGTTTAGTTCAATGATATTTTTGCTTCTTGAGTTGGTCAAGTTAGTCAATCTGATTACCTTTCAACTGGTTCAATATCATTGAACAATATTTTGCCTTAATTCATTCCTTTTCCTTCTTTTCCCATGTAAATTGTTTTCTTTTCATCTTCTAATGCATTTAATGCGATGATATCGATTTTAAATGATGCACAAAAATAATAAGTCAATAAGCGCTCTAATTGGTGATAATTAAGGACAAATTATTGAGTTTTCTGTCGAACTTTTTTTTCTCGATTTTCTCTTCAGGAATATTCTGTAACCGGAAAAACAAATGCAAGTAAATAAAGATAATGAAAAGATTAATCTTATTTCGATTCGCTTGTAATTCGCTTGTTTCTCTGACTTACACTCTTTTATTATTGCTGATTCTTGATTGTTTCATTCAATCTGGGAATCTTTTTGTTTACATGGAAAGAAACAGTCGATCAAGAACTGAACAAGATTGAAAGTTGAAAGCATCTTCTTATGACTTTCTGTTGTTACAAAAGTGATTCCCAAAATGAGCTCCATTCAGCATTGGCTTGGCTCCTCATCACCCGAAACTAAATTAAATTAACCGTTAAAATGCAAAGAATCAAAACCCACTTAAAAGATGAACAAGATTAGGTCTAAAGATGAGCTTGATAAAGATCACTAGTTTCAATCAATAAGTAGATAACAATGAAATATAACATTTTCATTTATTGAGTGGCTGTCAAGAAGATGATGAGGATGGAAATGAAGAAAAGTTAAAAAAAGATTCAGCTTCGTATACAATATTAACTAGATTCCTTTGAATAACTGAACATTTCTATTGATGCAGAATTGAAACAAACTTGTCTAGACAGGAAACTTATTCTAGTTTTGCTCCTTTAACATCTCATAACTTACCTTTACCTTATCGAAAATCAAGCAATTCTTCTAAATACAGCTATTCAACACTTGCTTTTATAGGGCCCTTGTCCATATTTCGAATCAAATATTTCTCTTTTATCGCAATTTTCAATAGCATGGGCTAGAAAATTTTAATGCATCTTCTATTGAAGAACTGAAATGGTGAGAAGAAGACTTATTGAAAAAACTGAAATAGCATTCATTTCGACTTAAGTAACTTCAATATCCGTGGCAAGAGTCGATAAATGGAGATTTTTCAATATATTTTTGGATGAAAGATTGGACGAAAGGATCTTGAAAAATAACCTGCAAGATTGAATATAAATGAAAAGGCAACGAATACAAATGAAATGAAATTTGAAATTTCACGAGAAATCTTGTAAACACAGGTCATTTGAGAAGATCAACTTTTGATTTTTTTAATTGAATAACTCTTAAAGTCTAAGGACAAACTGTGACTTGAAGGGTTGCAAATTTGTGGTTAGTTAGTAGCTCTTTTTTCAACACCGTGATCTCCGGCAGATTGAACAACCAAAAATTTGAACACTCAAGGTCATTCAAGTTCACTTCATGATTTTACTTCTAACTAACATTTGGAGGTCGTTTTCCGAGAGTACAAAATTTTTCAGTTCAGCTAGTGTTTGTAAGATGTACATACTCATGCTACCTTAAAGATATGAGTGCTTCCATACCGTTCAGTTTATCAATAAGTTTTGATTAGAATTCGGTTATCTTTCCGACGGAAAGAGTCATCTTGCCTAAGAGTTATCTTGTGTACATAGTCAATTAAAAGTGACCTGCATGCAAAATTCGAACGTTTTTTACCTACAAAATTTCTTTGGTAATGTGGAGATTCCGTGGTTATTCATCTCAGATTACTATATTCAAAGATTATCTTTTTAGCATTGCAAAATTTTTAACATATGGAGTAATCTGCGAAACTTGACAAATTTGTTCTTCTTCAAAAGATGCGACTCCGTCGGACTGAGATTGTGGTTGTGCAATTATGGTTGTGCTGTTATTCGTTTGGTTAAATATTGTTGTAAGCAAACTAATTGTGACGATAAAATTGCTATTATTATCAATGAGGCTGAAGTTGTGGCTCCTGGGGCTGCTGTTGGCCTTAAGCTTGGTAATCTAAGCATTGTGAAAGTTTTTTCGAAGAAATTAGATCATAAATACCATCAACTGTTCAAAATTTGAATCGCGATGCATCAAGTGTTGCTATTAAATTTGCATCTCAGTTCGACGAAGTCGCATCTTTTAAAGAAGAACAAATTTGTCCAGTTTCGCAGATTACTCCATATGTTAAAAATTGGGTATTACGTGGACGAGTTACTAATAAAAGTACAGTTAAAAGTTGGAATGGTGTTAAAGGGGCAGGTAAAGTGTTTACTTTTAATATTGCTGATCATTCAGGTGAGATAAAAATAACCGCAATGGGGAATGCGATAAATATTTCGAGCTGGTAATTTTACGAAAGGTACATATTCATTCAAACGCGGTTGTAAAAGATGCAAATAAGAGATGGTCTGATCTCGAACATGTTCACGAATTGGTTTTAAATTCTACTAGCATATTGAAACTAGATACTGAAATCGAAAATTTTTTCTGACCCGATAGTGTTAATAAAATGTTCATAACTCATACCATTGGAAAGATGCGATTTCAGAAAATGACCTTTAATGACAATTAGAGGTCAAATAAAGAATCGACCTTGCGGACTTCAATTTATATTCGTGTTATCAGGATAAACTTATGATTTAAGTCTGAAGTCTGTAACAGCCAACAATATCAACACAAGAAACATCTGATGAAACAGATTCTAGTTGTAGAATTTTAACAAAATTATATTTAACTTGTGGACATCTGCTATCATTATCGGCATCTAGTTTCAATATGCTAGTAGAATTCAAAACCAATTCGTGAACATGTTGGAGATCAGACCATCTCTTATTTGCATCTTTTACAACCGCGTTTGAAAGAATATGTCCCAGTATATGTTCGTGCGTTATGCCTGCATGAAGGCGTAAAATGAAAAAAAACGGTCCGTATAAACGACATTAACTTCTAAAAATTCAAGCAAAGAATAAAATAGAGTTGGTTGATGATTCTGAGGTGTAAATTGATCAACTATTGGGACACAGAAGCTGAGACTTTCTTTGCTGTAACTCGTTCGTTAGTTGTTTAACCGATTATTCTTTTAAGAGTTTGACTACAATTGCAACCACAGCTCTTCAAATTAATCCTGATCTACGTGAAGCGCAAATGCTTCGTGAATGGTTTATGCGAAGTGGCGATAAAATTTTACCTAGTCTATTATCTCTAAGGGTTCAAGTACAAAAGAAAACGTTTATTTGGACTCAATTACAAAGGTAAACGTTACCTGTGCTGTAAATGCTACTCTCGTTACTAATTGTATTGCGACAATAACACAAATCGGAAAAGAAACGATTTATATGACCTGCCCTGCAAGTTTCGCAGATTACTCCATGTGTTAAAAATTTTGCGATTTCAGAAAATGACCTCGCAATGTCAATTAGAGTCAAATAAAGAATTGACCTTGAATAACCTTGAGCACTTGAACTTATCGTTGTGCAATCTGGATAAGCTTATGGTTCAAGTCTGAAGTCTGTAGCGCTAACCGTTCGTGAGTTATGCCTGCATGAAGGCGTAAAATTAAAAAAAACGCTCGGTACATACACAAGCAAAAAAACATGTATAAATCATAATAAAAATTTAAACTTTAATTTCCTAATTATTATAATAAAAATTTTTAAAATTTGAATATTTTCTTCATTTATCGGCTATGGAACTCTAAAGACTACTCCGGACTGATCTAGTAATAAATGAGTTTTTCGGTATAAAAGTAAAACACTAGGTAGTAATTATTAATTACAGCTCAAAGCTTGAAAATTATTGTATACATTTTATGATTTTTGATGTTAATCTTCGCTTAATGTGTACCCGTTATTTTTATGGGTGAATTAGGGATAACCGCTAATGTCTTGTCCATACGTCATCTTTCGGCTTGCCTATGCTAACGAGTTACATCTAATAAACTATCTTGAAAATTTCCCCACAAGTTCTGAAATATTTAAGCCAATTTTTGTTACTTGAAGTTAATTTCAATGCTGCAATGGTAACAATAATAGTGATTCGAAATTAAATTGTTTGGCAGTTGAATTGACTCGAGAAAATGCTCAAAGCAAGTCAATGGTCAAAAAGGATCGACACAAGATAAGCACTATTAGCATAGAATGTAAAGTCTAAATTGATTTCATCCTGATAACCATTGAATTTCAATGCAACCAAAATGCTGTCTCATTGTGCATATCAAGCAAGCAATACCAATCTCAAGTGCTAAGCAATTTGATATTTTTGATAATTTTGCTTCTCATTTCTTGCAACCAACAAATGGAAAAGCTGATTCTAATCTCTATTATTAACACATCAATATTCATGATAAATGAGCCGAGAAAATTGATTACAACTGAATTCTGAATGGCAACGGAAAATGAAGCAAGTCAACATTTGTTCATTGTTACTTGACCAATCCAAACCATTTACTGCTCCTGCATAAAGGTCAAACTTGTAACCTTAATATTTTCACTTTTCAAAGTGAAAAAAACTCTTATTTCCAGGATCATCATCTCCACTCAACGATGAAAGCTAACTAAAGATTAATTGTTTTTTGTTTGTTCCTTCAACTGTATGGTGATGATAATTAACTTAAGAGTAGCAAGTTAATTAAGACTGAAAATATGGTTAAGATGAGATTTTTTAGGTTCCTTCAAATGGTGTTATGAATACAAGGAAAAAAACAGTTGATAAGTGAAGGAGGAAGAAGAAGCCTATTGTATTGACGTTCATGGCAAAGAGAGTTGAGCGTTTTTTTTTGCTCTTTACTTGTTGGTTGGCACAAGGTTTACAGACTGATGAGGCTGATGAAATAAAGATGATAAATGAGGAGAGTAATGATTAGGTGATGAAGATGTAAAAGCGTTTCAACAACAATAATATTGTGAGCATTATGGATTAGATGGTTTTGTCGTCGACCAAATATTATTATGAGAGCAAAGTAAAGCCAAAATATTTTTGAAGGCAACCAAGAAACACAAAAAGTTGCTCATTTTTGCTGGTTTCTTGTTTTAAGTTTGGGTTTAGTTTCACTGCTCCAAATACAAATGTAAATAAATGCACAAATTGACTGATGAGTATTGCTTGTCAATACTTGTAAATCTATGTGTATGTGTGTGTGTGTGTCCATCACTTGCCACATCACTTTATCCTCATCCATTGTGTTTGAATTGAAGACAATGAAAGAGTGGAGAGACAAAAGGAGAAACAAAAGGAAACTTCAACAGATTAACTTGTTCATCCAATGTGTTCATCTTTATCGTTACTTCTTCTGTGGCCATCATCTCTACCAATTACAAAGTGTTGACCACAAATCACAATGCAATTTAAACATTAGAACAAAAAGAAAGTCAGTTTTGGTGAAAAAATAGTGTTGGACAAGTAGCAACAATGATGATGGACAGGGTGAACAACGAGATGAAGATGGAAATAGCACTGTTTACCGGAAACAACTGCGAAACAAGACTAATAAAGGATAATTGAGCCGGAAATTTTGTCTTCTTTTTCCTTCTTTTTCCTTCTTCTTCTTCTTTGTCATCTTCTAACAGATTTTCAATTGTTGCTCATTGTTAGTCAAATTGAGTTGATTAGCTTTACTTGATTATTTCAATCTTTGCTCATGCAAGTTTAAAATGAACAACTAGAATAATCTGATCAACATTAATTCAATTGTGGCAAACGGTTTGTCATTCAGTTTAAGAATGTTAATTGACTGGTTTCCCAAGATCAAGTTATTAAAGACTTGATTGGAAAAGGTTGACTCTCTTTTCAATTCCATGATTAGAAAAGAAAAGAAGTTTTTACAGATTTTTTTTCTCAAACTCGGAGTTCGCTGGTGAATCAAACTAGATTGTAATTAATCTAATAATTTGCATTCTTCGAGTAAACTTTTCTGAGAAACATTGTCAACTCAAAGAAGTTTCAACATGAAAATTTCATAAAATTTGATGAATTTTGCAAAATGCAAAGTTAATCGAGAAGAATGCAACAGAAAATTGATGACTGAATGAAAAATCAAGAATTTTGAGCTTCTTTATCTTGGTTATAAAATGATAATTTTAGGCAATTATCGAACTCTTCAAACTCAGTTTCTTTGTGAAACTTTCCATTCTTAAGTTCGAAATCGATTTGCAAGAAACTGAAGAAAGTGCTAAATGATGAAAGATTGAAAAATCATATTTACTAATTCAAAGTCTTTCAAAGATTTCCATTTATCAATATAAGATTCAAAGTTTAAATGTGTTCAACTTGAACTTGAGAAGAGGAGAAATGATGATTTGAAGAAAGCATTTTATTATAAATTGATTAAACTAGCAAACAAATTGTTCACAATTGAAAGTCTGCAGTTTGAAGGTTGATAATACTTCTAATACACGATCAACTGGAATGATTGTTCACACATTTACACAACTTTTACTTTCAACTGGAATCATTTCTGTCTATTCATCCTTTTGTTGCCATCCTAACACCAAGAAGAAGAAGAAGAAGAAATATGAAAGCAACAACCATTAAGACATCATTTTAAGATTGCCTTTACTTATCATCTTCATAATCATCATCTTTCACCTTTTATCTTCATCTTTGCCTTTCAACTGGCCAACAATTGAGTGATCAGAAAAGTATCATTACTATTAACATTTTGACCATAATCAAGATTAGGTTAGAATGTTAAAACTATATAAATAATATCAAGTTTAGTTGCACGAAAGAGTTGAAAGGAAAGATGATGATGATGATGTAAAGCAAGTGAAAAGTTACCAGATAAATGATTCCTGGTTCCAATCATGATTCACTTTTTTCTTCCTCCTTTCAGGTTATCAATGTAACTTTATTATATGATGTGAAAAGAGTTGATAACAAGAAGATGAAGCAAAATGAAAGAAGATGAAAAGATGGATAAAACGCAAAAAAAGAAGACAAATTATTTTCATTTTTCTCTGCAAACATCCAATCCTGTCTTATTGTCGATCAAATCAATGTTCACCTTTTCATGTCGACTAATTTCATCCTCATGATCATGCTCATGTTGCTTTGTCCATCTGCACCATTCATCCATCAAGAACCATTTCCACCAAAAAAAATGATTCAGTTTTTTTTCTCTTGCAACAATTACACAAGCGTTTGAATAAATTGTGAAAAAACGGAAAATCTATTTACTTATCATGATGAAACTCGATATGAACTCGAATTTTTTTCCTTCTTTTCACCTTCTAAATCTAAATGAATGAACAGACAAAACTGGAAAAAAGTAAACTCAGCACAACAATTGACTGAACAATTGTTTCGTTCAACCTCAACTAATCAATTGTTCAATCATGAAATGTGAATATTGAAAATGGGAAAAACAGTAAAATCGAAAGTTGAAGCGAGAGAAAAAAAAGATTCTTTCAAATTCTTTGTTCAACTTTTTTTCGATAAAAAAAGAAGCTTCTTAATCTCTCAAAGTTAACATCATTTTCATCTCCAAACTAATCTCGACTTCGCATTCACAGTTGAACATTTGTTCGCATCAAAATTGTTGGCATCAGTCCATTAATTTTCATCATCATTATGATTATCTTTATGATTATTAATATATTTAAGTTGAAATATTATTTCAACAATTTTCTTCTCTCTTTTCTCTTCTTCTTCTTCCAATTCCAATAAGATATTCAATATTCAGTTCAATAATATTGAATATTGATCCACTCAAAGGGAAACTCCAAGTTTAACCAGCAAAGGCAAAGAGGAAGCAAAAAGTTCTTAACACAGTTTAAGGAATGAGACGAAGAAAAAACAAAATGTTCAGATTATCTTAAGTACATGAGCATCATGATGATGATGAAAAGTTTTTCTCCTTTTTCGCTCTTCCCTTCCATCTATTACATTACCAAGATTGAAAGGCAAACAGTATTAAACTCTTATTCTGTCTCAACTCAACAAATCAATGCTTTCTAATCATGATTAGTGTAAAGTTGAAAATTCGTATCGAATCAACTGCAACTTTTGTTCCTTCCTTTTCATCATCAAATGCTCATTCAGATAATAATTCATCTTACATGACGTTCCACTTTTAATTACAAATCTATAGTTAAACTGATCAAACTGCAATTTCACAGTTTCACTCGTTCAAGAAGAGTTTATTGATTGGAGCAAAACATGAAACATAAATTATTGGTTATCATTAGTTGACATTCATGTAATTATCGCCTGAAAATTTCACTTTAATTCTTATTCTTTTTGCTCTTCTTCTCTTTAAATTATTATCAATATCATGAATCATCAACTTGAATCATGTTTTTGATGTATTCAGTTTCAAAATGTTCACAATCGCTGTTACTTTTTTTGTCTCTTTTCTGATACAATTTTGTCTCTTTTCCATTCATTCATTTGTCTCCTTTTTTTGTTGCATGTTTTATGTGTTACTTTCAATGAATCATTTTTACATAAGTTCACAAAGAGGAAGAAAAAGTTTCAAATGCAGAGTCCATTCAATTCAAATGATGCTCATGATAGATGAAGTATCCATAGTAACATTAAATCATCTTCATTCACTTTCTCTTTCTTCTTCTTCTTCTTCTCTTCATCCGAGGCTACTTTTGTTTACTTCACTTGTTTGTCAATTTGTCTTCCCATTCAATATCAACAATGAACGGTTAACTTTCTCGCACAAGACAAAGTTGGTTGACCAAGAAAAAGAAAACCATAAAAACAAATGTTTGATGTATGAAAGTGGTTAAACCTCAAATTAGATCATTCCGATTATGATGCCTTTCTTAACTGAATCTCCATCAAGAATTGAGCTGTTAAGAGTTGCAAGCTGGGCAAAATCAAGAAATTGAAAGGAAACTTTTCAAATACCAACAAAGCTAAGTTTGAAAAAAGTCCGATTCCAATGGAGTCTTGCCCTGAGTAAATCAAATTAACAGTTATGTTTACCCATTTTGTTGGCAGAAACGAGTAAAGCTCTATTACAAACTCTCTATGCATAAAGTTTCAATGTTCTGTGCAAATTGAATCATAAGTTATGCTCATATAAGTTTCAAAACATCGTTCAATTAACATTGCTGCATTCTGAAACATCTTTCAAAACTTGCAGGCGAACTCCATAATTTATCATGATAGGAAGAAGAAGGACTCCGACTAAGAAATAGATTTTTTAACTAAATTTTTTAGATGTCAAAAACTCGAAAAATTGCGGCAACCATTTGTTAGGCCGATCATAGTTAACGATATAGCACTCGTTGTCGTTGTTCATCCGCCATCTTCGGATGGAGTTAGCATCCCTTAACACTCTCTCAACACCAAATTGGTCGGGCTAATTATAATAACAAGCGGGCATATCAGCTAACTTTTACGGCAGTTTGCAGGTACAACTTCCAGACGGTTAATGCTAGTAGCCTCAGACTTGAACTATGAGCATTTGCGGATTGAAGTTCTATAATTTCCAGCCAAGTTCATTCAAGGGTATTCCGTTATTTGACCTTTTTAATGTTAGTCACATGATCATAGCACCTACCATTGAAAAGATAATTGAATTTTTCTCAAAACCGATTGATTAACTGAACGGTATGGAAACACGCTTTTCCTTTAGCCAGAATGAGAATTGCACATCTAACAAACACTGTCCGATCTGGAAAATTTTTTATTTTCAGAAAATAACCTTCAAATGACAATTAGAGTTCAAATAAAGGATTGACCTTCACCGCTCTAACATGTGGTTCTTCAATTTTATCAATGTCATGGTTTAAGTCTTAGGTCTGCAGCATCAACCGTTCGTGAGTTAGGCGTAAAATGAAAAAAATTTCCTATTCCATGCTCGTAGAAAAAACATGAAACATAATCTCCTATTTACAGGACGTTTCAGCTAATTTTCCCGTTGTAAAACGGCTATTACTTGGCCCATGAGTGTCCTCAACCCATAAACTCATTCAAAATAACCAACTCTAAGGATAACTGCGTAAGAATTATAGTGTTATTTTTTGATGGTCAATAATGAAGTCCATGCAAACAATCAATAGATTGACTAAGAGAATAAAATTTTTGCAAATATTGAATTTACATTTTCTCTTATAGAACAATAATTTTTTTTTCTATTTTCAGGTAACTTCCGATTCTGTTTGTTCTTGCTTGTATAATTCTTGTCTGGATTCATGTTCAACAGAGTGAGTGAAGAGATTTTTTATTAGTATCTCATCAACTTGTGTTGAACCGGCAAAAGATTTCATGTATCGATGACCAAACTGATGATAACTTGCCTTTGTCCTAATTGACATTGAAAAGGGAATTGAATAGAATTGCAAACTTTATTTATCTTTTGTTTCAAAGTTTTCATCATTTATCACCTTTTCTCAATGCTGTAAACTGATTAATGAAAGTTGCGAAGTTAGTCATTTATTGGAATTTCATGTTTTCCCAGTCTCAATTCATTGTTGATTGGTTCGAGTTGCACTTAAAAGTTTAAATGTCACTAACATTTTTGTTTACTGATGGCAAATGTTAAGTGGTATGACAGATTATTCTTGAAGTAAATTTTCCATGATACTTAAAGTTGGACTGAATGAAAAAGATTCTGGTGTAAAATGGTCTGAAAATAATATCATCAGTTCGTCAATGGAAACACCAATAATGATGATGGGATCATCATTGTCCAATATAAAAGAACCTTATGAAAAGCAAAATAAATGATATTGAAGCAAGAAATTTTCACTTCTTACATCACAAGTATTGTCCTTTCATTTCATGGTTTTCTTGTGCCTTTGACGCAAAACTAGGTGACCGGACGAAATGAAGGAAAGAAATGAAATATAATAGTTGATAAAGCAAATTATTTACTTTATTTCTTATAATATCAAAGAATATCAAACTTTTTTTCTCAACTTATTGTTCAATATTTTTCTTGATAAAAGTTAAACTTTCATTGATAAAAATAATGTTTTCTTGTTTTACTTTTTTTTTGTTTTTTACTCAGTTTATTGCAACATTTTACTTCAATTTATTGAGTTTTTCAGTTTCTCTCATCAACATTATCGATTTCCTTAAGCATGTCATTGAGAGAAGCTTTTACTACAGAAAATTTAGTTTAAAATAGTTCGTTTTACTTAAATATCTATTGACTAAAATGTTATTTTATTACAAATATTGCAATCAAATTATTAAATTCAATGTAAATCGTCAAAAAATGAAACTTTTCTTTCGATCGAAACATTTTGTCAGAAACCGATTGACTTATTTGAAAATGCATGGTGAAATTCAGGGAATGAAATATCAGCTTAGAGATTCATTTTGGGAAAATGGACGAAACGCGACGTAAAATCGAAACGTAAATCTGAACCAGAACAAACGGCAATTGGAGGCTCGATGAAGATTCTATAAAGTTCCAGTATTCCAAAAAATACATAAACGACTGGTAACACGATCTAGTTAATCATTACAAGCAATGTGCAGGTAAAAAGATTCGGCACGATGCTGAAACTCCCGTCGGAATGAGCTAGCCAGAGCATCAGAGTTTCATCCTTATTGCTGTAACTCGCTGCCAAGGGAAAACTTTCACTGCCACTGAATTGCTGTCCAGTAAGCTCACTTCATTGAAGCAACTTCTTGATTTGGGAAGACTTGGGAAGTGAGATGAACGAACACGGTCGACCAAAAGTTTTGAATGCTGATAATGCGTTCGTCTCAAGGCTGAACTTGACATGGCTTTATGTGTAGATTTCACTCTTTATGCAAATTGTTCAGAGAAATTCATAAGTCGAGTAGAAGTTTGACAAAAATCTGTAAATGCAACTTTTTTGGCCGCTGTGAGCTTTATATTATGCTTCTGAAACTGGTCTGAAACCAATCATGTGAGACGCTGAATTGATGATAATAAAATCAATATGAAATCACTTAACCTCTGATTTGCATCAATTAAAGTTGATCTTACATTTGAAATGATCTAATGTTTTTTACTAAAATAACTCTTGCTATGTATTATAAAGATTATTTTGTTGCAACATTTTCTTTCGATTCCCTCTTTTTTTCTCATTCTTATATCATTTCATTTTCGTGATGCTCAATGAACCCGATTATTATTATTGTTATTATTATCATTATCATCATCATTATATGTTGCGATATTTTCCATAACATCATTATCGTTATCAGTGTTGCAATCATTTATACAAGAATATGGATAAACCATAAAAGTAAAACAAGACTGAGTTTATCATGGCACTGAGAGAGGAAAAAAAGAGTTGCTTCAGGGTTAAACTTTTTTCTTCTTTTAATTTAAACAAAATTAAATTTCACAGAAAAAAAAGTTAACCATGAAACCATCATGATGAGCAAATCAACCATTTCATAGTAAAAAAAGATTAAACGCAAAACGAATGCAAAATGAAAACTCAACTGGAAAAGACTCGAGACTGGGAATTGATAACAGGGAGTGAAAATGTCGTTGTTTGATAAATTGTAATGAATCATTTTCTGTATCATTTCAGTTTAAATGGGAAACCATGAAAGATGAAAGAATGAAAGAAATGAAAGAGAAAACAATTCGGACACTAAATTACTTATAGCAAGTAATGGCACAACGAACAATAAATTATGACCATGAAATTCGCCATTAAATTCAACATTAAGTTTCAAGAAGAGAAAAACTAAAAGTCGAAATAAATTTGGTCCAAATTATCGATTGAAGCTGTTATCGAATGTTGAAATCAAAAGTGTTTCATGTAAATTTCAACGTAAAATTATCGAAATGAAAACAAAACAATTTTCGCACTTTTCAACTTTTCTGTGAAATGATGATTCAATTTAGTGCAACATTAAGTTAGTAAATTGTTGGATGAATAAGGTGAAATGAAATATCATTATTCATTGAAAAAAACCCTTTTATCTTTTCTCGCCCTTTGCAGAGGTTGGGAGGATGAGGAGAAAATTGGAATCTAAAAATGGTGATCAAAATTTGGAACAAACTGAATTGTATTCAATTTGGGTGCATTTAATGATTCAAAAGAGTTGCTCACAAGAGTTTGATTGAAAATTTATTTCATCTTTACTTCAACACAGTCATTTGACATCTTCACAAATGTAATCATTTTCTGTTCTCTTCCTCATCATCATCATCAGTCAATCCTGAACATTATCATCTCTTCTCCTCATGTATTTGGTTTCTCTTCAACTTCAATCCCAAAGGTTCCTTTGCTCTCTTCCCTTCATCATTTATCGTCCAATATTTCAGCCTTTTTTTGCTGCGAAACAGAAAAGGGAAAAAGAAGGGAGAGAAAAAAGTTCTGGCTTTTGATTCAGCTTATTTCAAATCTTTTCACTCTCAACAAAAGGATATGAAGGGTTTGACTTGAAGGTTTAACCTTTCATTGAATCTCTTTCTTTTTCTTTCGATATTTTTTTCTTCTCTCATGTCAATATCATTGCAGAGTTGAATCGGTTCACGCTTCATCTTGAAACCTATTAAACATGAGAGGGTAAATCAGGGAAGAAAAAGAAGAAGAAAAAAAGTCTCTCAGATAAATAAACTGTGATGAAGATGAGGTTGAACATCTTCAGTGAAAAATGATGCAAACATTAGTTCAATTTAACAAACAATATAAAGCATATAACAAATGATATTTTATATACAATTTTTTTCCTCTTCTCCTTCTTTTCCCTTCATCTTCATACACTTCAATATTTACTTTGCTAAAATGGCCATTTTTCCGTCAAACATTTAGTTCACATTTCTCGTTATCTCAGAATTTCTATGAAACTCAACTTTACACCTTTCATAACTGGTTACCTTTTGAGCCTTTACATAATGTTTAACGTTCAACTTTCCAATCGAGTGAACTGATTTGCTTTTATTTACTCATTGATCCATTACATTTGGCGATACTTACATTAGTTTGTTCATTATTGATCATTATTAATCACGATCGCCATCTTTTCCCTTCTCTTTTTACATTCAATTTTCATTATAATTTTCACTTTTAAATTGATTACATTTTTCATCTCTAAATTGCTATTTAACTGGCAAACATTTAGCTTCATTTTAGTTGGGCAAAAAAATTAAATTAAATTAATATTCAACTCTTTTTTTACGGTCAATTGAGGTTCACTTTAAAGAGTTGACCTTTTTTTACTGTTTATTTATGTTCACTTCAACTCTACTTGAATTAAACCCTTTTTCAATGGTTAATTGTTGCTGTTAAATTGTTTAAATTAATTTTAATTTGTTAAAAGAAAGTTAATGAGAAAAGTTGAAAAGCTAAAAATGAAAAGACTTTTCGAGGCTCGGCAGGCTTTTAAAGCCATTAAAGTCCATTTATGCGATTAAACTAAATTTATTGTCGACAGATTTCGATCGCTTTTTGTACAGTTATGAGTTGAGCTCGAACAATAAGGTTTAGATTACTTCAATAGATGTTGATGCTTCTTCACTTTTAGTCGTTTAAGATCAAATGAATGACGCTCTTTCCAATGAGATTCAATGTCGATTTGATGCTAATTTAAGGTCGTTTTTGCGAAGATTGGAGATGAGATTCATTCATGGTGAAAATGTGGACTCATTGGTATGCAAAAAACGTTCGAGTTTGATCTTTGAATGCGATTTTATCTGTCGCTCATAAAATTTTCAATTACATAAATGGACAATGTTGATGCAATCTTTACTCTTGAATGTAAAAGGTTTTGTATTCACTTTTTGAGATTCAATTTTAGATTAGTTGAAAGGACAATTTGTTGGCTTAATAAGCATATTGAATCACTTTGATTAACTTGGTTAATGGTTTAAATGATAACAATGTTAACAATAAATCAAAATTTGCAGCCAATTCGGTTTCATGTAAAGTCAATCAATCATCATCAGCTGATTGAATTAGAGCCAAAAACTGTTCACATTTTTATTATCACACATTATCAAGTTAAATTACTTCCAGATGAGTTATTAGAGTATTAATCAATCTTTCAATTATTGTCAATTAAGGCATCAATCAAACATTTTGAATCGATTAATATTTCAAAATCAAAAGTTTCAAATCCTTTTCAAATATTTGACTTTTTCCTGACTTTCAGCACTTCAGCAATTTTTTGCCAAAAACTCCTACAAATCAATATTTAAAATTGATTTTCAATCGAGCTTCTGATTCTTTCGTTGGTCATTTTTAGTGATTTATTAATTTGCAGGGTGAGAGTCTAGTTATACGGACACATATAATAAACAGTGCTATAGATTCAAATAAATAATCGATTATTATCGCGCTCTAGGTCGGACTAGGTTAGGTTAGGTTAGATTAGGTTAGGTTAGGTTAGGTTAGGTTAGGTTTGGTTAGGTTCGGTTGGGCTTGGACGGCCTGGGGCCTCAATTAACGGCTTTGTTATTGTTTTGTGTCCGTATAACTAGACTGTTACCATTTGCAGTTTATTCCAGAATTAAAAGTCCTCGCAATGAAAAATAATCGATATTAAAACATGCAATTAAAGGTTAAAAACTGAATCAAGGAATGTAAATGAGTGATTTGATTAGCAACTTGTATTTAAGTTCATTTCACTTTGGTTTCTTTAATTTGGTTTCATTCTTAATTGGTTTTATTTCTTTAAAGGTTTTGCATGGAAAAACAGATTTCTAGTTCTAGTCAAGAATCCAGCATCATCTGAGTGTTTAAAATACAAATAAAACGAAGTGTGTTGATGTGAATCAAATCAAATTAAAATTAAAATACTGTTAGAAGAAGAAAAGGCGTGAGTGTTTTCCATGTGTTGCCATCTATTGGTTTGAACACCTATTCTGGTAGAGTTAATTTCATTTAAATTTTCAATCTCATTTTACAGTAAAGTACCAGATAGTGACAGTAAATTTGTCAATGGTCCCTAATTAAGGAGGGGTTTAAAAAATCTGTATTTTTTCAATACACTGCCCGGCGAATAGTAGGAATAAGCTATTTCAAGTTACTGTCATTATCTGGTACTTTACTGTAGTCAATTACTGTTATTGAATTGAAATAATCTAAACTAATTCTGATTTAAATGTAAAAACATATCAAGATGTCAGATGAGTTGATCCAGGAAAATATCATCACAGAATTGATTTCTGGAATATTAATATCGATATTAATATTAATGTCTTAACATTTCGTCTTTTTATTAACTCCTTACTTCAACTGGTTTTCAGCACTATTTGTTGGGACATTTGAATTGAGTACAAAATCATGAGTTATCCTGTGATGATTAACTAGTTTTAAGACGAAATGGAAGTTCGTTTCAGGTTAAAAGCCTACTAAACTAATGCTAAGTAACCTAACTAAGAAAGTGCGTCTTAAATTAGATAACAACCCCTTCGCCCTAGCGTTGAGAAAAATTGTAATCTTTAACCGCCATTTACTGTTTACTCTTTGTTTTTACCTGCACAAAACGATTAACAATGTTAATTAATCAGAGTTGAAACCAATTAATGTTAAGTAAGTATTAACTATTGAAGCAAGAAAGTGAATAAATTATAAATCTACATTCATTCAGGCTTCTTTGCTGCAAATTAACTAATTTTGGATTTTTTGTCTCATTTTTTACTCTTTCAGCAGGCTTTTGAGATGTTTATTAGTCTCATTTATTGGTGCCAAGGAAATTGAAGATGAATGAATCAAATCAATATGGGTGGACATTATAATGTAAGTTGATTAATTGATAAGAATTATAACAATAATGATTACATATTAATATTAATAATAATAGGGATAGGAAGAAGGCCAGTGTATCACCGGAGGCTCAATTTTGCGAATTATGGTTTGTGTAAGAGGATGGATGGTCCAATAAAGGAGGAGGACGGGGAGGTGGAGGAAGATGGAAGACGAGGATGACCAAACAAGAAGATGAAAGAGCAAGAAATTGACACAGTATCTTAATGGTTTCTCCTTTTTCTTCATCAGAAAAGCTAATGATTAATAAGTTTTCATGATCAATACTTTGTAAGTAAAACCTTGATAAATGAGTTTTACCCTTTTTTCCCTTTTTTTGCTTTTACTTTCAATCAGATTGATGATTCTAACCATTTAAATGATGACCTAAAACACATTTCATCCTCATCATCATCTTCTTCTTCATTTTCTAGTCTCATCTTCAGTCTTGCTCTTGTTCATGTCGCAGTAATTTGTCTTTTGTTTTTCAACATTTTCACCATTTTCAGGTCAACAAATTTTTATATTTGCTTTCAATATTAGTCTTGTTATTATTATATTTTCATTTTTATTATTATCATGATATAAACTTGTATTTGTCAGGCTATTGGTTATTGGTTATTTATTATTATAATCATTACAGATATTTTTTTTCTCCTTTTGTTTTTCCATTTATTGAAGCAGAAATGTTGAAAACAAAAAGGCAAGCAAGATTTAAAGATGAGAAAGAAGTGATCATCGTCTCGATAATAACTGATCAAAGATTTTTTGTCTTTTCCATTCTAGGGAAGCAGGGAAAAAGATCTGTATACATTTCAAAGGAATCTATCTTTTATCTTCATGGATGGTGTCAAGAATGAAAAAGATAAGGAAAAGGGCGCAAAGCAGAGGAAAGGATAGAGAGGAAAAGTTCATTTGAGGAATGAATTTAATCGATATATCGATGGAGATGATGACGAAAAAAAGAAGGAAAAAAGAGAAATGAGATTAATCTAGTTTGATTTTCCTTATAATCAGTATCATCTTAAAGATCTTTGGATATAAATGTTAACCATGGTTATATTCCCTTCTATTCAGACTGAATATATTTTCAACATTTGTCTGACGTCCAATCATCAACACCATCTTTTTCATCATCCGATTTCTGAACACATCATTACATTATCAACTTCATTGGTCACTTTATTGCTTTTTGCTCCAGTAATGTCAATAGGATTTTTTTGTCCTTTCTGATTCTCCTTTTTTGCTGAATCAGGTGAATCAATGGACTACAACAATTTAGCCGATGGCAATTAAAGGCAGTTAAAAAGATTGAGTTAGATGTATTAATAATAGTCTGGAGGACACAAGAAGATGTGAGAATAGAATAAGATTAGAATGATTAGATTTTATTTGATTCCTTGCTGTGGCAAGTTGCTCAATAAATATAGATATAAAAATAAGATGAATGCTTGTTGATTGTGCATGTTGACAATGAAAGGAATGAGGATAAATGATTTTCTTCTTGAGCTTTCTCCTTCCAATCTATTAAAATACAAGCAATATCAACAAGAATCACCATTTTTACTCTTTTTTTCAATCCTGCTCTTCAATATCCAAGACCTACATATCCTGTAATTGGAACGGCAAAATTTAACAAAATTCAAAGAAAGCAGAGACGAGATGATGATAAGGAAAAGATAATGAAAATAAAATAGACGGAGATGAGAGGAGGAAGAGGAGGAAGAGGATGAGGGGGAGAAAGGATAACCAAAGAAGGAGAAAAAATTCTGAAAAGAAGCCAAAAAAAGGTTACATTGCAAATTGAAGTCAATCCGATGAACAATTTTCACCCTCCACAGTTTTCCATTGATCTTTTTTTTCCTAAATCTTTCTTATTCACAATTCAACTTCTTTTCTTCTTCTTTCTCATCATTATTATCATCATCTTCGTCTTCATCTTCGTCTTCATCTTCGTCATCATCGTTTTTTCTCCTTTGACTTATTATATTTCTCTTCTCCTGCTTCATCACTTTTTTATCTCCTTTTTTGCTCCTCAATCGATTCCAGGTATCACCATTACCATCTTCCTCTCATCCTTTTTTTAGCTTGCCTTTTGTGCAGAAAAAAAGTTGTAAAGGTAAAGAATCACTTTCAATAGATCACAACATCCTTTTATCCATTTAAGTGTTAAACTATTGCCACTCTGATAGTGAAGGAGAGCTTCGATAAAATGGTGTGTTGGTGTCAATTTATTTGGATTATTTTACTCCTTCTTTGGTAATAAAATAGGCCTGTTAAATTTGATTACTTGTAATTCCTTTACTTTTTTTTCTTCTTCTTGGTATTGAATGTATTTCTCAGGGAAAAAAGAGCAAAAAATTTAACAGTTAAGATACTTTTTTGCTTCTTCCCAACAACTTAATAGTAACATATATTTATGTATTGAACGGTGTAATCTTCTTGTTTTTTATGGTAAAAATGAAGAAGAAAATTGAATTTATAATAATCTTCTGATGCATTTACTTTAATTCACTGTTAATAGTCAATATCTTGAACCTTTCTTTTGAAAAACATCTAATTTCTCATTGGACTCATTTTCCTTCTTTTTCAGTGTATATATATCGATAATGTGATTAGTGAAAAGCGATAAATCATGAAAATGTAAACTAATAAGGTTTTCGATTAGTTCATCATGACGATGATTATAAGTGATGAGGTTTGTAGTCAGAAGAAAGGTTTAACTTGAATAGGTTCCTTGGACAATTACTTTAATCAATCTAATTCACTTTCTTGATCCCAAATTAATTATTTAGCCAACAGAAGTTTGATTAGTTAACAGCAGTGAACATCTTGTAACATATTATTGACTCGTCTCTTTGCTTTACATTTATTTATACACAACTGTAATCCAGGAAATTCAATTATCACAGCGGATGCTTTTCTTTGTTGAATGGATATAAATCTCTTATTAGTAAAATAATGATAACAATATGCTTTAAATTCAGTCATTTGTGTTAATTAAATATCACTTTGTATTAATTAACTCATAAAAATCTGATCCAATGATATCTATGAAGGTTGAAAATCAATGATGGACAGGAAAATATCAATAAACTTTCAATAAAAAAGTTAAATTTTCCTGTTGTCAATGATAAACACACTAAATTATTATGTTACACTAGTTTTCCAATATTATCAATTAACACAATTAAATAAAATCTTTTCGAGCTTTGTCAATGATGTTTTTGATGAAAAATTCACCAGCTTTGTACGATGATCGAACCAATGGCCCACTTGCAACATAAAGGAATCCTAATTCTTTAGAATAATCTTCCCAAAATTTAAATTTATCCGGATCAACATGAGTAACTACTTTAATATGTCTCTTTGTGGGCTGCATATATTGACCAAAAGTCACCACATCAACGTCATTTTGCCGTAAATCATCCAAAACTGATTTAATTTCATCGTCGTTCTCTCCTAGACCCAACATTAAAGATGTTTTTGTTATGACTGGTTTGCCTGATTCAGCTCGAACCTTTAAAAGACAAAGTAAATTAGATTAGAAAAATTTGAAACAAAGCAATAAAATAAAATAATTACCTTTTTAGCATGTTTAAGTACTGTCATTGATTGCTCATAATTAGCTCGGTGATCTCGAACATGTCTTTGTAACTCTTTTACAGTTTCTAGATTATGTGCATAAACGTCTAGACCAGACATTGCAACTCGCCCGACTGCATCGAGATCTCCACGAAAATCGGGAGTTAAACATTCAACATATAACGATGGCATCATTTGTTTAATCAACTTGACAGTTTCTGCAAAATGGTTTGATCCGCCATCGGTTAAATCATCACGATCGACTGAAGTTAACACTACATAGCTTAATGACCATTGTGAAATTGCTTTAGCTGTGTTAAAAGGTTCATTTGGATCAGGAGGAGGTGGTTTTCTTGATGTTTTCACTGAACAAAATCGACAACCTCGGGTACAAGTGTCACCAAGAAGCATAATTGTCGCTGTTGGCGTATTTTCTTTACCTCCACTCCAACATTCACCAATATTGGGACATTTTGCTTCTTCACAGACTGTATGCAAATTTAATGACCTCAAATTGTCCTTTAAACGATTGTAGTTATTTCCCATTGGAATATTTTGTTTCAACCATGACGGTAATCTTACATGGTTACGTTTCTTGGGTGGATTTGTTGAGGCTAACTCTTCTGACTTCAATTGCTCCTTGAGCTTTTCCAAACGCGGATAAGAGGCTGATGCTGGGGTAGATTGAGTAGAAGATGAACCATTCCTAACAGATTGTGATGTTTTCACTGTTATTGAGCGTAGTTTTTGTTCAACAATTAAATTTTGAAAACATTTCGATTTATTTTTTATCAATAACATAATTAATTGACTAAATTGTCACTGGGCAATTGAACACAAAAATATAATCCAAACAGCTGATCAAATCAACATCATGCGTAGTTGCTAAGTGATTACCGAGGCTAGACAACAAAATTTGCATTTAAATTAAATTAAATTTTACTCAAAATAACGCTAAAGTTTTCGCTTTGAGTGAATGCATCCATCAAGATCAATTAAAGCAACCAAAAAAATTAAAAAACAAACGATGGAGATCAAATACGAGCCTTAATTGTTGATTTACTGAAGCCTTTCAAATAAGCTCAGTTATCTTATTGCCGTTTAAGTTTAATGAGTTGATGATTATCAATTAGAACCATGGATGTTCGTTGACTTGTTTATGAAACTATTAATTTATATTTAAAAGTAATTATAGCGTTTAATAGAAACAGATTAATTTAAAATATATTTTGATTTCGTAAATTTGATTCAAGCTTGGCGGGTTTAGCTCTTTTCTTAGATTTGTAGATGGCGCTTGATATGTTGCATGTTTTAGTCAATCTGGTTTCCGCTTCCTAAGATTTATTATTTGCTGTTTGGTTAACGAGTAAACAACCTTATCTTTTATCTCCCTATTATCACCAAATTTTCAACTAATCTTAATTGTTCCTATTAAACTCTAAGATAACTTATCTCTATTAAACAATTGATAGTGATATCTACACCTTCACAGAGAAAAACAAACAAATTACCCAATTTCCACGTAAGACTCATTCAAAGTCAGTGAAACGTACAACACCACGTGCTTCTAAAAAACAAACAAAGGTAAATATACTTTCAAAAATCATATACATTAACGAGAAAACATTAACGAGCAAAATAATTAACTGAAATACAATAATAAACAACAACAAATTTATTAATTTTTTACCTTTTCTTTTTCTTACCTATTTTTAAAATTTATACACAGATGCAACAAGCACCTACAACCACCGTCACGATATGCAGTGTCCTAGACATGTGGAAGAAAGACAAAATCACTACCATCAACCAAATTCATGAAATCATCAATTCACCTACTAAATATGTTGACTTCAAAGCAAAGCAAAAAGAAGAAGAAATCAAGAAGGTTATTATTGAGATATGTAATTGTATAATCAAGAATAAAACGACAAAAGAATGGAATCAAGATATTCTGGCTACAGCTCAAAAGATTACACGTTTCTTTGCAGACATCATCAAGCAACAAAAAGAAAAGTCCAGTATCATGAACAAAGAGAAAAACAAGACTGATTCAACTGAAAACATCCAAAATCAGGCCAACAACAACAATGCAACAACAACAAATGATCAAAATGGCAAAGATCAGCAAAGTAATAACGACAATAACAACCAACAAAAAGATGGTAAAAGAAAAGCACAGAACAATGATGAGACGGAAGACGAAGTCATAATTGATGAAAGCAAACTAAAGCAAATTGTGGATCAAGACAATGTCAATCCGACTAAAAGACAACGAATGATAAGCAAAACTTATATGAAAGACGAAAATGTATTACCAACAGGATGGCACAAAGTTCAACAAATTGAAACAAAGCCAGTCGTTATAGCCAAACCAGATGCTAAGACAAATTTTGATCCAAACATTCTCAAGAAACTGATCTCTGACACTTTAGAGGAAGAAACAAGAGAATATGGCGAGATCGATCACATAACAAAGTCTCAAAAGGTAGTGATAATACACTTTGATGATATCAGCAACAGAGATAAATTCATGGAATATGTTAAAGATAATCAACCACAATGGTTGTGTGAAATACCAACACTAAAAAACCCATGTGTAAGGATTAATGGTGTGTCCATAAAAAGAGAGATTAATGGTGAGATCAATTGGGATAAATGGATAGAGAAGCTTCTAAACAAGAACAGGTGGATCCCTAGAACTCAAGACTCTGTTTTCCGGATAAATTTCAAAATTGAAAAGAACGGAAAATGGAACATTGTCTTTGAAGTTTCCCCTAACATCAGACAAGCGATAGTTAAGAGAGAGGGTAAAATCTTCTCAGGCATACAAAAATACGAGGTTTTTGATACCTTTAACATCCACACATGTTATAATTGCTCTTCATATGGACACACCACTAACCAATGTGGTCAGCAACCAATATGTAGATTTTGCGCCAGGCAACATTACACCAAATGTCCAGTAAAAGATAATCCAAACAAACACAAATGTAATGCATGCAACAATGTTGGACATTACTTTAATCATCCTGAATGCTCACAATTCATATGGAGATTGAAACATGAACTTCAATTCATAAACATGAATTATGAAGTCATAATGACACCAAACAATCAGACACAACCACAATGAACAAGACAACAAATAATCAGACTCTTAGTAGTAATAACAATGAACTTTCTAAAAACCTTTTTTCACTCCGCATCAATAATTCATCTCCTCTTAAACATTTCTCAGAATTTTTTCTCCTTTCTTTTTTACAAAAACAATCTGTGCCAAAATGTACTTCTAATTATTCGTAAAATCTGTCTTGAAATCAATAAAAATTAACAAACAAAACCAAATTAATTCTCTCCTTTTGTTATTTCTTCTTCCTTTTTTCTCTAAATATCACAGCAAACCAAGAATAAGCAAAACAAGAAAAACAACAAACCATCACATATTCTGGACCACAACTATTGTATACCATCAATAAACAGAATAAACCTCAAAATTATCGACCACAATTGCTACAAACAAAAAGAACTGACTAAGAAATACACAAACTCAAACCTAAAGAATACAATCATCTGCCTACAAGAAATCAATCACACATCTATACTATCAATCAACACCCAAAATAAACTACTCATCAATGGCACCTCGGCAATAATAATACCAGACAATTTCCTCATCACCAAAAAATTCCCAATAAGTGACAACACGATTGCAGCAAAATTTAAAATAGATAACATTGAAATTCTAGTTATCAACATACACATTCAATCATTCAGAGCAACTTATATGAGAGAAGCAATTGAAACGGCAGCCTCCATCATCAATCAAAACAAACATCTACCAATCTTTGTGACTGGAGACTTCAATGCTGAATCCAAATTATGGACACCAATTCACCTTACAAAAAGATTCACTAGAGGTCGAAAAGTCTGTCTGGGAAAAACCATAGACAGATGGCTTGATAACTTAGAAACTAAACTAAGCTCAGTTTTCGAACCAGAGGTGGAAAACTACACAAGACTCGATCAAAGCCAACAAAAAAGCAGTATGCCATCATACATTGATGCAATCCTTTACAATGACAGAACAACCCTAACATACTGCAACATCAAAGGTGACCCAAAATCAGATCATAGGGTACTCACAGCCAGATTCATGATCAACAACAAAGCAAAAAACACACCAAACAAAAGAAAAATTATGCTAAAAAGATATAAACTCAACGAAGTAACAATAAAGAACAGCAAAATTACTGAAACACTTGACAAAGCCATAATCAACATTATAAAACATCCTAACATCCACGGAAAATGGGTCATCGACAAAAATAACAAAAACAAAAGATTCCAAAAACTAAGACTCAGAGAGAGAAAAGGTGACCAAAGAGCAACTGAAATAATAAAACATAAAAAAAGCAAATTTTCAGTGAAAAACATAATCAACAACACCAAGAACATCAAAAAATGCTGGCACATGATCAACAAATACATCGTTCAAAAAGAAAGTCAAACAGACATTGAATATGCCGCAAGTAATAACAACAAACTCATGGAAAACACCATGACAATAATCAAACAATACACATCGAGAAAACCATTCATACAAAAAGATCCAACTATCAATAACATATCTGATTTCGGAATCGACATTGAAGAAACAAGACTCATTGAAAAATATCAATCCAAATCCTCATCAGGAATTGCAGATGATTTCTCAATAAATCAATGGAATAAAGTAATGAGAAAAAACAAATATTATATTATCAAAATCATAGACATGATCTTCAAAACACAACAGATTCCGAATCGATGTAAAATCTCAGGAGTCACAATGTTGGTAAAACCGGATGGAGTATCAGTTAGACAAATTCGTCTACAATCACAATTCATGAAAATAATTGACAAAATCTTAACCAAAAGAATCCAAAAATACACCAACGATCTCATAAAAAACAATCAATTCGCCTACATGAATGAAAAAGACACAATTGACGCGGTAATTACCATCAACAAACTTATGAAAGAAGAAGACATCATTGTCAAATTTGACATCACAAAAGCCTTCGACAATGTCAGCAAAGAAATCATTTTTAAAAGACTAGAAAAAGTAATTGACAACCAAACATTTAAACTAACACAAAGTTTCTGCAACAATCGATGGGCAAAAGTAAGATTCAACAATGAAAATTACTACAGAAAAGATGACTTAGGAGTACCACAGGGTTCCAGTCTTGGACCATTACTATATATAATAGGGATGGAAAAAGCTCTGGAAATCCTATCACAGAAAAACTATCGTTTCGTTGCATACGCAGACGATGTGGCTTTCATCGAAAACTATGAAAAAGTACAAACAGATCTCCACATTCTGATGAAGGATGTAAAAGAAGCATTTGAAACAATTAACCTGAAAATTAATGAACAAAAAACAATCATCCAAACACGCGAATGGGAACAATTCCATAGTCTAAAAACAATTTACCCTGAAATAAAAATAGAAACAGGAATGAATTTCCTGGGAAAGACTCTCTCTGGAAAAATAACAGAATACGATATTGAAGAAGTTACAAACAAAGCATTACAAAAAATAAGACCAAACAATCTTGTAATCAACCTACTAAATGCAACACCAAGAAACCTCATTTACAACTCCTTCATATCATCCAGCATCGACAAATACATTTTCCAAATCATAAAAGAATACAAGAGCGAAGACAACAAAAGTTTCTACAAATTCATCAAGAAAAATAACCAGATCATAGCAAGAGCAATGAGATGTTCAGAGTCAGGGCACTGGACACCAACACTCATTTATGGAACCACCAATCCCTGGATAAGCAAAATACCCATTTACATAACCAGAATAATCAAATATAATGATCAACAAAATTTTGACCTAATAAAGGACTTACACCTTGACAGATATACAATCAGCAACAAAAGCATCTCAGAGATTGAATTACAAAACAAAAAAACAAACAACAACCAAAACAATAACTTCTACAAAATTGTAAACGGACAAACTAACACCTTCAAAATCGTAAATCAATATCGAGAATACCACTATACAATAAAACAATACAACTCAATACAACACAAACTAATAACAGCACTGGACAATATGGTAAAAATTATCAATGACAATAACACCTCAAATTTTCACATAATAATTCCTGAAGGAATACTATCTCCACAACAAAAAATCGAGACCAAAAGAATCTTGGCGAAACTTAAAAACGATGACTGGACATGGGAGATTGGGACCTTGGAGAAGGAAATGGTGCTGGGGCATATCCATATCGACGCGACGATAAGAGAAACAGACATCTGCAAAATTGCCGAAAAGAATCTCATAAACCTAATGATCTTCAAGATGAAAGAAGAAGAAAACTCAGCAATCATTTTCAACCCGAATTTCAAGATGGCAACAATACAACATATTGGAAGACATAAACCAAAGTACCTGGTGGAACTAATCAGATCGATCACAATGACGAGAGACAAACATACAAGATGCTGTGACAAAGAAGGAAAAATAAGCACTCATCACTACATCTACGAATGCAGTACCATGGAAAATCTGCTGGAAACAAATAATTTCAACATTCATACTGACTACAAGAATCAATGTAAAATTATATGTACTCTTGAAAACATTCTCAAAAAACTCCAAGATCTTGCCTCTAAAAACCCAAAATCCCAAAACAAAACCCTATCCATCACTAATTATGTAAATTATATCCAAAAAAACCCTTGTAAGAAATAATCATATCTTTGTAAAAACAAAATCTCAAAACTGGCGGTGATGCCTGTCCAGGGGGAGCTTCAATGTCTCCTTAGCTACCTTTTTCGGAAACGGAAAGTAGCAATCTGTATAAGACAATCTCTTCACCGAGAACAATAAAGGTTTTGCTCTTAGTTTTTTAATTGTTAAAAATTAATTTAATTTAATCATGGTTGTAAGTATTTTGTATCTTTGTTCTTTTATTCACTGTTTCTAATCTGTTCTTATTTGTCTTTTCATCTTCGATAGGTTACCAAAACCGCCACTAAGAAAACCTCAGGTAAATCTTCCACTGGTAAAGGTGGTAAGAAGAAGAGGGTCCACTGTAAATTCATCCTTGACTGTAGCCGGCCACAGGAAGACGGAATTCTCAATGCTACTGATTTCGTAAGTGTTCATTTTCTTATCGTTTCCCTTTATATTGTAGATGAATAGAAGATCGAGAAAGGTGCTTTCTTAAGGTCTTCTTATACCCTTTGAATGCTATTACTTCTCGTAGATTAATTACTTCTGAACCATTCCATGCACTAGTATCTAGATCATTTACACTGGTGATCGGTTCAGGTACAAATAGAATGTGATTTTCATGTTAACCGCTCTTTTAGCTCTACTCGTTACCGTTACCTTTCACCTCATTTTATAATACCTTACACTCTGTCTAATTTTTCATTCATTCTTTATCTGTATACAGGAAAAATATTTACACGAAAGGATCAAAGTCAATGGTAAAACCGGTAACTTACAAAACAACGTGGTCATTGAAAGAAACAAGGCTAAAATTATTGTAACAACCGAGATACCATTTTCCAAGAGATATCTTAAGTATTTGTCAAAGAAATACTTGAAGAAGAATAACCTTAGAGATTGGTTGAGAGTAGTTTCTTCAGCTAAAGATTCATACGAACTCAAATACTTCCAGATCAATAATGAAGAGGATGAAGAAGAAGCATCTTGATTGGATTATACATCTTGTAATTGGTAATAAAAAGTAATTGACACTATCAAATGAATGTCCCTGCTTGTTATTTCATTTCTTAATACGGTTTAACTTAAAATGCAGGGTGTACATTTGAATTATCAATTATCTAACTCTAACTTACCCAAATAAGTTCGAGATTGCGAAAGTCCCATGATTTCTAAGTCTACCATTAGTTTTTGTCTTACTATCGGATTGTGAGAAACTATTGTATTGGTCACACATGACTGTGACCGACTTATTTTATTCTTGAATCGTAATGTTATAGCTCCCTCTTTAATCTATGAACATTGAATTTTAAAATTCAATTATGTTACCGACTCATTGGCATCCAGCTGGTAACTTCGCCATTGTGATTCTCAAGTCAATTTTTTAGTAAATCAATATTTCATGTAATAATTGTGATCAAAACCTTGACTTAGAAATGCTAAATTTTATAATTTACACTTTTGTGTAATTTATTTTTCAAAAATTAATTTTAAAATATATTTATACATAAAAGTAGGGGGAAATGTACACCTTTTGCAATTGCCTTTGGTTTTATTTTTTGCATATATTGCCGTCATTTATCGAGAAGCATGAACACAGTAGATCTTCATTAATCGTTGTTATCATTAGTGCTACCAATAGTTATTTAGAGTTTAGTTTTCAAAATCATTGGCTTATCTTGATGGTAATAAGTTAAATGGACAAATAAATAATCAAGTAATCCTAATGTACAGAAGGTTACTCATTGATGATTATCTTTTGATTCATGTACAGCACATTGAATCGAAGTATCCTGATTTCAAACATGCCAAATCATACAATGAAATTAAATCATTATTGGCTGTTGAAATTGTTCTGTACATTATTGTTTAAACTCTATTCATTGATTATTCCAATCAATCTGTTTCCTTGGTCCAATTTTATCAACACCTATGAGAGGCAAAACTAATGAAGCTTGAAAACCGATGCCAACGACTTTTGCTAGTTTTCATTGGTAAACTCGTTTTGACAGGTAAGACTCTTTTCGATGTTTCCTCTTCACTTGTGATTACTTTTTTACTTATTAACGTAACATCGGTTTCAACCTTTTCTGTTCTATTTATAGTTCGTCGAAATGATCGCCCCTTCACTTTGGTTTTTGTCGCATTCTGAACCATCCTCTGTAGTGATATGGATTCTTTAATTTTCATGATTATTTGAATAGTCGTTTGAGCCACCTCCTCTGGTGTTGCCTCTCGATCTTCCAACATTTTCCAATCACCTTGATCAACCACATGAGGTTTGTCAAAAACTTTCCTGGGAAGGTAATATTTACCGGATGCAGCACCACCTAATTGTGAAAAGATGGACAAATATTAGATTAGTAAACAACTGTAAAACCATATTTTACCAGATGATTGCATGTCTGTTTTAGCAACACATTTAATCAAAACTAACCTGTGCTGCTTATTGGTATAACATAATGATCATTCCAGATAAATTCTTGTGCTTCACGAGCTGCTTCTGGTCCTCCTTCAATCAAAATACAAGTATCCAATAATCTGGCAATTGCGGTGTCTCTTTCCTTCATGGATTCGCCTAAAAACAATGTTTCACCATATGAAAGTGATTGAAATGATCCATCATCAAGCTGTTTACATTTGTCACTAAAGTCCTGGAAAATTAAAAGATAAAATCAAACATGTGAATTATAAGCAGATAGCAGAAAACGATTGTAAAGTGATTTCATAAATGGCTCCTTGCAGTTTATTCATTACTAATTCTTTCCTGGAAAATGATGAAATGAATCCAGAAAATATCACCATTTTATGATTCAACCAATTCATCGATTCAATGTAACAGAGATAAAATGAAAGGAAGCGAGATTTAATCAACACTAAAAAGTGATTGATTCATCAAAAAATGTCAAAACTGTAGCAAATCGCACCCGTTATGATGTTTCTTCAATTTTACTTACACTAGCATCTTTTAAGGGTAAAACATGAACAACTGAGGATTGAAACTGATTGGCATAAGCTTTACGATTCTTAGGAGCCTCTTGTTTGCTTTTTTCATCGAAAAAAGATTTAGCTAATAGATGACTGGCTCCATAGAAACCACAAGTGACCACCGTTAATCCATCTACTTTGGTCAATTCTTTACCAATTGCTTTACACAACAATTCAGTCCGTTGGCTTGTAACTGAAGTACTTCCAATTATGTAAACACAGGTATCTAAATCGGGTAAATTTTTCTTCATGTAGTTGAGAAGATATTGAATTTTGGCTTCTTGAAGTTCCCATGCATCAGTCTTGGCACAAGGATCCAAAATACGATTGATTCGTCCTTTAAGTACCTCCAAGAAACAAGGGCTATTAACATCCTAATTGGTAAACATTTAGAGAAAAGAGAAAGAAGATAAAAGACAATTAGAAAAGGTGTAATGTTAACATTTCAAGAGGGGTTTGTAAACACTTTGTTTTCTTGATTGATGTTTCAAAGCAATTTTTTCAGTTCAATTCTCTACTTTTCTCCCACTTCACCAGATAAAATCGGTTTCATACCTGGATAATAATAGTTCAACAATGTTGGGTAATGACAAATGTATTGGTCAAAAAGAGGGAAAATTAACACTCCATCTAATCAAGGCAAAGATCTCTAAAGTTTTACATTTTTTACCAAGATCGATGAAACAGATTTAACTTTGATCTCTATTTCAATCAATTATGTCAAATTACAATTTTATTATCAAAACGGAAGATCAATTTGGTTTACTCAATCTTTCATACACTTTGTCACTTTGTACAGAGATGATCATCAGATAATTGCCACCTATGAATCAACACAATGTTATCTAGGATAGTCGACAATTCAGACTAAACAAATTTATCGTAAAATAAAAGGAACTCACACATTGGATCGGTGTGATTACATGATAGTTATAATAAACATTTCTGTTGCCTGAAAATTGTGATTAGCTTTTTTTTTGTCGCAAAAGTCTCATGGTTAATGCTGCTTTTTTCTGATAAATTAAGCTTATCAAGACTATTAATTATAAGCAAAAGAATAAATTAGTAAATAAAAAAACTTGAACACTTGAATTTTCATCTGAATTGCACAGCTCATTTCAAAAAACTATTGAATATCACTTTTTGATGAAATTAAAATTGGAATAAATGAGTAAAAAAAGTTATATCAAAAAGCTGTGATAACCTGAATAAGATAATATTTCAAACATTGATGAATGATTAGACTAGCAAATCATATGATCATCATAGTTTTATTTATGTTACATAATTATACTGAATGAAAACGAATGAAAGTTCATATGAGCTGTACTGATAGAAAAAAATTGAGTCTGGATTTTATTTCTGAATTGACGTAAACTAATATGTTTTTTATGAGATAACTGATAAATTGGAGGAATAATTGTGGCGGCAAGAAAGATAAGCAATATAAAACTGTCTTTTCATGATAATTTGCCTTGAAACAATGTATTATTAAGGCTTAGGAAAGATTGACATCAATTTGATATGGAATCACCTAGAAACTAAGGTGAAATATGAATGGAAGGAAAGATGGCTGCTTCTTTGGTGAAAACATAAAGAAAACAAAATCTTACCAGTGGAAGTTCATCTCTATGAAAATTACTAAACCACGGTGGAGGTGAAACATCTTCAGCTCGAACCAAAATCATTGGTTTCCTTTGTTCACAATAATAAACATGTTGCTGAGATGTTTTGGAATTGAAATAAGCTTTGGAAGCAATGATGATTACCGCTCCAGCATTGCGCACTTTGCTATGAAACTCTTTAAACTTTTCCAATTTTTCAGGTCCAATGGACTGTTGAGCTGAAACGGTTGAAGTTTGCCTTTGAACCGGCTTTTTTTTATGAGCAAAATCAATGTTGGGATCAACAGGCAATGAAACTGGACGCTTATTCCGTCCACCGTGAGTATTGTGTGTCCAAAGTCCTTCATTGAAACTTGACTCGTGAACACCTTCTTCAATGGTTGGTAAATAAGACGGTGTCATTGGTGTTAAATCACATTCCTCTGTGATCTCAATTGAAGTCCAAACATGAAGATCATGTTGTCCAAGAAAAGTCTTAATCTTGTTAACTAAGGCTGCTTGAGTAGGATGAGCTGAGATGGCAATTAATCGATGGTCTGTAGGTTCACAGGGTTTAAAGTTGGACTCAGTGTCTCGAGGTATCTCTTTACAAATCTCTTTGACCAATGCTTTTAACCATGGACGAGGCCAAACTTTACCGTCTTCAATTGAACTATTTCTTTCTGGTTCATAATCTACATCAACGGGCTTCCAAGGTTTACATTGCATTGTAGCAAATTGAATGGCTAAACATTCTGGTGGCCAATGGTCGAGAAAATTTATTGGAATAATCTTTTTATTTAACAAATCAGCCAATTTAACCTCTCGGTTGGTCCATTGAGTTCGCCCGTAAAGTTGCGTTATTAAGGGAATGAAAACTTCACAATTTTTAACAGCTTCATTCAAATCATCGGCCCAATCAGTTCCTGTTCGTATCTCATCTTTATCCAAATAAACCGAATACCCGTTTGATACCAATTCAGCTTTCAAATCAATCGCATACTGATAAGCCTCTTGGCGACAGTAGCTAATCATAATCGTTTTACCAGTGCTTTTATTTTTCTTGCTAACTTTCAATTCAATCATTGGTCGATTACGTCGGAATGTTGTTCTTCTCCTGAAATGAGATAAAAAAAGAAATTAGATTTCATGGAATAATAATTGACAATATGTGTGAACATCAACAAATTTCAATCAATGGTAAAAATAAGCTGATTTACCGATGAGATTGCTCAAGTTCCTATTGACATGGAATAACAAAACTACTTGAGATTAAGTTGCTCTGATTAGCTGGTCAAAATGATAATTAATCATTTCATTGAACTAAATCAAGTGACAAGTGCTATTTTCAATAATTTTACATCTATTTATAACTTAATTGTTTATTTGGATTGGTTCAAACCAGAGTAGTTTTAACATAATATGTTAACTTGATTACTACTTGCCAGTTGAATTATGGATTATATTGAAAGCTTGAATAGTTACAAATGAACTATCTGGAGAATCATCCGGATAAATCTTAATTAGTTTTGGTTTAATTTCCATAAATGAATGGTTACTCAGAACAATAAAAAATGTATGAACCATTAGACAAAAGCTAATCAGTAGACAGTCTAAATGACGATGGGTAATTAAATTGTGACGAATCTTGAAAGAATTGCAAGATTCTTGATGAGCCTCATAATTTAATGATTAATATCTTATCAACAGAATAACAATTTTTATGTGAGTTTCAATAGGCATTCATCATTCATCAAATCAATTGAATAACCGAAATTTTGAAACATTCAAAATGGTTAACCATTAAATCAAGATTAGTCTATTAATGTGGCAATTGTTTCCAATTTGATGAAGATTATTGGATTACTATTAAGATGCAAACTAAACAATCAAAGAGTAATCATTTTATGGATATTATCATCTTCGAGTCATCCTTTTTTGCTATTCAAGTATGATTGATAAAGCATAATTAGTTGATTTAGACCGCAATCAAAGCATGTAATCAATGTTGAATCTGAATTACTATGTTATTCAGGTAATTTTAACACAAATCTTTCAACAAGTACAAATTTGTACATTTGCTTGATGCATCTTCCGCTATTTTTCATGTAAATTGTCAAGGTTAATGATAATTCAAATAATCAAAACAAAGGATATGGAACTTGATTACAATTGAAACAAAAAAACCAATTGTTATCGTCATCAGCCGTCTCTACATTAGCATCATTACAATAATGACTATAGATGAAAAATCCAGAAGATAGCAATTGTTCTCGATCAATAACAATAAAGGACAGTTTAACTATTGGCCTTTCCCATCGTCATTGATTGTTGACTCTTGTTTCCATGTTAGTCTCAAAATTTCTTGTTAGGGCGAACCCGAATCTTGATAATAGTAATTATATTTGGTTACAACAATTATTGGCAACAAATGCTTCCGTAGGTGACTGGTTAAAATGCAATCACAGGTCGATGAGTTGATAATAATTTCAAGATGAGAGCTAATTTGCTTCTCTTAACTACTCATTTAAAATAAACATCTCTGGAAAGGTTAGCTCTTAATACTAGTCAGTAGACAATATCAACAACATCCTTAAAATGGTGTATCTGATAAATATGAATGTAATTCATCTGAATGATAAGATACACTGAATCAAAGGTATCAAGATCGGTAAAATGTGAAACTAAAAAGGTAAAGAATCGACAAATTCTAAGAAAAGGTATTGTTTGATTAACGCACATTAATCTTGAAGGAAAGGTAATGCTGTGTGTTAGTGGAAGGAATGAGGCTGAAGATGATTGTGAATGAAGGTGAAGTAGATGATATATATTGATATTTCAAGGATGAAAGTGAGACGCTCTACTTAAAGGTAAATTAAAGACTTTCTTAAGGCATTTGAATTGTTGTTCCTAAACTCTGCAATATACTATTAACATACAAGTTATTTTATATTTTTTGATTGCCTTTTGACTAACTTGAAGTACAACCTGGTTATTGAACACAAGACTGAGTGTGAATAGCCTTAGGGTTGGTATCGGTAGAGAGTTATTGGGAAAGCTATTGATAGCTTTTCGGTTTACAGATAAATGTATCTGGCTGCGTAAATTGGGTAAATATGGAAGTCTTTTCATCATCAAATTCATTATCAGCAAAAAAAACTTTCAATCTGCTTTTTTCTCCTTCATTATCAACAATTTGAGTTTAGATTTCATATTCTGGAACGTTCAGGTTATATTAAAGGCTAACTCGTAAAACAGGAAACTCTTTCTTCTCTCTTTTGATTCTATCAAAGATTGACAATCGTTATTACCGATTTTTTTCATCAAAATCGTCATCGGTAAAACCCGGTTAGATACCGATGCAAGATTCAAGAGAAGAATTGAATTAAGACTTATTGCTCATTTCTTGATTTTTGCAGAGATTTTTTCTTTCTTTATAGTAACGTCAATCATCGTATTAACCGGAGTTGAATTAACTCTTTTTTGGGCAAACTTTCGCTCTTTCAAACATCAGGTTTCAGTGGTTTTGGGTATGTACACAGGTTACTCTGGAATAAAGAAAAATACTTTTTACATGTATGTATTACAATCATCTTCATCAACTTCACTTTTTCCTTTTCCAAAGCATAATAATCATCGTTTTTTGATTAGTTGGTCTCTCTTTCATTCTTGTTTGATTGAAGATCTTTTGAGAAGTACTAACCAAGAAGAGTTGATTATTTATTACCATCATCATTGTTTGTGTGTAACATAGTTAACCTTGAATTTCCGGCTAACCTTGCTAAATTGATTGAGAGGGGTTGTTGGAGAGGAGTAATAGGGTTTTTTTTGTATCTAGCAGAAGTCAAACAAAAGCGTGAAATGGGGAGGAAAAGAGGGAGTAGGTTCAATGGTGGCGGGTAATTTAGAAATAATTGACAGTCAAAAGTAGAGGCACGTGTAGAAGGTAAAAGCAAATGTAACACAATGAAGATGGACGATGAGAATGATGAGAGTGATGCTAATGGAGAGGGATTTGCACGACAAGGCCAGCTAAGGAGTTGAAATGGATATGTTGATGACGCTGATGAGATTTGATGGTTATCTTACATGATATTACGTTTTTTGGAGCTTCTACGCCATGTATCTACTTTCCAACTATCCATTCGATCATCTGTTGATGTTGGTGTGGTGACAACTTGTTTCCCTAGCGATGTCAATTTACCATCAATTTCAAGGCCAACATTGGAGTCTCCTCTGGCGTCTTTAATGGCTGGACATGAAGATGTAAAAGAACCACTCAAGTTGGGTCTTAAGAGAATGTTTTGGTTAACTAGAATATCCAGCAAGGTTAACTGGTCCTCATGAGATCGAACAACTGGCCATTCATTGCGATCAATGAAACGGTAGTCCATAAATTTGGCTAATTTACTGCTGTTTTCCGAGTCGCGAAAAATGTCATCGAGAATTCGTCGGAGGTCACTTAAGGTACAATCATAGTTTGTGAAAATAGAACCAAGATATTCGCCCGAATCAGTTAAAACCCCTATTCTGGGTTTATCTAGAATGTAAATAATGAAAAAATAAATTATCAGTAAATAAATGACAATCACAGATAAAATGTAAAGAGATGTGAATGCAACAGTGAGAGTGAAAAATAATAGTCGGTGCATTGGTTCAATACATTAACCAATTTGTTACATTTGCTGTACTTGAGTACTCAAAATAATTACAGAATACACACCAAACAAGAACCCTCAATGTAACAAATGGTCGTTTAACCTGTCTTCAAGCATGCTAGAGCTGATTTCCAATTGCGTAAGAATAGAAACACGATTGTTCTAATGATTGACTGGTAATATTCACTAAAACTTCACTTTAACTTTCACATTAATTCACATAATTATCATTGGAAGAGACAAAAATTTAACTTACCATAAACTTTTCGGATACAAACAATGTTTCTTTTGTTCACCAGGTTACAAAACCTTAATTTACATTCCTGAGATTTAGTCAGAGGCCATCTAGTCAAGGGTTAAGATGGGATAAAAGGGGAGAATAGGAAAGGGAAAGAAAAAAAAGCGTTAAAAACTGAGAAACACAGGAAAGGCTGATTGAATGTTTTGAAAAAACAGTTTGTTATCAGATCGGCATAAATATTATCATTATGTATCATTGGGCCAACAGTAGTTTATGTGAAATCATCTTATGCTTAACATGACTAAAGTGTTACTTTTTAATCTCTTTTATTTTCCCTAAATCAATTGCAAAGGGCATGGGAAAATAATGGAAAAGGCTAAAGTAAATTTCATGGAATGACAATGATCAAGTTTCAAATGATGTAAAAACTACAAGTTACAAGTTGGGTTAATGATAAATGGATTGACTCAATCAATGAACAAGAGCTAAAAAATAATGGCTGATGAACTTGTTCAACATGATCTGAAAGAAAAAAACAGAAATGATTTGCATCAACCAGACAACATAGTTTAACATTACATTTTTGTTTCATTAAATTGGCTTTTATGTAAACTGTAAATGATTCAGGAGATGTTGCTAAAAATGATTATCAACGTAAATCAAACATGAAGCTGCAAGTCTAGAGAATTTGGATTTTCTCTTAAGATTTGTTTTTTTTCTTCAATGAAAGTGAAATAAATAATTTAAAGTTACCTCAAGTACTACTAATAGCTTCAAGGGAAATACCTATTAACAAGAGGTGAATAGGTCGATGGTGAAGTTAACAATTTAGGTAAAAAGGAAAAAAATGGTTGGCCTTAAAACAAATTGAGATAATGGCGGAACTGACGTTAGTGACATCGATTTAGGAGGGTTTGATGGAGATATTTGGAAAGTTTAAAATTTCCAGTTCAAAAATTTTTCAATCTTAACAACTGAGAAGAAGAAAATTGCCAATTACCCTTCTTTACTGAAGAATGCATAATTTTTAGGTAGATTTGATATTTGTTCGGCTATTATTCTCCTTAATTCATCAATAGACATTGATTCCTTGTCAACAACAATAGAACCCAAAAGGAGATGATTTTTGTACTCCAAATCAATCAGATCAGATGAACCACAAAGGTGACGAATTATCATTCTTTCATCAACTAAAATTACACCGAAAACTTTTCTACAGGAAAAAGAGTCACGAGAAACCACGATTGAACCCGGTACTGTAGAGGAGGCTGAAGGAGAGGTTAAAGTTGAATGGTGATGGTTAAATAAATTGATGATATGAGAAGGTGGCTTGTTGCTTTCAGAAACCACCATTTCGTTGTTATTGTTACTGGTATGATTGTTGTTATTAATACTTGTATTATTAGCACTATTACTAATACAATTGGTATTATTAACAATTGGTGAAGTAAGTTGCATTCCCGATATTTGATGAGTAAACCAAAATGAAGATGAAAGCGGTTGATATAAAAATACAATAATTAAATAATTACAAAGAAGAAACAATTGGAGTCACCAAGACAAGGTTGTAACTAATAACTGAATAAGAAAGTTGTCAAATAAGAGACTAAAACAAAGTAACAAAGTAAATTATTGACAGAGAAGACAATTATCAAATAGAGTGAGAAATGGAAGCAAAAAGTGGGAGAAATTCACAAGAAATTAAGATTATAATCAACTCTATTCGGTCATCCGTTTCACTATGACCAACAAAAAAAGAAACACTTGATGGGAAAAAATGATGCTAATGTCGATGACACAAATGATGATGATGATAAAATGATGAAGGTGATGATGATAGGTTCATGGTAATGTTGTTAGTGTTGACTATTACCATGAATGAAGGAGAGATCATGATAGAGGAGAGATGAATAAAGGGAAAAGAAGGAGAAAGAGAGAGAAACTGATTAGATGAGAGTTAATAGTTATTACTTATCGCCAAACATGTAACAAGTTGCTAGCTGAACAGTTAGCTTATAGCGCCATCTCATGTTGTTTATCGATCACAATTGATGTTTAAAAAATTAGCAAAGTCTAATTATTTGTTGAAATATTAATTTACAATCAATCAAAGAAGATTAGATGATTTAGTAATTTAAAATTATTCAATTTTACCTTTTACTGAACAATTCCATAGACAACATAATTGTGGTTGTGAGAGTATGCAACCAATCTTTTCCCTCATTTGTATCTTCCCCCGCATGTATTGTAACCCTTACAAACGTATGTGGTAATAACATTGTCCTCTGAGTGACTTTCAGTCACATGTATATAAAGTCTCATCATACTGATGACCAACACACACTTGTAACATAACACTCAAACCTATTACAATAAACCCTTATATGTTCATCATTATCCGTACCCTTGAAGTGAACCTAAAGTCGGTCCAACTCTAACATGGTAGCAGAGCGTGGTTCATAGACTTCATACCTTTCCGTATTTTGATCAACATTTTTAAGTAGTGTTTTTATAACTGAGTTCGTGTGTCAAAATGTCAGGTGTAATTAGTATCCAGAAACTCAATGATGAGAACTTCGAGACTTGGAGTCTCCTCATGAAAAGTTTGCTGGTGACTCAGAACCTTTGGTCAGTGATCAATGCAGATCGAGATCCAAAGGATGAGACTTGGGAGTCAAAGGATCAGAAAACATTGGCGATGATTACCCTCAATGTTGAGCCCAAGAATTTTCGGTTGATCAAAGATGCAGCTACAGCTTCTGATGCTTGGAATGCTTTGGAGAAAGCACATGTGAAAAGTGGTCCTGCTAGCCTTGTTTGTATCTTCAAACGACTGGTGACTTTGCGACTCAGTCAAGGACAGAAGTTACAACAACATTTGGACACGTTTTCAATGCTGTGTGACCAGTTAGCAACCAAGAAGTTGGAGTTACCCGAAGTCTGTCTTTCTGTGCTTTTGTTGGTAAGCTTGGGTGATACCTATGAGAACTTCGTTGTTGCCATGTCATCAAGAGACGAGTTACCCTCTTTATCGGTTTTAAAGACCAAGTTGATGGAAGAAGAGGAGAGGAAACGTGATGACGTTGAAGTGTCAAGTCACGTCATGAAAATTGCAGAGACTCAGGCAGTTGGACGTGAGAACAAGAAGTTCAATGGAAAGTGCTATTACTGTGACAAAGTCGGTCATAAGTCACGTCATTGTCGAGAACGTAAGAAGAAAAATAGTAACAAGTCAGATGCAGCCTTACAGATAAAGACAATCCGACGTTCGTGTAGACTCGATCGAAACACATGGATATTGGACAGTGGAGCTACAGCTCATATATGTTGTGAGCAGAGGTACTTCAGTCAGTTGAAGTCAGTGCATGGACGCACTGTGACTATGGCTGATGAACGAGAACACATTGTTCAAGGAGTCGGTCAGGTGAGATTAGAAGTCGATGGAAGCAACATCACCCTGCATAATGTGTTATATGTGCCCGAGTTGGAGTCAAACTATCTTTCGGTTAGGAAAGCAACTGAGAAGGGCGCTAAAGTGGAGTTCATAAGGAACTATGGTAAAGTCTACAATGGAGATAAGACTTGTTTGGTGACTTTCATTGAGGAAGGTGACCTCTATGTGAAGAAGATCGATGCCTGTAAGTCAGTGCATTTAGCTTCAATAATTGATAGATTTGTTGATGTGAATGTCCTACATAAACGACTTGGACATCTCAACATTAAAGACATAGAGAAGATGGTTAAGAATAATTCTGTCAGTGGATTAAGGACAGACATAAGGTCATTCAAACCATGTGAGGCATGTGCGAAGTGTAAAATAGCACAGACGCCATTTCAAAAGTCACAATCAAAGTCAACGAAACGTCTGGAGTTGGTACACTCAGACTTGTGTGGGCCTATTGCTACAGCTTCCTATGGTGGTGCCAAGTACTTCATCACTTTCGTGGATGATTACTCACGGTATGTGTGGGTTTACCCTTTGAAGTTTAAGGATGAAGCAGTTGATGTAGTGAAGACTTGGATGAAGGAAGCAGAACGTCAGTCAGGAGAAAAGTTGATGACTTTAAGGACTGACGGAGGAAGAGAGTACTTCAAATTGAAGTCGGTGTTCAGAGCTCAAGGTATACGACATGAAACAAGCTGTGCGTATACTCCACCACAGAATGGTGTTGCAGAGAGGATAAATCGGACGTTGGTGGAAATGGCAAGGACTTGCTTATCAGATGCAAAGTTAGACCTACGTCTATGGGCTGAGGCAGTTTCGTACGCTGCGTACATACGTAACCATGTTGTTAACAAAAACAACGAGTCAGTCACTCCGTTTGAGTTGTTTAAAAGGAAGAAACCAGATATAAGTCACCTGAAAGAATTTGGGTTGAAAGGTTTCGTATTAAACAAACGGATAGGTCGTCACAAGTTCCAAGAAAAAGGAAGAGAGATGGTATTGGTTGGATACGGGGATACCACTAAAGGTTACCGTATGTTAGACCTCACTTCCTTGAAGACTGAATACAGTAGAGACGTACGATTCATCGAGCCTAGCCAAGTCACCCCTACCCAGTTTGAAGTTCCTACTGTTACATTGGAGAATGTTTCAGAGCATGAGGAAGTCAGTGAAGATGAACTGGTAGATGAAACAAAAGAAGAAGAAATTGACCTCTCTTACGAAGATGATGAAAGATCTGCTGAGGATGCAGATAGGGGTGAATCATCATCAGGACTCATTGTCAGTGAAAACCAAGAGAGTATCCCAAGAAAAAGAGGTAGACCTAAAGGATCCAAGAAGGTGAAGACTCTGAGAGCAGAGACTCCTTATGATCACAGATACGATACTAGACATAAGGGAGTCACCCCAAGGTTATCCGTGATCAAAGACTCTAAGATTGCAATTCCGCGAGATGTAAAGGAAGCATTATCTTCGGAATATGCTGAGCAATGGAGAGAAGCCATGGATAAAGAAATGGAATCCTTGGAACAGAAGAAGACTTGGGACTTGGTGCGACTCCCGCGTCAGAGGAGATCAATTGGGTCACGTTGGGTATTCGCGGTGAAATACCAACAAGATGGAACGGTAGACAAGTTCAAGGCACGACTTGTAGCAAGGGGTTTTAGTCAGAAGTTTGGAATAGACTATAACCAGACTTACTCACCAACAGTCAGACCGGAGTCACTGAGGATTCTGTTTGCGATTTGTGTCCAAGAAGGATATCATATCCATCAAGTTGACGTCTCAACAGCGTATTTGAATGGAGAATTGGAAGAGGAGATTTATATGGAACAACCGGATGCATACGTTGACAAAAGTCACCCGGATTATGTTTGTCGATTGAATAAATCTCTCTACGGACTCAAACAAAGTGGTCGACAGTGGAACAAAAAGTTACATGAGATTCTCACTTCAATTGGGTTAAAGAGAAGTGAAGTTGAGAGATGTATTTACACTGGTAACATTAATGGTAGTAAAGTCATGATTGCTGTATACGTAGATGACTTACTGATCGCTTCACCGAGCGAAGTCACTATAGAAGTCGTTAAGCAAAAATTAGCTAAAGAAGTCGATATCTCAGATAAAGGGAAAGCTAATTACATCCTAGGTATAGAGATCAAGAGAGACTCCTTAGATGAAATCAGGTTATCACAGACTTATGCAATAAACAAGCTATTGGAAGCTCAAAAGATGCAAGATTGCAAAGTCGTTGCTACGCCTATGGAGGTCAATCTAAACCTAGAAGTCTGTGAAGGGAAATGTGATAGAGTTGAGTCACAGAAGTACCGAAGTTTAATCGGAAGCTTACTTCACATTTCATTGAATACAAGACCAGATATAAGTTATGCTGTAAACAGATTAGCGAAGTTCAATCAGGAGGCTCATATTGAACATTGGAATGCTGCAAGACGCATCCTACGATATTTAAAAGGGACTGCTGATAAAAGTTTAGTCTTCAGACGTACTGATGGAAATGTACTGACTGGATACGTCGATGCTGATTGGGCTGCAGATAAACGTGATAGGAAAAGTCACTCCGGCTATACGTTCAAACTGTCAAACGCGAGTATAGCTTGGGGCTCGAAGAAACAGAGCATTGTTGCGCAAAGTACGGCAGAGAGCGAGTATACTGCAATTTCGGACGCAACCAATGAGGTGACTTACCTCAAGCAGCTAATCAATGAAGTCGGTTATCCGGAGTTAGTAATGGAGCCAGTGACTCTGTTCAGTGACAACACGTCAGCGATGAAACTAACAGAGAATCCATTATTCCATAAGCAAACGAAACATATTGGAATACGAGTACATAACGTACGTCAGCAAGTCGAGGAGAGGAAGATAAGGATTCAGCACCTATCAACCGAGAACATGGTGGCTGACATAATGACCAAGGCATTAGCGCGAGTCAAGCATGAGAGATTCGTGAAAGGTCTAGGCTTGGTGTGAGGGAGGGTGTGAGAGTATGCAACCAATCTTTTCCCTCATTTGTATCTTCCCCCGCATGTATTGTAACCCTTACAAACGTATGTGGTAATAACATTGTCCTCTGAGTGACTTTCAGTCACATGTATATAAAGTCTCATCATACTGATGACCAACACACACTTGTAACATAACACTCAAACCTATTACAATAAACCCTTATATGTTCATCATTATCCGTACCCTTGAAGTGAACCTAAAGTCGGTCCAACTCTAACAGTGGTCCATCAAATTTCCGATTTTGATCTTATTGAGAATCTGATTCTGCTTCCACTTGAATTAGCAAAAATAATTGTTTGAAATATTTTATTCTGTTTAAATTTAATGATTGGAGATTCTTGAACATCTCAACCAATTAATAAATCATAAGGTTAAGGTTAACGATTTTGATTTTAATTTTAGCAACTTAAATTGTGATCAAATTGATTATTAAACACCAATTATCAGCTGGTTAAGGTTAATGTTAAAAGGATTTTAAGGTTTGGCAAAATTGATTAATATTTTATTAATTGATAATTCAGTTTGTTCAAACAAGAAATCAATTTGGTGAAACATAATTCTAAATTGTTCAACCTTTATGCTTTTCTTTTGAACCGATTTTTGATATTCATTGATATTGATTCTGAACAATTAAGTCAGCAAATTAGATTGCAATGGTTGTAAAATTGAATTTAAAATTCAACCGAAGCTTCTTGTTTTTAAGTTAGATTATTTGATTTGATTGATTATTCTGGATTTAAAAGCAATTCGATTTGTGGTTAAACTTATTAGTAAATTATTGAGTGATCGTGAGCAATAAAACCTATTACTTACAGGTAAGTTCATCATTGTTAATGTTATGATTCAATTGTAAGGAAATAGATGTTGGCTTTTCTATCACATTTAAAGCAATTCAAACAAGTTACCGGAACAAATTAATAAAAAAGCTCGTCAATTGATAATTTATACAATGAAATGAGTCAACCTGAAGTAGCAATTACAAGCATTAACTTGAAATGTTTAAGCATCTTCAAGATTTCTTTCATGATAAGCTGTTACAATTAATGCGTCAACTGTAACCGTCCATAAACATTTGTATTTTGCTTTTACTACATGAGAATTATTTCCAATCAAAATGTCGCTTGTTTCTGGGAAATCGTAAATCACAATTTTGCTCACAATTGATTACGAATGAATCATAACTAGAAAATGTTATAATTGCATAGAAAAGCAAGTCAATTTTAATGTGACATTTAATTAGCTACTGTAATAATTGTTCTGGTCTTTGGTAAAATCACATTATGAAAACATTGAAATCTGAGTCAACCAAAGAGCCAACCGCGCTTTTCAAACAAGTCATCACTGTTGTCATCTTGTATCAAAAAACCAAAACGGCGATATCAACTGCAAGGCATTAATTGTTGGTTCGGATAACAAAGATTTAATTGTAATTTAACCAGCTCGCACTTTTCCATTTGGTTGGTCGGTATCTTCAATCTTTAAAGGTGCGTATAATCTTTTGTCCAGTTCAAGAATAGCTTGTCTGGCTCCTTCCCATGGGTTTGGACCATTGAGACGATATTGGTATGAAACACAAGGTTTTAATAGACAGTTGTACCAAAGAACTGGATCAGTTAATGCCAGTTTAGTCATGTTGGGTTTAGCGCCGATGAAAGAAGCGATTTCGTCCATGTAGGGTATCCAATGAACCTCAATTGTGTTTCTTGGGCTTGCATAGAAAAGTTTGTCTCGAGCTTCATTATCCATTTTCATGATTGATATCATCTTATCTTTTGGTGGAAGCTTGAACTGGCCTAATAAACACATAGTAAATAAAGGAATAGAAAGTTATAAAATTATGTCAGCAATTGGAGTCAACTTACCTTTCATTAAACCGGCAAACCAGCGACTCTGCATTTCTGATATGGGAAAGATAGCTCCTAAAGGTTGAATCAACCCAATGAAAGCTAAAGTATGAGGGTGCTCCAGGCGAGGGTTGAAAACATTTTTATACAGTTCAACCCGATTATCGACAATATCAATGATTGATGGATCAATAAATGGAAACCCAATTTTATATCCAGTTGCCAAAATAACTGTGTCACAAGCTATTTCTTCATTAGACCCTTCAAAGATGACTCCTTTTTCAGTGAAGCACTTGATATTTTTACGAACTAAAATACGTCCAGACATTATTGAATTGGCCAGCTCATCTTGAATTGCAGGATGTTGACCACAGAGACGATGTTTAGGTTTCAAACCGTATGCTTCATGGTCAAAATAAATGTCCAAAACTGTTTCCATAAGATAATTCCATGGACGAGAGAAATAACCAGCAATGGTGTTTATTAATCGAGAGTTGATACAAAAGTCATATGGAAGGCCTTTTAAGAAAGTCCGATTGGCAACCCAAGTGCCTCGTCGAGTTGAAAGGTAAACCTTTGAAAAAAATTAACATCAACATTATTAATTAACAGTTTAAGCTTTTAACTCAATGGCGATCATATGATCCATTGTTTAAGATTATGCTTTTTATGCTTTTAGATCATTTTTGTTATGCGCTTTTTCAATTTTAATGCGCCATTGAATTGAAATGGCTAATTTTAACTCCATACAATTTTATTTGTTTATTTTAATAAAATGTGATTAATTATACCTGTGAAGCTATTCGTCCCAATTCAGTTGCGATATCTAATCCTGAATTACCAACACCGACCACAACAACTTTTTGATCCAAATATTTGTCTGCATTCTTGAAAGAATGGCTGTGGATTACTGTGCCTGTACAATATTGGAATAAAAATTGGCAAATGGTTATTTATAATTCTGATAATGTGAGCATTTACACTGGTATCAAATTATTTACCTTGGAATTTATCTTGTCCGGGAAATTTTGGCTCATGTGGTGTTGCATGATGACCGGTGCAAATCATTACTCCATCAAATTGCTCCTCTATCTCATTGTCCTCATCGTCTACATACTTGACCAACCATCGACCAGTCTTTTCATAGTCGGATGACTTAGCAATCGCTTTAACTTCATGTTTATATTTAATATAATTGTTAAGATTAAATTTCTTAGCGTACATTTCGAAGTATTTCCACTGTAATGACAGAATGGTAAACAGATTATTGACTCTATTGGTCCCAACAGAGATTTGTTTTGGTGTGAAAAATCAAAGATTACATTGAGATGGACGGTTAAACTTACCATTAAACGATTGTGCATGAAATTTGGGAAATCATCTGGTGGTGGAAAATCAGAGAAGGCTGACAATTCCTTAGATGTGTTAATAATTGTGGTTTTAGTGACAGAAGCAACTCCATCAATATCGTCATCATGATATCTCCAAAGTCCACCAAAAATCTCTGTCCTTTCAAAACAAGTTACATTGAAACCATTTTCGACACATTGTTTGATTGCCGTTAGTCCACTTGCACCTGCACCAATCACAGCAATTGATTTAACATTGGCCATCTTAGACGTTTGAAGGAAACAAATTCTGGTTTCTAATCTGGTTAAAAGTGAGACGCAATTGAAGACACAAGACACTTGATCAACTAAACTCGAAAGGCTCAACTCTCTGACTGCTAATTAGGATTGCTATCCACGTAAAGACTTCTTATCATAAATCATATGCATCGACATGAAATAGGTTAAAATCCAAGAATGTTGTCAATGATCTTCGATTTTGATATGGATGCTTGAAAACACTTGAGCACTTTGATATAATTGATATAATACAAAAGTGGATTTCATTGAAGAGCTGTTCAAAATTTGCTTTCTATTGATTTGACTAAAAAGACGCAAAATCTCCAACTTATTCAGCCAACATTAATAATAACTATAATATCTGGACTGTTGATTATCTCAAACCTCTGATAGCAACAATCTGGTTTTACCTCAATTTAAACCTAAACCTATCCTGTACCTATGACTCGATTACATAATTCTTGTTGGATAAATTTCTTCTAATTGAATGTTCTAAAGGCATTATCTTTTGAATCGCTGGCCTTCGATAAATAATTCAATTTCAACTATTATTTCAATTTTTTCCTTGTTCAATATAATGGAAGGCATCTCAAGAAAACATGGAGACAAATTATCCTGTCAATCAGTCAAGGCTAAGATAATCATCTCATTCAAAATAACTAACTCAATGATTGATACAATGGTGATGTTTGAATGAATGGATGTAATTTCATTTTCCAACTCTTCTACTAATAATAAGAAAACACTTTACAGAATCGCATGTTTCATTGATTTAACTTGTACATTTAGGAATTTATAAGGTGAGTTAACGATGGAAATTTTTGTTGCCAAATCGGAAAAACAAAATTTAATAACAACATAAATATAAAGAGCATTAAGAGCTTATTCTTAGGGTAAAAGATATCTCATTAGACATTTTTGTTCATTAAAGATTGAATCATTTGAAGATGTTATCCATTTTTGTAATAAGATTATGTAGAGGTAAAGACTTGTTACAACAGATTAGTCTGGATGGCTCTGAAGAATCAACAACCATGAATTTAAGTTAATGTTTACAATTTAAATTCCAATGATTACAATTGAAGTGTCTTGATGTAAATAAAAAAAGTTAGCAAAATTAAAGTTACCTAAAGGTATCTCCATCTGCCGTTACTTTATATAACCATTTACCACGTTTCCGGATTTCCTAAGAATCCTGTCCTATTAAGACTGAAATTGTTTCATTTATAATCATCTCTTCTAGTTATTTATTAGTCTTTTAATCAAATAAACCTTTTCATCATGTATGTCCCAGAACGTGTTTGGATTGATCGAAGTCTTTATGTCGAAGCAGAGTCACGCTTTTTCTCTGGACAGGTAAGACAAATCTAAAATGATATTTATTCTTGTCTTTACATATTATTCTTAATGCTGCATCAACTTGAGTCGGTAAGCCGGGTTTGCCACATGAGATATTATGTTGATTCGGATCTGATGACTTTTACTCTTTGGTTATTTATTTGACACCTGGTCTTTCATTTGTTATTAATGATAATGGTGTTGACTAATGTATCTCTGATTAGGCGTCTTTTTATACAGTTTAGTTGGCATCTTTGCTGCTTTTTAATTTTGACAAATGCTCAGTCAGTTCTTTAAGTTTCTCATTGATAATTATGTAAACACCATGACCATTGAAAAAAAGAGTCGACAGACTTTGGCTATATCAATGTTAAAACATTGTTTCTCTTGTAACAATCTTTTTCTTACTTGATTTGCCATTAATTTTTTAGTATGTGAGTTAAATCAACAAGCTTGTCTGTTGTGTTGTATAACTGTTCCTAGGGTAAAAAAGCAAGAGATGGCTCAGTATTAGCAAAACAGTCTACTACTTCTACTACCAGCAAGGAAGCAATTAACCAGCATCAAGAGAATCCTTTTATCAGTGAGATTAACAAAGTTCGACATTTTATTCAAAATTCTCTCAACTCTGTGAGTAACACTCCTTAATCACGTTATTCGCTAACCAACCAACCAACCAACCATCCAAATATGACACTGGAATGTATCACTCAATCCATCAAATTTTATCAATCTACCTGCCTGATATATATTTTTCTTTCATTCATTTTCATATCAATTGCATGGAAAGTTGATCCTTGCTTCAATATAACCTTTTTCACCTTGATACTAATTTAATTTTTTCTAACCTGATCACCTGATTTAACAATTTTGTTGTTGCCACTAAACCTTTAAATCTTGCTGCCTATCTCTTACTTAATAAGTTAAAGATTCTTTTCTTGCTTATTTTTTACCACCAAAACTGCTTATTTCTTGACAAATTTTATTTTCTTAACCAATATTGTTTCTTTTCACTAATTATGATAAGCTTTTTGTTCCAATAGACTTATTCAGCTAGTGATGCTAAAAGCAATGCTTCTCAAAACGCTCTTGTCCAACGAATTGCTGACTTAGAAGTTGAAAATAGAGAGATTAAGAAAGGTAAATTGTTATTACACTAAATCATTGTATCAATATCACTAATATCATTTTATTTTTATTTTTACAGCCTTTGAAGACTTAGTTAAACGTGTAGCCTCGTTAGAAATTAAATGCAGTACTTGTGCACCAGCACCAGCTTCAGCACCAGCTAAGAGTAAAGCCGCCCCTGCCAAGTCAGCACCAGTTGCTGATGATGACGATGATGATTTAGATCTTTTCGGTGATGATGATGCACCAAAGAAACCCGTAGTAGCCCCAGTTAAAGTTGAGAAGAAGAAGAAAGGTAAATTTTGATCATACACGCTAATCCAACTAATTTTTATCTCAATGTCTAATGATTTCTATCTTATTACAGCTGAAGTAATCGCAAAATCATCCGTCGTATTGGATATTAAGCCTTGGGATGATGAAACAAACATGGAAGAAATGGAGAAAGCTGTCCGTTCCATTGAAAAAGACGGTCTTCTATGGGGATCTTGTAAGAATGTTTCCATATTCAGACTCTTATTATCCTTTCTTTCCATCTAATTTGGCTAACGTCTAACACTTTCTTTTTACCTTTTTAGCCAAATTGGTAACAATCGCTTATGGAGTAAAGAAATTACAAATTGTCTGTGTCGTGGAGGACGAAAAAGTCAGCATTGAAGAGCTTCAAGAACAAATCGAGGAATTTTCCGACTATGTTCAAAGTGTTGATATAGCAGCTTTCAATAAGATCTAAACGCACTCAATTATGTATCAATTGATTTTTATTGGTAATAAAGCAAATTAGGGTTAATTAAATTTTATTCCGAAAAAAAGTTAATTTATGTTTTGAAAATTTTTAATTATTCATTAAACTTGGTTCAAATTTAATCTTCGACGTATTCAAAAGGCTCTGGAGGTTCGGGTTCTTTTTCTTCTTCAACCTTAGGTCCACCAGCAGCAACAGGTTGAACTAATTCTACTGGTTCTTCACTTCTTACATCACGCATCATCACAATACCACCAATACTTAAGTCTTTAAGAGGCCTATAACGGGCATTTTCAGGTATAGAAATGACTTTCAATTGTTGCCTTATCACTCTTGCAGGGTTACTTAATATTTCAAAACTGGGCTCAGATTTTCTTTCCTCATCTTTACTCTTCTCCTTGGATTTTTCTTTACTCTTTTCAGTTTCCTTTTTATCCTTTTCTTTCTCCTTCTCTTTATCCTTGTCCTTTTCCTTCTCTTTCTCCTTTTCTTTTTCACCTTTATCTGAAGTTGATGCAGGGGTTGTGGTAGTGGTTGATGTGGATGTTATGCTTGATGATGTACCGGTTTTTTCATTTGGTTTCGTACTATCCTTTGATTCATCAACTTCCATTTTTTCTTCTTTTTCCTTTTCCTTGGCTTCCCTTTTCTTTGCGTGTTTAGCTGTCGTCGAAAGAACGGCGGTTGTTACCTTTTCTCTTTCTCGCTCTTTCTTCTCTTCTAAAGGTGGAGGATATGCGTAATGTGAAGGCCTTGCATTTGATTTTATCTCTAATTTGGGCATTTTAAGATCTGAGTTCAAGGCAATTATGCAGGTTGGAACAAAACTCAAAGACAGAAAATGTGTCAATGGGAACCAATACCAGAATTGTGTGAAAACTAGCATACCAACAACAGCTGGTACATTAGTGTGACCGGTTCGTGATTGTAATGATATTGTCATATTGCGTCCACCTCCATCAATAATACCTTGGGCTAGGATTGCGCCAAACTTGGCCATAACATCATCATGCTTGTCAGAGATGATTTTGGCGTATAAGTTTTTGAATTCTTTTACCTTTGGACACAATGATTCAGTTTGTTGAATCAAGATTAAAGCTGAAGCAATTAGGGCTCCTTGCCTAACATAATTAACTGGATCATTTACCATGGGTTCTAACAGGCTGATAGCTTCCTTGTTACCTGAACCTGCACAGCAAATACCCAAGGCCATAGCAGCACCATAACGCACATGAGGATTATAACTTTCTGATAAAAGAGAGACAACACTAGGGCAGTTTTCTGGTGTTCGGAAAAGAAGAAAACCAATTGCTTCGACTGCAGCTCGACGAACGTCGTCATTGACATCACTAACAGCAATGTGAAGTAACTTTCTGATGGCTTCGTTATTACCCGTACCACAATAAGCCATGGCAATGGTGTGCATACCCGATCGACGAAGAAGAGGATCCTTGTCACGACACAAACTTTCGATGAGAGTGTCAGCTTCTTCTAATCTACCGAACATTGTCAAACTGATACCAATAGCAAGACCTCGGAGAATTTTTTCATGCTGAGTTTCTTGAGCATAGGCAACCATGTCTTCGATGGCGGAAGGAGATTTAGAGCCTAACATAACTAGACCCATAGCTATTCCAGCAGCTTCACCGGTAACTGCATCATCTTGATACAAGTTAAATTTGAGTTGTTCATAAACATCTTGACGGTTTGTACCCATTGCTGCTAACCCTAAACCGAGACAACCACCATGACGAGTAGCTTCATTTTGAGCATCCTTCAATTGGCTGAGAAGATAATCAGTGATGTTAGACCCGTGATTAGCGTGAATAAGACCTAAAGCATATAGACCACCACCTAAAAAGAAAAAAGTAGATTAATAAAATACGGTAAATTTGACTTCTGTATATCAACATACCTTCGATATATCCACTGCCAGGTCCAGAATCTTTAGGTAAATAAGCTTGCATTAAATGCAAGGCCTCCTTTTCGTGACCCTTATGGATAACTCCTAAGCTTGCAGTAGCTGTGAATTTAGCCCAGTTTACGGCCCTGGCTAGCCAATCGAGATTATCTCGCAAGAATTGGTCACTTGTAGTTCCACAATGCATGATTGAATTAGCAATAACAGTTGCAGTGTGACACACTGAATTTCTAACAGCATCTTTAGTGTGCTTTAAAATCAGCATATCTGTATGATTGTTACGAATTAGAAATTGGAGTTCAAGTTCTATTGTGGTTTCACCACTTAAAATAACGGCTAGTTTCTCTAATCTTTCTTGACGCAAAGCATCACCTCCTTTGAGATCTTCTTTTTTGACCTTCTCAACTTCAGGTTCTTTGACAGGTTCTGCTGATGTTGACGCTTGATCTTTTTGGTCAACTTGATCAGTATCCATTTGCTCGGGTTCTTCTTTTTTAGATTCATCTTTATCATTTTTTGCTTTTTGTGGAGGTCCAACCAGTGATGGAATTGGAGCTGTTATCCTAATAGCTTGTAAAACTCGTGTGAGAAAATTTTGCGTTGCACTTTCGTAAAGATCAAAGGCTATCTGATAAGCCATAAGAGAGCTGGTTTCATCTTCTCTTACTAATTTATCTAAAACATCAGCGATGGATTGAGCATCATCTAAGAATATCAAACACTGACACATGTTGACGTAATCTGGAGTTTTCAAATTTTTGTATATTTTGACTAAAATCTTGAGAATATCATTTCGATAATGACGATTCTCAACCATTGACATAGTTATACGGAAGGCGTAATCTAACATAGCTGTAACATTGTCAGATTCTAGAATAGACCGTTCAAAAATATCCATTCGTCTTGTTTCCATAGCTATACCAATGGCTTGTTTGAACTGATTATCATCGAAACATCTTTTAAACATTCTGTTGACGATATCTTCAAGCCTTTGATCAATTTGCACTTTATCTCCATCACTTGTAGTAATCATTTTAATCCTCAATTTTGTATAATGATCAATTGATTTCGCAATAATAGTCGATACATATTCAGAATCATCATTGACATCAAAAAGATCCTCAGCTCCTAATGCGTAGGTAAGAGAGTCTGAAATATGAGAAGAATGAGAGTTAGTCGGTTTTTTTGAAACAATAACAAATTTACAAAGGAAAGCCGTGGGTTAAAACCATGAGAAACGTTTATATTAACCTTCAAAAGATCCTAAATGATAATAAACTTTGGAAGCGACTAAAGATGCCAATTTTCTTTTATTGAAGCTCTCGTCTTCATAGAGTACTTCGATTTTCGCAATCACTTCAGAAATCTCAGCCCAAAACTCATCAACAATATCATTGAGCTTGGAAAGGGCGAAACTTTTAAGTTCAGGTCGGTCCTCTTCCAAAAGTGAAATAATTCCAGAAGCAGAGGTAATTTTCATCTTGGGGTGCATGGTGAGAGCCATGATTGATTAACTTCAACAGACTTCTTGTTTGTACCACAGAATTGGAACCGAGAAAAAATGAAACAGGTTAATTAGTACAAGATTAACAAAAATGTGATAATATACACCAAGCCGGTGGAGAAACACCAAAGAAAGAAAAGAGAAGCAACCGGGAGAAAAAAACACTCAAGGAAAGTTAAGGTTTAATGAAGGCAGGAAAGAAAGGGATTCTTCCATAACACTAGGAGTAAACTAGAATCAATGGCAACAATGACCTACCTGAAAATCAAAGTGACAATTGTTGATGTTGTTAATTAACGGATCAGATGATAAAATTATAAAACTAAACAATTCAAACAATCAAAATTATTAACGACAATTAATTGATCATGTAAGATGAATGAAAGATGTTTTATAAAAAGCTGATCTCTCATAAAACCAAATGACAAAGCAAGAAATTTTAGTTCAATAGATGGCGACAGGGAAAAGAAACCCAAAACAACTCTCTTTAAAAGCTCGCAATTTAAAGCGCATTTATTGAAGACAGAAAAATTGTTTTAAAATTATAAACTAATCACAATTAAACTGGACAGAAATCTCAATCAATTCAAATAAAGAATTTAAATTAAAATAAATTTTCCCTCTAAACCAATCAAACGACTCTTTCCAAATGATTTCAGAGTAAAATCAAAGACAAAATCAAGTTAAATAATCACTTAACCAATTCAACTAATAACCATAATTATTAACATTTTGTCCAATCAGCTTTCCACCTTGACCACAATGAGATGGACAAATGATGAGGTAAAATGTTATAAGTTAAACTAGATAATGAGAAAGCGCATGATCTTTCATGAACAAGAAAAAAATGTTGAATCAATTGTGGAAACTATTCAGTATGAACTTTCCATTCATTGAAATAACTACAAAAATCGCAAACAATAAAGTAACAACAAAAACGCAAATGATTTACATTGAGCGATATAACCAAATATAAATTAAATGTTTACAAATGTTGAACCGTAAAAATCAATAGTTATGTGATAAAGAATCAAATTGCAACCAAAAAAACAATTTTATACTCAACTTGTTGATCTTCATCCATATTGTCAACTGTTCAATGTCCAACTTTTGATTACCCAAAATTACCATGAAACCAGAATAACCAAAATCGTAAAACCAAAAGCTTCTGGAAACCTTTACCAGAAACCAACAGCAAAACCAGAGTAACCAATATTTCCAACAAAATCATAAAGAGTACCAAAAATTGTCTCAATATCACAAAATTACAAAATGAACCCAAAATTTTACCCAAAAAATCAAAATCTTTACATTTAAAGGAAACGCTTCAACAAAAACATCTTTAACCCAAAATTTGCTCCATAAATCAACAGTCTATTTGATCCACTTTGTGACTGTCAATACATAATTTGATGTAATTTATCACATGTTTAATATATTTGTCTTTAATAATATTTGTCATCTTTGAACATTTAATTGTGTGTCAATTGATATTACATTATTTAACCATGAAAAGGATGAAATAAAAATGAAAATAGTGATTAAGTGAACATCTCAAGTGACCATTTTTACTGATTAAACTGGATCTTATACCTTGACCAACCATCAACATGTTGATGTTGTTCATAATTAGCAATATAAATGGAAGCATATTTTCCATTAGTGACTGTTATTACCACAAATTATTGTCTAATTGTATAATCATTTGTTAACCTTTGACTCTCTGTGATTCTCATTAATATCTTATTATTAAATCTGAAAGCAAGTTGATTGTTGATTAATAATTTGCTGTGCTTTTTGTGCTGTCAACAGCAAATTCAAGCTTCAAGCTGTTGTCCAACTTCACATGTGTTTATGTTAAATTATGTTTTACTCATCACTCTTGTTAAACTATTTTCTTGCCTCTTTAATCAACCCAATTGTTTCATTAAATTGTTCAACAACCTCAGATCAATATTTAATAACATCATTAACCTCACCATCAACACCATCAACAACAAGCCAAGGAACAACAGCAACAGCATTAGTTGAAGATGCTTCAATGATCAACCCAATGGAAAGTGAATTTGATACAAATAATGAAACAATTTGTCTTTCGGGTGAATTCAGATGTAATGATCTTTGTATTGAAGATGTGCTTCGATGTGATACCAAAAGTGACTGCTCTAATGGTCAAGATGAGCTAAACTGTGGTAAGTAAACCATTAATCAACCTTTTAACAGTCAATCAACTGTTGATTAACCGATAATCTAGAGAAAAGAAAATATTTTTCGCCTGAAAATTGAAAAGCTTTTTTTGCATCTCAAAAAGGTTTTTACTTTTGTTGACCTTTTACTTCACTGAAACTCAATTGGATATAAACTGAATGTCCATTCATTTTGAATGTTGGACAAAGACTGTTACACTTAAAATCCTTAAATGGAACTGAATCATCATTTTTTAATGCCATTTGGACATTATGCAAAGTGGAAAATGGTTTTCGAAATTTTTGTTCCTCTTTTTTTCCCTTCTTTTTCACTCTACTTTCAACTTGAAGAGATTCAGATAATCACTCGATTCTCAATATTAATCATTAATCCAACCAATCAATCAAGATGTTATTTGATATCGACTTTGACGAAATTGTAATTCAATTCTTTCTTTTTTTCGATTGAAAATTCCAACAGAAAGTTACATTTGCCCATCGAATCACATTAAGTGCGATAACCATTTTTGCATTTCCATCGATCGGGTTTGCGATTTCGTCGACGATTGTGGCGATGGAAGTGATGAACAAAATTGCAGTAAGTAACCAAGTAATAAGTAATCTTAAGTCAAATGGAAATGAAACAAAAAAGTTCTTCAGAAGAAAACTTTGTTCAATTTTGGCGAAAATTATTCAATGAGAAGAACTTTTTTTTGTCGAATTTCCATTTTTATATTTTGTATGGAAAATGATTAAATTATTTTCCATGTTTTCCTGTTGATTAAAAAGGAATCTTAAAGAGAATAATGTTTTTAAATTGTTCAGAGTTGATCAACATTAGAGTTTAAAGATAAAATGCTAATTTTAATGCTAAAAATAAATCACTAAAAATGTTAACCAAAAGAGTTTGATTTGCATAAATTGTTCTCGGAGAAACAATCAACTTGAGGTTGATATTAATTGGGAAATGGGGAAAATTGATTAACATTTTTTTCTCCTTCGATTAACAGCTTTTCGTCAATGTTGGTATCAAGAGTTTAGATGTAAAAACGAGCAATGCATTCAAGGGTATCGTGTTTGTGATGGCAAAGTTGATTGTGTTGATGGATCAGATGAAGCCTATTGTGATGAGAAGAGTAAGTTTAATCAATTGATTTTCACCTAATTGACGAAAGTTAATTGTTCATTTGGCTTTGATTTACATTTGGATTGAAGCTGAAAATTTAAATTGGGAAACATTTCAAATTCAATGTTAAACCTTTCAACTTGTTTAGTCAACAGAAGCTATCAAAAGTTATCTGCGGGAGTGAAGGTAAAACTGAATAAAATGACGTTTTTTTCAACTTTAAATCAATTTTTTATCACAATCGAATCAACTTTAGCAATCAAAAACACATTTGCAACAGCTTTTTTCATGTTTCATTGATTTATTGTAACAATGATGATGTAAAGTAACTCACGAAATCTTGCAATCTGAGGTTGAGAAACATCGAAAATTGTAAAGAAGTGTCATCTAAATATACAAAATTAAAACAGTCTATTGTTGTCTCTTCAATTTACAGTAAATCACTTGGAAGACTGATGAACTGAATGAACTGTTTATTAGTGTGACTAGAGTGGGAGTTATCAGCATGAACTAGAGTTTATGATATGGCACCTTGAGATTCAGTTAGGGTTAAATGATTCCACTCAATGTAAAGAGTTTAAAGTTGAATTGTCAAGTGATTTGCTGAGTTTAAGATTCTAATCATATTCATGAGAGGATCCTGAGAATCTCATCGGATCCTTAGATGGTCAGAAAAGTTGAGTTATCAGACTTTGTTCAAAAGGTCGAAATAAGGTTAAGACACAAGTTTGTGACTATTGACAAACAAGCACACAATTCTCGCCATAAAAATCGAGTCAACTTCAGTCATCGAAATTATGATTTTGATATTTGGTGAATAAATCAACTTGGTTTCAACTATTGGTGCTAATCGAAGTCCTTAGTTGGGTTCAACTAGAGGCGGACCTTGAAGGTAGCTTTAACCTAAGAAGATGCAGGCCTTTGGGATCAGCTACTAACTCTTGTATAGCTATTACGGACTCAATCCAGTTAAGTGTTGAGGATAAAATGAGTTGTAAAAGAGACAGAAAAGGTTAAGAAAAACACAATTTTTCTGTTTTTTTATTCCAATTGTTTTCCAATGTAAAAATAGGTTGTTCATTACAATATAATCAACTTTACTCATCAAGTTAATCATTATTTGGATCAATAGTTTTAAGCAATTTACATTGAAACCAATCATGCAAACTAAACGAACAGTCAATAAGTTAAACTCCAAGACAATCGATAGCAAATACGAACAGAAATAAATCTCATTTAATCAATGAAAATAAATATTAATCTAAATTGTGTCACATTAAAATCGATTAATTTTATAAATATTAACATCAACTTTAATCTTGATTCAAATAAACTCTGATCAGATTGAGTTTAGACAAGTGATTGGAAGCTATTTTAATAGCAATTGTTTAGTGTAAATAATCCAAGTTGGAGTTACAATGAATGACAATTTTTTGTGGATAAACACGTCAGAATTGGCAGAAAGTTCAGGTAATATCCAGAAGCATAAATATTGTATTACCTTTGATATTAATCTTTAATAAAGCCTATCATGATTAACATGAAAAGAGAATGAATTAGCAAGAATAAAAAGGAAAAAATTTTCGTTTCGTTTCTTTGCATACATTGATTGACATTGTTTTCACTGGCAATTAAAATCTGAAATGGATGATGAAAATGTTTTATTCATGATTATTCATTTGATATTACTTTTCTTCTGCTTTCCAGTTAATCTCACAAATAATCTGATATTATCTCATTCAATAAACGCAAACTTTTCAACTAATCTTGTTTCACTTCTCGAGTTTCATTCAATTGATTAATGACGGAAACAAATGATTATCAATATCTTGAGAGACAAAAAGTAAACCTTTTTGTTTCTTTTCACACAAATCCAAAGCTAATCCTTTGTTGACACACTCATTGAGAATCAATTGTTCAACACTTTTTCTAATCCAAAACTGGAATCAACAACTGATCTAATTACAGTCCTAAATGGATGCGTTTCATCAGCTTAACTCAGTTCAGAATTGATTACAATTTTCCTTTAATTTCGATGTTCAAATTTCTATTTTTTGTTTTCCATTGAAAGGTCACTTCAAGGATTGTGGTGATGGCAATCGAGCTCACAAGTCAGTTTGGTGCGATGGTTACGTCAACTGTCCGAAGAACCATGCCGATGAATTGCATTGTATGTAATCGAGTTTATCTCAGCTTCGAATTAATTTTTCGATCCTTTTCAGGCAGAAATTGTTCTTCCGATGAATTTAGCTGTTCAAATACTCGATGCATTCCCAGTTCAAGTGTTTGTAATACAATTTGTGATTGTGTCGATAATTGTGAAGATGAAGTTGATTGCAAACAATTTTATCATCAAGTAAATGGTAAGTCATTTTTTATTCATTTTTCGAGTTTACACATTTCTGTTTTGTAAGATTGTTCAGGTTCAGGTGACAATTTGGTTGAACAAAAGTTCGATAAGAGATTGATTGATTGGAAAACTTGGACAGTTTTGTTTTTCAATTTCAAAGCTGTTAGCCTTTCAGGTAGAATTGATTTTAGTCATGAATTATGTAAAAATGAGTTTTTCCAAAAAATCGAAAAAATTCAACTTTAGGTTGAACTCAGTGACAACTATTGGTTTTCAATAACTTTGTTTTCATCAATTTTTTAGAAAAATATTTCCATTAAATGAATTTCGATTCATCAAGATTAATATTTTTGGTAAATCGCTTTTCACCGTTCATTTAGTTCCTTGTAAGGTCATTAGAATAGAGTCTGAGTTAGCATGAATAATGAATTGTCTGAAAGGAATTCCTGTGAGACTTGACTCTGAATTTTTCACTTATGACTTAATTCATTAAAAAAGGGAAAATGATTTATCAGATAAAATCAATGATCCAGTCTTCTGTAAACATTGTAACGATTTCACTGCGAAAATAATAGTTTCTTTAATCGTTTTGTTTATTACAAAGTGAACTGTGACTTTCACTTTACAGAAACAGCAGATCTTTAAAACTGTGTTTGATTGATAATGTGATATGATAGTTCGAAGTAGGATGGAGCAAAATCTGGTTCGATTTCATCATAAGTATTTTCAAGGATAAAGAATTGAATGCTGATTCCAATGATAAAGTTTTTTTTCCAAAAAAATGTAGTTTCGAGTTTACTATCAAACTAATGAAACCAGACGACAATATTGACCAATAGTCCAAGTGAAAGCCATTCAATCGAATGATTCAATTATATGATTTCGATCTGATAACCGACAAAATGGGTTAATCTGCGAGCAAAGGTGTTCATTGGGATTCGTTGAGCAGAACCATTCTTGTTGCTTTCTCACTGGTTTCACTGTGGCTTTATAATAGCTTATATTGTAGTTAAAGATCAATCACCAAAGTGAAACCACAATATTGTGATTTCATTAGATATAAATGTATATTGCAATTTTGCTTTTAATAAAATAGTTAATTCTTGAGAGGCAAAAGATTTATCAACTCGATTGAGATTCAAGTCATATTGGTGAGTTTACCATTCAGTCTCAACATGTGACCAACTGGATTCTCTTTATATCAAGAATGTATCAAAAATCTTATTCCAAGTCAATGCTTCCTTGGATCGAAGAATGAGAATGTCTAATACCGAAGATTTTAAGACAGTCCAATCGAAACTCAACTGATTTTAGTTAGCAACTCGAATCAATCGCAGTCTTTAACTGTCCATATTATAATCGTAAAAATAAGGTTTTTCGTAACAGTTATATGTTGGAGTTGGAGTTGGAGTGTTGCAGCACTCCAACAAGAATAACTCAAACTCTTTCAGTCGAAACAGGAAATTGCACGAAAATATGAATAATTGATAATCTATTAATATATAATAAATCGTTTATCATTCATTTATCAAGAATCTCTTTCAATCATTTTGATTGAGGTTTCAAGGTAAAGATATTTAATGTATAACCATAAAAATTTATAATACCTTAAAGCATGAAATTGCAACACAAAAATTTTGTTGTATTTCTATCGAGCAAGATAAATATAGATTTTGTAAACTTGAATCTTTCGTCGATCATGTAAATTTATATCTTCAAGCATGTTGATAGTAACAGAATACTTGAATATACCTGCTATCAAGTTTGATGAACTAAAAGTGTTACAGATTGCAAATGAACTGAATGCGTATACTCAATAGCATTTATAACTTCATTTAATCTCATCAAATCTAAAGCTGGATCAAGCAATAATCTACTGCAATTCAACAAATCCTTCAAACTCTCATCTACCATCAATGACAAACATGAACTTTTCAATGTCGATCTCAAAGCTAGTAAAGCTAATAAATCTCTCATTTGATTCGATTATGAACTCGTTATTCACAATATCGACACAATATTTCTGCCTAGAGAATTATTGATTGAGCGAAACAATTGAGCTGCTAATCGACCAAAAAGCCAACGAATTAACTTATGTTTTCCGTTCTGCTGTTGTCATTTGTTTGAAGGAGGAATATGTTAAGTTGAATACTTGATCGAGTATTGTATCCCCTGTAAAGCCAATGAGTGATCTTCCAGACCGAAATTGACTTGTAAAAGTAACTTTGTTTCAACCGATAAAACTTAATATTCAGCATTTGTTTATCACCAATCAATCACTTGAACACATATGCATAATTGATGGCAATAAAAAGCATCTTTTCTTATTGATCTGATTTGGTTACAAGACGATTTTGAAAACACGTTAACATGATACAACAACAATCTATATCAAATTCACATTTGAATATAAAATTGAATTGATAGAAACGAATAAAAAATGAGCAAAAAAGACCAAACAGATTATAAAGAAACTGATAGACGAAAACAATTTCATCTACAGATAACTGTTATTATCTTGAGTAAGGATAACCCTTGAGGCTTTCACCAAATAGATTATTCATTCTTATTTCAGTGAAATAATGATGCATCCAACAAAATGAAACTCAGCAATCATGAATTCTCATGTTTCCCTTTCAATGTTTCATCAGAAAAATTAAATTCATCTGTTTAACATTTCAAAGCTCAAGACATTATTTAGTTAAACAATTGAGTCAAGAGAAAAAGTTGACAGAAAAAATGTTTCAAAATTAATAATAAAAAAAGGAAAGAAAATAATGAAACTAAAAGATAATATTCTTATTAAGATATTCTTGCAAGTGAATAAAAATGGAAATGTGATCAACTGAACAACATGGAGAATTCATTATAAAAACAAAAGAACTTGAATTTTGTGCCAAAAACGAGAAACGAAAAAAAAGAAGAGACGAAAAGTTATTGATAATGAAAATAATTATCTTTGAATCAATCATGATTATTCATATAAATGTATATTAGTTTACTCATAGCAATTGCTTTTGACGTTTCAAGCAAAATCTATTATCAATTCCCAGATGAGAATCGAAATGATAGTTTCAACTCCCAGTTGAAGGCAATTTGATAATAATGATAAATCAAGGAAAACTCAATAAACCATTCGAAATGAGTTATTAATATTATTCGATAATCTGTTAATCTTATTGAAACTATTTTTGCCAAACATGGAAATTCCTTTCAACGGAAAAAACTAAATATTTTGTAAACTGAAACGAAACAATATATTGAATAAAATGAATCTTTTTGTTTTTCCAATTGAAATGCTTTTCCTTTGATAATCTTTTCCAATACAACAATTGGCTTCACTCATCACATGCAAACATCTTTTTCCACTTTATCTTGAAAACTTGATTCTCTTCATCATCTACCTTTAAAGCTTCCATTATCTTCATTCTTATCCTTTTAGAAATTCAAAATTCTTATCCTGAAACAAAAAGGAAAACTTGACATTTTAATGTTTTACGCTTGTTTACCCGTTCCATTGTTAATCTGCTTCTCCGAGTAACTCACCCAACGATGAAAATGTTTACGCTTTTATGTTGAAATGTTCAATTGTTTAAACTTGTTCTTGTTTTGCGAATCAATCACTGAATTATGTCTGGAAAAGGTGATTAAATTGAGAAGGAAAATGAATCTTTTAAAGTTTGCGAAATTTTCTATGAAATGGAGTTTTCATGAAAAGTTAATTTTGAAACTTGAACAGTTGAAGCGACAGAATCTTTATCTGTTAAGGTTGAACAGAGTCTGGATGAAATTGTAGGGAAAAGGAAATATCAGTTGAAATTGGCTGACTAACAATGGACTTTACCTTTTAGCATAAAGTAAAGGAAAATGTCTTTTAAGGAAACTTTGTAAATTCAATTTTGCCATTTCGCTTTCACTTTTTTCTCATTATTACTTTCACGAACCAGAATTACTTTATCATTTTTACCATAAATAGCTTGCAACAAATCGTTATTTTTAACCAAATCCTTGATCATTGTTGGCATCAAAAGAAGGTAATTTATTTACAATGTTTAACAGTTCACCAAGTGTGAAAGGAAATGTTTATCAGGATCGAACTAATTTCAATACGAAACTTTACGATCGATTTGGCACTAAAATGCTAAAATGGATTGACCTTTAAACATAAAGTTAAATTTATTATCTTAAACTGAAACATCAAATCTCAGTGTAACCATGAAAGTTATCATAAAATCGGTTAAACTGATGCCAAGGAAAAAAGATCTTTTATTAATCATTACATTGAAAGTCGATTTGCAATAATTTTCGATTCGAAAAATTGTCCACAAAATACTTGTTCTTAGACAGGCAAGATATGTGTCGATATGAAATTGTGAGATCAAAAGCATTCGATGAAAAATTTGAAGTACTTCGAGAGGTTAAACTTTGTATCGAAAAAGTTTCGATTTATTGTTATTTGTGTTTCGATTGTTTTGGTTCGAGTTTTTGGATCTTTTAGCATTAATTGGCTTCCATTTTGCTTTTAAATCGAAGATAATTGTCGTTAAATTGTTTCAAAATAATTGCCATGAGAATAGTTGGAAAGTTAATCTTGGATTGTATCACTAACTCATTGGTTGAAGTTTTTAAAGTTTCTATTATTTTAGTTTAGGTTTAGGTAATAGATGAAGTTCAATGTTTGATGCAATCAATGAGTGAGTTTTCATGAGCAACCTTTCCAATGGAATCAGCCTTCTCTTCATCATCGCCATCCATTCCTAATCCGATGACCAAAATTGATGGCACAAACTGTAATTGACAGAGATTATCTTGACTCCAAATATCTTGAAACTTCTTTGACCTGTCTTATGATATTGCTTCATCTTCTTCATCTTCTTCTTTCTAATAAGAACCTTGAATCTAATTCTTTCTCTTCTCTCCTGTTTCCTGTTAAGTTAACAAACTCATCTTCAGATGATTCTGTTCTCTGTACTTGAAAGAAGTCTGAGAGAAGAAAGAAGAAGAAAAAGGAAAAACTAATATTCACTGAAACATCTTGTTCATTTAGACTTTTGTTCATCAAGTAGATTCCCTGTTCCTTCATATCTTTTCATTTTCATGCTTGTCAATTCACAGTTGCAACATAAACACACACATTATTTACGAATGATATTCAAAAGGAAAACGAATCTTCCAAACTCGAAGATTTCATTTCGCGTTTAAACTCTAAACACTTACTCTTCAAGAGCTTAAAATTCAACTAATTTGTCTTTATAAATGCTCTTACAATTAAGATGGACACTGAAGAATCGCATTGTCAAGTTGTCTAAAGTTCAATCTCAATCATCGAGTTGTTTCGTTGCGAGTTAATTGCAAGAAAATGGCTTGTTTTGGTTGTAATGAAAGTTAAAGAAATTAGTTTTGAATGAACCAGCCCAACCACAAGTTATGGATAAGCTTTGTAACAATCATTTTGAAGTCTTTTAAGCTGCTATTAAGAATCATTTTCTGCAAAACTTTAGTTTGACCAACTTTTCAAGCAAACCTGTGCAACCTTCATCAACCTTCGAACCAATTAGCATCTAAAGTAAAGAGTTTGTTGAAACAAATACATGAAAAGTATCCATGAAGGCATTGATTTAAAATAAAATATATTGAGTTCCACATCCAAATGCAACAGTTTAGTTCCATCTTCATGATAATCTTCTTAATTTGCTTAAAACAGAGCAAAAGAAAAGGCTAATTACAAATGAATTAACTTTGCTATTGAAGCCATCGATTATACAGAAAAAATATCTCAAGTTCTGCAAGAAATAGATCGAATAAAAAAAGATAAAAGTTGATTATATAATTAGAAAAGTGTTTGAGAGCGCAATAATGAATGAATCGCTTTTGTAACTCCAATAGATTAAACTCGATCTCTGCTCGATCTTGATCTCCAAATATCGAGCTTTATATAACTATTAGAAGATCATTTGACTCTGAAAAGCGCCTCAAAATGAACTTGGAAATTTCCAATTCCATTTCAGTGTAATGTGAATCCTTGAAGAACATGAATAAGCAATAATTGTGCAATAAATTTTTCCCTTTTGTTCCAAGTAAATGAATATTTTTATAATGAAAAGATGAAATGTTTATTCGGAACAAAAGGTTGATCCATTCACCACCAAACCTTCAATAAAAACCTTATACCTTGTTTTACTTCCCACGTTTGTTTGTAAACCCATTGAAGCTTTACTTTGTACACACTCTTATTGCCATTTTACTCATGCTTATGATTTTTATTATTATTGCATTATGTGCCTTAAGACTTCTGTAAATATGAAAAGATATTTATTCTTGCTATTCATTAATTACTCTTTACATGAGGTTATAATGCATTTCCAACCGGAAGAAAGCAAAAACTTGCAACTCAAAGAAACGAAAGCAAGTAAAACATTGTCATTATAAACGATGTAAAAGGTAAAAATGAGACGATGATGAGGATGATCATCGATTCCCTTTACATCTTCAAAACCAAACAATGTTTCCAAAATTCCTTTCATCATTTTTCCAATAACTAAACATATTTACAATCAATTGATTGGAGTTATTAACACAAAATGGATTGTCTGATGAACATCCTTTTATCATTATTGTTGTAAAGGAATTTCATCATTAAATATTGTTACATTGACAAAGTGATCAAAATCACTCCCAAAGTGAACATCAGTTTACACTTTAACCTTAAATTTTGATCAAATTTTGTCTCAAGTCTGTCAAAGTGGCTCATTGAAGGTGATAATGATGAGCATTAAAAGGCTTTTTTATGATTTACTTCAAAACCATTTCCATGGTTAATCAATTTGTTTGATGAACCATTCAATTTGAACAATCTTACTTTTCCTCCTTTTATTGTTATTGATTAGTTTCATCACGCTTTATCAAACAACTTATTCATTCCCTGTTCAGTTGTTTTGTCGAACCCGAAGCACGCAATTAATGTTTGTTTTTCACTTTTTTCATCTTCGATTTTCAGGTCTCAAGTTTTGCAATACAAATGTTACATTCGCTTGTCCATGGGATGGTCCTTGTGTTACAATTGACAGCATTTGTAACAACATTTCCAACTGTCCATATGATGATGCATATTCTGGTGCACTTGATGAATACGGATGTGGTGAGTTTCAACATGAATTTCCGTTTGTCAATCAGAAATTCCCATTTCGTTTTGGATAATTTGACTTCGATGTGAAAATGAAAAGAAAAGCTGATGGAAAGATTGATAAGATTCTTTGTAAAGTTAACCAGAAATTCATTGAGCTTTTCTCAGTCAAAAGTCATCTTCTCCTTCATTTTCATGGTGGAAAACTTTCAATGGAAATTCGCATAAATTATTCATGCATGTAACTTTGATGAAAGACTAGACTTCAATTAACTTGCAATTGTGTAAAGAGCATTTTGGTTATTCAATAAAACCAGCAATTATAAAATTTAAGGTTGAAACAAAATTTCAAACGTCAGAGTAAAATTGAATTGAATCAAAGTCACTTTTGTTCACTTATTCAGTCTTTTCATATTCTCCATGTTCCATCAATTTCCTGTTAACAGTTCTTTTCATGGCTATTCACAGTTCCATCACTGACAACTGTTTACACAATTGCGTTCATTTTAAATTCTCAACACTTTTCCCTTTTCCAGGAATAACCAAAGAGAAATGTGAAACTTTTGGAAATGGCTTTTGGTGTCCTGAGGAACGGTGCATTTCAGCTTCATTAAAGTGTAACTTTATTCCTGAATGTTTAAACGGTGAAGATGAACTTGATTGCTGTAAGTAAACTCAGAATTGCATTCAACTTTGGGCTTCGAAAAGTTTGTTACAATTTTTCATGATCTCTTTCCAGTCTCTGAACCTTGTGATAAATTTCAGTGCAAGAATGGACAGTGTATTGATTTCGATAAGCGTTGTGATTCAAAGATTGATTGCTTTGACAAATCGGATGAACTGGATTGTCGTAAGTTTTTGGTTTACTTTGCTGTGTTTCGCATTTTAATTGATTTGCATTTACCAGAAAATTATCCTTGTCCTGATGATTGGGTTCAATGTGCATCAGGTCAATGCGTTAAACGCAGCTTTTGGTGTGATTATACTGAGGACTGTTTGGATGGGTCTGATGAAGCTTACTGTGATTATAAGTCGAATCCACCTGAATGTGATCCATTAACTGAATACACCTGTAAAAATGGTCAATGCATTAAGCTACTTAATCGTTGTTTGGTCACTCAAGACAGACGAGATTCTTGTTCAGATGGATCTCATTTGGTTAATTGTTCCGATTACATTTGTCCAACTAATTCAATTAAATGTGCCAACTCATTTTGTGTTCATTCATCTTTAGTCTGTGATAAAAAGATTGATTGTCTTCGCAGTTGGACAGACGAAGAAGGTTGTCGTAAGTAAATTGCATTCAATTAATCATTCAATCCAATCAAATCAAGTAAACAAGTTGTTTATTAAACGATCAACAATTTTATTCCAATGCAAACAAAACCAAATCAACTACAACTTTGCATAAAAGCATCTATTCGAAGACACAATCCAATGAAAATATCAAACATCTTCAGATTCTTTAATAACAATTTGACTTTTTTTAATTGAAATTCATGTTCTTCTCTTTTAATTTTACCTTTTATTCAATCACTTTATTCAATTTGAAGGCAAGCACTTTATCAATCAAAGACCATTGCAGAAGCTTTTATTGTTCAGAGAATTGAAATGGATCGTTAATGGAAACAATTGATAGAAGCGCAATTTAAATTCAATTGTTGATTGCCATTATTATTTTTCTGTGAAAACATTTGTCTTTATTAACCCGGGATCAGCAGTAATAACAGAATATTTTGCTGTAATAAGAATATTATTTGTTTCCATATCAAATTGGATGGTAAAATTATCTTGGGAATGTAAATTGAAAGTTTCAATTCTCAATCTAGATTCTCATGTTCTTCTTCTTTCAGCAAAATTTCATTCTCTTTTCGTTATATTTTGCAATAAATTAACTCGAGCTATTTTGAAGAAAGTGAAAGATCCTTTAGACAACAATCAACTAATTGCAATTCAAAAAATTCATGCAATCTGAAGCTCTTTTAAAACATTGACTTTGCTAATTGAAACTAAACTATCGACTTCCCAATGAAAGTTAAAGACTTGATTCTAGACTTGTTATGACAATTGAAATGTTTTCAGTTTATTTATACTTTTCATACAAATTAATGTTTGAGTTGTTTGTGCTTTTGAATAGATTGATGAACAATCCTAGTTTTAGTTAATTTTATGGTTTCATTTAAAGCATAATTTATAAATTTAATGCAACAATTGAACCTTTTTTTCTCGTTTTTCCCACTAATTACAATTTGATGTTGCTTAATCTTTCAATTGAAAAACATGTAAAGTTACTCGTTGAATCCCATGGCTTTGTGTTTATCGTTATGCTATTTAAACTTGTAAAGTCCATTTCAACTAATGAATGACAATGAACATGAAACTCTTTTCAGAAGCTTGGCCTTTTCTCTGACCATTATCTTCCCATTTTGGTTTAGTCTTTTCTTCTTGCTTCCAAAATGATTTACAACGAGATTTACTGCAAATTTAAATGAATAATGTTTTACATTTATTAATGATGATTAAACTACTTCTTGAGATGAAAGATTCACTTTTGACTAATTCATTTGGAAAACAAAAACTGCTTTTAAAATGAAAAGCAATTGCGTTTTGGAAAAGATTCAAAAGACAAATATATTCATATTTCAATCTGAGACTTAATTATGTTAAACAGTCAACATTGAATCAATTTTCGTTTCTTTTCAGCTTTCGTTTGTTCGTCAACTTTATGTCCTTGCATTGATATCGTCATAAATTGCACCAATTTTGGCATCAATTATATTCCAGACGATATTGAAACGGGAATCTCGAGAATGTAAGTTTAATGTTGACCTAAGTTGATTAAAATTGGGTTCACTTTTTGTTCGGTTCTGGTGGTTATGTGAGTTAAAATTTAACAATTGCATGAAAGCGAATGATAAATGTTAACAGGGAATGACTTATTCGTGTTTGGAGGATTGTTTTGAAAGGGAAAAGGATAAACATTGATAACAATTGTGACAGTAAATATCACTGGAAGTAAGTTTTGTTTGCCGAGAAAATAAGTCAAGTTAAAGATGATGAGCAAGAGGAAAGGTAAATAAAGACTAAAGTAACTCTAATGAGCTCAATCAATCAGAACTGAACAACTTCTCAACAATATTTTCCTTCCTTTTCCTTCTTCGGTGCTTTGTTTTCACCTTCTTTCCAAATTCCTTCTAGGCTACTAAAGTTTAATTTTAACCAAATTTAACTTGTAAATTGGTTTAAATGTAGCAAAAGACGAAGACATTTATCAACAGTTATTAATGTCGAAACTTTTCTTTTCTCAGCATCATGAGAGGAAACAATTTAGGGTCCAATTTAACCCAATCAACATTCGCCAAACTCGACACCAAAATGGTCTACATTGACCTGAGCAACTGTTCGATCCAAAGACTGGAATCTGGAGTTTTTCAAAGCCTTAATCTTCTCAAAGTTTTGTAAGTTGACAAGAAACTTAATTTCTTATTAAAACTCGATAATGAAATGGAATTTTCTGAAATAATTTTATTCCATTTCGAAAATTAAAACATTGAACTTGAGTGAATCAGTTTTGATTGTTAAAGGTTTCTGTTGTGGAACAATTGAACTGAATTTAAATAGAAAAAATTTTTAGGGCAAAACTTGTTTCATGTTTAAATCAATTGAATTAAACGATTTTACCATGAAATTGTTACTTATGATCGATTAACTCTTCAGTCTTTTAGGGTGAACCTAATTCATTTAATATCTTTATTCAGCTGGTTAAGCTGATCTGAGAGAGAAAATGAAAATGGAATGAAATGAGAGAAAAAATTAGATTCTAATTGATTAGAAGATGAATTATAACTCAACTCAATTCAATTGTATTTTAATCTTTATTCAAGGTAAATCATGATTTGCGAAGAGCAATTGATTCTCACACTTTTTGAATATTCATCGAGTTGAACTTACAAAGCAAGTGAAATCACTCTAATCAGTTCAATTAAACAATAAACTATTCACTCAGGTAGACTCGGGTTAATCTAGTAAACGAAAAATACTAACCTCAATTTTACTATTTACAGAGTTCTGAGTGACAATCAAATCACTGAACTTACAAATGAAAATATATTCGCCGGATTGATAAGTCTAAGAACAATGTAAGTAAAACAAAAGGCTTGAAAAATTCACTCACAATTAACAACAATTTAGTTTTTTAGATGGCAATGGAATCAAAATGATTGCTTCTTATGCATTCAAAGGACTTTCAGGAATCAAATCCCTGTAAGTACAACAGTTAATCAGAGTAAATAACATTCACTCCCAGTCATTCCCTGTTCTAACTCGATCTTCTTCATTTCCAGAGATTTGGCCAATCAACAATTGACGATAATAAAGCGCAATACATTTAATGGAATGCGTTCTCTGGTTACTCTGTGAGTTTCAACCATTCAATTCTTCAAATTCTTATTGATTATGTTTTCCTTTTTTCAGCGATTTATCAAACAATCAATTGTTCTACCTCGAAGAAGGATCCTTTACTGGTTTGATTAAATTAACTTCATTGTAAGTCGAAGTTTAAAGAATCATTTTATTACAAACTTTCCAATTTGTCTTCGAGTTTACTTTGCATTCAAAGTATCATGATAATGTTTTCATTGACACTCATTGTTTTGTGTTTTGAATATTAATTGAATGTTGAATTTAAACATTTTAATATTGAACCATGAAATGTCGCCTTTGAGCAAATATTTACAGTTGAATGTAAATCTGTAATGAAACAGCATTCCCATGATAATTGTTACAGTAAAAGTTATTAACGTTGCGAACAAATCGTAACGAATATTGTAAAACTCGAATTTGGACATTCTGAGCAAATTAACAATCAAATGCTTTCATAAATATTACATGTTCAACTGTTTACAAAATGGAGTTTCTTCAATTATCTTTATCAAGATCTTTTCAGAATCAATGAGAAATATTTCAAACTTTTTTTACTCGAATATTGTTCTCAGAACGAGCAAAATTGTAAACAAAATGTTGAAATTGAATTGAAACTGATGTAACTGAAGCATTGATAAAGGCTTGAAAATGAAAAGTCGAGTCAATTAGAAACGTAAAGAATGACGAGAATTTGAAATGAGAAATTATTTCTTCTATTAGTCTTTATGTAACGATAATTTTGCAATCGAAAAGGTTCGAAGGTTCAAGATTTTTCTTCAAAATCATTCCATTAACAGTCTTTGAATCAATGGAACTTCAATGAAATACTTTTCCATGAAACAAACCTTTACCGATGTTTACTTTATTTGATTACAATCGCTTCAGGCTTTACTCTTTGACCTTTCAGATTCATTTTTCACTTTTTCAGATTCTAACATTTTCTCATCCAAATCATGCCAATGATTGAATTTCGTTAAACATATTTGATCTTCATCTTGATTCTCATGATTGTCTTTCAAATTGCATTCTTATTGTTAACCACAACAATCATGATTGCGGTTGAATAATCTGATTGCTTTCTTCAATTGAATACATTTCTTTTGTCCATTCTTATTGATCTGAAGTTTGTCAAAGTAGACAAAATGATAACATTTGACGAAATTCAAGTTCAATTTTGAGCACTTTTCCTTTTTCTATCAGAAAATGAATTTTGGCAAAAAAATGAGCTCAGCTTGTGGATGATACAATTGATTGTCATTCAATAATAGTTTATTGAGAAGGAAGGAAAAGAAACGAAATCAAATGAAATCTTTATCATGTTCATGGTGAGACTAAACGATAATCAAAAATATTAAAGTGAAAAGTGAAAAGTATCTTTTGTCGAACTTTTCAAATTTCGTTTTCAATCTCATTTGTTATTTCTCTCCAGAATAGTTTCAATCGATAACATTGAAAGTTTACAAATAACATTTAACATGAAACAATTTTTCTGCTGAATTTTGATGAGAAAAGCGTGAATTGCTCATTCAAATTGCAGACATGGAAAGGAAAGAACGGAATCTTATTGAGGAAATCTGAATTGTGAGACTGACCAATGTGATTGATGACAATATTGAGACATTTTTGTCAACAGATATTTTCTCGAAACTCAACTGAAATGGACAGAAATGAATTAACTATTTGTTAACTGATCTTGCAATTATGACTCTCTAACTTTACATTAATTTGAGTTTTTAAATTGAATCTCAATAGTAGTAAGTAAGAAGGGCAGAGTCAAATGGGCGGAGCCAAATATTGTCAACTCTTCGCGCTGAGAGAAGTAAAACTAGTCTCAGGTAAAAAAAGGGGTGGAGGTTCAGGAGTGAGCTCGAAGGGGCTCCCGTCTAGAAGTGACCGTGAAGGGTCATTTTATGACGAGTAATAAAACGTAAAAACTTTAGTTAAAATATATTGCTATCTGCACCTGTCCTCGTCTAGGGGCAATAAAGTCAAAACTTATAATCAAGCGTTGTTTTTTCTTCCTTTTCAATTATTTTACCAGCGAAGAAGTTGTAAAGTACATAATACAATAAACAGTTCTCAAAATTTCATAACATTTACCATGCACCTTGCTCTTTTTGCGCTCACTCTCATTGTTCAAAATTTTACTTTAAAAGCAATTCACTTTTTTTGAAGAGTATCAGTATACTTTTGACTTTCTTACCTTAACTTCTAAACTTCTAGTTTTTTCTTTCTTGTGTCAATCCCTTCAACCTGTGTTTCTTGCTCATCATCTTTTCTTTAGTTTTCATTTCTTGTTTTTGTTCTTTCCATCGTGAAGTTTTCATTCGAGTTCCATCTTTGAATTATATTTGTGATTTTTATTTTACTGTTTGTGTTTTCATCTATTGATTCAACATTTCAATATCAACAAAATGTCTCGACGTTATATGTACCCGTCAAACTATTGTGAACTTGTTCTTGATGCTTCAATGTGTAATCGTGAAGATGATGATATTTGTATGTCTGTTGATATTCCAGAGGAAATAATAATGGATGATGCTGAAGCCGATGCCTTGTGTCTTGATGTTTCCTTAGGTGAAATAAGTGATAACCATGTAGTGGAAACTTGTTCTCAATCAGTTTCATGTGAGTCAATGGATATTGCTAGTGATACTGCAGACAATGCTGAAATTATCATCATCGATACAGTTTCATCACTGATTGATGCTGTTGAAAATGAATTTGAATGTGATACCGATATGACTTCTAACATCGTCCAGAACCAAGAGCAGGAATTATCCAATGAATCAAACCATGATGATGATGACTGTTCAAACCAATCGGACTTTCTTCAAATCGGTCAAGGTACGGAAGAAAATCCAATAATCAACTTCACTGTGAAGGATGAAGGTCAGTGGCAACAAAATGATAATTTTCATACTCTTACTAAAGTTGTCCGTGCAGATATTGTAAATAATACAAATCGTTCAGTAGATTTACTAGAAATATCATCAGCAATCAATGATGCTTACGAGCGTTTTGTTCAACAAATGATATCTGAAGCAAACCCTAATGATATAATCAGTCTAACTTTCAATAACCCTCGTGATGATAGACAACTTTTCATGAATTTCAAAACCAAAAATTTCGACAAAAGTGAATTTCTTGCCCGTGCTGAGAAGCTAGCTCAATCAAGTGGTAGCTTTTTAGATGGAGGTGAACTCGAAATAACAATTCAAATCCTTAAATCTTTATCTGGAACAGCCAAACGTATTTCCAAATTACTCGAACCAGCTGAAAGAGCGAAACGTCAAGTATCAGTAGTAGTGATAAAAAATGAAGATATATATTGTGGTTACTATGCTATCGCATTAGGTAAATTTTATGCTGATAAGACTTCAGAACAAGAAAGCCAATGGATATCTTTAAGAAGAAGAATAACAAAACTTAAAGCATTAGCAGCAAAGCTCTTTATGGATCTGAAAATCGATGCACTTGATGCAATGGACATGAATAAAATTGTAAAAATTCAGAACGCTTTGCCAGGATATCAAATCGTTATTGTAGACTCAAAAACGAGGCTCAAAATATTTGCTGGTCCAACAGCTAACAAAAGGATATTTTTAGAGTATACTGACAATCATTTCAACCTCATCACCAAAATCAATGGTTACATGCAGTGTAATAATTTTTGTGTTCATTGTTGGGTTAAACTACGAGATGACAAACATATCTGTAAAGATGCTTGTCAAATGTGCTCTGTGTTTCCAGCTTGTTCTGTTACTGAATCAGTGTTATGTGACAAATGCAACCGGACATTTAACAACAATATCTGCTTTGAAAACCATATTAAACGTGAAATCTGTGAATCTCGAATCAAGTGTAAAAATTGCTGGATAACCTACAAACGTAAGGATGGACATCGATGTGATTATTACAAGTGTGAAGGCTGCAAGCTTCTTTATACAACCACCCCACACTACTGCTTTATACGTCCCCACTCTATCTCGAAACTAAAAGAAGAGGATGAAAACTATGATGGCTCCCCTTTGTAAATAGGTTAAGTAAACGATTGTCTTCTCCTAGCTCATTCATTAAATCATCAATTATTATTAGATCATAATTTTGCGGTTCATCAACCAATCCTTCGTGATATTCAATGTTCTTATTTTTCGCGTATCGACTCTGCCACTGTCCATAACACCAAACAATTCGGGGTTGTGATTTCAACTTTGGAATAAGTAGTTTATGTTTATCAATAATAGATTCAACTAGAACTGTTTTTCCGCTCGATGTAGGTCCCGCTACCATACATGTGAAGGGATGTTTGAAGCTGTAGGATTCGATCATATTGATATCTCAAATGATCTATCTAGATTCTGTATATTTATATAACCTTTTTACGAAATGAGTTTTATACGAAAGGCAATTTTAATCATCAAATTTGTTTAATAAGCAAAAATCATGAATGGTTATTGAGGAATCAGCTGATACATAGAATAAGTAAGTTAAAAATTGATTAAATATGGCTGAAAATTAAATCAATCAGTTGCCTAAGAAAAATCATTTTTTCTCCATAACCTTCAGCTTTTTACGATTTGGACCAGCTTCAGTGTCTTCAACAAGATTCTCCTTTTTCCAGTTTTCTCGGAAATCATTGCGGACAGTCATCAAAGCTAACCCGTAAAGATTACGACCTTTCCAGATACCAGGATTTTCAGTTTCAACTGTGTCGGATGCACAACCAATACCAAAGTCCAATGCTTCAGAACAATAAACAATGGTCTTACTTCCCGTCATCAGAAGTTGTCGCTGGAGATACTTACTGGCACTGAATTTTGATTTTATCATAGCCACTAGTTTCCCGTAAATTATCTTTTCATAATCTTGTGCACCGCGTAAAGTTTCGATGAACTGCATAGGAGAGAACTGCCATGAGCCTTCATGTTTGAAGGGATGTTAATCAAAAAGACTGAAGCATGCATTTGATTTCGTTGAATCAAATATTTTGAAAAACGCTTCAACATTTTCACTTTTAGATTCGGACGGAGCACTGTTGATCACAATTGGAGTTGATTTTTCGACTTCCGACGCTGCATTGACTGAAACACTATTTGAAGACATGTTACGAAAGTTTTGGAGTAAAACAAAACAAGTAGAAGAAAACTTAGAAGTTGACTGCTGAAGAGCTTGTGAGAGAATGACTTTCTGTCAATTTTGGTCCTCATTTTATACGAATCTGAGGTGAACAGGAACGGATCAAAGGAATAGGTATAGCGCCCTCTGTATTGGCATTATACCAGATGGCAGCAAACTTACGATCAGAGGAAAATACCGACACAATTAAACCAAAAAATGTGTAATAAGACAAAATGTTTACTAGTAGTATAATAAAAGTTACAAAAAGTTTGCAAAAAGAGTAATAAAAGTTACAAAGGTTTGCAGAAAAGTGTAATAAAAGTTACAAAAAGTTTACAAAAAGAGTAATAAAAGTTACAAAAAGTTTGCAGCAAAGTGTATTAAAGTTACAAAAAGTTTACAAAAAGAGTAATAAAAGTTACAAAAAGTGCACAAAAAGAGTAATAAAAGTTACAAAAAGTTTGCAGCAAAGTGTAATAAAAGTTACAAAAAGTTTACAAAAAGAGTAATAAAAGTTACAAAGGTTTGCAGAAAAGTGTAATAAAAGTTACAAAAAGTTTACAAAAAGAGTAATAAAAGTTACAAAAAGTTTGCAAAAAGAGTAATAAAAGTTACAAAGGTTTGCAGAAAAGTGTAATAAAAGTTACAAAAAGTTTACAAAAAGAGTAATAAAAGTTACAAAAAGTTTGCAGCAAAGTGTATTAAAGTTACAAAAAGTTTACAAAAAGAGTAATAAAAGTTACAAAAAGTGCACAAAAAGAGTAATAAAAGTTACAAAAAGTTTGCAGCAAAGTGTAATAAAAGTTACAAAAAGTTTACAAAAAGAGTAATAAAAGTTACAAAAAGTTTACAAAAAGAGTAATAAAAGTTACAAAAAGTTTACAAAAAGAGTGCTAAAAAGTTACAAAAAGTTGAAGAAATTTATGATCGATCAGCTAAATCCGGCTTATACCCAAATGGACGTGTATCATTGCCAATTATCCATCGTTTGTTTGACATGGCTCTGTAAGTTTTAAGAAAATTCTTTGTGAAAACTTTGTGGGAAAATTTATCGGATATGATATTAGTTTGGTGCACTTTTAAAATTGTTTTACGACCTTCGGTGTAGTCTGATGCCATTTCACATAGTTTTTCAATTGTTATTAGATCTAAAGCCTTAGCACTTAACTTAATTCCTTTAACTTTTATAATAGCTTTTCGTTCATTGTTATCACTTACAACCTCATAAGCATAATTTTTCGGACCTAATGCAACAAACTTGTCACACTTTTTGTTAAGACCGATTTCATCAGTGAGTTCACCAAGATAATCACCACATTCTATTTTCCCATCATCATCTCTTTCTATGAATACGACGGAATCGGTATCAAAGTATAATACTCTCCCAGACCTTTGTTGTTCTATTTTTTGTAGTAAATTGAATAGTTCTAAACGTGCATAAGCTGTTACAAAACTTGCGACAGCAATGTTTGTTTTAGACTGTGGGGCTTTATCAGTATGTTCTTCTGAATATCTATGTTGAGCAATAATAACTGAATCAGTCACTTGATTGACCCCTAGAATTTCTTGTGTTACGTCGTTCATTAGGGTCCAAAGATCTGCATAATCACGCATAATGGATGTTTTTGTTAAATTTGAGTTCTGGGCGAATTTACCCCATAAACTGTTCAACATTAGTTTAGCTATACTTCGTTTACCAGGATTGCTTTGAATGTCTGAAGGATTAAGTTTAATCCCTTCGTGCTCTGCGTAATCTGTAATATAAGTAGCTTTTTGAACATCTGTTTCACACCAGGCAGGCCAACCAGACGACTCTTGTTTTATTTTAAGCCACATTTTAATATACTCAGAAAATAAATCAGCATTTCGCTCAAATTGAAGTACTTGGTAAATCTTAATAATGCGGTAACCAAATCTAACTGCTGTTTTCAACTCTTCTGAAGTCCAAGTATTTATTATCATACGCTCGGAATCATTATGTTTGCAATACGTCTGGATGTTCTCGGATACACATGTTCTACATAACGGGAATAGAAGTTTCTTATGAGCACGATAAGGTAAGATGGGGATATTTAGTCGAGCAGGAGGAAGAACTTTGCATTTAATGAATCCAAAATATTCACTAATATCATCTTCATCGAAATCTTCTTCTAATAATTTTGGATGACCAGCAGGAAACGCATTCTTTTTTAATACGTATGGATAAAGAGATGTGAAGTCTAGATACCTGATCCTTTCATTTGACGCACATACATGGTAGAATTTGATGTTATTTGTTCGACCTCCGAAAAAACTTTCACGAATATCTATATGACCTGCCTCTTTGATTGTATATCTATGTGAAATACGTTGCTTAATGTAGATGTGTTGATTTTTAAGCTGATTGAATTCATGCTCCCAAATCTCAGTTATTTTAAACCCTCGATGATTGTAGTATCTTCTTTTTTCTAATAGATTTTCGTAAATCTGACCAACACTCAAAGATCCATCTTGAGCTGAACTTATCATACTTCTATCCGTATAGCACTCGGGACAACCGTGAAAGAAACAGCCATAGAATTCAAATACATGTTTTGTTTCTGGTATAAAACCGTCTGCATAATATGGACCAATTCGAAATTCTCTCTTAATTTCATAAGAATTACCAATAATATGCTGTTGATAATCAAGCCAGCATGAAGCGGTTAACGATTGTTTTCTTGAACAGTATCCAGCATTGGGTGTGATGGCAAGTGTTGATGGAGCTAAGAGTCTAGCACGATAGACTTCAAGTGCAACTGAAGCTAAAGTGAATTTTCTTGTAAGCGGATTGATATCAGTAATTTCAGAAAACCTCTGATGAATTTCATCACAGATAACATCAAAATTTTCACGTCTGAGTCACAATAATCGATTAGTTCCTTGGAAAAGTTATATTCATAACCGGTATTAACCAGATCATTATGCCAAGCTATCAATTCACTTTTCATGTTTGGTTTCATATTATCAGGATCATAATTCGATAAATCTGGAACTTTACCAATGTAATTTTGATTTTCAGGTAAATTGAATAGATGAGGGAAGAATCCTTTTTTAGTTTCGGTCACATTAAAAGATTTGCATAAAGAACTCAAAGGCTGCATGAATAAGCAAAGAGAGTCGATGAAACGAATATTTTCCATTTTAATGAATGTCAGTTTAGAACCTTGCATGATTATACCAGGAACGGATGCAAATTGTCTCTGATAGAAGTCTTGAATTATAAAATGTCCATCATATCCTCTTTGATTGTGAGCAATGACAGTTACATTTGCATTGAGAGACCGTGCTTTGGGTGCAGCTTCACGATAAAGATAATCACAAAATAATTTGACGCATTCTTCTCCTTTGTACACTCTGCGTAAAATACCGCAATTTTCACAATTATCCGGTGATTTTATCAATGATGATAAATTGAAACATTTACTGCAGATTGTATAGGAGATCAGAAGATTTGGAACGTGTAGTAGACTATTGGATGATGCTGGAAGTTGCATTGACTCAATGTCATAAAAAACGTAGAATACCAGGTTTTCATCCTCTTCTTTTAGTTTCGAGATAGAGTGGGGACGTATAAAGCAGTAGTGTGGGGTGGTTGTATAAAGAAGCTTGCAGCCTTCACACTTGTAATAATCACATCGATGTCCATCCTTACGTTTGTAGGTTATCCAGCAATTTTTACACTTGATTCGAGATTCACAGATTTCACGTTTAATATGGTTTTCAAAGCAGATATTGTTGTTAAATGTCCGGTTGCATTTATCACATAACACTGATTCAGTAACAGAACAAGCTGGAAACACAGAGCACATTTGACAAGCATCTTTACAGATATGTTTGTCATCTCGTAGTTTAACCCAACAATGAACACAAAAATTATTACACTGCATGTAACCATTGATTTTGGTGATGAGGTTGAAATGATTGTCAGTATACTCTAAAAATATCCTTTTGTTAGCTGTTGGACCAGCAAATATTTTGAGCCTCGTTTTTGAGTCTACAATAACGATTTGATATCCTGGCAAAGCGTTCTGAATTTTTACAATTTTATTCATGTCCATTGCATCAAGTGCATCGATTTTCAGATCCATAAAGAGCTTTGCTGCTAATGCTTTAAGTTTTGTTATTCTTCTTCTTAAAGATATCCATTGGCTTTCTTGTTCTGAAGTCTTATCAGCATAAAATTTACCTAATGCGATAGCATAGTAACCACAATATATATCTTCATTTTTTATCACTACTACTGATACTTGACGTTTCGCTCTTTCAGCTGGTTCGAGTAATTTGGAAATACGTTTGGCTGTTCCAGATAAAGATTTAAGGATTTGAATTGTTATTTCGAGTTCACCTCCATCTAAAAAGCTACCACTTGATTGAGCTAGCTTCTCAGCACGGGCAAGAAATTCACTTTTGTCGAAATTTTTGGTTTTGAAATTCATGAAAAGTTGTCTATCATCACGAGGGTTATTGAAAGTTAGACTGATTATATCATTAGGGTTTGCTTCAGATATCATTTGTTGAACAAAACGCTCGTAAGCATCATTGATTGCTGATGATATTTCTAGTAAATCTACTGAACGATTTGTATTATTTACAATATCTGCACGGACAACTTTAGTAAGAGTATGAAAATTATCATTTTGTTGCCACTGACCTTCATCCTTCACAGTGAAGTTGATTATTGGATTTTCTTCCGTACCTTGACCGATTTGAAGAAAGTCCGATTGGTTTGAACAGTCATCATCATCATGGTTTGATTCATTGGATAATTCCTGCTCTTGGTTCTGGACGATGTTAGAAGTCATATCGGTATCACATTCAAATTCATTTTCAACAGCATCAATCAGTGATGAAACTGTATCGATGATGATAATTTCAGCATTGTCTGCAGTATCACTAGCAATATCCATTGACTCACATGAAACTGATTGAGAACAAGTTTCCACTACATGGTTATCACTTATTTCACCTAAGGAAACATCAAGACACAAGGCATCGGCTTCAGCATCATCCATTATTATTTCCTCTGGAATATCAACAGACATACAAATATCATCATCTTCACGATTACACATTGAAGCATCAAGAACAAGTTCACAATAGTTTGACGGGTACATATAACGTCGAGACATTTTGTTGATATTGAAATGTTGAATCAATAGATGAAAACACAAACAGTAAAATAAAAATCACAAATATAATTCAAAGATGGAACTCGAATGAAAACTTCACGATGGAAAGAACAAAAACAAGAAATGAAAACTAAAGAAAAGATGATGAGCAAGAAACACAGGTTGAAGGGATTGACACAAGAAAGAAAAAACTAGAAGTTTAGAAGTTAAGGTAAGAAAGTCAAAAGTATACTGATACTCTTCAAAAAAAGTGAATTGCTTTTAAAGTAAAATTTTGAACAATGAGAGTGAGCGCAAAAAGAGCAAGGTGCATGGTAAATGTTATGAAATTTTGAGAACTGTTTATTGTATTATGTACTTTACAACTTCTTCGCTGGTAAAATAATTGAAAAGGAAGAAAAAACAACGCTTGATTATAAGTTTTGACTTTATTGCCCCTAGACGAGGACAGGTGCAGATAGCAATATAATCTAACTAAAAGTTTTCACGTTTATTGCCGTTATAAAATGACCCTTCACGGTCACTTCTAGACGGGAGCCCCTTCGAGCTCACTCCTGAACCTCCACCCCTTTTTTTACCTGAGACTAGTTTTACTTCTCTCAGCGCGAAGAGTTGACAATATTTGGCTCCGCCCATTTGACTCTGCCCTTCTTACTTACTACTCTCAATTGAATCAATTTTGCTCGACTGAGTAATTTATTTAATTCAGAGGTTGTTTACATTTTATGCATTCGATTAATGCAAATGTAACATTTAATTCCTTGTTCTGGTTGCAAATAAATCATTACTTCAATTGCTTCTTCACTTCGTGCTTGGTTGAATCTTCCAGGTTCGAGTTTATTTTTAACTCTTTTTCTGTTTCCATTTTTAGACTCAATTTAAATCATAACTTTCTTAATCGTCATCTTCCATTCAAATCAAGGATTGTGATATCGAACAGGTAGAGCAAGGACATTGCAACTTTCGAAATGCAGTTCACTCAATTTTCTTACAATTATCAGTCAATATTTATTTAGATTCGTTCATTATTTAAATTGAACATATTGGATCAGTGCAACACAGATCAAATCAAAACAGATGAGATGAAAATAAGGAATCTTACTTGAATTGTCTCTGCACTTGCAATTGATCGCTCGATTTTCCCTCAATTTCCTTTCCTTTTTCAAATATTTTGTCTCATTATTTCAATAAATGTTATTTACTTCTTTAATGGTAACTATGATCGTCTACTTTTCACCCTTTTTGTGATCACTTTAATTGAGCTTAAATTGAATAAGGTTCTTCATCTATTTAGCGATTTATTGATGTTAGTATCTTGTGTCAGTTGTTAAAACCAGACTTTTTGATGCATTATGACTTCTCATCACATTAACAATTAACAGAGTTATTTAGCCTTTAACTTGTAAGTACAGCTCTTCATATCAATCCTTGTTTTATTCATTTTACAGTATAAAGATGTTGATGTTACTTATTGGTTCTAGTTTACAGTATTGAACTTGATTCAGTCTAGACTAGATATGTAACAGATTGTATCAATTGAATTTTGTCATTCAATAATATTTATTTCAAATGTTCTGTTAGAAGCACTTGAAGCAAACAAGTAACATTTCCAGCCTTTTCTTACAGTTGTAACTAATGTCGATTTATGCACGAGTTTAAAGAGTTTAGCACTTGCGAACAAATGACTTCTAGGACTGAATGTATTGATTTAGACTTTCATTTCTTAAACTGTTTGCTTTGTAGTCTACAATTTAGCAATATTGTATCCAAATGGATCCAAAATTAATTTCGTAGTCATAAAAATGGATTTTGAATTTTAATTCAAACATCTTCAGACTATCAATTTGCGCAGTAAAACATCGAACTGAATCAATTATATTGTAGTCCCAGTCTCTTAGAAAGCGAAGTACTGAGTTACATTTAATGACATTTGCATCAGACAGATATTTATGGGTAATTAATGAACTTAAGTTAACTTCCCTTAACTGATTCTAACAAATTAATAAGTAATAAGAATTAAACCATTAAATAATAAGAGGTAATTAATGAGGTTGATCGGCATATTCAATGTTGCATAAGATTGTATTTCTGATGTCCTCATACTTGAGGAGTGTACTAATGTGGCTGATTGCTGGTCAATATGTTTGTCAACTAAGCATTTAATATTGGTAAGCAAATACAAAGACCAAAGTACAACAAATAAGATTGTTATGAAAAACGTATTCTGTGGTTCAATCAAACTGTTTGTTGTATCAGCACTCCTCCATGTGTCCGTACAACTGGACTGTTACTTAATAATCCAAACCATCTGACGATTCCTGACTTGATGAGTTTATTATTATAACAAAATATGATATTTCAATGGATAGTCTGAAGTAGCTTCCCAAGTCTTCCAAATTATTACGAAACTTGCGAGTAATGAAAACATTTGAAAGCATAAATGGATTTGAAGTATTTGAAAAGCATAAGTTGAATGTATTGTTGAATGGAAATAACTCTGAACATGAAATCTGAAAAAATGAATTTCACCATCATTATCCATTACAAGTAGTGGTTATTAAAGAATGATGGACATTTTGACCTGAATCTTTGGAAAGTTAGAAGGCTCATTAGAGTATCGACCATTGAATATCAATATTTTTCTAAATGATGTTTCATAACATGGTGACTGTTTACCCTTCTGAGTATTCATTGAGTACATCAATGTTTACTCTTTTCAACCGAACCTTTTCATTCGAAAAATTTTCATCTCAAAGAAGATTCTACCAAATTCGATAACATTTCAAAGTTCATTTCAGCCTTAAGAACGATTTTCTCAAACTTCTATCAGAATTTCTTTTCGATTCCTCAACCTTGTAAACTGACCATTTGCTTTACATCAAAATTTAAATAAACAACAACTTGGACTGAAAAGATTTACATTTTTATTTGGGAAAAATGACAATAAAAAGTCTAAATTTACATATTCTTTACATGGAAACATTATCATGAACAAAAGACTGGAATGTTTTCTCAATGAAATTATGAACAGTTGACGAACTGTGAAAAGACAGTTGAGTTGAGCGTTAAATGAGTCTGAAAAGTTTAAGCATTGATTAGCCTTTAAAGTGTCTAATTATTTCTCAATCAACCAGATTGATTTCATATTACATGATGTTTATATAATCAGTTAAAGTAACATGTTTTCTTTCATCCTTTTCCACCTTCCATCCTGTAATCATCTTTACCCTTTTCATCATTTCCATCGCCATTATCATAATTTCTGGCAACTCATTGATCTTCAGAGATTTGACTGGAAACAAGTTCAGTGAAATGGGAACCCAAGTGTTCACTGGTTTAACCAATCTTAAAAAATTGTAAGTTAAAGCGATTTTTTGTTTTCTTTCCTCATTTCTGGTTCAACTTTAATTATCATCATTATCCTGATTTATCTTGATCAATGTTTCTTCTTGCAAGTTGAAACTTTGAAACTCTTTTTCTTCTTCATTTTCACTCCTTCTTTTCCTTCCCTGTTGCCTGATAAATTATTAATCTTTACCTTTTCGCAACTTGAAACTTATCAAATAACACTTACTCAAGATGCTTATTGAGTTGTATAACAAGTTTAACCTCTTTTTTCAACACTTTTCACGCTCATCAGATGATTCATGAATATTGAATCGCTTCAATGATGAAAATATTTCATGATCGTCTAGCTGACAATCATTTTAATAGACTGATTTATCATCATCATTATTGAATCATTTTGTTTGTTGTCAGTGAAATTCATTGAAAATTTTGATATAAAACAAAAATTGAATCAAGTTACAGTGAAAAGTTTCATTAAACTGATAGATCAATTGATGGATGACATTGATCAATAAAAGCAATTTATTCAACTAATGAAATGTTTCAATTAAATGACTAAATGAAGAAAGCATTCAATTCAATGAAACTCATTTTCCACCGAGTATGAATTTTTAATGAATAGAATAATTGAAATCGGAAAATTCTATCAACTATTAGAATGTTAAAGTTGAAATTTATTTTTAGCAAAATTTTTGACCATTTAGTAGTTCATTTAATTTCCAATAAAAAGTATTTCAAAGAGATAAAACAAGAATAGGCTTGGAAATTCAATTTTGACTAAACATTCAAATTCAACAGAATTTTATCAGAAACTTTGGCTCTAAAATCATCAGAGTTTTGATATTGAGTTCCAAATGTTATGTTAGATAATGAAAGTCTTTTCATTTGCAGCATTTTTTACTCGAATCGCGAGAATACATATTGATACAAAGGATGATTTGCTGCTGAATGCCTTTTGTCTTGCCTTTCAACTGGACAATAGACTTTAATGTCAATTGCAGTGTTTTGATGAAAAAATCTGATCATTTCTATGAACATCCATTAGTATATTATTTTGATAACAAAATGAGAAAGCGATATCAATTGCCTAAAGCAGTTGGAGGAACTGCATCTTCGAACTGTCCGATGTTTTTTACAAATAACTTCCAATACTCATCTTGATTGTCTTTTCGAAATGGCTAATCATATTATTATTATATTTCCACTCATTCAGGGATTGCATTTGGTGATTGACTTTGCTCCTAAAAGCGTTACAAGTTTGATGGGCTTTCATCATTCGTCTGGCTTTTGTCTTCTTTGAGATCAAGGCTTCGAAGTCACAAAGTCATAGCTTTACTCGGGCGATTATCTCTTGTCAAAGATTCAGACAGTTTGAAGACAGTTTAATGATATTTTGGTTAACTTGATTTTAATTAATAACATTATTCTCAACTTAGTTTGTCTTAAAAAAGGTGATTTAGCTAATATTCAATTTATTGAACTTGTTGTGCCAACAAATGTAAGATTATTAGCACCAATCAACAGAAATTATGGAAACATTTTCATGTTGATTAACACCGCAATTTAAATGCATGTTAGCTTCAGAAAAGTTAATCTTTTTCTTGTAACTCTTTTTGTGTTCATCTTGTAACCTTGTTTGTAGCATTAACAAAATGGTAAAAGGGTGACTTTTTCATTAACTCAATGACATGCTCATGATAACGCATAATTGACATGAGTTTCAGTCTCAGTAAGGCAAGCTTGAATATCATTACTGTAACCTTAATTTGATAACAATCTTGGTCAATTTCGGTCAGCTTTTCTCTTCTTCCATCAACATTATCCATTCTGCCATTTGTAAGACAAATTCATCTGCATATCAACTTGTTACCATTCAATGTCAGAATAATTTATCAATTTTTCCCATTCTATTCATTTCAACTCGTATTCATTCATCAAATTTTCGAGCCTTTCTCAAGCGAACCTTCCATTTCAGCTCATTATAAATCATATTCAATCCAATTCGATTTAATTCACTAGAAACAAATGATGAGAATAGCAATTGTAAGTTGATCTATTAGGTTAGTTGAAGGGCGACCAGTTCCCTTGTCCTTTAACCTTATCTTGAAACAATAAGAAATGATGAAAACTCCTTGCCTGTGGAAGATTCAACCTTAGATCTGCTTAAAGCTTAAGTTGGACGAAAACTGAAACACTCTGAATGGGGAAAATTGTAAATGTATTTGATCGATATTATTCTGTAAAAGATGTTGAGTTTGAACGTTTCTTTGATGGTCAATCTCAACCTAATCTAGAAGTGCATCACATAAATTAAGTGGATTAATGTGTATTATAAGTGATGAGTTAATCCAAGTGAGAAATTTGCTCAACTCTAACCATTCTGAGAAAAGTTCAACTCACCATTATGAAAGATTCTTATTGCTCGAAACTCTCGTCTTTCAATGAAAACTTGTCCTTCACTTAAATGGATGAAATTCATGAAATCTCAACATTTCATTTATGAAAATGCATTTCCATACTTTCCCATTGATTAAATTAGATCTTAAATTAAATTATTTTCTCATTTTCTGTTTACATCAAGTTTGGCCCATTTTCCTGGTTACAAGTTTTCCTCTTCTCAAATTACCGTTTAGTTGAAAATCAAAATTTTTTCATTTCAATTTTTCTTTTGATGAAACGATAATCCTTCTTTAAAACTGAGAGCAAACTAATTTTGGGAAGAAACTTATTTTTATAACAAAACAGAAAACCATTTGAAAAGATTAAATTGTGAAAGTCAATTGTAATTGTAAACTTTTAACCCTGAAACAGCTTTTAGATAACAGATTATTGCTGCATAATGGCTCAAGGAAATCATTAGAAGCGGAAAATGGTTACTTTTTTAGGCACAATGACCAACTTTAATGATGCTTGGTTAGTGCAGAAGCACAGAATAACAAAAAGGTCAGATTCGACAGCAATGAGCATAAGCTTTTCCAAAACTATTCAGAATAATCCTGAACTTCCATCTTACGAATCATACCTTCAGTGCATTGCAACATTTAGGAATCTCGCTTTGGACTTGGTTAGTTGAAAGCTAATCAAGTCGCTTTGGGCTCCAAACAACAAAAGACAAAATAACAAATGCAAATGAGCAAAACAACAAGCAAAAAGTTAATGCCAATTAAATTCACACTTTTCGTACAATTTATCAAACCGGAGGAATTCATTTCATCGATTAAACTGATAATCAGACACTTTTCTCATGGATTTATTTTGCATTATTGTTGAGAAAAGAAATTGACTCTCAGAAAATTTTCCGAAGTTGATCACATTAACCAACTAAAGCCAAATAGAGTTGTAAACTTTTCCTTACAGATTCACCATTCTGTCCTTTTACAACCTTGTTATTCAACTAGAAAATATTTTTTCCGAATTCATGACAGAACTGAAATTCACTTGCAAGCCTATTTCTCAGATTATCGTCTCTCATTTAGATAAATATTTGTGTGTTTTATGATGTATTATCTATGCTTTACTTTGATCTTCAACAAGCACTTCCATGATTACACGATCCATACAATGCTTAAAGTTATTTATTGACCTTTGCAGGAATAAACAATTTTACTGTGTTTACCAAAAAATCGAAAAGTTTCGGGATTGAAATCGCAAGAAATGCACAAGAGCCTAAATGCATTTTCAAAAAGTTTTGACTTGAAAATCATTTCAACTTTATTTGACTTGAAAGATCAGTAAACCTTTGAAATGGCTTCCATTGTATCCTTGATTTTTGCACAAAACATTTCGCTTCTAAAACAACTGACTCACTTGTTGATTTGGTGTAATAAAACATTTCAAGATAAAGTTATTGAAATGATTTCCTAAAATAACTCAATAAGATTTGGAATCGCTTTCCAAACCCATTTCCAATCTACTTTTCTTCGCTACTTGAATATCTCATTGTGCTGAGTACATCTGAATACATACGTATAACAACAATAAAATTGTGTCACAAGCAATAATAATAATAATATCCAAATGTACAAAAGATACTCAACTCTGTTCCTTTTACTCTTATCATTACCATTTATTCATACATATTTATACAGCAATGGATATCATTTTTATCTTGCACTTTTTATTCAAACATTTGATTTATATTTTGTTTTTTTCTTCTACTTCTTCTTTCATCCATTCCATCATTTTCAATAAAATTTGCATGGAATCAAAGACTCTGAATAACAGCTTTTGTTTTTCATTCTAATTCTTTCCACTTTTTACTTCATCATTTATAACATTTGCATTGTCAATCCTTGTAAACCAAAGGAAAAGTTATCAACTACTGGGAGTGAATTTCGATAAAATCGATAGCGAAACAATTTTCAAGAACATAATCAATTATCTTGAAACAAAACAAGTTGATTATTTAAATGAAAATGAAAACAATTTCCAATTCAAATAGCAATGCAATAAAAGAAAATTCATATTTTTTCACTTTTCTTTTCAAATCAGATGCACTTTCACTATTAATTTGAATAAATTAACATTCATTATAACAGTTAACTTATTCAACTAAATGATTGACTATTGTGCAGCAATTGAGTTCATCAATGACCAATAATCTTATTGCAGGTAAAGAATTGTGTTTTCAACCTTTTTATTGATTTACTTGTTTCACTCTAATTGTAACTTCATTTACAGCCATCATTAGTTTTGTGCCTCGAGCTGCTTTCGCTGCTGATTTCGCATCTTTGACATTTTATTTGCCGTTTCATTCACAACTTGCAATGGAAGAATCTCTTTTTTTGTATTGAAAGCTAATAATGAGGGAAAAAATCTTAGAATTCTTTCATGCTAAAACAAGTTCCAGGTTCACTATACTTACGGGAATTTTGTGAGCTATTTTAGTGCAAAAACATGTGAATTTTGATTTCTGAGTAACGACAAAAATAATGTAAATTTTAGTCATCAAAATATGAATTTAGAAAGTGAAAAGTGTGAATAGTTCAATCTTGTAAACAAAATTTGAAAAGCAAATTTGATTTACCTTTCCAATACGAAACTTATTGTAATTTGCCGGTTTCAGGTAATCTGATTAAGTAATTTACGTTGAATTGGAAAGTTTTCTTGGTTAAAGTCAGATAAAGTCAATACATGTAAATTTTGGCACTTTTCAAAGCAATATTAATCCAGTTTATTTGGAGTTGCTTTTAGAGTAAATCTAGATAGATTAAAATAAATGAAAATTTTCATCGGATCTTTGATCATAACGAGAAAAACGCAAATATTATTTTGGTAACACCTTCGAAACAGTGAAGCCATTTTTATGTTCACTTTTCTGACCCTTTTCTGACTTTTCTGAACTTTAATCCTTTGAATGTAAATTGAGTTACAACTATTCCAATGGTAATCACCTGAGTTATAAGCACATCTTGTTGAGTCCGCAAGTAATTGTCATTGAGATATTCGACACCATATATCCTTGACACTCGTTTGTACTAATAAATTTTGACCAAGAGGTCAGATTTTGATCTTTGGTCAGTATAATTCCCAAAATTGAAGACCCAGAGATTCTCAAGATTTTCAAGGAAATCAAAGATAATTCAGTTATTTTACCTTCAAATGTCATTAGTAGGTCATTGGTGTTTATATTGATCTGGACAAAAGAACTTGTCTTCTCTTTAAATTTCCAATTTCTTTGGCTGCTTTACTAGTTGGCGACTTGATTCTAGGTTTGATGTGTATATAGTAGCACATATGGAATATTTAGGTAATCACCATGATGATATGATCTTACTCAACAGTTGGCGGTAAACAATTAAACAAGTCAATTTATTTTAAGATTTTGATCTTTTATTTAATTAGTTGCCATTTACAAATCGAATCCAAAATAAGAATTGACGCGCACGATACCTGATAAAACAAAATATTTCTAATTCTCGCGTGGCGATTGAGAAGTCAATTGAGAACTAATTTTCAAGTCGTTAACTCATATATAATGAATATATGGTAATTCTGAAATCTTCTTGTTTCCACTTAAATGTTTGGCGGCATTTCAAGGATTCTATGAGTATCAAGCCACTCCAAAATTTGCGAGTGAGTTCTTGGAGTCCGCTCGTAACGATCATATTCGATAATTATTTGGTTTGCCCGAATTCTTTTCTCAGTCATCCTGTTCAAACCATCAAAATGTCGTTTTTCTAAGTTTGGCTCAGTGAGCATCTAATGATATTGCTTGTAACTCTTCCGCCAGTATTTTCGATATTTCTGACATTCGAACTATGAGTTTCTGCAAATTGAAGGGTCATTTCTTCGAAACCTCAAGTTCATTCAAGGTCACTTCATCATTTGACCTCTAAATGACATTTCAAGGTCATTTTTTAAATTTTTTCAGATTGTTTGATGTTTGTTAAATGTTTCATAATTCCTGCTTATCAAATTATCAGTTTTTTCATACCGTTCAATACATTGAGTTAGCTGAAAAATGGTAACTGATATTGAATTTGCATAGTTATCTGATATCTGCTCAAGAACTATGTTTGCATACAATTGAGATGCATGCAATAAATTTAGGTGTGATTGGCGTATCTTTGTTGTCATTAACCTACTCTGATGTTCTTTTTTCTGAAACCCAAGTTCACAAATTCGAAATTCATAAAATTTGTACAGTAAATTGTCAGATAATGAAGATGCAAAATAATGAGAACTAAATATAATTCGAATTCGGTGATTTTTCTATTTTTGTACATTTTAATGTTACATTTAAGTAATTTTATTCTTTACAAATGTTGGAACCATGATCTTGAATCGATTATTCAATGATATTAACATTTTCAGTTATCATGGTAACATTACAGTCGCTCCGAACACATTTCCAATCGAATCTAAAGTACATCGAGTGAGTAAAGCATCTCATAAATCAAATTCTTACTATTACGTTTATCTATTATTTATCCATGTTTGAAATATTTGAAACAAAACATCAAAGTGATCAAACCTAATAAGTTTGATTCAAGCCTGAAAATTGGTTAAACTAATTAAATTTGGAAGCTGAATTAGCCCCTCAAGTGTATTGAAACGTAAAGGATTAAAGGATTGGTCAAGCAGGAAAGGACCCTTTGATACCGATCTCAAACTGAGAAAGGTTGTGTCATAATCCAATAGAAGGACTAAAAGCTATTTAAACTTCCATTATTATCCTTAGTTATTGCATTTCTAGAGCAACTAAAGTGGTTTAAACTAATAATCAGTCTCTTAATGGAGAACTCATGTTTAGAAACTTTTCCAGATTAGAAACAATATCATGAGATATGTCAAAAACTGGACCCAAAGAATCACTCCTAATTTAGTAATTTAATTGATCTTTACTTTTATCTTATAATTGTCCTTCTGGACACATTCATCTAACATTTCAAGTCATTTCTTCCTGAATGATACAAACCCGTTGACAAGTCTATAAACACAAATTACTCATGATAATGTTTACAATGAAAAATACGATTCTGTTGATCGAATGTAAAAAACATCTCAAAATGCAAATACTTAATGTATTCAAGTTTACTTATCGATATAAAATTATTCAAAGTTAATGTTGAATTGATTAAAATGGCTTGAAAGTAGTTCAACAATCAACTCTCAACCCAAAGCAATATCGAGTTATTAAAAGCTATTTAAAATTGAAATGTCAGTTTACTCAATCAAATTGAAAGTTAAACTTGGGACAAATTTCCAATAACATCATTAATATCGACTGTTACCTGACAATTTTCAATTTTTTAGATTCCAATAAACGATGAAACTCCACAAAAAAGTGACAATAAATCTCAATAGCTTATCAAAAGCATCATTATTATCATTGATATTGTTTCGACTTTTCAATCGACTTGAAGCATTCCCATAAACCCAAGAGTAACTCGATACTCTTAAAAATAAAGTTCAAGCTTATTTACAAAACAATTTCAACTGATAAACTTGAACTTGTCCAGTTAAACAGGGAATGAGAAACTCCAAGTAAATCGTTTGATTTACAACCAAATGACATTCCCTCAAGCATTCCAAGTAAACTGGTTGAATAAACGTTCACTCATTATCATTACAATTATATATTGTTTAAGTCATCCAATTGTGAATTTGATTCCTTCCCTTTGACATGATGTTGTTCCTGTTATTGTTTTCCACTGAATCATCAGAAATTATCATCCAGTAAACAGTAAGAATGACAAAGAAAAAGGTCAAATAAGGAAACAAACAAACAGTTGGAATAAAAAAAGGACAAGTTAAACAGTCCAAGTGAAGGAAGGAAAAAAGAGATTCTCATGAAAAGAACAATGATTCTGGTTATTTTGTTCCACTTTTCTTCTCCTCTTTTCTTCTTCCTTCTCCATCTCTTAATGATAACAAACCATTTTTTGGTAAACGCAAAAAACACATTCCCTTGTACCTTTCATCGAACATTGACCATCTTCCTATTTATCTGGTCATTCAGGTTCAACTGTTTAACTTGCTTTGATAACAATATTATTATCATCATTATTGATTCCCTCAACTATTTACAAGTTTAATGGCAAATAATGACCATAATACAATGTAATATTAACGAAAACAGATTGACTCCTTTGTCTGGTTAAGGTTTATAACGTATTTATAATATTCAGATAAACTTGGTCAATGTTTTCCCTCTTCTGGTTCAAACTTATTCATTTATCGTTCATCATGATCATTGTTAACCTTTAAATGTTGTTGTAAACATCCATTTGGATTGTTTATTTCAATTTTGGGTCAATCCATTTTCATCCATTCCATTCAATTGGATAGCAAATAAACAAAGAAAAACAAAGGAAAAACAGATTGGTCAACATTGAGGCCAGAATCAATTTTACTCAACTGGAATTTTCAGATTCAAGTTAAAATGACAACTTTTAACTCCAACTCAATCTACAGATTGAAACCAATTAAGAACAGAATCAGTTCTAAACTCGAAATCTGACAACTCCGTTCAACAAGTACAAAAAGTTGATAAAAGTTGGAAAAGTTTGTAAACAGAAATTCATTAAAAACTCATATTTCGAGTTTGAATCTGACTAGAATTTATAAGGAAGAAAATTCTCTGTCAAATGAATTGAATTTAGAAATAAATTTTGCTTATTTTTTCGAACTCAAATTGTTCTATAAAGTGATGAAAATGTTCAATTTTTAAATCAATGGATTCGATCTTGTAACTTTCTTGTAATCAATGATAAATGCTTGATAAACATTTTTACAAAAGTGAGGATTTTGCTTTCGAAATGATGATGGAATCGATAATTTCAATTTCAATTCAAGATTTACTTTTTATCCCTTTTATCCCATGTTATGAGACCAGAAAATGATTATTCATTTGAAATGATTGTTTCCATTTCAACATTTCCACTGAAAATGATGATTAATGTTTGAACCTTTTTCTTGTAAAATATTTCAATGAAAGTAATTTTACTTTTCAATTTCAGATCGACTGACGAATTTAGATTTTGCTGTTTAGCTCGTCATGTACAGAACTGTCTTCCCGAACCCGATGAATTTTCCTCTTGTGAAGATTTACTTTCCAACCTGGTTTTGCGAATTTGCATCTGGATCTTGGGCGTTCTATCGATTGTCGGCAATTGCATGGTCATCTTTTGGCGAACAATGCATCGCTACCGAGCAGCCGTCTCTTCCTTTTTAATCGCCAACCTGGCCATTGGCGACCTTCTTATGGGCGTCTATTTGATCATTATTGGAACAGTCGACTTTACTTATCGAGGAAAATACTTCATCCATGATGCTCACTGGCGTTCATCGAAAATGTGCCAATTAGCCGGCTTCATATCAACACTTTCCTCTGAACTTTCCGTCTTCACCTTGACCGTAATCACTATTGACCGTTTCCTTCGGATAACCTTTCCATTGAGATTCCATCGTTTCAAGATGACCAATGCTCGCCTTGTTATACTGGCCACTTGGGTGTTCACTGTGATACTTGCTGGAGTGCCTTTACTTGATATTAAATATTTTGACAACTTTTATGGTCGATCGGGCGTTTGTTTGTCCCTTCACATAACCAACCAAAGACCAAATGGTTGGGAATATTCAGTTTTTGTTTTTTTGGTCCTCAATTTTATCTCTTTCACAACCATTGCCATTGCCTACATTTGGATGTTTACTGTTGCCAAGAACACTCGAAGTGCTTTAAAATCGTCCGACATTCGGCTTAGTTCCACCATGGCAAAGCGCATCATGCTCATTGTCATGACTGACTTTTGGTGTTGGATGCCAATCATTGCTCTTGGAGTTATTTCACTGAATGGTGTAAAGCTTCCTCCTCAAGTAAGTAACCCCAAATAACTATTTAACATAAAAGGTGATTCGTTGTGTCAATTGTCAATCTATTAATATATTAATATATTTGAAACTCTAGAAGTCATTACTTTTGCGCTTTCAACTCCTGTCAATGTGACAATCAGGTTGAAGATGCGTTTTATTGTAGTTTAACTTTCTATTTTTTACACTTCATTCATTCCAAACATTTACACATTTAATTTGAGATCAATTGGTTTCTGTGTTTGAGCAAAACAAACGTTTTAATTGCTATTTTTAGTCGAGTTAAAAAGGAATTCAATTCAAATATTGAATGTCATCAATTCGAACCCATGAGATGATAGAATCGATATAATCCATGTTTTCCCGAAATGTAATCCTTCATTTGATTAGTTTTTTTGATAGTCTAGAGTCACTAATTAGTTAAATCTTCATCTGTTTGTTTCAGCTTTGAGTTTCTATTAATAATAGCGATGAACTTTTAATGAATTGCTTTTTATCGAGATGAAGTCGAGAAAACATTTACTTCATTATTTTGACTTTGCATGGAGATTGTTCCACGTTCTCCACGAGTTTCTCTATTACTTTGTAATTCTCTATCGAGGCTTAAAATTGGTAAAAAGTAAAAATCTGTAAATCGAATCAAATTTATTCTTGATTTCATGAGTGCTGTAAGAAATGGAGGACAAAATTGCCAAGAAATCAGATTCTCATTAGAATAAGATTCAAAATTTTATGCTAATTTCAAAGATTCATTTTTGCTTTCGACGAAAATATGAAAATCATTGAAATGTATGAAGATACTGAAGTAATGAAAGTGAACGAAACAATCGGAATGGAAAGTATTCAAGTTGACATTTATGCTTTAAAATCTAACGAAACCGTTTCATTTTATCAGGCTAATCGGTTTGTTTAGTACAAATTGTATTAATAGATGTTTAACCACCATTCATGGGGGTGCATCTAAACCTCGAAATGTGAAAATCCATTTCCAAAATCGATTCATTTAACATAAAATTTCTAATCAAACGCCAAAGAAAATGGTTTCTACGCTTTATCCTATTCTTTTGGTCTTACATTCATTTTCATCTCACATTACTCTGGTCACTTGCAACTGATGTCAAAGGCCTTTGACTTTTTGCTAATTCAAGTTCAACCCAGCAATTGACGCAAACCGAATACCTAGTTAACTTGGCATTAAAAAAAGTGGCTTACACAGTCGATCCTGTCTAAGATAAGTTTCTTTGCCTTTCGAGTAATCACAAGTAAAAAGGCAATGAATAATCCAAGTATCAAAATGCTGAGAGAACCAGAGAAATGACCAAAAAGCAGGAAAAAACTAGCACCAAATGTCTTTCATCTATTCGTTGTGTTCAGTTTAGTCGTCCAGTTTACTGCAGCTCAACACATTGAGTTGATTTTATCGGAGTAAACATTTGACTAATTGTTACTTGAATGGTATGAATGAAGCAAATGATTGATTGGTTTGAGTTTGTTGATTAAATAATTGACATTTATTGCCATATCGAGCTGTCAATTGTTTATTAATATTGATTTGGTTTGCCATGTTCCTTCACAGCTTTCTTTATCAACACTGACCAAAATTAACTGATAATAAGGTAAATGACAATCAGATAAATTGCAATTCAATTAGAGCTTTTTGTTTGTGTTCATTTCAAAGGTTAATTATCTTTACTTGTTCTCAGTTAATTGACTTATTTTTGGCGATAATATTATAAACAATATATTAAGGTACAAACAATGAAAAGAACGACCATTATAAGAAGATTTCGTGACTTATCTTGTTATTGAACAGAGTGACCATTGATCAATGATGGACTTCATTATCTAAAGCTAACTTAATAAGCTTCAACAAACCAATTGACATTAAATCTTGACTAAAATACTAACAGAGAAAAGGTTTAACTTGTTTTTTTAGGTTCACTTTTCTGGTTAACTGAAAAGGTATTTCATTGTTTTCTGGTTTTATTAGGTTTAACAAGTTAATGGTCAAATCAAATTGCTGGTAACATTTATCAATAAGAAAATTATTCTCAACTCATTAAATGGTTACGATAATGAATTTAATAAGATAATCAATGATTCTCCTTTTGTTGAATGTGAAACAATTAAGGAAATTAAGTTTACAATTACCATAATATTTACAATAAAAACAAGTATTAAAGCGCTTCTATTTGGTTTACTCGATTCATTGTCTTACTTTTATTGTTATTACAATGTTAATCATCTTCTGTACAACAATTCATTACGCCTGTAATAATGAGTAAAACTAATTTCTTGCCTGCAATTAATCATCTTAGACCATTGAATAGATGATGGTTTCTTGGAATGAAATTAACTTTTCCATTTCATGTTAATCGTTTACCTTTCACTTTAGTTTTAAACATTCAAAGTTAATCATTTTTATCTTCATCATTCATAATTACCAAACAGTTTGAACATAATTCAACGCGAGGAGATCGACAAAGCTTGCCAAATCGAGAAACGCCAAGAGTTCTAGTGCAAGTCAAAATCGAACTGATTTCTGTGTCCTTAATTTACGTTATTTTGAATACCTTTTTGTAACAAGCTTGATTAAAATGAAAATTTTGACAGAAATCTGAATGACTCTCAAAGAGCGAAATTTTTTTGAATTTCGTAAATTCGTTTTCTGTCATTAGATGGAAATATTGATCACACCTGAGTCCTTCGCCTACTCTTTATCGACCGTTTCTTAATACCAATACTGAGACCAATTACTCGATCAATGAAATACAATTTGACAATAAAATAGATTTATGATACGAAATGTCAATTTTGCGAAAGACTAAATCCTCTGAAGTAAAAGGTCATAGAGAAAGAATGGGTCAGAGAAATCGAAGCTTAGGCTTGAGTATTTCAAATTTGCGTGGATTTGACTCACAGTGTCAATAGTTTCTCTGACAGTTGGTATCAACATTAGTTTAGGAATTGTCAAGACTTGAAGATCTCAACTCAACTTGCCTTATGATATAAAATATCAGCCTAAGTACATGTGAATGTGTCTTTTGAGGAAAAGGTTAAAGTGTCTCAATGATTTTACATACAATCTAATTATCGCTTCTCATAATGGCCATTACTCATTGACCTGGTACCTAGACTGTTTCAGGGATTAAGTTAGCCAAAAACTGACTTCATGGATATTGATGAATCCAAATAGTATCAATTTGAAGCTTAAAGCTTTGAGTATTCCTGCGTCTCCAGTATGAAAAGATTGGTCAGCAATACATTGGAGGACGAATCAGGTTATAGAGACTTAAGTTCGTAGTCAAAACGTTTCCATGAGCTATTCAAGTCTGAAATTAAAATTGGGTTATGAATTGGAGGCTAAACTGGTCCATGAGCATGTTTTTCATTGCATCCAGAATTTCGTCCATATGAGAAACATTTAGAGATATTTTGAGCCAAAATTTCCGATAAAGCTTCAATTGACTAAAAATTGATCAAGAAACGACCTTTTTAACCATTTTTGTCATAAAGTTGACTAATGCTGATCAAAATTGACGATGAAAATGTAATTGATAATGTCAAGCCTACCAGTTGCTAGTTACATAAAAGACTGCAAGTGTTTCTAATTTTATATCAAAAATTGAAAATTATTCATTCTAGTGAGTCAAATGTAAATGTGATTAGTTGATTGAGTCAAAATCAATCAACATCAATTGTGTTTATTGTCGTTAAACCTGTCGATGATGTCTATTAAATTGTGAGTCAAACCTCTACTCCGATAGCTCTGAACCAGAATGAAAAAGACATCCAAATTGACAAAAATTAATCGTTAAAAATGAGATTCTATTTTAAAATTAAATGTTTATCAGAATCAAATCAAGCTTAATGTGACAATAATAATGTAAAACAGACTGATGAGGGTTTAAAATTAAAGCAATTCATCAGACAATTGATTAATCATCCAAACCTTTGAGCCAATAATATATTTTACCGGTTACTTTAATTTTCAATTTTAACCTTTAACTTGTTATTGTCATCATTGCTATTAACTTTGGGTTTTACAATCAAATGGTTATCAATTAAAACCAGAAGATAAACCAGAACCCAAATGTTTGTCCAATGATAAGGAAAACAAAATTATTAGATGAATCAATCTTGTCAAATGAAATTAATTGTGGTTAATGGTTCAAGATTGTTTAACCTTTTTATTTGATTAGACGTAATTAAGATAAATCTTACGCATAAAGAATTGAATTATTAAACTAAATACAGCAATTAATAAATGACCATTTTAAGGGAACAAAAATTTTGACCAAAAATAAATTGCATCAATTTAGCTTTATAATTACATTCACTGTCAACTGCAAAGGTTATGAGGAAAAGGCGATTAAAGTCAACCTTTTTGTCCATTTTTGTCTCAACATTGAAACAATTTATCAACCAACTTATCGTCCAGTTTATGGAGCATTCATTTTAACTATTAAACTGAGCTTTAAAAGCCAATTAAATCGCTAAATCATCAACTATTGGAGAGACAATTAAACTGGACGTTTATTAGAATAGATTGCTGGACATTTGTTAAATGTCATTTGCAGACTTTTCATTTTGTAATGTTTTACCCTCTTAAAAACTCTCCTCTAGTGTGAGATCATTTTACTCAAAACGTAATAGTTATTGATTAATACTAAGATTAACGTGATTAAGGATGAATTAAGGATTAATTTAGCAAAAGATGTTTAATATTGTTTCCTTTCAGTCAAGTTCACTTTTTTAATTTTTTCTGGTTCAGAGGATTGAACTTGACCAACACTTTCTCTAATCAGGTTTAACATCTGCCCACTTAACATGTAAGATATTTGATATTATTGGTTAGGCCTGAGTTTATCCACATTTTGCTTTGATAATTTTCACCTTTTTTCACCAAAATTCAATTTTCTAACTCATTTTTCACTAATCCGATTAGATTGTGATTCAAACAAGCCGCTCAACTTAGCTTGATAATAAGATACTGATAAATAGATATTAATCGTACTCGGACTCAAAGATAGCATGTGTTGAATTAACACTGTTAATGCCGTTAAATGTTGTTTCTACTTTAATCTATTTCTTTCGTATATCAACAATTTAAGGTAAGATAATTGTTTGAAAGCAGTTTTAATCCAATATAATTGAAATTAATTTGATTCAGAATTATCTTGACCGTTGTTTTCGTTCTTTTGCTGGTTCACAAAGCTTAGGCTGTAGTTGAATAGCCATTTTTGTCATTGTTTAATCACTTTCTTGTTCAATTGTTCCTGATTTATGGGTTGCCGATTTGATGTGTAACCAACAATAAGCTGTTGTCTAGCAATTGAAATGCTGTTGAATGATCTAAACTTGCTTTCAAGTGGTTCAAATAAGATATTGTTTTCCCATTGCTCAGAATGCAAGTAAATTGCTGTTTTGTTTTGTTTTTAGATCAATGATTAATTTTTGTCTCATGTTTTACTGATTAGGTAATAACTCTCAGTTTTAATACTGATGCTTATTTTGGTCTTGCTGCATCCAAGCGATCGATATCAATTATTAAGGCTTACAAGTGTAATACCATTACGGTTATCAACAGCAGAGGAAATTTTAGACCACAATTTTAAATCAACTGATTTAATCGTTTATTTAAATCAATGATAGTATTAAGTGTTAGCTGATTCACACTGGAAATATTGATGGTGAAAAATATGATCGTTCGGCTGGTCTGGCTTCCTTGAAAGTATCAAAAGATTATATTGACTGCAGCTAGATCTGTATTACCATATCATTTGAAATGTTGGATGTCCAGAGGTTTTTGCAGGAATCAAGTGATAATCTGATCATGACCATGATTCTTCATTGTTTTATCATCAATGACCTCATCTTTGGTTTGGATAGATGAAAGATGAAGAAGATGAAGGCCATAAAGAAGATGAAGATGACAGTAAAGCGTAAAGGAAAGCAAAAGTAACTCATACAAATGAGTTAATATTCCATAAAATGAAGATGATTATGATAATCAATCAACATCAATTACAGGTAACTTACTGACAGGAAAACAAATAGACAAAGAATAGTGAACAATATTGAAACATACGATCAACAGGCCTGATCCATCATCTTTAACATGAGTGTCATCGTCAGATAACCCAATTAGGCGTTCAAGATATTGTGACTTAAACTAAATTAATTCAGCTTTCACAATCTTGGAACAAGTTAAACCATGGAAGTTAAATGTGATTAATCATTAATTATAAGCTATTCAACTCTGATAATCAAAAAATTTAATCCAATCTTGGCCAATCTTGAATCTATATCCTGAATCAAGTTCAACCGTACTTGGCCAACACTTGTCCGTACCAAATGTGGTCAAACGAAACCAGTTATCCATTGATATGTAAATCTGTTTGTGTTAATATATTAATACAATAACCTTTTAACCGCAGACAGACAACATTTTGCTGATTAAATTACTATTAATATATGGAGCCAAATTTATGGATATATTTGTCAATTCAAATCAGTCAATTGCCAAATATTGCTAATTGCATTCAAATTCGCCTCGCCAGTTTACCAGACAATCTTGACCAGGAATATCTGCCTTTATTAGGAAATTCTGAGTATTGACACCAAAAAGAGGATAATTTATTGTTTGTCCATTCTGATATTATTGTATATCCAAGTATTATTCATCTTCATTATTCTTAAGGCACAACAATTTCAAGTCTAATCTTGTTACCTTTAACAGGTTGAAACTCACTTTTAGGTTCATTTGTATCCACATGTATTGAGATGTTTCAGATGAAATTGCAATGGATAAAGATGAATGCAACTGTTCCCAAAAAGGCTAAAAAAGCAACAAAAATAAACAAGATTATTTGATTAATTTCAACTTTATTAGATAAAGAATTAACAAGTTTGTGTGAAATGATTTACACAATTTACCAATTTCCAAACATGATATTATTCTGAGCCTCAAACAATGATGGCCTTTGGGCTAAACATGTAAATTGATGTGGATTATTTTAGATTATTGACAAATTGCTATCGACAAATTGCTATTACTTCAAACTGAATCCTTTGACCAACCAAAGTTGATATTCCTGAAAAAAATGACCAAAAGCAAGTTTAGCTTCACTGAGGCAAAAATTATAATCGTCCATTGATAGAGAAATAATCACAATTTTCACGTCCTCGAGTTCCAACCAATTTAACCTGAACAACAGTTTTTATTAATTAATTATTGTCTAGTGAATCTTTTATCCACCATTTAAGCAAACTTAATCAACAGTTGGTCCAGTTAACTTTGTTTTCGGTCAAGAAAATGTTTAAAAATTTCTTAATACCAATAGATTAACAGCTGATCATTTCCAACATTACAACTCAAACTTAAAATTTTTACAAAAAAATGTTGATTTGATCAAAAAGAAGAACCAAATTTTGTATCTTTTAATGTTTATGAATGTAAAATTAAATCTGTTTCATTGTAAGATTCAAGATACAATTTCAGTCGAGTCTTCGTTAAATATTGTAGTCCATTTCACTTGATTAAACTGTTCAATTGCTGCAAGGCAAAGGGTCAACAATTGAGTTACTTTCACAGACATTTTAAGAGACAGCTTACTCTAAGACATTAACAATTGAAACCTTTTCTGTTAAATTAACTTTAAATTTACGACAATAGACTAATTCAATATAATTTAATCTCTTCACAGGTATTTGCTTGGGTTGCTGTATTTGTGTTGCCTTTGAATGCAGCCATGAACCCAATACTTTATACAATCTCAACTTTACCCTTTTTTAAACGAACGTACAGTCGAAGTGCTCAGGAATCAAAGAGCTCAGTTGTATTAAAGAATGGTTAGTCCAAAGTATTCATCGACTAAAAAATTTACTAATCATTGTCTCTTTTTGTGTCTGATTACAGGTCGATCAAAGTCAGTGATTCAACGGAAAAATTATCGAGCCAAACATCATTACTTTTTCAACAGCAAGTGTAACGCAAATGTACACACAAATAACAGTATAATTGTAAATGATGCCAATAACAACGCTAATAACATCAATAATCCGAATCACCAATCAATCCGAAATCAAAACAGTTTGAATGGAAGCTTTTGCCATCGAAACAATTCAATTAACCAACGTAAAAATACTTATGCCTTGCGAAGGCAACAATCTTCTGTATCTTCTTCGTCTTCATTGGCTTTGACTCCAGTGGCACCATTGACTCCGCGAATGTCACGTAAATCATCCAAAAGTATTTACTTCGAGCCTAACCAGTGCAATTAAATGAAAAACAAATTGTAAATTGAAATAACAATTGAAATTCGTTAAATTTTCTTTCTTACATTTTCCATTGTATTACATGTACATATCGATACACTTGAGGTTTCCAAGTTTTCCTGGTTAAAGCTATTTTTCACTCAATAAGCCATGTATTTACATCATAATTAAACAAATTTTATCGATTAATTTTTCTCATATTAAAAGCATCATTTAAATAGCAACTATTCAAATTGCCTTTTCCCATCGAAACGAAAGTCTTATGATCTTTCAACTTACATGTATTACAGGATTGAAACGGATTGAAAGTCAAATGGATTTGGGTTTTTCTTGAGTTGAGGCGAAATTGTCCCGTCTCTTATTTATACTGAACTTGCGGCTCAATTTTGTGTCTTCCATGTAATTCAGAGGTTTTTCATGATAGCTCATTTATAAATTTCAAGACCGGTATCATTTAACGAGAGTTTATTTGCTTAACTAGGTTTAAACCATTGAGAAATTAGGACTTCCATCGATGACTTGATTAGATTTTATTTTTCTTATTAATTGGTTAAGCATTCGAGAGTATTTATTCCCGATATCTAACAGTTTTCCTAATCTTAATTATTAATAGTTTTAACACCAAGAAATGAAACATTTATTCCTTTATTTTAAACCGATTTTGTATTAAACCTTTTAAAAGACTCGTATTAATTTTAAAAGCCAATTTGCTATTTAAAACCATAAACGCCGACGAGATCAGGAATGTGGGCTTACCAATGGATCAGTGAGTATTACTCAGTAAGAAGATTGAATTTAAAAGATAACCTCAGGTGAAGGTAATTCCAGAAATATGGTAATAAATAATGTTATCTGCTTAGGTAGATCTAGACGTTTAAACAAAACGGATTTACAAGTCCATTTGTAAGTGGATTTACTCGTGATTTTTATTCAAGTTGAAGCGACTCAGGTTTGTATTATATTTTGATTGTTTTGTGCTTCATTTTTGACCAGAGTACTCAAAGGTAGATTAAAAGCAAAATTAAAATAAAAATCAATGTAATTTAAATGCAATTTAAAGACAAATCTCAACATTTCAAGTTAAGTCGAGATCCAGTGGCGAGCTCTATTAGTAAGGAAAGTCACTGTTTTTCATGTGTTACCATAAAGATGTTTATGTAACGTGTCCATAGATCAATGAACCTATCTTGAGATTTAAATTGCTTCAAATCTACTTTATTGGGTTTCAAAATTGTAATCATTTTCACCTTATTACATAATAAGATGATCTTTCATTTAACCTTACATGTCTTCATTTGACCTTTACTACTTGCCACTTTGACCAATGGATGAAAATTGAACAATGACATTACTCTGTTTGGTTGTAACCCTTACCAAAAATTAGAGTTAATCTATTTATGGTTGTGAGATATTGATTCCCTGGTTTCAATGGAGATTACTCATCTAATTGAGATCATTTGGCTAACGATTATTATTGCACTGATAGAGTGAAATGATTGGGTTGCCAATTACTGATTAATCAGTCACTTGAATGAGAAAAAAAACATCTTTTCTGTAAATTTGAAATAACTGGTAACATCACTTGTAAAATTAAACTGCGATCAAACGGATTTATTGCTACTTGGCTTGTAAGAATGGAAATCAATTCAGGTAACTTTAGATTGTCAGTAATCATTGACTAATTGGATAAATTGCCATCATTAGAAAATTTAGTTCACTGAAAGCTCCATGTAAAGGATTCTTTCTTTGTCAGAGATTATTTTCAAATGATCACTTTTACCTCGGTAAATGGCAAGTAAACAATTTAAAGTCGCATAATTATGGTAGTTATTGAAACTGGATAACAGTAGTTTTATATTGAAATCATAAATTGCCAAAGATAATGAAGAAATCATGTTAAACATACTGATTGAAAATAAGATTAACATGAGTAATATCTAACCTTGCAAGAGTTACACCCAGAAATCTTATGATGATTGAGGTACTCAAAAAACACATTGATATTTATTATATGTTGTCGTTTGAACCGGATGAAGCTTATTTTATTTGATATGGTCAAGAAAATTAGTTGATTACAAGCAATAAATTGAGTAAATTGAGCCGTTTAAAAGGTATATGGAAAGAGTTGGTTAGATGAAACAGCAATTTGCTTATGATAAGTATAACAGTAATATTGGTAAATATGCTACATCTCTATAAGGGTGTGAATAAATTGTGTGTGTTTAATCAAATATGAATATTAAAATTTTGAAACAATGATTAAACACTGAGAGTTACGCCTAAAGTAATGGAAAGATGATGGACTGAAAATTAACCAGAATCCTGTAACCAAATTTACAGAAAATTGAAGCTACTTCAGTGCTTTATCTTCATGTGACCCATTGATTGTTAATTACTGGATGATTAATTAAAAGGATTGATATGCTTAGTAGCTAGTTAATTTGTAATGTTTATCACTATTACTCGATTGCCCACGTTTAACCATATTAAGTGTACAGGTTAATTTCGTGTTTGGTTTCCCTTTGAAATTGCAAAAAAATATTGAGATAATCGTATTTCCTTTCACAAGCTTTCATTCAAAAGCCTTTTTCCTGAATAAAGTAACATTTTTGATTCATTTGACAGGAAATCCCAACAATAATCATGATAATTAACACCGAGACAATCAAATATTCAGCTGATGTGTCATTAAGCGCTGTTAACAAGATAGCTTGATTCAACCAGCATTTTGTGCTTCCAATAGTTCATCAATATGGCGTCAATTTTTCTCATCCTTTGCTTTCCACTCAATTTGTTGCTTTTTGGTCTAATCAATTTAAATTAATGGCCAATTTTGATGGATAATCCTTACGATTTAAAGGGAATCAAATCTAAATAATGAGGAGAAACAATAATAATGAAAATTGAGACTAAAATTGAGACTAATCTATTGATCCCTTTAAATTTACTCTTGAACTTGAAGCTTTCAAGAATGATTATAAAGTATCAGTCAAGTATGTAAATTGTAATCAAGATTAGGTAAATAATGATTAATGAAAAATTAAGCTTGGAAGATGATTAAATTTTTCAACTCACTAAACATGGCCAAATCACTAATCGAGCTGTCGTCGTGAAGCCAACCTGAAAAGATGAATTAGTGAAAGAAAGTTGAGACAAAAATTACTTTAATTATTTTGGATGATTTTAATTATAATTATAGCTGTTATTAGTAAAATAAACAATTGTTGAGGTTAATATTTCGCTCTTTAAAATGGTTTTTGTTTACCAAAAACCATTCACGCTCTGTTTATGAATAATCATTGACACCCAACCCCTTCAACTCCTCTTTTCACACCTTTAACATCTTTATCATTCTCATCGTCTTCTTATGCTTTGCCATTGACATTACATTAATAATAATAATAGTAATAACAATCATAATCATAATCATCTTTAGTTTCAAAAATTCATTCAACACGTTCATGTTTCAGTCTGCTAAAAAGCTACCAATACTAAAACTACATCTAATAATAGCTCGAGACACACTCCTTATTCATTAAATTTCAACTTGATTGTGGATAGTTAGTTGACAAAAGTAAGCGTTAATTACAATTAAATATGTCTGCATAAATTGTATGATAAATATTTGGTAACAATTTAAGAATATAAACATTTTATAATCAACTTTCTAGACACGATTCATTAGGCTTGTATCAAGGTTAATTCTAGATAGGATTTATGAATTTATATTTAGTTTTTGATTTCGCGGTTTTGTTTGAAATTAAAACGAATAAATGTTTTTATCTAAGAAGCAATTAATTTTATTTCAATTAATTGGACCTTCTCTAGTGGTGAGGAGATAAAATATTCAAAGATGTCATGAAGAAGCGTTACAAAATTCTTTCATTGTAGAGGAAGAAAAGAAATGTGGGAGGAATAAACGTACAAGCTTGAGATTCTTGCAAGTTAAACTGATGAAAAAATATAAGATTAACTGAAAGAAAACAGAAAAACTCGGAATGGATAGTACTAGAAAGGGAATGAAGTTTAAAGATATTTTGTTTAACGTATCCTCAGCAAAAAAGAAGGAATGATTGGGATTTTGGCAACAGCTATGAAGCTTAGAAACATTTTCTGTGGACAATTGATGGTCCTGATTCATCATATTCCTGCTTGGAGATCCACATTTGTTGGAAGGTGGAAAGTGATGCTAAGATTGAACCTCCGATCCAGACGGAATATTTACGTTCAGGTGGGGCAATTATTTTGATTTTCATCGTGCTGGGAGCTAAAGCGGTGATTTCCTTTTGCATTCTGTCAGCAATACCTGTGTAAATGAAAGAAAAGAGACATTAATATTAAGCTCCCAACTATACCAATAATATCTAAAATTTGCAAATGAATGGAAGGTTTGACCTTCCTAGAGAAGAAGGTTGAAGGATGATTGAAAAGGATTACATACCTGGATACATAGTAGTTCCTCCAGATAGAACAGTGTTAGCATAAAGATCCTTACGAATGTCAACATCACATTTCATGATTGAATTATAAGTGGTTTCATGAATACCACAAGATTCCATACCAAGGAATGATGGTTGGAAGAGAGCTTCTGGGCATCGGAATCGTTCATTACCGATAGTAATTACTTGACCGTCAGGGAGTTCATATGACTTTTCAATTGAAGATGAGCTGGCAGCTGTGGCCATTTCTTGCTCAAAGTCAAGAGCAACATAGCAAAGTTTTTCCTTAATGTCTCGAACAATTTCTCTTTCAGCAGTGGTAGTGAAAGAGTAACCTCTTTCAGTTAAGATCTTCATCAAATAATCAGTAAGATCTCTACCAGCCAAATCTAAACGAAGAATAGCATGGGGTAAAGCATAACCTTCATAAATGGGTACAGTGTGAGAAACACCATCACCAGAATCCAAAACAATACCGGTGGTACGACCGGAGGCGTACAAACTAAGAACAGCTTGGATGGCTACATACATAGCTGGAGTGTTGAAGGTTTCAAACATGATTTGGGTCATTTTTTCACGGTTAGCCTTTGGGTTAAGAGGGGCTTCAGTTAAAAGAACTGGATGTTCTTCAGGGGCAACTCTCAATTCATTGTAGAAGGTGTGATGCCAGATTTTTTCCATGTCATCCCAATTGGTGACAATACCGTGTTCAATTGGATATTTAAGAGTAAGGATTCCTCTTTTGGATTGGGCTTCATCTCCTACATAAGAATCCTTTTGGCCCATACCGACCATTACTCCTTGATGTCTTGGTCGCCCAACAATAGATGGGAATACAGCTCTTGGGGCATCATCACCGGCAAAACCGGCTTTACACATACCAGATCCATTATCAACAACAAGAGCGGCTACTTCGTCGTCACACATTTTGATTTAATTTTTTTTATAAGTATTAACTAAAGTGAATAGAAAAACAAAAAATAATAATTTAATAAATTGAAAATGAGAATCACAAATGAGAATAAAGGTGGATTACTAAGAGACAGTAAAACAACGATTTATGACAAGGCTTTTGAAATGTTAAACGGTTAAATGTGAGAACAAATGGTGACTCGGTTAAACCAGACAACTAGTTTAAATAGTAACTTTTGATTAAGGCTGGGAGGGCAAACGAAATCAAAGTGTCAATTCTTACCCGAAATAGGTAATGTTTTTAGAAGATGATTTCACAAAATTTGATCAAATTTAATCTTGATTAGTTCAAGAGTAATAACTTTTAAACAAGGCAAACTGAAGAGAGACAGGGAGAGCAACGTTGGGAGAGACAAAAGTAACAGTCAGACAGACAAATAGACAGGAGAAAAGAAAAGACCAAGTAAGGTGAAGTGGAAGAGAGAAAGAAGTTTGGGGGAAACATTGAATCAAAATGGGTGTGGTTAGGGGTGAAAATATTTCCTTTTATGGTAAAAGAATGGTTACCAGGGATCTCATTGGTTGGATACTCTTATTAAAAGTCACTACAGGGTAGTAAAAAAGTTTCTGGTTTCGGGGGGAGGATTTCAAGTGCGCAAAGATCAAAAGACAATTGTGAAGTGAAAACATTGCACAAAATGAGTCTTACTGCGCCTTAAAAGGGGCTGCCTTCCCCTTTGCACAAACTTTAGCACGACCCTGTACTAAACTAGTTGTCTGGTTTAAGAGAGTCACCATTTGTTCTCATATTTAACCGTTTAACATTTCTAAAGCCCTGTCATAACTAAAGATTTTACTGCCTTTTAGTAAATAATCCACCTCAATTCTCATTTGTGATCAATAGTTTTAAATTATTTTTTGTTTTCTATTCATTTAGTTAATACTTATAAAAAAAATTAAATCAAAATGTGTGACGACGAAGTAGCCGCTCTTGTTGTTGATAATGGATCTGGTATGTGTAAAGCCGGTTTTGCCGGTGATGATGCCCCAAGAGCTGTATTCCCATCTATTGTTGGGCGACCAAGACATCAAGGAGTAATGGTCGGTATGGGCCAAAAGGATTCTTATGTTGGAGACGAAGCCCAATCTAAAAGAGGAATCCTTACTCTTAAATATCCAATTGAACACGGTATTGTCACCAATTGGGATGACATGGAAAAAATCTGGCATCATACCTTCTACAATGAATTGAGAGTTGCCCCTGAAGAACATCCAGTTCTTTTAACTGAAGCCCCTCTTAACCCAAAGGCTAACCGTGAAAAAATGACCCAAATCATGTTTGAAACCTTCAACACTCCAGCTATGTATGTAGCCATCCAAGCTGTTCTTAGTTTGTACGCCTCCGGTCGTACCACCGGTATTGTTTTGGATTCTGGTGATGGTGTTTCTCACACTGTACCCATTTATGAAGGTTATGCTTTACCCCATGCTATTCTTCGTTTAGATTTGGCTGGTAGAGATCTTACTGATTATTTGATGAAGATCTTAACTGAAAGAGGTTACTCTTTCACTACCACTGCTGAAAGAGAAATTGTTCGAGACATTAAGGAAAAACTTTGCTATGTTGCTCTTGACTTTGAGCAAGAAATGGCCACAGCTGCCAGCTCATCTTCAATTGAAAAGTCATATGAACTCCCTGACGGTCAAGTTATTACTATCGGTAATGAACGATTCCGATGCCCAGAAGCTCTCTTCCAACCATCATTCCTTGGTATGGAATCTTCTGGAATCCATGAAACCACTTATAATTCTATTATGAAGTGTGATGTTGATATTCGTAAGGATCTTTACGCTAACACTGTTCTATCCGGAGGAACTACTATGTATCCAGGTATGTACTTTACAATTTTGTCCTGTTAGGTTACTTTTGCCATGCTCGATGTTTTCTTTGTTACATCTTGTTGTATCATATTACATGATTGTTAACCATCGATCAAGTATATGTCACAGCTTTATCATGATTTATTTCTTTATGCTATTTACAAGTTAAATCATTTACAATCTATAAAACTAATTTTTGTTTTATTATTTTCATTAACAGGTATTGCTGACAGAATGCAAAAAGAAATCACCGCTCTAGCTCCCAGTACCATGAAAATCAAAATAATTGCCCCACCTGAACGTAAATATTCCGTCTGGATCGGAGGTTCAATCTTAGCATCACTTTCCACTTTCCAACAAATGTGGATCTCCAAGCAAGAATATGATGAATCAGGACCATCAATTGTCCACAGAAAATGTTTCTAAGCTTCAAGCTGTTGCCAAATCGCTTTACATTCCTTCAATTCCATTTTTCTAGCCCTTATTTCTTCTACCACCATCAACATTTTTAGCTCTTATATTCCTATTGATTCCAAGAAACCTTAATTCCACATTTTTTTCCACACACATATACCTATCAGTCTATCGGGCTAAAGGCGTGAAACAGACTGTCTTAAATGATCTATTTCTCTTGTATTTTGACATTAATCTATTAGCTTAAAAGCTCAACAGGCTGGTAGGATATGCCTTCACCCTATCAACTATCGAAATAAACTAAATTTCTCTTAGTTAAAAACTTGAAAGTATCTTTATTTAATTTTATTAACCCATGTTTTTTTGCACTTTGAAACATGGAATATCATTTCAATATCAACTCTTTTATGGCTAACCTTGATATAAGCTTAATGAATCGTGTCTAGAAAGTTGATTATAAAATGTTTATATTCTTAAATGTTACCAAATATTTATCATACAATTTATGCAGACATATTTAATTGTAATTAACGCTTACTTTTGTCAACTAACTATCCACAATCAAGTTGAAATTTAATGAATAAGGAGTGTGTCTCGAGCTATTATTAGATGTAGTTTTAGTATTGGTAGCTTTTTAGCAGACTGAAACATGAACGTGTTGAATGAATTTTTGAAACTAAAGATGATTATGATTATGATTGTTATTACTATTATTATTATTAATGTAATGTCAATGGCAAAGCATAAGAAGACGATGAGAATGATAAAGATGTTAAAGGTGTGAAAAGAGGAGTTGAAGGGGTTGGGTGTCAATGATTATTCATAAACAGAGCGTGAATGGTTTTTGGTAAACAAAAACCATTTTAAAGAGCGAAATATTAACCTCAACAATTGTTTATAATATTAAAATTAAGAAGATGGTTTTACTGTCGTCTTAATAACAACCTGTTCTTGCAACTTTCGCCACTTTTTTTAGACTAACGACTTGGCAAGAGTGTTGATCTTGATCACAATCTGCATACTTGAATGAAGCAATCTCAAAACATATAACTCTTTAGACTCAAGTGTAAAATTAATTTGAAAGGATCAATGAATCAAGTTAATTATTCAAGCTAGCTAAATTTACAACTTTGTATATTTGTTTGTGGTAAAGGGAAAAGGTTATTGATCATTAAATAACTACAACAATTGGACCAATTTAAAAACAAAACAAACGACCGCCTGACCAGTAAAGATGAAACAAAATATCAACATGTAAATATACTTGGATAAGAATTTCCATTTGCCAGAATAATTATCATTTACAAGAGCAAATTGTTATCAACTGTTGATAATCTGTTCTTCTATGTATTTCCTGTTGAAACTGAAACGGCTTTTCTGATGCCATTACAATCATTAAATTGTATCCAAAATTGCAAAGGATGATGTTGAACGGAAACTTGACTTGAACGGAAGGAAGAAGCTACTAGAGATGAAAAAGATGATCATTTTGGTAGATGCTGATCTTTACTGTTGATTGAAATTAACGCCGACATTAATCACTTTCAGATAACTCTTGGAGGCCAGATATGATCCAAAAATGGTGATTGGAAAAATTAATGTTGTCTGAAAAAAAGAAATGGTGAAAATTGGAATGATTAACATTGTAATTAGTAACTCAATACTTGAACTTGCCAAAGCTGGTACAACAAAAAAGGTAAATCAAGTTTCACCTCTTTAACCTTATTCATAATTATCATGGTTATACAAATACGGTGATAAATCCATGGGTACAGAAATGACAATAATGTACTTAATTGCCCAACATCCTTTAACAACACCGTTGGGTGTTACTAATGTTCACTATCGCGATTAATCATTAAATTGTTTCAACGTTTTTTCTTCTCACTTTTCGCATTATTTTATTATAACCATATTATATTTATAACTCTACTGTTATCGATAAATTGTCTCCTCTATCAATAATTAATCATAGCAATTAATTGGAACAATTGAATAGAAAAGTGAAAAAATTTGAATCTTTTCAATTCTCTCTGGTTTTCCCATTGGTAAATCTTTTACACCTTGTTGGTTATATTTTCATTTTTTTGCTTCCAACAAACCATTAAAAGATTTAACCACAATCTGACTTTGTCACTTTACCTTGATTCAGATTATTCAGGTAAAACCTTTGATTGTATAACATATTGTTTATCTAATGATTATGATGAAAATGAAAACCACTCATTTACAGTTAACTTCACTTGACATAATTTTCCCTGGCAAGAGTCTACTTTATAGTCAACTGTTCAATACGTCTAGGTTGCACTGGAAGGATTGAGAGCATAAGAAACAAACAAAATTAAACCTTTCTAATCAGTAGATTAAATCCAATACAAACAGCCATCACAATTGTAAACATTAGTCAATGTTAACTGTAAACCCAAAAATGTAAACCAGAATCTAACCCAAAATAATGGACAAAATAATTCATTAATCAATAATTTACACAGAAGGAAAAAAAAGATTTGTCTAAAACAACTAAAACAATAGTGAAAATAGCCTCAAGTATGACTTGGCTAAAAAACTGGTAACACAAACTATGTAAATGTTGATTAGTGCTTACAATTTGAGTTGTCAATCTTTATCAATTGTGATTATTGGTGTAATTTTACCATAGATTGTTGCTTAAGGAAGACCAATAAGTAAACAGTAAAAATATGAGATATGTTCATGAAACTGGAAATGTACATAAATCACTCAAAAATCAGTCAACCTTGATGTGATCATTAAAGCTTCGTAAGATGACAAAGTTGTTATAATCAAGATATCATCATCAACGTAATCTTCCTTTCTCTATTCACCATCACCAGCATGATCAACAGCATCATGTTCATAACCAACACATGAACAAAAACCAGCAACTGATTATTTATTTCTTACTTTTCAAGACTATGTTATTCCTATGTGAAAGCAAGGGCAACAACAAACATTATCTTGTTAACCATTTTGTCAATTATTGACTTTCTAGTGTATTTATTGGCTTTTCAATTTCAACTCTTACATTGGCAAGATGATCATAATCATGAAGAGTAGGAAGAAGATAAGAAGAAGAACGATGAAGATAAAAAAAATGACTGTTGAGTTATCAGTTGATCTTGAAACAGAAATGTTGTTCAAAGCATTCTTCTGGAAATGATAACACGTTCAGTGTTAAGAACGAAGAAGCCAAATTGATGAGCAGAATGGTGATGATAGTGATAAAAATGGCAACAATTCATGTGAATGTACCTTTAGTTTGGGTTGACTTTTTCACGTACCTTTTGCTATTCTTGATTGAAAAGAAAGCTCATTTATCATTGAAAATAGATGAAGTCTGTTTATTGATGTTGTTCAGTTGTACTTGTGTGTGTGTGTCTCAGATAATTTTAATTGTATAACCGATAAGTATAATTAATGTCGATAAGTTGACAGTGTATGATGTTAATGAAGACGAAAAGTCAATCAAGATTGTTAATGGTTTACACTGAACATGTATGAACATTTGGTATCATCTTCAATCATTGAGGCCATCTTGGTGAACAAGATTAATTAGTCGATACATGTAATTTTTAGGTGTAAGTTGGACAAGTGAATCGGAAATGGCAATTAATTTAATCTCTTAAACTTTGATATATTGATCTTGTTTCAATAATTGCCATCGATACATTGATTTCTTGAACTTTGATTTCACTTTACATCAAAGAGTATAACAAGAGAGTACACTTAATGTTAACCAATTTTATCAGTAAATTGTTAAAAAAGTCACCACAAGATGGCGCTGAAAGAAAAAATCAATTAGCACAAAATAAACTAAAGACTAATATTAATGAAATAACTGCAATTAAATTGAATAACAAAATTTAATTAACATTTTCAAACAAAAAAAGAAACAGAAAACAAAAAGAAACAAAAAACCAAAAAAAGAAACAAAAAGAAATAAATAAGAAAAAGAAAAAAATCAATAATAACGATGATTTTGGGGTCTAACCCCACCAAAATGACCTCGGAGGCCAAATCCTCGATCCCGAGCAGCATCAACATTTGGCTGCTCGGGTGCTCCGAATTGGAGCACACCAACATGTTGGTTCTGAACATTCCTGTGAAAAAAAGATATTGATTAGATATATCAAAACAATCATATTTTAATCATATTCAACCATGTTTACATCGATATAATACTTACATTATATTATTGATGACTGGTCTTTCGACCAGTCTCTCCAAATACCGCCTTTGCCGGCGGTTAAATCCACTTGGAGGTGGAGTGTAACCTGGATCCCTGTTGAAAAACAAGAAAATCATTAGACTGAGTGAAATAACTGATTTAAATCTGGAAGATAATCAACAATTGATACCTCAGATATACTTACATTATTCTATGCCTGTTGGCAATCCCATAAGGGTGATGGCGCCGATGAGGATGGTCACCAGCAAATCGAGGCTGAGGCCTCGCCATCCTTATCTGGGCCTCAGGCATAAACTGAGGCCTGAAACCAGCTTGTGGCCCTGGTGCCCTTTGGGGAGCTTGGGCTGGTTGAGCCGGCCTTGGAGGTGGCCTAGCTGGTGCTGGTGGCCGTACACCGGCATTGAAATGAGGGAAAGCTTCATTGCTTTCCCTAATATGGCACCTTCTGAGGTGCTCGCCAACAATTTGAACCCTGAAAAATAAAAAAACTTGTGATTAGACTCAATATACTCCAATGATGCTAAGTATGATGCTATCTTATCTACATGTATTCCAAAATATGAAATTATACTTACTCATCATCCGAACCTCGTCGTCGAGATGGCTGAACTCCATTTTGATCCACTGAAACGAAAAAAAAATCATTAATAAATCGTATATTTCGAGAAAAGAAATGATTAATGAATTAAGATCTTTGATAATAACGCTTATTTTTATAGGTGTCACCCTCCACCACCCCTGACACCTCCTGAATAAATGATAAATCTTCAATGATAAACCTCAACTTTCACCAGTTTTAAGCTTTTCGGCTTCTTTTACGCTTGAGAATTTCATTCAATGATAAGTTTTCTGCCTCTTTCAATCTCATGTGCTTCAAATACTTTCCGAGAAACATAGATGACAAACGCTTTATACATTCTGTCTTGATAAGATAGTTATGACAATCAGGGATAAAATCAAACTTTACAAGATTCAATATTTGGCTAAGAGTGAATTTCACACCAACGATAGTGATTACTGAAGGGACCTTTTCATCTAAAATCTTACAACATTCTTCAACGTAAGAAACAAATTGATAACATGGATAGTTCAAACATGCTCCCGTTTCCTGTGCATACTCCTTAAAAGATGTGAATCTATGATATTCTTCAAGTGATTCAGACCGCAACAATGATCGACATTCATCACAATCTGACACGCTAGTGTTAGATATCTTTCTTAATAGATAGCCTGCTACATATGAAATTAGCCCAAGTCCATCTTGATTATCTTGTGAGTCTAACGCCGCTTGATCTTCACCAATGTCTAAACTTTCATTAATTCTGATAAATTCTTCTAACGACTCATTCTGACTATCATCATAATAAGGATTGAAGTTTGCTATATACTCTGCTAAGTTCGCATTCGGACTAGCATCGTTAAAAGGATTAAAGTTTGCTATATACTCTCCTGCCCTTGCAATCCAGTTTGAGTCTGATTCAGTTTCTGTCATTTCACTGAGCGAATCTACTATTGAATCATCTTGCTCATCTAATTCACAATTCATAATTTGAATATCTGATTTAGCTAATAACCTATTTCTGAACTTGGCTCTGAAGTTTCGCGTCGTAAGTCTTTTACAGTTTCCTTTCATCTGTCCGAAGAAATTTTCCAATATATCTTGATTAAGCCTTCTAGTATGAATCACATTTACTCCTAATTCAAAACATCTCTCACTCAATCTTATCACCCCTTCTATAGTCTGCTGTAACATATCAAGACAAGCAACCTTATTGTTTATGTTTCCATTCTTGTTAATGAATTTCGACAAAGTCAATGAGTTTTTCCATTTACGGAGCTCTTCAATTATTGAATTTTCTCTAGTTATACCTATCTTCCAAGGTTTTTTATCTTGCATACCATTCGTGGATGAATTCAGCATATCAAACAATTTATCTAACTCTTTGACGAATTTCGCAGTTGGCAAAGCTTCTGGAGGCAATTTCTGGTTCACTATAGCATACAACATTGACGCACTAACAGACGCACTGAAAACTTGTGTTGCTAACTTTACTCTCATTTTCAGGTATTCATTTCCTATCAAATGGTCTTTTGTTATCCTTGGACACTCTTTCAATATATTTTTTGACGCAAGCATACGTTTGAGATGCGATGATATGTATTCCCAGTCTATCATTCCATTATTTTCTTCATCCATAACCCATTTTAATTTGTTGTTAATAAGATTATTTCTGATAAGTTTTATACAATGAGGAACATCAAAAAGGAACTGAATTTTTTCTCCATGCATTTCAAAAGTTGGATTCAATTTGTCACAGCCTAAATGGTTCAAAAGTCCACGATTTGGTCCAGCGCCATCGCATACAATAGCCAAAACAGGAAGTCCAACTTCATAACAAGCATCAACATGCTCTTTAACTATTGGTAAAAGGGCTTCAGCATCCAATTTACCTTGAGTCAGATAGTATGAAACGATTTCTTTCCACTGTCCTGAAATCCCACGCAAACCGAAAACTAGAACTTTTTTGGCCTTTTCTGGTTTTCTTCCATGAACCCCCATGTCTACAAAACCGTCTACTATATCTCTGTTAGCAATATATGTGTATTCAGGTTGTATGTCTGTTTCATCAAAACTCAATATACAATATCTATCTTTCAAATCAATTTTATCTGCCCATTTTTTAAGCATAAATTTCATTTCGCTTGTTATACCAGTTGTAGAAAATAAATCTTTATTAAACCTAGCTAAAGTGATTCGATGAGGCATTGAAAACATGGATCTGATTATTTTATAAGCTACTGGAGATTTACTATGGATGAAATTAGCTAGTTTCTTACTTTCTGGGGTATGTCTTCTCCCATTCATAGATTTATCCGCATTTCTTAGAGCACAATCAACTAATGTAAATGCATCATCATTTAAATAAGTTTTGAGCTTCTTATAATGTTGAAGAATCAGTCTCGAAGGTGGATCAGATCTAATTTTTTTCAAATTTGTTTCTAATTTTGTAATATCATTCTTGAGTTTTCTATTTTCATATTCATATTTAGTTTCCAATTCTTCGATCTGCAATTTCAGCTTATCAACTTGTATCACATGCTCTTTCTTTATCTGATCAATCATTCCATGAATAGCTTTTGCTGTTTCAGTATCTAATTCTATGAATACTCCATCTTCATGTTTTGCTTTTGCAGCCTCAAGGCTCATTCGTTCACAATCACCTGTCTCATTTACTAGATATACTTCATTATTCACTTCTTCATTTATAATACACGCTTCTTCAGCGCGCATAAAATTGTTGTTATCTTCTTCATTTGTAATACACGCTTCTTCAGCGAGCATAAAATTGTCATCTTCGTCATTTGTAATACACGCTTCTTCAGCGAGCATAAAATTGTTGTTATCTTCTTCATTTGTAATACACGCTTCTTCAGCGAGCACTAAATTATCGTTTCCATTTTCCACTTCTGACTGTCGATTTTGATCAAAACAACTTTCTAAGTTTAGTGTAGGTATGGCAGTAACGACTAATTTATAACCTCTTCGAGTTGATGAAAGAAAATCTGAATGAAAATGCTCACTACAAATCTCTAATTTCTTTATTTCAGAATTATTTGCTCGAATTCGAAGTCTCATATTCACCGCATCTAACCATTTCTTACATCTTTCTTCATCATTCAAAGGAAATTTAAAAAGAGATACAAAGATATTCCTACCTGACTGGCAGTCCGGAACCAAGCACCTAGAAGACACTGAAAATTGAGATAAAAATCGATTAGAGTCCATGTTTAGATTTATGTAAAAATTGTAAATCATAACAAAATCTCCGAAAAATTTATTCTTCACAATAAATGCAATACCTTATTAAATAAGATTCTTAATTTATTATTATATTATATTATAACTCATTATTTTTATGAATTTTTATGAACTTTTAAGTTATTTATTATATGTTTAATGTTTAATTAACACGAATGAAACTTTTTTGATCAACAATGAACTTTTTTATATTTCGTCAGAAATATAAAAAAAGTTCAAATCAAAAAAGTTTCATTCTTGTTAATTAAACATTAAACATATTATAAATAGCTTAAAAGTTCATAAAAATTCATAAAAATGATGAGTTACAATATAATATGATAATGTAGCGACATGTCCAAAAAATTAATTTAAATTAATGTATAAATTAACAAAAAAAACTTACTTTTTTTGATCAACAGAGATGTTGGGAGTGCAAAAAAACCAAAAAAATTAATCTAATTAACAAAAATTACTAATTTCTTAAAGAAAATTTAATTATAAATCACTTTTTTCAACTTTTACACTGTAGCGGTCAACAACGTTGATTTGTTTACAATTAATTGTAAACAAATCAACGTGGTTGACCATTACCAGAGGCATCGTGTGGTGACTTTTTTAACTTTTTGTGATAAAAATGCTCCCATTGAAGTGAACACTCTTCTTACTCTTTGCTTTACATGTGATTACCCAAATTGACCATATTGTAAATAACCACAACTGCTTAAGGTTAATTTTAATTCACTGTTAGTTTATTTTCATCCTTTACCTGGGTTATTGTAATCAGTTAAACATTATTTACAGATCCTGTTAACTTTAATTGAAGTGTAATTGTGTCTCAATGTAATTAAAGAAAATTAATAATAATGTTAACTCGGCAAGAAAACAAAAAGAGTAGCTGGTTACCTAAGCAAAGTTACAGCAGCCAACAGCAGCAACAGCTTACAACATTTTAACCCCTTCTGGCTATTAAAATGATCCTAATCAGGTAAAGTATAATGGTGAAGATGATGGTGATTATGATGTGTTTAAGTTGAAAGGAAATTGTTGTAAACAGGCTTACCCTAAATTAGCAAGACTCAAGTCTTTGTAAATCAAGAGGTTGAAAAAAAGAGATGAAGTAAGATTTAGAGTAAAAATGACCTCGCAAAAAACAGGTTTTTCAGTGGAGATGATGATGCGTGCCTGATCATGAAGCCCTCATCATTATCATCATCATCAACATCATAATCATCATCTCTTCTTCACATTGACCTGTCTTGTTTCAACTTTATTTGTAGCAAAGAGTTTCAAAGTAAAATATGTGCTACTCTCACAGCATCAACTAGCCCAATTATCTTATCATCCTGATCTTCACCATCTTGGCCATCTTCATCCTCCTCATCATCTCCATCATCGGTGTATATTAAGGTTATAGACCCACAGTTCCCAGGTCCATTACTTGATTATATCATCTCATCTTAGATGGTTCGGCTACAACAATCAACCTCATGATATAACGTAAAGTTATACTCAACATGCGTCATTGAAACTTGACTGGTTAAAGCAATGGAAGAGAGCAAAAAAAGATACAATTTTTTGGCGACCAAATTTTTCTTTGGGTTCCTATCTTCACTTTCCCATAAGTTCAACTATTATCATCAACATGATGATTATCAACTAATACATGTTTCAAGAAAACATAAATAAGACTTCAAACACACAGCAAGCAAGCAAGCAAAAGATGGTTCCTGAAGCAACAACATACAAAGCCTAAAACGCCCAGAAACCTTGACTTTCAATGAAAGTTAATCATAAGTCTTTTTTTCTCGCAAATTTATGCCTTTTCCAGCCATTTTTTAAAATATATTGAAGGTCAACTTTCATTTTGATATCATTATTGTTACTGGTGATTACTATTGTTGATGCTAATATTATCATGATTAACCATTGATCGTTTCTAGTAATCATTGTAATCACAATGATTCCGCTCCCAAGCAAATTACTTGCGTCCGTTCATTGGACTTGTCCCATTAGGTTGTTACAAAACGATACATGTGAATGAAATGGGAAAAGGTCAATGAATGCTCATAATTCACCTGTAACACACCAACAATCAACATAACCTTGTTAATGCTAATCTCAATTTTGTAGCTATTAATAAGTGTAAACTCAAGTAATCTAACCCCTCATGATTAACAGATTTCACCTTTAATTAGTAATAACTTTCCCATTGTAAATAACTTGGACTTTTAATGGACTCAATGCAATGTTGGAATTCACAATCAACCTTACCTTATTAAGCATTGATTACAAATTGACAGTTTAATTCCTAATAAAGTAATCCATCGGGAAATCACATGAGAATGAAAAATGAGTTTCCTTTGATAACCTTTTATGTTGATTATTTCAATTTTTAAGCAATTAAGGTCAACTATGAACATTTTGATGGTGCCTTTTGATGATGAGTTGTACAATTAGTAAACCTTTCAACAATCAAATCAAGTCAAGGGTAAGTTTACCTTCCATTGGCTATGCTTTCAACAATTAACACACACAATTGTATGCTTATATGAAAGTAAATTCAACAATAACAATGGCAACAGCTACAATTATGGTCAGTAGATGTTGTCAACAAATGGATTACAATTAGCTTACATAATATAATCACCTATTAACCTGTTTAACTAATTAACATTTGTATTTCTGCCTAACAAAGCTGTAATCATTGTGTTAATGATGAAAAGGGAAAAGTTGAAGCCTAAGTGTGTTGGTAAATAAAACATATTTAATCTGTAAATCTATTCGTAAATCGTGTTAGAAGCAAATTAGCTTATCCATTGTAAACAGCAATTATAATTACAATTAGAATCTAAAATTGGTTGCAAAAATACATCGGAATATGAAGGTTCCTTGGAGATTGAATTGAAAATTTTACCCAATTTTTAGTCATTTTTGTTTGCAGTTGAATTGGCTTTTGATTGTTACTTCATGAAATGTTTAACATTTTATTTTAAACTTGGAAATATTCAAATGCTTTTGACAGTTACAAGCTTTTTTATTACACAAATGACATCATTATTAAATCATGATAATAATTATAATTACCATCTTCTTATTGCTCAAGATGAAGTTAATTCATTTAACTCTCTTCAATTACAACAACTTTGCAATTGAGTTTTTTTCCCGTTCACTTTTGCTTTGTTTTTTGCTCTTCTTCCCATGAATCAAATGATTGAATGAGAAAAGGCAATATTTTGTTGGATAATCAATGTTGCTTGTTGATCAACTATTTTCATGATGATTCAATTTATTCATCTCTTGATAGTATCAAAAAACATCTTGAAATGTTTACTTCCATTTGACTAATCAAGAGTCAAGAGTGACTTTGAATCACTGAAAGCTCATCCCAGTCACCTTTGGTGCCATGGAACACGGTTGAAGGAAACTCTGTAAATTGATTTGAACCAAAAGGTTCATCAAAACATAAAATACCTTCGAATCTTTGTCTCTTATAAAAGATCAGTTGATCAGCTTTTCAACCAATTTTCTGGATTAATTTCAATGGTTAAGCTGCTTACATTGGAGGAGAGAGTTGAGTGTTGAATTGTTCATTTAACTGTTTTAAGGTGAGAAAATTTAGAGTTGATTAACATGGAATGATCCGGATTTCCGTCTAAATCTGAAGACGAAGGTTAGACTCAAAGGATGCAGAAATGATATCAATGAGGTTAACATCCTAACCTAGTGAATTGAAGATTAAACTGAATAAACTCTGAAGATCATAACCACAAAGAAACCATTGATGGTTAAATCCGGTCATGAAGTCAATGACAATTTAAATCAATAATTTTCAACCAAAAGCTTGGATTGAGATGCAAAGTAACAAAATGACTCTCAATCATAACAATCAATTTTGATTGACGATTAATTTCAACTCTTATTGAGACCAAAGATCGATTAATATCAAGACAATATCAAGATTGCTTGAGATGATAAAACATTTAACCCAATTTCAACCAGAATTTACTCTTATCCTTAAAACCCAAAGACTTAACATGGAAACCAGAGATTAACCCAAAATTGAAAGCAACTGTTAATGTTAACTGTTTAACCTTTAGTTGATTAAAGGTCAACTTTCTCTAATAAAGCAATTAATCCAATTGAGTATAATTTAGATTAGATTTACTCTGGAAATTCACTTTCAATGTTATTCCGTAATGATAATCATAACTCATTAAAGTCTTGAATCTTGGAAATTATTTTTGCATGGGATTTTTGATTTAAACTTGAACTTGAATTGAACTTTGAAGGGTTTAATCAATCTGAATTAATTAGATGGAAAATGATTACAATTAACTTTAGTTTTGTGCAATTGAAGGGGAAAAGTGAAGATTAATTTAAAGAGTAATTTGTTTCTTTTCACAATTAGTATTTAACTATTAAGATTGACTAACGTGATTGTTTTACCTTGATTAGGTATTAATACCTTTAAATGGTATTTTATTGATAAAACTCACGAACTCGGTCAGAACTGAATCACAATTGAACGACAATTAAAAAGACACACAACAAATGATCGTCTTTTCTATTCTTTTGTTTCTCTTTTTGTCAAATTAAATCAACTTAAATTGTAAATGATGAAAAGAGAAGCCGTTAAATTGTCGCTTTCATGGACTATTAGCGGCCATTGATGCATTCACTATTGATTGGTAATTTAAATTGTCAATAAAAGATTAGATTAACAAATTTAGTCAAAACTAAAATTCATAATTCATTGAAAAACGTTATTTATTGTGAAATGTATTTCAAGTCTGTCAAGTTGATCGTAAATCTAATGCGAAATGAAACCAAATTTGAGTCAAAATTTTAAATCAATCACAATTAGCTTTTTAATCATTCAAAGTCTCATCTTTCAAATTAAACTGACAATTTGATATTTTAATTTCAAATTAAGATTTAGTCTTTGATTTACTTTTACTTTTAGCTCATGTATTGGCTTGTGTTTTGGAGGAATCTGGTTTTCTGGTTTATTTTGGGTAACTCTGGTTTAGAGTTGAATTTGGGTTTTGTTTTATCTTTTTGTATCGATTTCATGTTTTTGATTCGATTAGTTGATTGTCTTAATTTGAGACTACAATTTGAATGGTTAATCTGATTTAAATCTTGATCGTCTTGGATGTGTTTTAATCTAACCCGGAATTGAGCTTTTCAGTGATGAACGTCAAGTTTGACTTGAAACATTATCTTATAATTAACTTTGATTTAGTTTAAGGATAACAAACTAATTGTTAATCACTTCTCATCCTTTTTCATCAGTTAACTGAGCAACTAATTATTGCATTTGATTAAAATTGAAATCATGTTTATCTCGTCTTTACACAATTGAATGTTAAATTCTTGGTTATTGCTACTCCCCTTAAAATTAACAAAGATACTTTGCTTTCAGAAGGAAATACCATTGAAGATGTTTGATAAACTGGAACAATTATAATCAAGTTTAAGTTCAATTTTAATTGTTCATTCATTTCTCTTTAACCTCATTACAGGTCAGAGAATAGCCAAAATCCCAACGGAAAATGGTCAATGTAAAGAGCAAATGAAACATTCAAAGTTGCTTTGAAACGGAAAATGGTTAGAGTTGAGACTCAAAAAGTGAATTTAGATGTTGATAGAGTTTAAAAGAGAAACAAATTTTAACCATTTAGAGAATTAAATTTTATATTATTGATTAGATCCAATTACACCAAATTGCTTTTCTCTTAGTTTATGGCCTTATTTTTTCCTAATTGCTTGATTCCCGGTTGAGTTTCTCCGTATTCAGTTTTTAACTTAAATTCCGGGTCTTGAGTCAGCAACTCAAGTTTAATTCATGAGAAAAATTTCAGGATAGTCAGCAACTTGCAAGTTCCTTATGATTTAATATACTCAGATTTAGTATACAAAATATATCATCATCTTAGGTAGGTTTATTCATTTAAAAGGTATAATCTCAGAAAAAGTGATTTGTATTTTTGCCTTTTCTGGTTGTATTTTGTTCATTGATTTTTGTATTGATTGTCTGAATAGCTTCACTCGCTTCAATTTTCTGTTGGATGTTCTGTTCAGTTGATTGATGAAATTACCAGATGTCTAAGGTTCAAATTTTACTTTAATCACAGTCAAAGAAAATTAGTTGATTCCAATTGATTGAATCAAATTAGTAACACTATTAAAAGAGCAAAATTAGTGATTATATAACTTATCCTACCATCTATCGGTTATTTTTCAACCCATTGTTTTAAAAAATAAAAGCTGATTCATTTTTGATTTGTAACGTCTTTTTTAAATTAGCTTTGCAATCTTAATGCATGTAATTACTATTCATCCGTGTTAATTAATTCATTACTGAATATTTAATAATTACTGGATTTACTTATCAATCTGTGTCTTTTTTGAGTTGAGATATTTTACTTGGTGTTTTGAGACCTTTGAAAGTTTGATATTTACTCATAAGTTGTTTCATTGAGTAAGATTTGTTTCCGAAAAATCTTCATTTCTACAAAGAGGTTTGGTTTAAAGATATTTTCCCTTGGTGTTTTTATTCGATTACTCATTCAAATATTTCAGTAATATTTACACTCCCTCCCAAAGGGCAACTGTTGGTCAGATGAGGATTGTTGACCGGTAAAAAGGAGAGGCTGGATAAAGAGAGGAGGAAAAGCCAGTAGAGTACACTTATCGTTCAATCTTGTATTTGATTAAAATTTGGTTTGTTTTACCCCATTTGGATATACTTTTGGAGATGAAAGTAGGAAAAAGATAAACTTAAAAGCCAGACAGAGGAACAATAATTGGTAGAGAAATTCACTCGTCAGTTACAGAAGCGGAAGCATATTTAAAGATCCGATTTCCCTTTGAACCGTTACTCACTGTCTTTATATTCTGTATGCATTGTAATTTGATTACAATAGAAGAATGGTCTAGGACTTAATCATCAAACAAGATTTACTCTGTGATCAGCCGTTTAAGAGCAGATAATATTGAAAAGATCAGTCACTTTCTTTCTCCCTTTGGATTTTGATTAAATAATCGACTACAGCATTATAGTTTTTCTCGATGGATTGAAACATCAATAATGGATTCGAGATAGGGCTTATCAAGCTGATCATTGAATATATCATGAGTAAAGCTAAGAAATCAACAAATAGAAAATTTCCATTTTCTATGTTTATGTCAAATATAATCAGTACCAACTGTTATACCTGTTAAACAATAGAGTTGAGCTGTTAGACCAAAAATGTTGAACAATGTTGGACTAAATTTCAAGCTAGGCGATTTCCATATCCCTTTCTCAAAAGATTTTCAAGAAAAAAATGACTTAAATTTATTTGATTTGTCAGAAGCGACTATTTCTTGAGCCACTTGGAGTTGCTGGGAAAATATAAAATGACAGCGTAATTTGGCGGTGCTAATCTCCGTACTCACTTAAAGTGATCAATTCTGTTCGAGTGATTGATTAAATTATGATATTTCATGGCGAATTTACAATGTATGAAAAATTATTGGCTGAAGCACTTTTATATATCATTAAGGTAGGGTAGATCATTTATCATCTTTTATCATCATCAAAATAAGGTAGATTTATGTATTTCATGGCAAAGGGTTAATTTTTTACAAGCGTTAATGGTCAGTTTTTACGATCTAAATCAGGATTTTGAAAAATCTGTTTAATTTTTACTTTCATGTTGAATCCAAGGAAATATTTACAATTTTTAAAAAACTTTTTACAAGGCGCCACCACTGAAGTTGCAATAACCTCCATAGCTCGGTGTTTCCCTCTGGTGGAGGTTATAAAAGTTATTTTTTATTTTTTCTGCATTTACTGAATCATTTTTGACATACGACAGCTTTTTTGTTTTAATTCAAATTTTTAATTGTTCTGTGTTTGGACTTCATTCATTTTAGACAAAACTGTTTTTATCAATATTATCATCATTCGACACTTCCTTATCACTTTGATTTTTAAATCAAGTCTTTAGTGTTTACTCTTTACTTTTATTTTGGTGAGTTCCTGTGTCTTTCCATTTTGGTTTAGGATCTCTTCTCACAATCATGGCTGAATTAGAGAATTCATTTGAAAAAATTGAAGATGTTGATCCAGCAGCTGATTTCATTGCTCGTGAACAAAATGTTTTAGCTGAAATCGGCAATGATATTGAATTCAAAAATGAGATGAATCATGTTAATCAAGAGAATGGAGAGAATGGAGAAGACCCTGATCTTGGTTCTACTGCTTTACCTGCCGATATCTCAAACTCTATTCCAGCTAGCAATTCCACCAGTAACGGACTCAGCAACCAAGTTAACGGTGATAAGGAACCTATTAAAGAACCAGAAAAGATCAGAAAATGGAGAGAGGAACAGCAAAATATGTTGAAACAAAAGGATGAAGAGGAGATCAAGAAAAAAAAGGAACTCGCTGAGCAAGCAAAGAAGGAATTAGAGGAATGGTACTCTCGTTATGAAGAGCAATTAAATAAATCAAAAGTAATCAATAGGTAAGTCTGGTCAACTCATTTACAAAATATTTATAATTCCCCGGTTTTTGGCAATCATTCGGTTTAACCTAACTAACATTCTAATCTCTCTGTCTGACATCGATTTCTTTCATCTTATGCTGCCTACTTAAGGGAGGCTTGCAAGTAGGTATCCTTTAACATATTAACTTGAAACCATTAATCAATTAGCTTTTATGATTTTTATTAAATACTACTTGACATACAGTTAATTTATTGTTTCTTTACTCTCCTTGGATGATAATAGGAATGCTGAAAAAGAGTGGATCGCTGAAAGAGATGCTGAATCACCTGGACAAGATTGGGAAAAAATTGCTCGGATGTGTGATTTCAATCCCAAAGCATCTCGTAACTCAAAAGATACATCAAGAATGAGATCGATTTTACTTCAATTGAAGCAACAACAAGCTCAAGAAAAATCATCTTGAATCATCTTCCTTTTTATACGTTTATTATTACAATGAGTGATTGATTTGAATCTTCATCATCTTGCTGTGTTTACCTCTAATTTATCACAGACAAAATACCTACCAGAAAGTAAAAACTATATCATTTCAGAGTGTCTTATCTCAAGACCACAGAAGTCTACTAATAGTGTAATACCACAACAATCGACATTTCATCTGATAGAATCACTTGTAACTATAAATCTGTGTTCAACGCATTCCTGCAATTATTTACATCACCATGATTATATCATCATTTTGGCAGAAACTGGCTAATAAGAAAATGCCATTCTGAATCACCCAACCAACTAATGAACTGAGAAGTTTTGTTTGAGTAAAAAAAACTAGTGGACCTAGTTCATTAACATAAGCAGTATTTCAATTGACGTGAGATGTTTCAGTGAATAGACTACTTTTTACTGTAACTAGGTTTAACCCTCTAAAGATGAAATCTTCGTTTTCGAATTTAAACGTTAACTACGATAAAATGTCTTTGATATTTCTAATCAAATTTTTCTTCCTTTCTGATCTGAGATTTTTGCTTTTATGAAAACATTTTGGGTTTATCCTTTTCCAAGATATTGTCAGTAATGTGATACCTCATCACTATGTAAACAGAAGTCATTTAATTGATTGAATAAAACAATGTCAGGAAAAAACAGATTTTACATTATTACTATTAAATATTTATCGTGCTTCATTTTTTGTGTTATCAGATCAGATCATGACATGGATATGTGTCGTTGGAACATTTGTTTTTCATACGATAGTGTCATAAATATTTTAATTAAATGAATACTGATGAATCCCAAATCAATTTATCAAGGTTTCAATGTTAACATTTCACATTTTTATGGTTTGAAATGGTCAATAACCCCACCATGGTCGTTCAATGATACCAGAATGAATCCAGCTTTCAGTGTCGAATGATGTTTTGCTTCCAAGCTTGGACCCGATGTAAGTGTAACCGTTGATGTGATCTATTTGATGAATTTGAAAAGGATGATAACAAGTATTTATTTTGAAACAATTCAAAATGGCGTGTTTTAAAATTTTGAGCATCTCAACAAGAACATGTTTAAATGTATTTGTGATTAATTGAAATGGTTAAGATATCAAATTAACCTCCTCTTTGAATGCTCATTGGACCACATGGATTCTGTTGAAACGACAGCCTGAAACCTCTACCAACGTTCCGTGAGTCACTGACAAAACGAGCAATGAATGGTCCTGTACCAGTATCTGATTTGTAAAAAGATAGGTTTCATTAGTACTTCAAGGAAAATAATTATTTTGATGATTCAGAAACTGGAGGAAACCAGAGTTATTGAGTTATTAAAGAAATTTGTCTCTAATTTAAACCAGTTTGTGGAGGTAATTACGATTATTTAAACTGAATGTGGTGAGAACTCGGTTTAATATAACTTACCGACGACTGGAGCATCTTGATTTGCATTCTGATTGATTCCCAAAAGATTGAGTCGACTTCCACAAAATCTTACTCCATTCAATTGAATGTAATCATATGCACAACGTATCAGTCCAGCTCCAGCAACAGATTGATCAAATGTTGGTGAATTATCTAGAAAAGCAAAAATTTCATTATTTTTACGATCCTTTTTAAAAAGTGAATCGGTGGATTTGCTTGAATTTACTGAGATCCAACCACAATTTAATGAACGAAAGTTGATTAAAATTCTGAAAAAACTGACAAACTTACTTGGACCAATATTAACGATCTCAAAAGGTGTGAATGTACTATTGACACTGTACGATTGGGTACAAAAGCCATTCTCTTTTCTGAAACAAATGGCATAATCCAGTCCATTTAGATATGTTGCATCAAGAATTCCCTGAGATTGTCCTGAAGATGGGTTTGTACTTGAAAAATCTTGAAACTGTGAGGTTTCATAATTGAAACTGGAGAAGGCACCGGATGGACCTGTGTAGTATTGTAAGCAATTGGACGGAGCTTTGGAAGGATTTGTACATTCGATTTGAGTAATTTGAATATTCCATCTTCTATAACCAGGACCATTGGTGATGACTCTGAAAATGAATGGACCTTGAGCACCATCAACATCCATGTACACTGAATAAAATAGATTGGAAGAAATAAAATCCAATTTATAAAAAGCGAGTAAACAATACAGAGCAATGGCTCAGCATATCAGAGCTAAAAACTGAATGATTATTGATGATTGCTGTTTTGTAATCATTGAATCCAATTGATTTAAGAGACTCAATGCTAATGGAATCAGAACAAGTAAATCAAATGGCTTGATGAAAATTGTCTTAATTAGTTGAGTCTTGTCTCATTGTCTTAATAATTGATGCCGGAGTAATGTTTGTGTTTGAAATTTTTGATACTCACTGTGAGTCCCAGAGTTACGGCCACATATTGGAGGTACAAATGAGTTTGAATTTTGTCCTGAAACCACGAATCTATCCACATCACAATTTCCCATGACAGGACGATTAATTTCAAAATCAACAAAATCCAAACGCAATTGACAAATCTTGAAGAGTGATGCTGCTCTATTCACGGTTAAAGTACATGATGTAGTCCCATTATAAGGCGATGGATATGCTGGGTTAGTGAAATAGGTACTGTTCATGGCAGAAACAGCATCACAGGTTCGTGGAACTAAATAGAAAGCAAGTAAAATATGAAAGTATTACAATCAGAATCAGTGTTGATATCATTTTAAAAGCTCATCGTGAAAACTCGTTATACTCACAAACACAGCAAACATTAGAGACACCACATTTTCCGATAGCAACACCACCGAGGGTTCGACATGAAATTGATGAATAACAAGTTCCCATCATAGATGATGTTGTAGCACTTGGTGTACCAGGAATCAGTGAGGTAACTGTACATGCTGGTCCAGCAAAACCAATGAAACACAAGTGAGGCTCTGAAAAATAAACAGTTTAAGGGACATTAATATTAACACTATTTTGGCTTTTAGGTTGAAAATAACAGAATCAACAAATTCATACCAATTTGTATCAATAGGAAAAGAAGAGAATATATATTAATCCGAATCAATGGTGAATTGGTCATATTATAACTCTATTTACTGTCCACTATTAACCCAAAAATAAAATCTGTAAAACTGTTAACACTGGTAAAAGGCCTCAAACATTTTGTTGATTTGGCCTGATGATTGCAAATTTTGAGTTGTACATAAATGAAGATTAATGATGATAAAGGTGAAGATTAAGATGAATGTCTTTAACTGTTTGGAGTAAGTAAATCGCGAAAATGGATGAATTGGGTTCTAATTTGGTAATACAAGGTGTTAAAGAGCCGTAAGACTTTTCACAATTTTTAGATTATCAAAGGGCATTGACGGATGAAGTGATGAACAGAATCATTTTGGTGGAAATAAGGCCAAAAGTTAGGATGAGTGATAATCATCCTTTCATTGTTACACTTGTTTATGGTGATAATGATGATGAAAATTTAAAGATGAGGAAGATGATAGTTAATTCTGTGGAAACTGGAAAACATAAGAAACAAAAATATAAAAAAAATCATCAATTGTTACATTTAGTGTAAAAAAGGCGCTTATATATTCATAAACAATGAAGTGATCAACAAAAGGCAATGACATGATTCAAATAGGCTTAGAGAGGTGCAGAAATAGCAGCAGAGTTATTTTTAATGCTAAATGATTTGGTTTGATGAACTAGGATCACGTATTATTATTGACCAAATTGTGTTAAATTTACTGCCATTATTTTTCAAAGATCAACTCCACCGAGACTAATTAGACTTGTAACAACAACTTAATCATTAGCCTAATTCCATAAAAGAGTTTCAATTTTACCCATTTTTTGTAGCCAAACAAAGTGACCATTTTATTGTTTACCAGTGACGATCAGCTGAAAGCGTAGTCTGAGTCTGTGTTTTATGTTTCGAAAGTTTATCGTCGGTTCTTTGTGGGAAGCAACAGTCAGTTTATGAAGATGGATATTGTGAGCAGAGTTGAGTAGACGGGAATCATTCGAGATATTTGATCTACAATTTAGATTCGATCACTTGGTGAATGTATTTTCAAGTCAAATCATTTTAAGCATTTAGAGACAAAATCATTGTTTTTGTCTTACCATCAAGTACAGGAGTCAAGTTTTCTGGGTTTGAAATGTATTATTTTTGACTGGAAAATTCAATCTTAAAATGTTCATAGTAATGCTGAGATTCCTTTCAAAGTCAGATTCAACTGAAGCCTTATAGTGACTCTAAATTTTGATTTTTCAATTTCGAAAACACAGAAAACCCAAATTTGAAAATTTTCAAGAAATCACTATTTTAGCTTATTACATGTCGTATTGCTTCTTGAAAAGTTCATTTTTAGTCGATTCAGACAAATTTAAGATAAATATTATTTTTTTATTAAATATTTATCGTGCTTCACTTTTTATGTTATCAATTTTAATATTAATAATACATATAATACATTTATAATGTATATTAATAATTCAGTGTGTAGATACAGCAATGTTAAAGCCTTCAAATAGACTTTAATGTGAAATTATTCGTGTATATCAATTGATGGGCAAAGTAAGACAGTTGCATCCCAGTATTAAACAAAACTCCAAAATGTAATTTAATAAAATTCTGATCAGATTATGACATGTATTGAACATGTAGTTGGAACAATGTTGAAAATTTGTTTTGTATTCGGTAGTGTCGCAAATATTTTGATGAAATAAACGTGAATCCCAAATCAGTTTATCAATTTATCAATGTTTCAATGTTAACATTTCACTTTTGTATGGCTTGAAATTATCAATAACCCAGCCATGATCGTTGAAAGATATCATAATCAATCCAGTCTTCAGTTCCGAATGATGTTTTGCTTTCAATCTCAGGCTTGGACTCGCTGTAAGTATAACCGTTGATGGTCCTCTTTTTGTTTAAGCATGAATCCATAGCCGACCGCTAAGATAATCATTACTAGGTAAATGATGAAGATTGGTGGATTGAATGTTGGACCAAATAGAGATACAAAATTGAGGAACAAAAATATGGTGGCGTAAGTATAAAGGCATCGACGATTCTCCATGATTGCACCAATAACACCTAACATATGGAGGGCAATAAACATCATTAGAGTGAAGGCGACCATGTACATCGGCAGTCTTGTGTATAATCGAGTGATCACAGTACCATTGATTGAATATGGTTCCATTTCTTTTTGTCCTTCATCGTAAACATAGAAACCAAAGACAACAGTTCTTTGGATGATCCGTCCAAGATTAAAAACAACTAAACATAATTTAGCTGTGAAATAAGCGTGAGCTGTTTCACCCATTTTAATCAACAAATCTCCGTTATTTTTTATGAATATTATTCTTAAACATATCAAACAGATATGTTAATAAACAAATTAACAAGACGAAAAATTTTTCTGGCTTCGAACTTGTTTGTTTTCATTTTAAGCATTGAAATTGCCATAACTTTCTATGAGCATGACTGCTCTGACATTGCCAGTCAAAATTGGAATCACTCAGATGATTCAGGTTGAATAACTTTGGAGACATTTGACAGGTTTAACACATGTAACTATAAGTTGTTATTTGCTCATCATTCAAACTAGAAATTCCTGGTCACTGAGATAATAACAATCAATAGATTTACAATTCCAAAACATGAAAAGCTAAAAAGCTAATAAAGTTTATTATATCGAGGTCCAGATGTCGCCCCTTTTCACCTTTCATTTTATTTTGCCCTTTATGTCATTTCTAGGATAACAGATGGCGTTTTAAAAGCAAAGTTTGCTCAATTTACTTTAATTGCAACAAAATGATGAATTTTTAGGTCTTGGCAATTAATATTCAAACTAACATCGATGTTACAGTTCCTAGTGCTATTAATGTTAATAGAAGACAATCACAGAAGGAAAGAAGCTCTAAACAGCAGACAAATAATCAAGAATTTAAGTTTTACTCGAAGCTGGACTGTTAAATTAATTTCTACCTATTTAATGCACAATAATCACTTACAATCATTTACAATTCAACAACAAAAACAGTTTGAATAACAAACCAACAGTTTAATATTAAGCTAAGCTTTTTTGAGTTGTTTGCTAACAATAACTAACAATTATATTCAATCGTAAACCTTTGAAACTGAAGATTCTTCAAGGTTGAAACATTTAAAACAATGAAACCCATAAAACATTTAATGCTTTTCTGGTTAGTTAATGCTAGCGATTAGTTTCAGATGAAAATGGTGATTGTCAGGCAAATTAGTTTAAAAAACGATCAATCATTTTATCCGATGACCGATGATAAACAACAAAAGATTACAGTTAATAAAGAAGTAACGGAAAAGCAAACCAACAGTTAACGTCCATTTTGTGGTGAATTTGCTTCTTTTATTACCAAAAATGACACCCAAAGAAAGGACATTATACTTTAATATAATAAGATCAAATGTATTCACTAGCTAAATCAAAAATGGGTTTAATTGTGGAACAAGAAGATTGATAAAATTTGTCTTTGGGCTTTACAAACAATTGATGTTTGCTTAGTTTGATGGCCCTAAGGATGGTGATTAAAGATGAGTTAATGATGTTTAACAAGTAGTAACCAATAGTTGTGATTAATTCCCATTATCCAATGTAACTGTGATTGGATTAGTGAAAATGTAACCATTTAACTTACACATTAACCAAAATCGTCTGCTAAAGTGAACCTTTGCGCAGCAACAAAACAAATCAGGCGAATGGCTCTGAACATGACCAAGCCATGTTTTTAGACTTTTTTTGTGTTCAATTCTATGGATATCCTCATCATCTTTTCCTCTCCGTGTTGTCCTCCTTTCCTTTTCTTCTTGACTCAACATCATCATCATCATCATCCTCATCTTTACTGTTTATTATAAGAAGAGAAAACGAGTGAGAAAAAGGAAGACAGGGAAGAAAGAGAGGAAAAAAAAGGTGAGCAAGATCCTGAGAATGAGTAACACTTCAACCAACAGACAATCAAACACACAACACAGAAGGCATATTGTGATACTCAAATGTTTTCCCTTTTTCTAGTCAACATTTCTAATCATCATCATTATCCAAGTGTTTTACAGTTAATTATTATTTTTTGCTGTCATTCGCTTCTTCTCCCAATTACACTTTGTATTGGGTTAAATGATCAACACTGCTCGAAACAGCTTTCATTCAATTCAACAATGTCACTTTCCTAAAATAACAAAATCATCATTTCTATTTCAACCATCATAATCATCATAATTATCTTCATCATCAACATTATCCTACTCATCAACATAATTATTTGGTAAACAACTATAACAGTTAATGTACCGATCTGGTTTCATCATGTGTTTACTGTCCTATGTTATTTGGTGTCTCTTTTGATCTCTACCTTTTTATACCATTCACCTAATACTTTTCAGTGATTCAATTTTGTTCGTAATGTGATTTTGTAAAATGATGATTGTTAGAAGAACGGAAATGAAAGAATCTTGATTAATTAGTGATTGTAATTGTAAACACCTTTAACTGGCTCTAATCACCAACAACTACCGTGAATACCAACAGTGACCATCAATAGACCTTCAATTTTACTCTTTTCCTTTATATCAACGTTGTCTTCTGTTGTCAACTCAATTGGTGATTAAAATTAAAACTTTGATTGGTCAATTTACTGTGCTACCTCATTAGTTAACCATTTAAACAATTCAATTACAGTTGAAAAGAGTTTATTCAAAAGGCTTACCTATTGCTCTTGGTATACAAGTTACCAGAATGATTTTCAAACCATGAGAGTTTTTTATGGTTTCTTCAAACTGCTCCATTCAATTTTGTGATCATCTTAACTTATCTTCAACTCAATTTAATCTATCTTATAAATCTTCATCATGCATCTTCTTCCTGCTTCTCTGCTTTCATATGGTTACTAATTCATCTGAGAATCTCTTTTGGTTACCCAGATCGATCATTTTTCTGGTTTTATTTCCTCTAAATAATATAAATCAATGAAGTCTCCCAAAGTACATGTTATATAATACGAAAAGTAAAAGCCAAATTTGTTACAACAACCAAAATAGAGTTCCTTCATGTTTGAAATGTTTTGTAAAACAAATTAATGTATATCTAATATGTAAATATTAATAGTGATATTTTTCATATGTGATGCCGGTGTATGCTATTAACCACGATCACAGTCACCATTTTATAAATGCCAGGTATTATTGTGTTCAAAAGACGTTGGAGTATTGGCTCTGATGATCTTATTGTACCTGCTACAGTACTCTTCATTGTACACACTATTTGGTAAATATTTTAATGTACATTTATCTAAATCAATTGCGTGTAAACAAACAATTGACTAGATATGCAAATGTAAACCATTAACTGTATAATTAATCCATTTTTATCTCTTTTTTGTTTCCCTCTTTTCCATTTCAATCAGGCTAATCGTTCTCTCATTGATTTTGGTGTCTGGCGAGAAGAAGGAATGGCGATTACAATGTATGATCGATCTCCACGAGCACATAGTTGGCTATGCCATTATCCTAATTGGCTGCCTAATAGTGGAACTATTCATAGCCTGGGTCAGTCTAAGAGGAACCATTTTGGAAACCGAACCAAGATCTTCCATGCAGTATCTACTTTATGTAAGACTGGGTATGACTTTTGACTTTTTACTTTCACATTATTCTGTTCACTCATCTGTTTATTATTTATTTTTTTCCCTTCTACTCTTTTTTTTCACCATTTACCATCCTTGATCCTGGCATTATTTAAAGCTCATAGACTCATGATAGGTTTAATCTGAGTTGCCGGTTTTTTTGTTGCTCCTATCATGCTATTTTCATCTTCTGTCATAACAACCCAAAAGGTGCATCAATTTTGATACTGTTGCTGCTGCTGCTGCTTACAAACTATGATAGTCTCCATTATTTAGTTTACACCAGGATAAAAAAAACTTTACAAGCCATTTAATCCTCTGTGATTATTTTCCAAGTTTTAAATTACATTCTAAATTAAGCCGCTCTTCAACCTTTTCAGCTATCACTGAGAAAGAGTGGCAAAGGAACCATGTCATAAAGATTAAGGTGAAAAACCAAGTGAAGTGCTAATGAACCAGTATACACCTTTTTTCAGGGTTGAATGTTACCTTGCCTGATGAGATCTTGAACATTTTCCTGCCATTTTTACATTTTCTTGTAACCTTAGTTCAATTCAGAATAATTTATGTTTACCAATTAACTAACAATTTGCGCAAATTATTGAACCATTGAATGAAAGTAAATTGCTGTTTAGATACATTACTCTTTACCCAAAAAAAGCAATTCTCATTGATTTCGATCATTTTATCTTCTCATTTTAATCTTGTCATTTTAATTGTTTCTCCAAATGATTAAAATCTATTTGCATCATTTTACTGTTAACTCAAACCCTTTCGTTGAGATAACACTGAAATTGCATCGCTATTCAGTTTGCCATCTTTTTCATTTCACCAAGGTTATCTAAACTATTGGCAACTATTTTCACCCAATTGCTTAATTATTTTACATTCATTTTACTTTTTCATTTGCATTTCTTTCAATTATCCAGTAAACTAAATCATTCCTGGATCACGATTTAATAAGTTGAATATAACAAAATCTGTTGCTTGTATATTTGAAACCAGAAAAAGCAACAACTCATTAGCAACCAGAAAAAGTAAATTACATTGTTTTTGGTAAACTTACATTCAGTATTTCTGTGTTCATCTTCTTCCTCTTCTTCTTCTTGACTGATTTGTGCAAAGGTCGACCAGAATTCTAATGAAAACTCTTTTCTCCATGAAAGACAAAAAGACGAGAAGCAAAATCTCTCAGACAATTCAGTCTACCATGAAAATGTTCATGCAATCTAAACACTTCCTATCAACTGTAAAAACAATCTTACCTTCCATTCAATCCACCGATAATGAACAAAAATTGCAATTATTATTACTGATTACAAAAGATTTGAAGAAAAACACAGAATCTTTCAGATTTCTCTATTTACAGATTCTGTCAATAATTTTGCAAACTGATTTCCTTTCCAAATTGCTTACAAAATTACCTGAAAAGTTGCTTAATATGTTGAACAATTATCTTGAAAGTTTGCTTTTGTTTTCTTGATAACACTTTGACTCTGTCCAAATGAACCCGGAAATTTGAGTTTCCCCAGAAAAGGTCAAAAGTCAATACTTTTTGCTTATATTATTTGCACTATTGTAGTTACACTTGAGCAAATCTCTTAACTCAACTCATATTATTCCTTTCCATTCTTGTGTAAGCAAAAGTTCCAAGAACAATTCAACTTGAATTGTTGTTGTTTTGTTGATTCAGTTTTTTCTCCATCTTTTCTTCGTTCTTCACTAAAACCTTAAGAAGCAAAATTGATAATAATAAGCATTTTATTCATATTCAGGGAGAAAAAAGTGAACAAACAAAACTGTTCCATTATTGACATTTACATTGCATTTCTTGTTCAATTTTGAAATATTTCTTGTTCAACTCTCAATATTTTCCCTGTTGTTATCCTGTAGAAGTTCAATTGAATTGTCATTATTTTGCAACTTGTCATAATCAAATTGATTGGTAACCAAATTTACTAATATTTGTGATCATTAATCATTTGATCATTTCATTGTGCAAACCTATTAGTCTCAACTCTTTGAAACATTGAACTATTTTCAGCTTGACTTTCAGTGATTTGTCATGATTCATAATAATTTTTACTTGACAACCAAACACACAAAACACAACATTTACATTATCACTGATTATTCCAGCGATAATTATCTTTACTCTTAATCAACTGAAATCGTCAATTTGCTCAATTGATTAACATTTCAATTGAAGCTCTGGGTTTGTCTCAAATGATTACACATTCAACCATAATTGCATCCAAACAGTTAGATTTGAAATTACTAACCATTAAACTGGTTAACATTAAGGTTCAAATTAAACCCAAATCTTATCATTCATTTAAAATCTTAAACCTCTTTTGATTATAATTATGTAAATAGGTTTGTCTCAATGAAAATGTTGATTGTCATGATTGGTAAACCTATCGATGTGAAGACTCAACAATTTGTTAATTACATCTCTACAGATGTGATAAGCTTGAACATGATTAATTAATGCTACTTGATTCTGGAAAAGCTGAAACTTGAAGAATAGTGAAAAGTGAAAAATATATTTCCATGTAAACTGGTTAAAAAAAGCTGATCAAGGTGAATTTAATGAAAGCCATGAAAAAGGGTTTTACAAATTAAAGAAATGAATCTTTTGGAAGAAAAATTTCCATTGAAATGTTTTCTTAATCATATTGTTGATGGTAAATTGGTTGACAAAATGTTCATTATTCATGGAGTGATCTGATTGTGAACATTTTCATATAAAACCAACAAATAATGATTATTAATAGATTATTAGATTGAGTTATTGTATGCTTTTCATGTTTATCAATTGAATAGCTTTGCCAAGCAAAAAGCAAGTCAACAATTTCCTTATTAACTTTTGATGTATTAATTATTTCCTTGGTTTCTTCCTCTTCCATTTACATACAAATCTAGTAAATTGATTACTTACAATACTGGAATACAAATTGATTGTTGAAAAACTGGTTCAATTGTCCAAACAAATTGCAAGTGTTTTCACTTTTGATTTACTTGCAGAAAATTTGTTTTCTGGTCTTTTATAGCTTTTTCAAACCTTTTTTTTACCAGCCATTCAACTGTTTCTATTTCAGCCAACAATCAATTTTTAGCTATTGTTAACAATTCTTTAGGGTATCATGAATTTATCATGGAATCAGGAAGAATGTTAAAAGTTAAATAGCTTTCAATCTTGTCTATGTTCACTTCTGAAGACAAGATTGACTACAAAAGTGAAATGATGAAAATGAAACTTGACTTGAATACCAGAAAACGTAACCATTCAATAGCAATAGTGATTTGATTGTTATCCATTAACCAACTTAATTGTTTCTTACATTGACATTTAACAGTTTAACCTTTCTTAATTAACTCAATTTAATCTCATATTCATTTTGTAATATCAATTTAATATAATATTACCAAAGGAAACTAGGAAATTGAACAATTTCATCTTTCTCTTTGCTTTACCAGAATCTCAGTTTCCCTGCTGGTTCTGGGTTGGAATTTTTTTCCCATCGATTTTTGATTATCAAATTGTAATACTTTCACTTTCAATTTTGTCTACTATTAAAATGGATGCTACAAAAGGTTGAGATAAATGTTGTGTTTATAAATTTCATTGACATTAAAGTTATCTCGATCAATCTTGTAAAACCAAATCCTTAACTCATTCATCTTTTTCATCTTTTTTTCATCTTCACTACTCAATTCATCTTTTCTCATCTTCATCAACATCTTTCTCCTTCCTTTTCCTATTTCTGAGATTTCCTTCAATCAATTTTTACTCATTCAACTGAATATTCAACTTTTACACTTTTTCATCTCTTCTTTAACCTAAAATTCATAACCTTTTCTGTCAAATTTTATTCATTTTAAAATAATCACTTTCATCATTTTGATCATATTTTTGCAAACTTTCAATAACATCCAAAACATCATCAGTTAAATTGTTCAACTTTAATCTTTAATATCGATTTACTTGATCAAAGACGATAATTTAATCTATTAGATAATTCAGTTGACATTCAATTTTCATTTCTCATTTTATCCAAAATTAATCGTTCTTTCTCAATAAATTGCTGAAAACCAATTCATCAAAAGACTGTCAAATTGTCGTCTCAAAATTCAATTTAAATTGCATTTGAAGATTGAATCAAAATCCTGATTGTTGCTTTATAATTCAACTAATGATTAACTTTGATTATAATTTTTCTTTCATTTTCTAGGAATTCTTGCCGTTGAAATATTCTGGTTAATAATGGGTATCTTCTGGATCCGTAAACATTACGATACTTGTACTCCTGGTTTCCCTCGAGATGCCATTCTGGTCATTATTGTATGCAATTTTTGTATAATTGCGTCCGTTTTTGTTACCATTTGGTGTACCTTTGATACTGCTGGACGTTCTTGGGTTAAGATGCAGCGTTACCAGAATAGCCTGAAAGATGGTCAAAGTAAATATAGGTACAAGCGATCGGGTAACTCTCATCGTAATTGGCGTCACAGGTTGGTCTGTCCATCATCAATTGTCACACTTTTCACAGATTAATCATGATTATTCTACCGATTGCTTTCATTTTTCAAAATCAAATCCAATTGATGGACAGATTCTTAATCATTGATTGCTAATTGAATGACACTTTTCTTTGCTCGTTTAACCCTGATCTTTCTTTGCACCCATTGGAATCCAATTGATTGCCAAGTAAATTAGTTGACATTTTTTTGCTTAATCATTTAATTTGTACTAATATTAGATGTTGTCATTGCTATTATAGCTTGCCTTCCTCATTAAGGCTTTAAAGGCTTGAGAAATGCTTGACAATTTAATTTACTTGACTTGATGGAAACCAATTTAACAATAATTAACCAATTCACAATTTCCTTTAACTGCTTTCAACCTTTCAACCCATTATTTTTGCTTGTTTAATTTTTATTTTTTTTACCAAAATTCCAATCATTTTTTTCAGTTCTAGGAATACTCCTGACCTTTTATCAGATTTACGAAGGTATTGATTTTTGTTTCATTTCATTTACTTTTAATTTTCATCTTAATTTGATTGTTTTGCCACCTTTATTATAATCAATTGCTTGTGTTATGAATACCTTGTAGACTGTTGAACAGTAATTTTCAAATCTCTTAGAAGGGTTAAGAATCTATTCATTATTTTATGGCAAAAGATTGACCATCTTTTGTTATTGCACTTTTTATGATAATTATCAAGAGATTAATCAATTAGATTTAATCATGATTATAACAATATGCTTTCCATTAATTAATAATTAAAGGTTGATATTTTGAAACTTTCCCTTGCAGAGTAAATGAAAGTTAAGCCTTTTGTACATCATAATTAGGAAATTAAGTTCTTGTTTCCTCGGCTAAGTAACGTTAGTTTTTTCAATATTACATTTGATTAATAATGTAATTATTATCTTAATAGTTAATTATATGAGCTATCAATTCAGGCATAATTTGCTCTTTATTTAAGCCTTGAACCAATCATTTTAAATGGATTTTTAATTGATTTGCTGAAAGCTTGATTCAGCCATTTATTGATTTTTTTGAAAGGCTTACTGATTGTAAATATCACATCTTTTTATACAAATTCAACACTTCTGTTTACCTTCATAATTGAAATGAACAATTAGATAGCAATAATGGAAAGTAATTTCAATTTGAAACTTGAAGGATTGAATCCAATGAACCATCAAAAGTAAACACAAAACAGATACAAGGCTAACCGTTGAAATAAAACAATAGATTTTTAGACTTTTTTCAAGCTGATATTTAAATACTTTCAAGTTGCATTTACAGATTAATCATTTTAAATTGTATTTCAATTACTAATGCTTTGTTTCATCTTTTATTGTTGATCCAGGAAAGCGATGAGACAATATCAGGACAGTTGGAACCGTCGCTGTGAACTTTTATTTTGTTGTCTTGGTAAATCTGATAGGCGTCAGGTAAGAGTTTGATGATTGGCTTTTGAAATTGGTTTTAATGTTTTCTTTTTTTTTCTAGAATTCTTTTGCTGAAATTGCCAAATTATTGTCAGAATTTTTTCGAGACTTGGATGTGGTGCCTTCTGATGTTATCGCAGGTCTTATATTGACTCGGCGACAGCAAAAAAATCAAAGTTCAATTGTAGTCCGTGAATCTGCCAATAAAACGTACCAATTCCTTTCGGGTTTACCCATTACACCGGAGACTCGATTCCTTGATGTAACCCATTACGCAGTTGTCCAAGACATTAAAACACTAATCCATTATAGTCATTATGCCATAGCAGTATATGGCTGGCCTATTTATCTTATGGAAAACAAGGCAATCGGATGTTTCCAGCTTTGTCCCTATTTAAGATGTTCAACCTGCCTTTCATCATCTTCATCATCATATTCATCTTGCTACAATTGTTTCAACTCATTTTGCTGTTGTCCTTGCCTAAACCGTTGCTCACCATCAAAACCATCAACAGACGCCTTTAATAATCGTAAATCATCAACATCATCAGCAACTCCTCAACCTTCAACTTCACCAATACCTGTTGAACCCATAATCATGGGTGACAACTGCTGTGGGTGTAATTATGCTGCCCTCCAAAGGATCTGTCAAACTCACAATCTTGAAATAATTTATGCCACATATCATGTTGAAATTGCTGAACCTCCCTTTTTCGTGGCTCTTGACTATGATAGACGAACCATTGTAATTGCCATTAGAGGAACTCTTTCCCTTCAAGATGTTATGACTGATTTAAATGCGGAAGGTGATTTACTTCCAACCAATCCAAGTCGCGACAATTGGCTTGGACACAAAGGAATGGTTGAAGCAGCTGTATATATTAAGAAAAAGTTGACCGATGAACGAATACTGGAACAAGCCTTAACCCACAATCCACTGAAAGGCACTCACAATTTTTCTCTAGTCTTGGTGGGTCATTCCCTTGGAGCTGGAACTGCGGCTATTTTGGCCATTCTACTTAAAGAAATTTATCCTGATCTAGTCTGTTATGCATTTTCTCCTCCCGGTGGACTCCTCTCTTTACCCGCCGTTGAATATACCAAGCATTTTATTACCTCAGTAGTATTGGGTAAAGATGTTGTTCCTAGGTTAGGTTTACATCAAATGGAAAGCCTTCGGTTTGATTTGATAAATGCCATTAAACAATCAAAAGATCCAAAATGGAAGACAATTGGTTTAAGCTTTTGCTGTTGCACTATTGATCCAGAAACTGATTCATTAAATAGTAAAGAGTCTGATGTTGAATTTGGAAGTAAACAGGAATCGCTTAAATTGGACACTTTATCAATTACAGCCGGTGAAAAGGAACTCTCAGCTCATCCTGACGATTCTTCAATTGCTTTAACTGTTCATCAACCTCTTTATCCTCCTGGAAAAATTATTCATATTGTACGGAATCATCCAAAGAAAAAAGAGTGAGTTTCAATTCCATTCACCTCAACTCTTTTAATAACACTGTTTCCTTCAAAATACATTATCTTTATATTTCCAATAATAATGATAATTCAATGTTTCAATAGATAATTATATTTCTTTTATTTATCGTCTTTTCAGAGCTTCCAAGAACAAAAGTTGGAGGTAAGACAAGAATTATTTTTTCATTTATTTATCACAATAATTTATATTCATCAACATCATTGAAACGTGAGAAAAAGATTGAAAAATTGAACATTCACCTCAAAATCAGCTTGATTATAAAACCATAACATTAAATTAACATACAAAAACACAATATTTAAATGTTCTCAGCAAAATGTGATTACTTTTTAATGAAAAGGTAATGTTTGTGTGAAAAAAGACTAAATTTGTTCATTTAAATTTTAAGAAGCTTATTGATCATCTTTTAATAGGAGTTTCATCGATTTCAATGACAAACTCACCAAAACAGAGCAATAATTGAAATAAGAAATACAAATCTTGTGGTTTATTTTCAATAGCTTTCATTAATTTATTTAATCTGAGAAAAAATAACTAATTTCCAAATGCTATTCCCATCAAGATTGATGGTAAAACATGAGAAATCGACGAGAAAACATTGAACATTCTGTCCAACTCACACTGTGATACATTTGATTTCACTTAAACTCGATTATCATTATTCTGATGGAAGTCAAGTGTTAACACAATTAACTTGGAGTAAAAGAATCTATCAATTTATTTAAACTCTGTTTGTTTCCCAAGCTGAACATGTTAGTTGATTAACTATATCATTGTAAAAGATTGAATGGTTGAAAGCGAAAATAATGTCAATTTGATTGAAATTAACTGCTGTTGATCCAATTATCAGCTTCTTAATACCTTGCTCTCAAAGTTAATTGTTTACCCAACAAAAGACTAAAAGCAAATGATATTTCAACTTGATTGACATTGATATAAAGTTAGTTATTTATCTTGACAATCCTGCAAAGTTAATCACATCTATTGACAGATTACGGTTTGATGGAACCAAAAAAAAACAAGAATCAAACACCGAGTGATTAGCCTGAAGCTGAATAGCTGTTGAAGTTGATTGTTTGTTTCCAATAAATGCGTAAACAGATATCAAAGTAGAGTGAATATGGGATTGGAAAAGGTTGAAATTGAATCTTGATCTATTCTGGGATTAATCTGGTTCACCATTTTTCTATTATAATTTCCATCATTATATCATAATTTGATGAAGTGAAACCAAATGTTTAACAGTTTAATTTGCCTGAATCCAATCAATCCCAGAGGGAACAATCAACTTGACTAGGTTTTCAATCAAAGTTAAAAGCTAATTTTGGCGTTTATTAATCTATTCATTAATAAAAAGGTTGACTGATTCAATTTTAATGATATTTTTCCATAAACTCAAAAGCAATTTCAGCTTTAAGGTATACTTTGGCTTTTTGGTTACATTATAATACATTTACATTATGTATAATAATAATCAAGTGCAACTAATACATTCACAATTAACCTTGGATGCATTCAAGCAGAATCAATTTTTAACCTTTAACCACTCTTTATCCATACTTTATTAGCTATTCCTTGAATCTAAATCACTTTTTCTCTATTTTTATTCAGGAACATTGTTGGTAAAAAGGAAGCCGTTTATCAAGCATTGTGGGTCGATAATACGGAATATGATCAGATAATTATATCGCCAGTAATGATTCAAGATCATATGCCAGACAAAGTGTTGGAAGCACTGGAAAGACTTTTAATCAACACTGGTCCACCCAAGCCGATTCGCCATGTAATGACAAACAATGTTGACTTGATTTCTCGCCCTTTATTAACCTATCCAAGTGGAACCATTACACCTGATTCATTGGATCGAACACCTTCTCATAGATTAGTATTGGAAACATCATTCACCGATTTACAGCCTGTTGGCTTGGACCTTGAAGATCCTAAATTGATTCCTCCCTATTCATGTTCAACTGTTGGTTCCAGTAGATTCACTTCTAGACCAACCCTGTTAACAGCTCTTCGTAAAAGTCGTAAAATTGATTTGATTCGAGACGATTGGATTGGTATGGCTCCTTTAGCGTCACCTGAAGGTCTCAGTGAATCATCCAGTATTTCATCTCGAAGTGCTTTCATTAAAGGTGCAAATGGAGGAGTTGGTGGAACAGATGAAAGGATTAATCTTAATGTTAACTCATTGTCAAATTATTCTGCTCTTGAACGTATTGACCGAGCATCTTTTTACTCTGCTAAACCTTCTGCTTCTTCTGATGGTCAGTCTAATTCAACTAATGGAGAGAAGGAGGTTAAGAAGACCAAGGAAGATGAAAGAAAAGAGGAAAGTAAAGGTTCTCTGGTCTCTTCTTCAGGACCATCAAATGTTTCAAGTGATTGTCAACAAATAACTTCACATACCACTCCATCTACTTCTCCAATTTACATTCCATCACCAACAGGGAGTGGACTTGATCTTGATCCAAATGCTTTGTTTGACTCTTTGATTGCCAAATACGATGACCAGAGAAGACAAAATAAAGCAGAAGATTCTGTTGATCCATCGACAAATGGGTTGGGAGATCATGAAGCTTTCTCATCTGGAGCCTCAGTAAAGTCAACAGATACTGTTGCTTTGAATGACCTTAACCATTCCGAAGGAGATGTGATTCGAGGAGAGGAAAGTGACATAGAAGGTTGCTGTCTGTCTCGAGCTAGTCTTTTAAGTGGCATTCGTGAAACTCGGGTAAACATTGGTGATAATGAAACGTGTTTTTCACCATCAACCAACTATTGTCACAGCTTGAGCAGCATGGATGATTCACAATCATCAAATGAAACTTTACCACCACTGAGACGATCTCATGAAGAGATAAATTTAAATTGTTTAGAGGATGATGTTCAAGTTTTCCGTCAAGAAATTCGCACTCATTCAGCGACAGCTTCTCTCAAATCCAGTGAAACTGATCTTTCACCCAAATCGAGGCTGCTTTTTCAAAAATTGCGAGCCATTGAATCACCAGCTGATGAACTACCTGCCTGTGATGCCTTCCAAGTTTAACTCTAATTTACTAAATAATTAATCAAAATGTTGGACTAATTCAGGACAAATGTATTTTTCATTATTTTCATGAAGAAAGCTAAAGATCAGGACCAAAGAAAATGAGGGAAAAAATGAAACTCAATTCAAGCTCAGATAATTTATTCGCCTAATTTATATTCCATCAATTATATTGATTAATGGAATAGTTCAGAATAATTCAAGTAATCTCACCAACTATTAATACTGGTAATTTTGTCTATATTTAATCCAAAGGAGCTTAATTGATGAAATGTTGGCATAAACAATCAGTTAAATAGTTTTTGTCTTGAATTTATGCTCAGTGTTTTGCATGTTTTTAACGATTGTTGATTGCCAAATAAAAGACTCTGAGAGTTAATAATCGAGTTGATCTTCATCATTCTCATCTTTTACCATAATTTTGATTAACTCAATTGTCTAAAAATAACGTTCAAAATGGAAATGATCTTCAATTTAACTTTCTTTCAAAGAAAACCTTTTCCTCTGAAAATCGGACATTTTGTGATAGTAAACCAATAATCAATGAATAAAATTCTCAATTGACATTATCAAGTAAATCCAATTGATAATTAACTCCAACTGGACCAGCTGATTTGCTTAAACAATTAAAGACAACCAATGTAAATTTTTTTATCCACCAAGTGGATATTTTATCAGCTAACTGTTTCTAGTGAAAGTTAGTTATTAATCAAAATTGATTGCTTATAAAGAAACTAAATTTTCTTCAAATTCAGTTTTTACACCAAACACACTTATAACTAATTAAAGTAATTTTATGTTTTTATTTGCTTTTCTTAAATAATTCAATGCATTCAAATCAAAATCTAGAGCCAATTCAAGTCTTGATTTTTCGATCTCTTCTTTCTCTATCAACCTGAGCAAATTATATGTTTATTAAATCATTTGAGATTCATACTATTGACTATCCTTCAATAAAAATATAATTTACTCATCTATGAGCTGGAATTAAGTATAGTAATTAAAGGTATAAAAATTAAAATATAATGAAGTGACAAAAATTAGAAGCAAGAAGGCATTAAGTGTAAGAAATAAGATTATCTTAACGTTACTTTTTCTTTTTGATAATATCTTATTGTATTTTCGCATCAAATATGATTTTCGTTACAAAATATGATTTATTCCAAAGTCAACATGATATAAAACAAATTGTCAGCAATCTGTAAGTTTTAAAACAAAATAATAAATACAAAGTAGCTGTTAAGCATTGCACCGCTTTAGGACTTGTTTGTTTGAACTGCAAATTTTGAAGCACGTTAAGTGAAGAGCTGAGGTGAAACAGAATCTTCTAAGAGACCAACTGAAAGAATCGCGGTAACCTCTCTACTAGATTTTTTTGCATTGAAATGGACATCGTAAAACTTGTTGCTTTCTTTAACTTCAGATTTTATGAAATCTAAAATTTTGTCCAATGCAATGAAACATTTTTTCTTATGGGCTGGATAATTTTCGTTGAGTATACTGGCTGGAAAAACATCCAATTCGCGAAGATTATAATCCTTATCGAGATCGCCACAGATAAGTGTTTCGATGCCACAAACCAAAGCAGATGCCCACCAATACATATGACGATAATGGTCGATATTGAAATCTTTGTTATCTCCTTTGTACATGTTTGGCACGAGTTTCAGAGCTGCAAAGCTGGCTTGACCAATTGGCTTCTCTACATCATCTTTGCTAATAACAAATTCAGAATTACCTAAGTGCATTATGCGATGTTGACCAATTTCTGAACTGGATACAGTGCTGAGAACGTCCAATTCAGTGTTTGAGTCTGATTCTCTCTCTGCAACTTGTTTAGTTATCTTCTTGATTACTTTGAATCTTGCATAGGCGCGTTTGTTTTTATCAGTATCATTGGAAGACTCTCTTTCTCTCTTTTTTGATGGATCTTCATCGCTCATAAAGAGGAAGATGGTGCCTTTAATTTTGATAGCATTGACGATCCAATCAATTCTAGCGAATGGCGAAAGCAATATGTTTTTCAATACGGAGTTTGAACAGATGAAATCTATCGATGATTTTGGATTGTCCGAAGTTAAGTCATTCATGATTTCCTCATTTGAACGAATCCAGCGAAAGTAATCTGGCCATGTATCTGGAAGTGAACATTTATCAGTTTCAGGATTGAATCCTTCGAGACAATGCATCGGCTCGTTCAATTCAGTCGAGACTAAATATTTCTGTGATGATTTATCAGGTCGATAAACCAGTTGATTCTCTTTGTCATAGAAAGATGAAAAATAACCAATCCTTTTTGGTCCAATAAATTTAACCCCACTTTTTGCGGGTAAAAACTCCAAATCCAGAGCATCCTTTCTGATTCGACCCATTTTTCAAGTTGAAAATTGTTCACAAACGGTAAAATATAAATTGAAATCACAAATTGAAAATTAAAATTACAAGTACACAAACTTTTAAACCAAAATGCATGCAAAAATAAAACACAAAATTTTTCAACTTGTAGAGAACCTGATTTAACCAGTTGACTAACTGTAGTAGAAACTGTAGTGTACACTGTACAATGTACAGTATTTCCTTGCGTTTTTTGCTTTTTTGAAGTGCTGACATCTATGTGAACTACATGGGAAAATAATTAAATTTACATTTCAAACAATTAGTCCACTCCAAAGAGCACTCTAATGACTGCCCCTGAAGTGGAAAGGGTAGAAAGCAAAGAGATAGCAATTAGCTAATATAAATTAATCAAATGGTTACTCAACTATCAGATGTTTGAATCAAGCAATTCAATAAGCTCAAGATGTGCAAAAATAATTTTAACTTACACTAAGTGCGAAGTTACCGCGGAAACGGTCAATTCATATAGCCGATCTTTTTAAGTTAAAATATTTAGGTATTATTTAACGGGAAAAATTGAAAAAAGACTACACTAGAGTACTTCATAACTTGGTAGAATTTCGTGTTGGCGCCACCTATTGGATTGACCATTTTAAAACCATTTTTGTTCAATTATTTAATTATTTTGAAACGAATATCTTAAAATTTAGTAAAAAAAGTTGAATTGGCATGTAAACTTTACTGGAAAATGGGTTTCCTGCAGAATTAATCAGCCTAATCTCCTAATAACTAAAGGTCTTTTTTGTCTATCCAGCTCTTGACTCTCATAAAGACGCGAAAATGTTCTTTTCTATTGAATAATCAAATTATCGTATTTTGACTTATTCTGATTTATTTGACAAGAAATGCTTACTTATTCTAGTAAATTTGACTCACTAATTCAACTTTTTGTACTAAAATTTGAGTAATTTTGGTTGAAACAATTAAAAAACCCCATTAAATGGTTAAATCCAATAGGTGGCGCCAACACGAAATTCTACCAAGTTATGAAGTACTCTAGTGTAAGAAATTTATGAAATCGCGATAAAGCGTGTGAAAAATGGCAGAAATGGCGTCTGAAAAATTTGCTTTGAAAATAGACGAAGCTTTAACCAAAGAGTCGTATTTTGAGATTGATTACTTTATTTCACACAAAATTTTTGCATAAATACCGCATTGCACGTTTATTAAAATAGATTGTAGTGAAAATTATCTTGTCATATTATACTGGCTAAAGGATATGGGTTACCCCTTAACGTTCAGTTGATCAGGGCAAATTCATTCCATCTTTCCAATGGTATGAGTTATGAACATGTAAGTAACACTATCGGGGCAAAAAAATTTTCACACGGAAATTTCATTGAGAAACTCTTTTGTGTTGATCAAAATTATATGACTTTTGAAGTCAGCAGAGAACAAATGATGAATTTATCATCATTAAAATATAATACATTTGCGCGTTTTGCAGGAGACATAGATTATGTTTTCTACCAGCGCAAATATCTGAATACACTTTTAAAAAATTTCAATTTCTTTTTTCCAGAAAATTATGTACAGTTAGAAGAAAAAAATTTAGAAAATTCAAGGAGCAGCTAAATTATTTAGGCATTTTAATTGAAATCGCAGAATTTATTGACAACGATCGCGAAAATCAATATAGAATTCTAGTGAGAAAAAGTGGAAAATCTTATTCATATATTTGCATGTTCAATCCTGGTTTTACTATTAATCCCGATACAGTCACGGATGAACCAATTATGGAAATTACTCCACCATCAGAAAGTGATGAACAGCCAGAAACAGAACTAAAGTCAGAGCCTCCTAGCAAAAGGCGATGTTTAATTTAAATATCTAAAAAGGTAAGTTAATAATTTTCATAAAGCAATTCAGTTACATGTCAATTTGTCATTTTCTCATAATTTCCCTCCCTTATAATCATAATAAAATACTTTATTCTGATATCTTTACATCATTCTCGCTTATATCAATAATTAAAAATGGAAGGTTGATTCTAAAGTTTTAGGATTGATATGTTGATCTCGTAATTACATGAAGATTTATTTAAGTCGTTACCTTCATCAAAAGTCAGAGTAAAACCGCAAAAAGAAACTGTAGTACGAGTAACTGTAGTACAGTTACTGTACTACAGACTGTACTCTACAGTATTTCCTTGCGTTTTTTGCTTCTCTGAAGTGCTGACATCTATGTGAACTACAGAGGAAAATAATTAAATTTACATTTTAAACAATTGTCCACTCTAATGACTGCTCCTGAGGGGAAAAGGGTAGAAAGCAAAGAGATAGCAATTTGTCAATATTAATTAATCAAATGGTTACTCAAATATCAGATGTTTGAATCAACCAATACAATAATCTCTCAAAGTGCGGAGTTCCGCGGAAGCGGTCAATTCATAGAGCCGAACTTTTTAAGTTAAAATGTTTGAGCTCTATGAAAAAAACGGCAAAAAAATGAAAAAAGGCTGAGAAATTTATGGAATCGCGATAAAGCGTGTGAAAAATGAAAGAAATAGCGCTTGAAAAGTTTGCATTGAACATAGACGAAGCTTTAACCAAAGAGTCGTATTTGGAGATTGATTACTTTATTTCACACAAAATTTTTGCCTAAATACCTCATTGCACGTTTATTAAAATAGATTGTAGTGAAAATTATCTTGTCATATTTTGATCATTTGGTATCAGGAAAATCACAGTCAATAGACTGTATTTTCTGGAGTCAGACTATTTAAAATTACGATGATGAGCATGTGATTTCAGGTTGAAAAGGTAGCAAAAATGAATCCAAGTAAAATTGATTAGTTTCAGATGTCACAAGTAAGGTACCATGGTAAGTCGCCATCTCCCTGCAGCTCAAGACTTTTTTCAGTCACAATGATTTCTTGAGGTGCCGCGTCGTAAGTAAACTCATACATTTTGTCACTTTCTTTAACATGAGATTTGATGAAATCTAGAGTCTTGTCTAAAGTAATGAAACATCTTCTCTGCTTGTCTAAAGTATCTTTGTTAAGCTTACTGGCTGGAAGCACATCCAATTTACGAAGAGTAAAATCTTCGTCAAGATCTCCACAGATGAGTGTTTTGACGCCACAAAGTAAAGCAGAGGCCCACCAATAAAGATGACGATAAAATGGAATATTGAATTCTCCGTTATGTTCCTTGTACAGATTTTGCATGAGTTTCAGGGCTGAAAAGTTGGCTTGATCAATTGGCTTGTCTAAATCATCTTTACTCATAACAAACTCTGTAAAACCAGTGTGTAATATGCGATGTTTGCCAATTTTTGAAAATGAAACAGTGCTCAGTGCATCCATCACAGTGTTAGAGTTAGTTTCACGCTCTTCAACTGCTTTAGTTATCTTTCTAATTATGTTAAATCTTGCATAATTTAGTTTACTGGCTTTTTGTTGACCACAATCAAGTGTGGCTTCCTCTTCCTTGTCTTCTTTGTCATTCACCAGCTCATCTTTTTCTTGATCCTCAGGTTTGGATTTCATTTCCTCCGTATTGTCCTTTTTTCCCAAAAATAGGAAAATGGCATTTCTTTTCTTCACTGCACGAATAAGCCAACCACGCTTGTCATAAGTTGAAAGCATTATTTTCTTGAGTTCCATGTTTGAACACAGGAAATCCAACGGTGAATCTTTGTTATTAGAGGACAAGCCATCGATTATTGTTTTATTTTCAGCAACCCAACGAAAGAAATGAGACCAAGAACTCGGCAACAAAACTTCATCAGTTTCTAGTTTGAATCCTTCAAGACAGTTGATTGGCTGGTTTAATTCACTTGAGTCTAAATATCTTTGAGCTGAATTATCGGCTACATATACTTCTTCAGATTCTTTGTCATAATAAGATGAAAAATATCCAATCCTTTTTGGTCCAACAAATTTGACGCCACTTTTGTTTGGTAAAAAATAGAAGTCATAACAATCTTTTCTGATTCCCATTTCCACAGTTGACACTTGTCCATAAACCACAAAAAATTAATTTAAATGACAAACTGACAATGTTATTAAATGTTAAAATCTAAATGTAAACTTAACTGACAAAATTTTTATTTATACGATGATTTGAACGAGGAATCGATCCAATTGATTGATTTATCTTTTTATCTTTATAATCCCAATACGATCCTGTCCTTCAAGTAATGATTTAAGAATCGATCTTTCGTTATGTCTTTGTAAAATGGGTTGACTTGTAAAAGTGGTGATAAAGTTCTGAATATTGAGTCATTGCATTCTCCTTGAACTTGAATCTTCATCCAACTTGAATGACTTTATAATGCTGATTGAAATTACAATGAGCATCAATCGATGATTCAGCTTGTCTTGAATGATTGAAATTTATGAATATTTTATACAAATAAAAATCTAAATAATTTAAAACTCGGTTGCAATTCGATTTAGCCTTTAAATTAATCATTAAAATCTCAACCTTTCCTCGTTATGATAGAGTCTACAATCTATTGGCTAAATAAATTGTAAGCTCAAATGGTTAGGCTTTAGGCGCCAATTGCAAACACTGGTGGTTAATCACTATTAAATTGGTTCATTGAGTCATTGATTCTGGCTAATAAAGTTGTAGTAAGTAATTTAACATTGATTATAAGATCAGTTGAAAATTAGAGTGAAAGATTTGGCCAATCGAGTTAATATAACTACAGATTTGCACCTTCAAACAGACAAACACTTCTTTGAAGTCATCAAAGATAAATAACTTAATCTTTGGTATTCATTGTCTCTCATTTAGAAAGGTATCATCCTTAGATTCATCATTTACTCTAAAGCACCTCTAAGGAAACTTCCAATTTTTCTGATTATAATTTTATTAGAGACGTTAATTTACTCTTATAAAATTTGTAAAATTTTCAAGTTTTGATTCATATTATTCTTGTATTGTGTGTGGATAAGTGTAAATCGTGAAATGGGAAGGATTAGAAAAGATGCTTTGGATCTCGAGTTTTTACCCGAAACATGTAAGGTTAAATTTATTGGACCAGAAAGGATTTCATATTATTCAATTTACTTTGATGAGGAACATAAAGAAGTACATCGCTCTGATAATTCATCGCAAAGATATCTAGATGTGACTAAGTTGGACACACCGATCAACTGTCTTGAAGGATTCAATCCTGAATCTGATTTATGTGTACTTCCAATGGTATGGCCGTATTTCATGCGCTGGATTGGTGATAATGACGAAGTTATTCGAGGTCTGACTCCTGAAAATAATTCACAACAGCAGATTGATTTTATATGCACAAATATGGAATTGAAGAGTATAATGCTTTCATTGTATGAACAAAGTGATTGGATTATCCATGCATACAGAACTAGAAGTGAAATCTTCTTGTATTTGAGTGAAGATGAAGAGATTAGTGACAAAATAGAGTCAAAACCCCAATACGACCCTAAGAAAACCAATAAGATAAATTATGCAAGATTTAACGTAATCAGAAAGATAACTGAAGCAGTTGAAGAACGTGAAACAAGCTGTAACACTGAGATGGATATATTTAGCACCATTTCATTATCGCAAATTGGCCAACATCGTATATTACACTCTGGTTATACAGAGTTTGCGATGAGTAAAGATGATGTAGATAAGCCAATCGATCAAGCCAGCTTTGCAGCTTTGAAACTCATAAATCACCTGTTCAGAAGAGATAAAAAAGATTTTCATATTTCGTTTTATCGCCATATGTATTGGTGGGCATCTGCTTTGGTTAGTGGCGTTGAAACACTTATCTGTGGAGATCTCGATAAGGATTTTAATCTACGTAAATTGGATGTACTTCCAGTCAGTAGCCTGAACACAAAATATCACGCTGCAGCTCAGAAAAAATGTCTCACTGCTTTGGATAAAATTTTACATTTCATCAAATCTGAAGTTAAAGAAACAAACAAGGTTTATGATTTTCATTTGGATGCGGAAACTCGAGAAGTCATTGTGTCTCCTTCGAAAGAACCCTTAGAAACATTCATTCCGCCATGGTATACATCAAGTGATACTCCAGATCAAGCAAAATCCTAGCCATGGCAACTTTAAATTATCAAAATATATTCACTACAATTAAAAATCAATCTTTGCTCTGCTCTGTAAAATAAATCAAATTTGGATGAATGAAAACAAACTGAGAAAAATTGCGACTCACTTGTCAGTCAACTTCGGTTGTGTTTCATTGAAACTGATTCAAATAAATTAATTTTATCTCAAATTCTTGATGACCTTATTTTGTTAAAAGGCGATTTCTCGATCTCTTTACTTTTCTTTCGGTCAAATTTAGCAAGTGATATGAAATGATTAAAGGGTTGATTGTTACTAACGAAAGCAGACCAATCATTAGATTTTATCATGGGCTAAAATATATTAAAATACTATATTATTCAATATTATACAAGTACAAATACTGTAAGTTTAAAGCATCTTATTAATGTTCATGAAAAGTTTTAGACAAATAGTAGATCTCTATGGGTATATTGACCATTTGAGTGGCTAATAATTATCTTCCAAGATTAAGACCACTTGAGTGGACAAAATCTACGTTTTCACATCTTCCTCGGCCACTTGATTCGAAGCCTTTTCGATTCGAGTTTTTACACTTCCATTTATTATTTCATTGTCAGTTTCCATACCCAATCCATTTACACCACAGTATTTTACTTTAACACGAAAGGTTTAACCTTCCCACACAAATGTCCAATTGCTTTCAATAAAATTTTAGATTTAATCAAATCTGCAGTTCGAAAAAAATATGTTGGTTAACTTTCATTTGGATGTGGGAACTAAAGAAGTCATCAAAGATTAATACTTTATTCTTGGGAAGTCATTGTACTTCCTTATTGTAAAGTTATCATCCTTCGATATCATTATCGTTTCCTAACAATTCTGCAAAAACTATTTTCTGATCCTACACTTGAGCCTCGCTTATTTGCTGTTTTTGAAGTAGAGGCATCTAACGCTAGTAAAAATAGAATGAGCTGGTTTCTTGCTACGATGACTGTAAATTACAGTCTCTGAAGATGAATTAGCTTTATGAGTCAATTTATTAAAGGGTAAGCTAATTTAATTGTAAGCTACTGTAATTTACAGCTACTTAAATAAAAATTAGCAAGCTCTACTTTTTGGGCGTTAGATGTCTCTACTCCTACAATGCGCAATAAACGAGATTTATGCATAGGTGCTCATTAGAGGCGTTGATTTACTCTCAATTTGTGATTCATATTTTTTTGTATTGTGTGAAAAAGTGCCAATTGTGAATTATTTCACTGAAATGGGAAGAATCAGGAAAGATACTTTGGATCTTGAGTTTTTACCCGAAACAAGTAAGGTTAAATTTAAAGGACCAAAAAGGATTTCATGTTATTCAACCTACTTTGATGAAAATTATGAAGTAGTTTATTGTCCTGATAATTCATCGCTCAAATATTTAGTCTCAACTGAGCTGGACGAGCCACTTAAATGTGCTGAAGGATGCAATCCTGAATCTGATATATGCTCACTTTCAGGCCGATGGTCGGATTTCATGCGTTGGATTGATGACAATGACGAAATTATTAAAGGTCTAACTCATCAGACCGATTCGCAACAGCAGATTCATTTCATAAGTGCAAATACTGAATTGAAGCATATGATGCTTTCATACTTTGAAGCCTATGGTTGGATTATTCATGCATACAAAACCCGAAATGAAATTTTCTTGTATTTGGCTGAGAAGAGCATTACTGAAGACAAAATAGAGTCTAAACCACAATATAATCCTGTGATAACCAATAAAATGAGTTATGCAAGATTGAATGTTATCAGAAAGATAACTAAAGCAGTTGAGGAACGCGCAAGGAACTCCAACACTGTGACGGATACACTGTGCGCCGTTTCATTATCGACAATTGGTCAACATCGTATATTACACACTGGTTATACAGAGTTTGTGATGAGTAAAGATGATGTAGATAAGCCAATTGACCAAGCCAACTTTTCAGCTTTGAAACTTATGCATAATCTGTACGGGAAATACGGAGATTTCAATATTCCATTTTATCGTCATATGTATTGGTGGGCCTCTGCTTTGGTTAGTGGCGTCAAAACACTTATCTGTGGAGATGTTGATAAAGATTTTACTCTGCGTAAATTGGATGTGCTTCCAGTTAGTTTGCTTGACAGAAAAACTGAATATGAGCGGAAAAAATGTCTCATTACTTTAGACAAAATTTTACATTTCATCAAATCTGAAGTTAAAGAAAAAAACAAGGTTTATGAATTTCGTTTGGATGTGAAAACTAAAGAAGTCATTGTGTCTCCTTCAGACAAACCCATAGAAGATTACGGTCCACCATGGTATACATCTGGTGATACTCCAGATCAAGCAAAATCTTAGCCATGACAACTTTAAATTGTAAAATTCACTCACTTCTGTATAATTAAAAATCAATCGTTGTCTGCTCTGTAAAATAAATTAAATTTGTATGAATGGAATAAAATTAATGATAACTTAAATTCTTGACAACCTAATTTCTGATATTACATTCAGCCTATAAGACATATCTAAATTAGTATTAATTTTGAGGGTGATTCTTGTAGACAAGGACGATGCCGAGGCTTGAACCGAGGCAATAGAGTAAACGATTACACTTCCTTTTATGATTATCTCATGCAAGTTTCAATATCCAATCCATTTTCACTGACGTATTTTACTTCAACAAAAAAGATTTGACCCTCAAAACGAGCCGCAAAATAAGGTTGAGCATAATGAAAAGAAATGCAGAGACAAACGAACTAAATTTTCAAAAAATGTTAAAAACATTAAAATCTTTAATGGGTCTGATTAAACAATAAGACATGAAAATCAAATATGATTGACGCTACAAAATATAATATATTCCAAAGTCAACATGATATGAAATAAGTCAAGCAATCTGTAAGTTTTGAAACAAAATAATAAATACAAAGTAGGTGTTAAGCATTGACACGACTTGTGTTTTTGGTTGCTTTTGAAGGATGGCAAGAGAAGAGCTGCGGTGAAACAGAATCTTCTAAGAGACCAACTGAAAGAGTCGCGGTAACCTCTCTGCTAGATTTTTTTGCATTGAAATGGACATCGTAAAACTTGTTGCTTTCGTTAACTTTAGATTTTATGAAATCTAAAATTTTGTCCAATGTAATGAAACATTTTTTCTGACTGGCTAAAGTATCTTTGTTGAGCCTACTGGCTGGAAGCACATCCAATTCGCGTAGAGTGTAATCCTTATCAAAATCTCCACAGATAAGTGTTTCGGTTCCACAAATCAGAGCAGATGCCCACCAATACATATTTCGAAAAAACACCCCGTTACGTCCTTTAGACAAGTTTTTCTTGAGTTTCAAAGCTGCAAAGCTGGCTTGATCAATTGGCTTCTCTAATTCATCTTTGCTTGTAACAAACTCGGAATTACCTAAGTGCATTATGCGATGTTGACCGATTTCTGAAATCGACACAGTACTGAGAACGTCCAATTCAGCGTTTGATTCTGATTCTCTCTCTGCAACTTGTTTAGTTATCTTCCTGATTACTTTGAATTTTGAATAGGCACGTTTGTTTTGATAATTATCATTGGGGGACTCTCTTTCCCTCTTTTTTGATGCATCTTCATCGCTTACAAAGAGGAAGATGGTCTCTCTAATTTTGATAGCATTGATGATCCAATCAACTTCAGTGAGGGGCGAAAGCATTATATGTTTCAATACGGAGTTTGAACTGATGAAATCTATTGATGATCTTGAATTGTCCGAAGTTAGACAAGACATGATTTCCTCATTTGAACGAATCCAGCGAAAGAAATCTGGCCATGTATCTGGAAGTAAACATTTATCAGTATCAGGATTGAATCCTTCTAGACAATGTATCGGCTCGTTCAATTCAGTCGAGACTAAATATTTTTGTGATGAGTTATCAGGTCGATAAGCCAGTTGATTCTCGTTGTCATAGTAAGTTGAAAAACACCCGATCCTCTTTGGTCCAATAAATCTAACAGCACTTGTTAATGGTAAAAAATTGAGATCCAAAGCATCTCTTCTGATTCTTCCCATATTCCAAATTGAAAACTATTCACAAATGGTAAAATATAAATTGAAACTACAGAATGTAAAACTGTTAAATACTGTTATAAAATTGCAATAGCATAAACTTTTAAAGCAAAAGCATGAAAAATAAAAGACAGACAAAAGATGAATTGTGAACTTATAGAATCCCTGAATTTACCAGTTGAGTAACTGAAGCAAAGTTATTGTACATGCGACTGTAAGCGCCAATTACAAATAGTCATTCGTCAATATAAATTAATCAAATGGTAATTCTATTCTCACCTATGTTAAGCTCAATAAGCTCAAAATGTGCATCTCGAATGTTAACGATTAAAAGATTAAAATTAAGATTTCCGATAGTTTAAAATTTACAATATTTCTGACAGCTATCCATCGAAGTGCGAATATACCAGGGAAATGGCTTATTCATAGAGCTGATCCTTGCAAGTTAAAAATGTTTAGATTTAATTCATAGTTAAAACCACTCTGAAATAAAGGCTGAGAAATTTATGAAATTACGACAAGACGTGTGAAAAACGGCAGAAGCACATCCAATTTACTCAAAGTAACCCTTCATCAAGATACCCACAGTTATAAGTGTGTTGACACCACAAAGCAAAGCAATACAGATGACGATGAAATGAAATAAAAAAGATTTCATACGTCCTCTGAACAAGTTTTGCGTGAGTTTCAAAGGGTTGTCACTAAAAAACACAATCAACAGAATGGTCACATTTATACACAAACTGACAAAAATGGCCAAAAGACGGGTAAAAATTCATTTCTTACAAATTCAGACTCTGCTGATCTGTAGTGACATAGGAACTGAGTTCATTTATGGGATTTAAAAATTTCTAAGATCAATAGTTTTCAAGAAACGGGTTCGAAGTTGAAGCTTGGAAAGCTTTTTGTACAATTGTGGAAACAATTTTTTTCATAAAACTCATAGTACTGATGTATCTTTTACTAACCAACCAGAAATTGTACTTATTTTGAGCAATAGAACTTAAATTTTTCTGTAAAACAGATTAGATCGATTTTAAGTTAAGCCGATCGCTTCCTGTGATCGTAAGATTTATCGAGCTGAAACTTATTATTTGTCCATAAAAATTGTTGCTTAACATTATGGATTGAATACTTGATCAATACATTAATTTATCAACAGTTCTCTTGATTTTGTCCATTTACCTAAAAACTTTCAGCAAAAAATATTTTGAGAATGGTATTTTCTACAATCACTGTTCTTTGACCAAACGTTAGGTTTAATTATGGGCTATAATTTATTGCAATATCAAAGCATTCAAGATGCTACAAAAAGAGTTCTTACAAGTATAATAGTTATGTTGTCAGATTTGAGACTTGATTTTTAAAGCTGAATCCAAATATTTTGAGTTAGAAGGAACTTCAATGGCGAGAATCAAGAGCATCTTTATTAAATTGATAAAATTATTCAATTCATGATGTAAGCACACAATTTTTATGGACCAATAATAAATTTCGGGTCGTAAACTCTTACGGCTACAGAAAGCGATCGACTTGCCTGCAAATCGAACTAACCTGTTTTACAGAAAAAGAAAAGTTCCATTACTCAAAATGAATGCATTTCCTGGTTGTCATCAAAAGATACATCAGTACGGTGATTTTCAGGGAAAAATCTGCTTCCATAATTGTACAAAAAGCTTTCCAAGTTTCAACTTTGAACCCGGTTTTCTTGAGAACTGTGGATCATTGAAACTTTTAAATCGAACAAATTAGTTTCGTTTTTATGTCCCTACAACCCTATCAAGTCAAAATTTGAAAGAAATTTATTTTTACCCGTTATTGCCCATTTTTGCCAGTTTGTTGTCAAATATGACACAAAGTTGAAAAGTAGAGTTAAAGATTTGGCCCATCCATTGTTGTACCTTCAAAATTGTTCTGGACTTCAAACAGACAAACACTTGTTTGGAGCAATCAAAGATAAATACTTTAATCTTCAGTAGTCATTGTCTCTCATTCAGATAGGTATCATTATCAGATATCATTGTGCTCTAAAACAACTCTAATGAAATTCCCAATTTTCTGATTAAAATTTTATTTCATTAGAGGCGTTTATTTAGTCTTTTGACATTTGCAAAATTTTCAAGTTTTGATTCATATTATCCTTGTATTGTTTGTGAATAAGTGTCAAATTGTAAAATGGGAAGAATCAGAAAAGATGCTTTGGATCTCGAGTTTTTACCCGAAACAAGTAAGGTTAGATTTAAAGGACCACAAAGGATTTCATATTATTCAACCTACTTTGATGAAAATTATGAAGGCGTATATCGCTCTGATAAATCATCGTTAAAATATTTAGTCTCAACTGAACTGGACGAGCCATTTAAATGTGCTGAAGGATGCAATCCTGAATCCGATATATGTTCACTTTCAAGTCGATGGTCGAATTTCATGCGCTGGATTGGTGACAATGACGAAAGTATTAAAGGTCTAACTCATCAGACCGATTCTCAACAGCAGATTCATTTCATAAGTGCAAATACTGAATTGAAGCATATGATGCTTTCATACTTTGAAGCCTATGGTTGGATTATTCATGCATTCAAAACCAGAAATGAAATCTTCTTGTATTTGGCTGAAAGAAACATTACTGAAGACAAAATAGAGTCAAAATTACAATATAATCCTATGAAAACCAATAAAATGAATTATGCAAGATTGAATGTTCTCAGAAAGATAACTAAAGCAGTTGAGGAGCGTACAACAAACTCTAACACTGAGACGGATATGCTTAACACCGTTTCATTTTCAAAAATTGGTCAACATCGTATATTACACACGGGTTATACAGAATTTGTGATGAGTAAAGATGATACAGATAAGCCAATTGACCAAGCCAACTTCGCAGCTTTGACACTTATGCATAATTTGTACAAATGGAAAAACGGAGAATTCAATATTCCATTTCATCATCATAAGTATTGCTGGGCCTCTGCTTTGGTTAGTGGCGTCAAAACACTTATCTGTGGAGATGTTGATAAAGATTTTACTCTTCGTAAACTGGATGTGCTTCCAGCCAGTTTGCTTGACAAAAAAACTGCATATGAGCGGAAAAAATGTCTCATTACTTTAGACAAAATTTTACATTTCATCAAATCTGAAGTTAAAGAAAAAAACAAGGTTTATGAATTTCGTTTGGATGTGAAAACTAAAGAAGTCATTGTGTCTCCTTCACACAAACCCATCGAAGATTACGGTCCACCATGGTATATATCAGGTGATACTCCAGATCAAGCAAAATCTTAGCCATGCCAACTTTAAATTATCAAGATTTATTCACTAATGTAAAATTAAAAATCAATCGTTGTTCAGCTCTGAAAGATCAATTAATTTTGTATGAATAGAATTAAATAAATCTTAACTTAAATTCTTGATTATTGAATTTCTTATTTCTCATTCAGCCTAAAAGATATATCCTAATTATAATTGTAGTATTAATTTTGAAGGCTATTCTTGTAGACAAGAACGATGACAAGGATTCAACCGAGGCATTAGAGTAAACGATTACACTTGCTTTATGATCATTTTATGCCAGTTTCAATATTCAATCCATTTTCACTGACATATTTTACTTTATCAAAAAGATTTGGCCCTCAAATGAGCCGCAAAATAAGGTTGAACATAATGTGAAGAAATGTTGAGAAAAACGAGCTTTTCAAAAAATGTTATAAACATTGATATCTTTAATCGGGTCTGATTAAACAACAAGAATTGCAGATATTAGGCAATATATATATATGCAATTAATAAAATATGATTGACGTTACAAAATAGTATACATTCCAAAGTCAACATGATATGTAAATTTTGCAACTATTTTGTTTACAGATTATCGATTTCTTGTAAATACATATTAGTTGTTAAGCATTGACACCACTTGAGTTTTGGGTAGCTTCAAAATTCAAATTTTTAAGCATGCTAAGAGAAACAGCAATCTTTGGCGGAACTGAATCTTCAAAGAGACTATCTGAAAGAGGCGCGGTAACATCTTTAGAGTCCGCATTGAAACGAATATCGTAAAACTTGTTGCTTTCGTTAACTTTAGATTTTATGAAATCTAAAATTTTGTCCAATGCAATGAGACATTTTTTCCGACCATATGAAGCTTTTTTGTTGAGCAGACTGGCTGGAAGCACATCCAATTTACGAAGAGTAAAATCCTTATTAAGATCTCCACAGATAAGTGTTTCGACGCCACAAAGCAAAGCAGATGCCCACCAATACATAAGACGGTAATGCTCGATATTAAAATCTTGGGCATCTCTTTTGTACAGTTTTGGTCCAAGTTTCAAAGCTGCAAAGCTGGCTTGATCAATTGGTTTCTCTAACTCATCTTTGCTTATAACAAACTCAGAATTACCTAAGTGCAGTACATGATGTTGACCGATTTCTGAAATAGTTACAGTGCTGAGAACGTCCCATTCCGTGTTTGAGTCTGATTCTCTTTCTACAACTTGTTTAGTTATCTTCTTGATTACTTTGAATCTTGAATAGGCAAGTTTATTCTGACGAGTATTATTGTCAGACTGCTGTTTCCTCTTTTTTGATGGATCTTCATCGCTCACAAACATGAAGATGGTCCTTTTAATTTTAATAGCATTGATAATCCAATCAACTTTAGTGAAGGGCGAAAGCATTATATGTTTCAATGCGGCGTTTGAACAGATGAAATCTATTGATGATTTTGAATTTGCCGAAGTTGAGCGATGAATGATTCCCTCATTTGAACTAATCCAGCGAAAGAAATTTGGCCATGTATTTGGAAGTAAACATCTATCAGTATCAGGATTGAATTCTTCGAGACAATACAGCGGCTCGTTCAATTCAGTCGAGACTAAATATTTTTGTGATGAGTTATCAGGTCGATAAGCCAGTTGATTCTCGTTGTCATAGTAAGTTGAAAAACACCCGATCCTCTTTGGTCCAATAAATCTAACATCACTTGTTACGGGTAAAAAATTGAGATCCAAAGCATCTCTTCTGATTCTTCCCATTTTCCAAATTGAAAACTGTTCACAAATGGTAAAATATAAATTGAAATTACAAAATGTAAAACTGTTAAATACTGTTATAAAATTACACAAACTTTAAAGCAAAAGCATAAAAAAATAAAAAATAAATACACTAGTTCCACGCACAAGGCAATCTTTGATAAGCGCCGTCTACTACAGGGTGACAAATGGTAAGTGAGCGTGTTTATTACCAAGCATATTATTAAGCATATTACGTATAGTAGATGGCGTCTATCAAAATATCCATTAAACTAATGTAATTGTAAACTTATAGAATCCCTGAATTCACCAGTTGAGTAACTGAAGCAAAGTTATTGTAGATGCGATTGTAAGCGCCAATTACAAATAGTCATTCGTCAATATAAATTATTCAAATGGTAATTCTATTCTCAGCTGTGTCAATAAACTAATCCAATAAGCTCAAAATGTGCATAACGAAGTGCAATAGTGTAAAATTTAATATATTTCTGACAATTATCCCTCAAAGTGCGAAGTTACCAGGGAAATTGCTTATTCATAGATCCGATCTTTAAAAGCCAAATGTTTAGATTTAATTCATAATTAAAACAACTTTCAAATAAAGGCTAAGTACAAAACATTAATTGCACATCCAATTTACTCCGAGCAAAATTCTCATCAAAATCTCCACAAATAAGTGTTTCGACGCCACAAACCAAAGCAGATTCCTACCAATACAGGTGACGATAAAATGAAATATGAAAAGATTTCTCGTCTTCTGAACAAGTTTTGCATGAGTTTCAATGGTTGTTACTGAAAAGACACAATTAACACAATTGTCACATGCATGCACAAATAAATGACAAAAACGGATAGAAATTAATTTCTTTCAGATTTAGTTTATATTTCAATACGCGTTTCAATACGTCCGTTTTTGAGTATGACTTTCACCTCTAGGGGTATCTCCGAATAAAATGACACACATTTGGACTCAGCTTGTAGAGGTCTATAAGCACACAAAGTTTAATCAAGAAACTTGTCAGGCTGGATGAGTTAGTTCAGGCATTTTCTGATTTTATTTTATAAGAGACGTTCATTTACTCTCTATTTAACTACACAACATTTCCAAATTGTGATTGATATTATTATATTTTTGTATTGTGTTTAAATAAGTATCAAATTGTAATGGGAAGGATCAGAAAAGATGCTTTGGATCTCGAGTTTTTACCCGAAACAAGTAAGGTTAGATTTATTGGACCAGAAAGGATTACAAGTTTTTCAAGCTACTATGACAAAGAACGAAAAGAAGTATATCGCTCTGATAATTCATCGCAGAGGTATCTAGACGCCACCAAGTTAAACATACCAATCAATTGTCTTGAAGGATACAATCCTGAATCTTTTGTATCCTTGAGATATGTGATCTTCCAAGCATATGGCTGTATTTCATGCACTGGATGGACAAACATGAAGAAATTATTAAAGGTCCAAATCCTCGCAACGATCCTCAACAGCAGATTGATTTTATATGTACAAATCTGGAATTAAAAAAACAATGCTTTCATGTTATGAAGAAAGTGACTGGACTATATTTGCATACAGAATCGGAGATGAAATTTTTATACATTTATCCGATGGAAAGACTATCGAAGACAGCATACGTAAATTGCATGGGGTAGAGCCCACACCCCAATATAATCCTAGGAAAACCAATAAAATGAGTTATGCAAGATTGGATGTAACCAGAAAGATAGCTAAACGAATTGAAGCACGTGAAATTAACTCTAACACTGAGACGGATATACTAAGCGCCGTTTCATTTTCAAAAATTGGTCAACATCGTATATTACATGCTGGTATTACAGAGTTTGTGGCAGATAAAGATGATGTGAATAAGCCAATTGATCAAGTCAACTTTGCAGCACTGAAACTCATACCCTACCTTTTTAGAGGACGTAACACAGGTTTTAATATTTCATTTTATCGTCATCTGTATTGGTGGACCTCTGCACTGGTTGCTGGAGTCGAAACACTCATCTGTGGAGATCTTGATGAGGATTTTACTCTCAGTAAATTGGATGTGCTTCCAGCCAGTATACTTAACACAAAATATCATGCTGCAGCTCAGAAATAATTGAGTCTCCTTTAACAAAAATACCCATAAAAGCTTTCATTACACCTTGGAATTTACCAGGTGATATTCAAGACCAAGCAAAATCTTAGCTATGCAACTCCAAATTTCAAAAGCACTCATTACTTTCTATCTAAAGTTAGTCAATTTCAGTTGTCATTCATATAAACTTATTCAAATAAATAAATTTTAATTTTATTTCGATGAAAATTTTCAATGCTTTTCAAATTTTCAATAAATCAACAGGTTTTAATTCGCATGGTTGCCGAAGTATTCCTATCTTGATTAAATATATTGACGTTTGAAACTTGATGTTCGAAAGGGATGTTTCATAAAAAGTTGGTTAATATTTTGTGGGACTTGAAAACGGTTCAGGTTTTGCTTAAGCTTCAAAGCTACAAAGTTTGCTTAATCAATTGGCTTGTCAATATCATCTTTAATACTTATCACAAACTCAGAACTATCTAACAACTATCTAAATTGTAAGAGGATTATACGATTTCTGAAAAAGGCAGTGCCGTCCATTTTAGTGAGTCTGATTTTCTCTCTTCAACTTGTTCAGCTATCTTCCTGAATTTGAATCTTGCATAATTGAAACTTATTGGCTTCTCAGGATCATAATGGGATTTTATCGCTAGCCAATAGCTTAACTCATGATGACACCAAATATGCAATCCAATTGCAGAAAAAAAATATTAAAAAAGTTATCGCTAAAAACCAATGTATTTGTAATTCTTGCACGAAGTGTATACCTGTCAGTGTGCTAATGAAAATACTCCACACAAACAAATGTCCAACTGCTTTGCCAAAATTATAGATTTAATCAAATCTTGAGTTCAAGAAAAAAAATGATGTATAACTTTCATTCGGATTCGGAAACTAAAGAAGTCATCAAAGATTAATACTTTATTCTTGGGAAGTCATTGTACTTCGTTCAGAAAGGTATCAGGCTTCGATGTCATTAGCGTTTCCTAACAATTCTGCAAAAACTATTTTCTGATTAAACATTTTGCTGTTTTTGAAGTAGAGACATCTAACGCTCAAAAAATAGAATCAGCTGGTTTCTTGCTATGAGGAAGTTCAGCCATTCTCTGAAACTATTTTATTAGAGGAATTGATTTACCCTCAATTTGTAATTTATATTATTTTGTATTGTGTTACATAAGTGTCAAATTGTGAAATGGGAAGGATCAGAAAAGATGCTTTGGATCTCGAGTTTTTACCCGAAACAAGTAAGGTTAAATTCATTGGACCACAAAGGATTTCATGTTTTTCAACCTACTATGATGAAAATTATGAAATAGTATATTGTCCTGATAATTCATCGTTAAAATATATAGTCTCGACTGAACTGGACGAGCCATTTAAAGCTGCCGAAGGGTACAATCCTGAATCCGATACATGTGCACTTGCATGTCGATGGTCGGATTTCATGCGTTGGATTAATGAAAATGACGAAATTATTAAAGGTCTAACTCATCAGGGCGATCCAAAACAGCAGATTGATTTCATATGTTCAACTATGGAATTAAAGTTTATAATGCTTTCATGGTATGAAGCAAATGATTGGGTTATTCATGCATACAAAACCCGAAATGAAATCTTCTTGTATTTGGCTGACAAAAATATTATTGAAGACAAAGTAGAGTCTAAACCCCAATATAATCCTATAAAAACCAATAAAATGAGTTATGCAAGATTGAATGTTATCAGAAAGATAACTAAAGCAGTTGAAGATCGGGAAACTAACTCTAACACTGAGACGGATATACTAAGCGCCGTTTCAATATCAAAAATTGGTCAACATCGTATATTACACACTGGTTTTACGGAGTTTGTTATGAGTAAAGATGATGTAGATAAACCGATTGACCAAGCCAACTTTGCAGCTCTGAAACTTATGCGTAATCTGTACGGGAAATACGGAGATTTCAATATCTCATTTTATCGTCATCTGTACTGGTGGGCATCTGCTTTGGTTAGTGGCGTTGAAACACTTATCTGTGGAGATCTCGATAAGGATTTTACTCTTCGTAAATTGGATGTGTTGCCAGTCAGTAGCCTGAACACAAAATATCACGCTGCAGCTCAGAAAAAAAGTTTCAATGCTCTGGATAAAATTTTACATTTCATCAAATCTGGAATCTAGATCTTGATGGAGATTTCACTCTTCGTAAATTGGATGTGCTTCCAGCTAGTCTGCTGAAAACAAAATATCACGCTGAAGCTCAGAAAAAATGTCTCATTGCATTAGACAAAATTTTACTATTCATCAAAGCTGAAGTTAAAGAAAAAAACAAGGTCTATGAATTTCGTTTGGATGCGGAAACTCGAGAAATCATTGTTTCTCCTTCAGAAAAACCCATAGAAGATTACGGTCCACCATGGTATGTATCAGGTGATACTCCAGACGAAGCAAAATCTTAGCCAAGCCAACTTTAAATTTTCAAGATTTATTCACTACTGTACAATTAAAAATCAATCGTTGCCCTGCTCTGTAAAATAAATGTAATTTGTATGAAATAAAATGAATGTTCACTTAAATTCATGGTAACCTATTGAATTTGATTTATTTTACTTCACCACATTACGACAGTACATTCAGCCTACAAGGCATTTATAAACTACATTTATACATGTATATTGCTTTTTCTGTAAAACAAATTAGATCGATTTCAAGTTAAACCGATCGCTCGCTGTGAACATAAGATTTATCGAGCTGAAACCTATTATTTGTAAACAAAAGTTGTTGGCTCACATCATGGATCGAATACTTTTTCAATTTATAAACAGTTCTGGCCGATTTCGTCCATCAAAAGATACATCAGTGAAATGAATTTCATGCGAAAATGTGTTGATTGTTTATTTTTAATAATAACAGTTGCTAAGGTTCAAAATTGGCTTGTTGAATTTGTTTCTCTACATCATCTTTATCACCAAACTCTGTGTAATCAATGAGCTTATTAAGCACTCAAAGTTTATCAAAACACTTGAAAGGCTGAATAAGGAATTTCAGCCATTTTCTGATTCCATTTACATTAGAGACGTTGATCTACTTTATCAAAATTTATAAAATTATAAATCTGTGATTCATATTATTTTTGTGTTGTGTTTAAATAAGTATCAAATTGTAATGGGAAGGATCAGAAAAGATGCTTTGGATCTCGAGTTTTTACCCGCAACAAGTAATGTTAGATTTATTGGACCAGAAAGGATTACAAGTTTTTCAAGCTACTATGACAAAGAACGTAAAGAAGTATATCGCTCTGATAATTCATCGCAGAGGTATCTAGACGCCACCAAGTTGAACATACCAATCAACTGCGATACTGAATCTTATGTATGTGATCTTCCAGGCATATGGGAGTATTTCATGAACTGGATTGGCAAACATGAAGAAATTATTAGAGGTCCAAATCCTCAAAAGGATCCTCAACAGCAGATTGATTTTATATGTACAAATCTGGAATTGAAAAAAATAATGCTTTCATGTTATGAAGAAAGCGACTGGGCTGTATGGACATTCAGAATCGAAAATGAAATTTTTATGCGTTTATACGATGGAAAGACTATCGAAGACAATATACGAAAATTACATGGGGTAGAGTCCAAACCGCAATATAATCCTAGGAAAACCAATAAAATGAATTATGCAAGATTGGATGTCATCAGAAAGATAACTAAACGAGTTGAAGAGCGTGAATTGAACTCTGACACTGATCAGGATATATTAAGTGTTATTGCGACTTCAAAAATTGGCCAACATCGTATATTGCATGCTGGTATTACAGAGTTTGTGGCGGATAAAGATGATGTGGATAAGCCAATTGATCAAGTCAACTTTGCAGCACTGAAACTCATACCCTACCTGTTCAGAGGACGTAACACAGGTTTTAATATATCATTATATCGTCATCTGTATTGGTGGGCCTCTGCACTGGTTGCTGGAGTCGAAACACTCATCTGTGGAGATCTTGATGAAGATTTTACTCTCAGTAAATTGGAAGTACTTCCAGCCAGTATACTTAACACAAAATATCATGCTGCAGCTCAGAAGAAATGTCTCATTACTTTAGACAAAATTTTACATTTCATCAAATCTGAAGTTAAAGAAAAAAACATGGTTTATCACTTTCATTTGAATGCGGAAACTCGAGAAGTCATTGTGTCTCCTCCAAAAAAATTAAACTTAGAAGCTATTACAAATTGGAAGTTACCATATGATATTAAAGACTCAGCAAAATCTTAGCCATGCAATGCCAAATTGTCGAAATTACTCATTACTTTTTAATTTAACTTCAATCAAAGCTCAGCTCTGTTAAATAAATCAAAATTTTGATAAATTAAAATTAACGACAAAAATTAAGTTAATTAACTTCAGTTGTGATTCATATAAACTTTTTGAAATAAAATGAATTTATTTTAACTTAAATTCTTGACAACCTATTGAATTTTTGACCTATCTAATTTTCAATGACCATACAAATGCCCATAGAATAGTAAATAATTTTTTCTAGAAAGCAAGGAAAAATGCTGAAATCGAAAAGTTGCCAGATAATTTCGTTATTTCAGTCTTCAACAAGGGCTAATATACCGATATCAACCAATAAAATCTCTATAATTCTGACGGTTCCCTCATAATGTCAACTGTTAGCTCTGATACTAACTGTATATTGTAGATGGGACTTCGAAAGTGAAAAAGAGCTAACGGGATTTCATTTACCATAACTGTAGTGTCCATGATGTTCACTTTCGTTAAATGGCAGATTAAAATCAGCAAAGAATTGCTCTCTTCCGAGATGTCTGATCAGAGTCCTTCAATGTTTAAATCAACAAGTTTTAATTCACCGATATGCCGAAGTATTTTGATTGAATCTATTTACATAGCGACCTGATGTTCGAAAGGGATATTTTATAAAAAGTTGGTTAATATTTTGTGTGGACTTGAAAACGGTTCAGGTTTTGCTTAAGCTTCAAAACTACAAAGTTTGCTTAATCAATTGGCTTGTCAATATCATCTTTACTTACCACAAACTCATAGATTTCTAACAACTATCTAAACTTCTAATATCTACAAATGATTTCTGGTAATAATGCAGTGCAGTCTATTTTAGTGTTTGACAAGTTTGTGAGTCTAATTTTCTCTCTTCAACTTGTTAAGCTATCTTCCTGAATTTGAATCTTGCATAATGAAACTTATTGGCTTCTCAGGATCGTAATGGGATTTTATCGCTAGCCTTTTCGTCAATAGCTTAACTCATGATGATACCGAATATGATATCCAATGTCAGCGAAAATATTAAAAAAGTTATTATTAAAAACCAATTTATTTGTAATTCTTGCACGAAGTGTATACCTGTCAGTGTGCTAACGAAAATACTCGACACAAACAACTGCTTTGATCAAAATTTAAGATTTAATCAAATCTTAAGTTCAAGAAAAAAATGATGTATAACTTTCATTTGGACGTGGAAACTAAAGAAGTCATCAAAGATTTATTCAGTATCCTACTTTATTCTTGGGAAGTCATTGTACTTCGTTCAGAAAGGTATCAGCCTTCGATATCATTATCGTTTCCTAACAATTCTGTAAAAACTATTTTCTGATTAAACACTTCAGCTTCGCATATTTTGAAGTAGAGACATCTAACGCTAGTAAAAAAGAATGAGCTGGTTTCTTGCTACGATGATTGTAAATTACAGTCTCTGAAGATTGGGTTAGTTTTATGATTCAATTTATACACACTAAAGGGTAAGCTAATTTAATTGTTATCACTGTAATTTTCAGTTACCTCTAATAAAAATTAGCAAATTCTGTTTTTTGAGCGTTAGATGTCTCTTCTCCTACAATGCGCAATATACGAGATTTTAATGTTTATTAGAGGCGTTAATTTACTCTCATAACATTAGATAAACCACAAAATTTCATCAAGAATGAATCACGAATCTTGATAAGCTGAATGAGGAAGTTCAGCCATTTTCTGAAGCTACTTAGAGACGTTAATTCACTCTTTGAACATTTATAAAATTTTCAATTTGTGATTCATATTATTTTTGTATTGTGTGTCATAAGTGTCAAATTGTGAAATGGGAAGGATCAGAAAAGATGCTTTGGACCTTGAGTTTTTACCCGAAACATGTAAGGTGCAATTCATTGGACCACAAAGGATTTCATGTTATTCAACCTACTTTGATGACAAACATGAAGTAGTATATTGTCCTGATAATTCATCGCTCAAATATTTAGTCTCGACTGAGCTGGACGAGCCACTTAAATGTGCGGAAGGATGCAATCCAGAATCTGATGAATGTGCACTTTCATGTCGATGGTCTGATTTCATGCATTGGATTGACAAACATGAAGAAAATATTAAAGGTCTAACTTCCCAGGACGATCCAAAACAGCAGTTTGATTTCATATGTACTAACATGGAACTGAAGTATATAATGCTTTCATGCTTTGAAGCAAGTGATTGGGTTATTCATGCTTTCAAAACCAGAAAGGAAATCTTCTTGTATTTGGCTGAGAGAAACATTACTAAAGACAAAGTAGAGTCTAAACCCCAATATAACCCTATGAAAACCAATAAAATGAGTTATGCAAGATTGAATGTTATCAGAAAGATAACTGAAGCAGTTGAGGAACGTGCAACAAACTCTAACACTGTGACGGATATACTTAGCACCGTTTCATTATCGACAATTGGTCAACATCGTATATTACACAATGGTTTTACGGAGTTTGTGATGAGCAAAGATGATGTAGATAAACCGATTGACCAAGCCAACTTCGCAGCTTTGAAACTTATGCATAATCTGTACGAAGGACAAAACGGAGGTTTTAATATTTCATTTTATCGTCATATGTATTGGTGGGCATCTGCTTTGGTTAGTGGCGTTGAAACACTTATTTGTGGAGATCTTGATGAGGATTTCAATCTTCGTAAATTGGATGTGCTTCCAGTCAGTCTGCTGAACACAAAATATCACGCTGCAGCTCAGAAAAAATGTCTCATTACTTTGGACAAAATTTTACATTTCATCAAATCTGAGGTTAAGGAAAAAAACAAGGTCTATGAATTTTGTTTGAATGCGGAAACTAAAGAAGTCATAGTGTCTCCTTCAGAAAAATCCATAGAAGATTACCTTCCACCATGGTATGTATCAGGTGATACTCCAGACCAAGCAAAATCTTAGCCATGACAACTTTGAATTCAAAATCAATATATCAAAATGCACTCACAACTGTACAATTAAACTCAATCGTTGCTCTGCTCTGTAAAATGAATTAAAGTATCAAATGAAATAAAATAATTTTTCACTTAAATTCATGGCAACCTATTGAATTTCTGATTTTATATCTAGCTGCATGACCCCAGTCGAGTGATACACTGACGCCATTAAAGCGATTCGCCGAGCACGATGACTGATGAACCGGAGCGAAAAAATATTAAAAATTGAAATATTTAATGGGGTCAGATTAAACAATAAAATTTGAAAATCAAATATGATCGACGATTCAAAATATAATATATTCCAAAGTCAAGATGGTATGAAATAAGTTACAAGCAATCTTAAATTTTAAAATAAAATAATGAATACAAGGTGGTTGTTAAGCATTGACACGACTTGTGTTTTTGGTTGCTTCAAACTTCGAATTTTTGAGCATGTTAAGAGAAACAGGAATCTTTGACGAAACTGAATCTTCAAAGAGACTAACTGAAAGAGACGCGGTAACCTTTCTACTAGATTTTTTTGCATTGAAATGGACATCGTAAAACTTGTTGCTTTTTTTAACTTTAGATTTTATGAAATCTAAAATTTTGTCCAATGCAATGAAACATTTTTCCTTATGGGCTAAATAATTTTCGTTGAGTATACTGGCTGGAAGAACATCCAATTCGCGAAGATTATAACCCTCATTAAGATCTCCACAGATAAGTGTTTCGACGCCACAAAGCATAGCAGATGCCCACCAATACATAAGACGGTAATCCTCGATATTAAAATCTTTGTTATCTCCTTTGTACAGGTTTGGCACGAGTTTCAAAGCTGCAAAGCTGGCTTGATCAATTGGCTTCTCTACATCATCTTTGCTTAAAACAAACTCAGAATTACCTAAGTGCAGTACATGATGTTGACCGATTTCTGAAATAGATACAGTGCTGAGAACGTTCAATTCCGTGTTTGAGTCTGATTCTCTTTCTACAACTTGTTTAGTTATCTTCTTGATTACTTTGAATCTTGAATAGGCAAGTTTATTCTGACGAGTATTATTGTCGGACTGCTGTTTCCTCTTTTTTGATGGATCTATATCGGTAACAAACATGAAGATGGTCCTTTTAATTTTAATAGCATTGATAATCCAATCAACTTTAGTGAAGGGCGAAAGCATTATATGTTTCAATGCGGCGTTTGAACAGATGAAATCTATCGATGATTTTGAATTGTCCGAAGTTGAGCGATGAATGATTTCCTCATTTAAACTAATCCAGCGAAAGAAATTTGGCCATGTGTTTGGAAGTAAACATTTATCAGTGTCAGGATTGAATCCTTCGAGACAATACAGCGGCTCGTTCAATTCAGTCGAGACTAAATATCTTTGTGATGAGGTATCAGTTCGATAAACCAGTTCATTTCCTTTGCCATAGCAAGTTGAAAAACACCCGATCCTCTTTGGTCCAGTAAATTCAACTTTCTTTGTTTCTATCAATAGTAAAAGCTCCAGATCCAAAGCATCTTTTCCCATTTTCCAAATCGAAAATTGTTCACAAACGGTAAAATATCAATTGGAATATTAAATTTTAAAACTGTTAAATATTAAAATTACAAACACACAAACTTTTAAAGCAAATGCATGAAAAATAAAAGAAAACAAAAGATAAATTTTAAACTTATACACGGTGGCGAGAAAGTTTATGTGGTTAAGTAACACCCATTTAATCTTTAACCGCTCTTCCTATGCGCATATTTATTCCCCTTTTACTTGCCCCTTTCAACATAAACTTTCTCGCCATTCTGTAGAATCCCTGAATTTACCAGTTGAGTAACTGAAGCAAAGTTATTGTACATTGTAAGCGCCAATTACGAATAGTTATTCGTCAATATGAGTTGATCAAATGGTAACTCAATAGTCAGATATATCATTCCAATAAGCTCAAAATGTGCATCCCGAATGTTAACGATTTTCGATAGTTTAAAATTTACAATAAATGTATTTCTGACAACTATCCCTCGACGTGCGAAATTACCAGGGAAATGGCTTATTCATAGATCCGATCTTTACAAGTTACAAATTAACGAAGAAAAATTGCGTTAGTCAATTTCAGTTGTGATTCATTTAAACCGAGATATCTGCTCAGAATGGCAATTTTCAATGCTGAAATCAACAGGTTTTAATATACCAGGTTGTCGAAGTATTCCTATTTTGATTACATTTGTAAATATATTTATACTGCGACTTGATATTTGAAAGGGATGTTTTATAAAAAGTTGGTTAACATTTTGTGTGGACTCGAAACCGAAAACGGTTCAGTATTTTCTGTATTTATGTATTTCAACCTCATAACTCTTTATAAGTATTTTTCTTTATTAAGCAAATTCGATTCATTACAATTATACAATATCAAAAAAGCAAAAAAGAATTTTCCAAAGTTGACTTGTTATGAAAACTAATTTATCCGCAGATTATACAGATTAACAAGTGAAAAGGATGAAATTTTTATAATTTAAACTTTAAATTTGAAAGTTGTCATGGCTAAGATTTTGCTTGTTCTGGGATATCCTCTGATGCATTCCATGGCGGAACGAAAGCTTCTATGGGTTTCTCTGAAGGACACACAACGACTTCTTTAGTTTCCGCATCCAAACGAAATTCATAGACCTTGTTTTTTTCTTGAACTTCAGATTTGATGAAATGTAAAATTTTGTCTAAAGTAATGAGACATTTTTTCTGAGCTTCTTTGTGATGTTTTGTGTCGAGATTGCTGGGTGGTATTACTTTGAACTTTTTAACTGAATAATTATTATCAAGATCTCCACAAATAAGTGTTTCAACGCCACTAACCAAAGCAGATGCCCACCAAAACATACTCCGATAAAATGGGATATTAAAACCTCCGTTACGTCCTTTGAACAGATTATGCATAAGTTTTAAAGCTGCAAAGCTGGCTTGATTATTTGGCTTGTCTATGTCATCTTTGCTCATCACAAACTCTGTTAAACAGGTGTACAGTATACGATGTTGACCAATTTTTGAGAATGATATTATATTGAAGAAATCTGTTTCAGAATTTGAGTTGAACTCCCGTTCTTTAACTGGTTTAGTTATCTTTCTGATAACATTCAATCTTGAATGTCGCAGCATTTTGGTTTTCTTCGGATTATATGGAGATTTGAAACCTTTTTTCACTCTAATAGCTTTGGAATAAGGGCCCAAAGGTTTAGAACTTGCCTGTTCTGAGTTTGTTTGTTCTGAACTTGGTTTTTCTGAGCTCGTTTGTTCTGAACTTGTTTGTTCTGAACTTGGTTTTTCTGATCTTGTTTGTTCTGAACTTGGTTTTTCTGAGCTCGTTTGTTCTGAACTTGTTTGTTCTGAACTTGGTTTTTCTGATCTTGTTTGTTCTGAACTTGGTTTTTCTGAGCTCGTTTGTTCTGAACTTGTTTGTTCTGAACTTGTTTGTTCTGAACTTGGTTTTTCTGAACTTGATTGTTCGGAATCTGGCTGTTTTGAACCCAAACCATCTTTGGTAAAGCACAAAAAGATTACACTTTTGATTCTGAATGCATGAATAATCCAATCATACGTTTGATATAATGAAAGCATTATTTGCTTTAATTCCACATTTGTGCATATGAAATCAATCTGCTGTTGTGAATCGTTTTGAGGAGTCAGACTTTGAATAATTTCATCATTGTCACCAATCCACCGCATAAAATTTCGCCATTGCCATTTTGGGTCTGGAGGTAACCATTTATTAGATTCAGGGTTGAATCCTTCGAGACAATTAATCCGCTCTTTCAATTCTTTCGAGACTAAATATCTTTGTGATGAATTATCAGGGCAATATACTTCTTTATATTCTGCGTCAAAGTAGGTTGAAAAATAAGCAACCTTTTTTGGTCCATTGAATTTAACTGTACTTGTTTCTGGCAGTAACTTGAGATCCAAACACTCTTTTCGCACCCTTTCCATTTTTATATTTTGACACTTGTTCACTCACGATAAAATATAATATAAAGCACAAAATATATCACATTAACATGTTTAATCAAATAAGTTAAAAAACAGTTGAAGTTTTGCCGAAAAATTCAAATCCGTTATTATGATGTAACTTTTGCTATCTTCTGCACCAGAGAGGGAAGTGAAAGAAAGAGAGGCAGATTTTTTTCGATTGTATCGATATTAGTCGATTGAAACAAAAGACGCACTTGCTTTATATGTAACTGATTGAATAAAAAAACATTTGGTATCACAATTTTGAATTATAATATAATAAGTTAAACATTTTAGCTATTCCTTTCTCGTTAGACATTTGTTAGGGAAAGCAGAATCAATCATATGCGAAAATATTTCTGATGAACTTTATTTTCTTGGATTTCTTTTGAATATGTTTAGTCAATTACAAATTTTGCATATATTTCATTAGGAATGACCAATATTATTTGATTATTATTTTCTATGATCGTAAGGTTTAGAAATAGATAATTTTTCTTGATTTTTGATGATTTTCAATTTTTATTGCTCGAATTTTTTATACAATTCCAAAAATCAATCATCAAAAAAGGACTATTTTAGATATTAATTTTGCTATACATCTCATCGTCAATAATTTTACTTTTATTGTCATACTTTTTGACACTGACTTGATGCTTGAAAGTGCTATTGTATAAAAAGCATGTTGTGTGAACTTTTTTCTTCAGTTTAAATTTTATTGATAGCAATAATTTTCTTAGCAATATATGATAATAATAACAATAACAATAACAATAACAATAACAGAAATAACTATTAATATTAGTTCCTCTAGTTAGCGGAATTCCTTTAATAGGAGCGACAAAATTTACATTAGAATCTTTTGTATCTTCACCAGATTCTACGTCCTTAGACCTTCACCTTGATGCTCTAGATTCAATTTTTCTTCTCCGAATCCTATCAGCAGTTTCACCAATAACATCTTCATTCATATCCACAGGAGAAGTGAAGTTATCAACTTTGACCTTTGTTGCTGCCATTGTGGCCAATTGAAGTGGCCAATTGTCTTCACAATGCTCTATTGGGATAGGAGGTTGTAAAAACTCAGCATTTGGATCTGGATCAGGTAACTGTTGACTATTTTTGATAGTACGTTTTATATCTTCTGCTTCATCGTACAGACCATGAGTGGCTGCACAAAGGTAAGCAAGAGAGGTTTGCCCACAGTTCTTAATCATCTTAACTCTTTCTGATGCATCTCCTAAGAAAAGAGCAATTTGGAATTGAGCTGACGTGTCCTTTCGAATCTCAGCGATCTTCATCATTTTTCTAAGCTTTTCCAGATTTCCAGTAATTAAATAAAGGAAAGCAAGTTTATCGAAATTTTTGATCCTTTGATAAGCCATTTCTACAACTTGATGATTACCCTGAAGAAGAGCGGCTTCAGCTAATTTTTCCCAACATGTTTTATCGTCTAATTTACGAGCTGCTTCAGTTGCGATTTCAATATTACCACATTCTAAAGCTAAAGCAAATCGAGTTTCCTCATCTTTTACAAAATTTAAGGCCACTTCTGGATAACCTTTCGATTGAATATATGCAATTATAGACTTCTTGAAAAGTTCAATTGGAACCTTAGTTAAGCCTTCATGATAACAACGATAGACAACAGCCATCTTGACTCGGAATTCAGCAGCATCAATCGACAACTCTTTGAAGACACAATCATGATTTACATTTTGTAAATAATAAATAGAGTTGTCTTTTATCTTGGTTAGATAGATTGGTAAGTAAAAGGTTCGAATAATACCATGATCTCCATTAATCAGAGCGTATTTTATATGCTTGGCAGTGGTGTAAATGAAAACGTCAGAATCATCCCAAACTCCACTCTTGACAGCTGTAGTTTCGGTTATGGAGCTTAAAATATTCAACTTGCCAGTACAAATGCTAACTTTGTTTCGATATAAGAAAGCAACCAACGACATATCAGCATTCCAAATAACATGCTTGACTTTAGAAATCCTAGCAGAACGAATGCATTGTAATTGCAAAACATCCCAAAGTTGTATTGATGTATCCGTTTCGAGCAGAAGTAAACCAGTGTTGCCAGTATAAAAAATGTTTTTGATTGGAATATCGATGGATATTTTTTTAACTGTTTCATTGCTCAGATTTTTGATGAAAATGATAGTTTTGCACACATCTAGTACAGCAAATGCATCCGATGCAATCCAAATTGCTGGTGAACCTTGGGATCGTTTGGATTCACCCAAGGCAGGAGATGGGTTATCGGGATCAATATCTTTAGGTAAAAAGTAAAGATCATAACCGTGCTTTGGTAACTGGCATGAAACCAACATAGCATTTTCGGTGGGGTTGTACGAAAGCATGGATAATCGGACTAGATGAGGTGGGCGTAACTTCAATATAGGAATATCATTGAAAGTTGAAAAGTCAAGGCGATGAAGATAATAATCTTTGATGTAGAACAGCAAATTAACATAGCGTGTAAAAGCTGGGGCAATTATATCACGTTCATGACAATCTAAAAATAATGAATGCTCCGTCATAAATCCTATGATTATGCGCTCCCGCTGTGAATCGTTTTGAGGAGTTAAACTTCGAGCAATATTGTCCTTTTTAACGACAATGAAATGTCGCCCTTCGTTTGAATGTAAACATTTATTAGATTCAGGATTGAATCCTTCGATGCAATCAAAAGGCTCTTTCAATTCAGTCAAGATTAAATATCTTGTTGATGTATTATCGGGGTAATAAAGCACTTTAAATTCTTCGTTAAAATATGAAACTACTTTTTTTCCAAATAATTTAACAGTAATTATTTCTGGCAGCAACTTGATATTCAAAGCAAGCTTTCTGATCACCAAATCCATCACTTGTGCACACATGATAAAAAAATAATAAGAACCACAAAATATATTACAAAAACACTTCTAATGTAATAAACAGCAAAAAAATTTGAAATTTGGTCGAAAAATTAAAATCCGTTATTATCATGTAACTTTTGGTATCTTCTGCACCAGAGAGTAAAGTGAAAGAGAGAGAGAGGCTACTTTTTTTCGATTGTATCGATATTAGTCGATTGAAACAGGAAATTCATAAGTGACCCATAGTTCATAGTCCATGAGATTATTAAGAAAGGCTGTCTTACGTAACATTCAAAAGGCGAAAGTTTAACTCATACTAACATAATGACTTTGTTTAATAGCTTTTTTACTGAAATTAGCTATAGACCATCTTTCTTGATTTTTTAGTACTTTTGCAGTTTTTTGAGCTAATATTTCTTTAAATTATGAGTTAGATTACGAGTTATATTCCCAGCTTGAAACTTGTTCAATAAATGTTTGACAATAATGAATGACCGAAAAAAGGCTTATTTAGACATTATTTTGTGATTTACCGAAGTATTTTTATTTTTATTAAATTTAAATACACAGCGAATTGATGTTTGAAACGGGATGTTTTATAAAAAGCTGGATAATATTTGTGTGGACTTTATTTTTTCTTCAGTTTTACTTTTATTGATAGCAATAATTTTTATTAGTAATATATGATAATAATAATAATAATAGCAAGCATTAATAATAACCTAATAACTACTATTGGTTCCTCCTTGATTTAATCTTAATCCAGTAGATTGTTTATCAATTTGTGAAATATTACAAATTTTGCATAACTTGCCTTTAAACTCTGGTTTGTAAGCGGCATTACAGAAAGGACACTTAACATCTGGTCTACCTCGGTAAATTGGTTTATATGAGTAACCACAGATAACGAATGGATTGTGTTCATCATATTCTAATCGATGTTCATCAACTGGATTCTTTTCTGCTAATTGTAATAACTTTTTGTTTTGCTGAGCGACTTCAGGCTTAGGTCCTAATTCAAGTAATCTCCTAGCGAAGGAGGCAGCAGTTTTATAATTTTTAAGCTTAAAGAAAAGATTGGCTGCTGTTCGAAGAGTTAAAATGGTGTGAACAGGTTGAAGTTTACAATGCGTAAAGTATGCAGCCATTTCACATGATCGTTTTTGTTCTTCTAACGAGGCTGAAGGCCATCCATCTTTGAATAAAGCTTTACGTTCTGTCTCAAGTTGAAGACCTAAAACATATTCTTTACAAATGTCTAAAAGTTGTTTTGCTTCACTAGCCTCTTCATCTGAATCAACGATCAAGAATAAAATTTGTAATAACAATGAACGGAATTTGTCTATGGCTTCCACAAATTTACCAGCATGGGTCAAAGAATAGGCTGCTTGAAGACGTTGGAAAAGATCTGGAAGTTTAATGGAAATAGAAGGTAAACCTCCTTTAGGGCCTGCATCCTTCCAATTACGTTGTGGATAACTGTACAGCGAAGGTAAATAAACTAAGCCCGAATGGGCAGTTCTTGATCGAGTGTAAAATGAAAGAACTAATTGTTTGAGTGGCTCAAAGTTAACAGCTCCTACTTGGTCGTTAAGAAGTCTGAAAGCTGATTCAAATGAACCTGCAGCAATATGGTCCACAGCAAATCTAGAATTGTTTACCCAATGTTGTGTTGGTGGAGTTCCTTTAGTAGGAGCAACAAAATATGCATTAGCATCTTTTGTCTCTTCACCAGGCTCTACATCTGGCAATTCTAGACCTTCATCTTCAACATCCCAACCAGCATCTTCATCATCTAGATTCAATTTTTCTTCCCCAGGTTGATTATCAGCGTTTTCATCAAGAATCAAATCATCGTCATCGCCCCAGCCTTCACCAATAACATCATCTTCATTCATATCCACAGGAGAAGTCAAGTTACCAGCTTTACCCTTTGTTGCTGCCATTGCACCTTCGAAGAAACCTTTAGAAACCGTTAGAAGAGGCCAATTGTCTTCACAATGCTCTATTGGAATTGGAGGCTGTAAAAACTCAGCATTTGGATCTGGATCAGGTAACTGTTGACTATTTTTGATAGTACGTTTTATATCTTCTGCTTCATCGTACAGACCATGAGTGGCTGCACAAAGGTAAGCGAGAGAGGTTTGACCACAGTTCTTAATCATCTTCACTCTTTCTGATGCATCACCTAAGAAAAGAGCAATTTGGAATTGAGCTGACGTGTCCTTTCGAATCTCAGCAATCTTCATCATTTTTCTAAGCTTTTCCAGATTTCCAGTAATTAAATAAAGGAAAGCAAGTTTATCGAAATTTTTGATCCTTTGATAAGCCATTTCTACAACTTGATGATTACCCTGAAGAAGAGCGGCTTCAGCCAATTTTTCCCAACATGTTTTATCATCTAGTTTACGAGCAGCTTCAGTTGCAATTTCAATATTGCCACACTCCAAAGCCAAAGCAAATCGAGTTTTCTCATCTTTTACAAAATGTAAGGCGACTTCTGGATAACCTTTCTTTTGGAGATAGGCAATAATTGACTGTCCAATTAGTTTACTTGTTCGAACCATATGTAGTACTTCATCATAATGACGATTAACAAGAGCCAGCTTGAATCGGAATTCAGTAGAATCAATAGACAACTTTTTGGAAACACAATCACGATTTAAACAATAAACAGAGTTGTCCTTTATCTTGGTCAGATAGATTGGCAAGTCAAGGGTTCGAATAATACCATGATCTCCATTAATGAGAGCGTATTTTATGTGATTGGCAGTGGTGTAAATGAAAACACCAGAATCATCCCAAACTCCACTCTTAACAGGAGTAGTTTCGGTTATTGAGCTTAGAATATCCAACTTACGTGTACAAATGCTGACTTGATTTCGATTTAAGAAAGCAACATTCGACATATCAGCATTCCAAATAACATGCTTAACGTTAGAAATCCTAGCAGTATGAATTGATCGGGATTGTTGAACATCCCAAAGAGCTATTTCAGCAGCAGTTTTGACCAGAAGCAAACCAGTACCAGCATAGAAAATGTTTTCAACTGAAAGTGCGGTGGATAATTTTTTAACTAATTCATTTTTCATGTTTTTGATAATGATAGTTTTGCTCACATCTAGAGCAGCAAATCTATTACGTGCAACCCAAATTGCTGGTGCACCTTGGAATCGTTTGGATTCTCCCAAGGCAGGAGATGGGTTATTAGTATCAATATCTTTAGGTAAAAAGTAAAGATCATAGAATGCATATTCGTGCTGTGGTAACTGGCATGATACCAACATAGCATTTTCGGCTGGGTTATACGAAAGCATGGATAATCGACCTCGAGTAGATGGGCGTAGCTTCATGATAGGAATATCTTTGAAAGTTGAAAAGTCAAGGCGACGAAGATAATAATCTTTGATATAGTACAGTAAATTGCCATGGAGTGTAAAAGCTGGTCTCTCTTTACTGGTTTTGAATAAAAACATACCACTATCATGACCGGCAGCCAGAAGATTCTGTGTTGGATGAACTGCTAGAATCCAGAAACGATCATTGTCTCTACGATAGGTATGTAATAGAGTTCGTTTGTTAGCATCCCATATTCTTAGACTTTTATCCTCAGAATTAGAAATAATGAGCTCAGATTTTGGGTGGAATACAACACAAGAAACATTATTGTAATGAGATCGACAAGTGTCAACTTCCCAGGCTTTGGAATCGTTATAACGCCAAATACGTATGACTCTGTCATCTGCACCGGAAACTATTTGAGGTGATGTTGGATGGAAACAAGCCCAATTAACTCCTCTCTCATGTCCTTCTAATACATGCTTGACAACTGCATCTGACTGACCGAAAAGATCTGTATGACCAGGACCTTTCATGGAATCATCTAATCCCCCAGGACCTGGGGCAACATTTTTCTTTCGTAGACCAGAAATGTCCCAAACTCGCACAGTCTGGTCAAGAGAAGAAGAGACAACAAGATCCTCACTTGGATGAAATTGTGCACACATGACATAATGGTTGTGTCCAGTTAGAACTGAAATACATGTACGTGATTGCCAATTCCAAATACGAATAGTTTGGTCATCAGAGGCACTAAGAATCCATGGATACTCATGATGGAAGAATGTTGTTCTAATGATTCAGAAAGAGATATAAGAATATTGAATTATAATATTTACACGATAAGGCTATGAATTGTAACCAGCAAACTCACCTGATATAATCCAAATGTCCAAGAAGAGTAAACAAGCAACGTCTCGTCTTGTAGTTCCATACTTTAATTTTGTAATCATCACCTCCAGAGACAAATAAAGGCTGTTGACTGTGGAAGCAGATACCTCTAACAGGTCCTTCATGTTCATCAAATTTGTCAATCAAGGTACTAACCCGATAATCCCAAAGTTGAATAACACCATTGTGAAGAGCCGCCAAGATCCATGGTCTTTTGTGGTGAAATGATAGGCCTTTGACTCTAGCTGATTGAGTCTCAAATTTGATTAAAAACGGCATCGGCCTCTCCTTTTGAGAAATCTGGTCAACAGATTGTTTCAAGATGAAAAGCATAAATAAAAATTATTAAGACAGTTGGTATGAGAAGATAGATAGAGAAATAGACAGAAAGATGAAAATCTCTATCTAAATCTGATGAATAATAAGCGATCAGCACTTAAATTAGTAGTTGGATAGAAAGTTGTTATTAACTTCAAATGTATTTAATTACCGTTATCACAAATAGTTAATCTTTAATTGTAAAATTGATAATGATGACCGGATTGACAAAAACATATGAATGTAAAATTCAACATTTAACTTGGTTGCGTGGAGTTGGCAGGTTATTGCTCTACAGCGCATTCCCGTTGATGAGAAGGTATTTTCAATGTAAAGCGGTTTGTTTGATTATACATGTGTCAGTGAAAAAGCCTCTCATCTATTCACCGGCAAATCCAGAAAAATTCTGAATGGACTCAAGATCTATTCAATATTATTATCAGGTGAATTAAATTAATTTGAATTAAATTGTCTGAAAATTTGAAAATTTGTTTATTGTCGCTATCATCATATAATTTCTATGTTGTATACATCATCATCGTAAAGCAAAATCCGAATAAACTCGGCATTTCGGAACTTTCTAAAATTCTTGATCGAAATCTTGATTGAAATTTACATCGAGAAAGGCACTGTGATCAAATATGTAATAAATAAATGGACAAAAATGCCTTAACTACTCAAATCAATAATATTTAAGTAAATTTAGTATGAATGTATCACAGTATAAACATTTTTAAATAAGTTAATGCAAACTTATGTTCAGAGCCAACGAATCAAATAAGCTCTATTTGTACCTGTGATTAAAATTAAAAAGAAAATAATCAGTTTTCATTTTTCCAATTGATCAGTGACCATATTTACCTATTTTTATAAATGTTAGATTGTTCGGGAAAACATCATTATCGCAGATTAAATAATCAGTGTCTAAAATCTTTCTACCATTGACTGAAACTCCACCTTTGTTGATCATCACAGTGGCTAGATCTAGAATATTGAAGCAGAAGTTTAATTTTAATTTCAAGTAGATTAAGATCAGTCTATTTGTAATTACCTTCATTTTCAAAACAATTTGTTTTCATGATGATATTCAACAAACTTGTACCATTTGGTACAAGTTCATGATATATAAATGACTTAGATCCGAAAACTTCTATTAAATCATCTTCAGTCAGTTTACCAAGAGCTTCAGTTTCTCCTTTCAAAAGAGCTTTGCTGGCGTTTTTCGCTTGGTTCAAACCAGATTCTGAAAAAAGAAAGAATCCAATTCAAGTAAAATGAAAAAGGTAAAAGAAGCATAGAGTTAAATCATTAGAATTGTAAGATTACCTCCATGAATTAAAAGTACTAAACTATCAGCTAATTTTTCGTGTGCATGGAGAGTTTGCTTCTTCAAATCTTTTTGTATGATACTTTCAATTTCTTGGTTATTATAAAATGTGAAATATCGAAGGAATCTTTCGATTTGATTATGTGGTAATTTCAAGATAGCCTGGAAAAAATAAAGATACGAAATTAATAATTTTTCTATGTAATTCATAAATACTTACTTTGTAAAGAGAGTAAGGAGAATTGGTGAATCTTTCGAGGAATAAAGATTTTCCTTCAGTCTTGCCCATTTTTTTACCCTCCTTGTCCAACAGAAGAGGAACAAAAAATCCATAAACCTCCTGGTTACGAAGATTTCGGATTAGTGAAAAACCAGCTTCAATATTAGGAGTTTGATCATTTCCTCCAACCTGAAAAGAAAAACATAATTAATTTTCAAGATAAAGAATTGCTGGATCAAAGTGCAAAGTGAATTGGACAAAAGGTACTCACCTGAAAACAACAATTGTGTCGGTCAAATAATTTCAACCAATCGTAAGCTTGCATAACAGCATAAGAAAGCTGAGCATAGCTATAATTTTCGGAGTGCTCTTCAACGCGACTTTTGCGAAATAAATTCCTAACATTAATGGCTGGACCACATTCTGCTATGATATCTGAAAACTTATCATCTGAATACCAATTTGAATTGTTGAGGATTCTGAAATAAAAGCAAATTAAGAATCAATTAAATTGTTGCTAATGGTCAATAATCAAAGATCTAACTAATTTAACTCACATTGGTTCGTGAATTGGTTCAGAAAATTTAGGTTTCCAAAAATATTTCAAGTGATTTACAAAAATACTGACTAATGTTGATGATATTCGCGAAGCATTTGCTTCAATTGTTTCTCTATCTAGAGATTCGCGAGGTTTTAATCTTCCAGTTGGATCACCAACTCGAGCAGTTTCACCTCCAATCAGGCAAATTATTCTATGTCCATTCCTCAAAGCATGAAGTAGTGGCATAATCACTAAAAGATGGCCAATATGAAGACTGGGACCAGTTGGATCAAATCCAGTGTAAAATGTTTGTTTCTTTTTGAGAGCCTCGATCATTTGCAATTTTTTATTCTGTGGAAGATAACCTTCCAGCAATCGTCTTTCCTCCAATACATTGAACAAAGTTCTTGAAGACGTTTGGTGAATAGAAGACGATCTCAACAAATGGCTGAAAATGAAAGGAAAATCAGTGAATAAATCATGGATGAATATCATAAAGCAATTAATTACTTACCGTATCTGACTGATTGAATTCATCTTTGAGTTGTTCAATATTTAAAATTTAGACTTAAATTAAGATTGATGCTTGTTTCTTAATTGTTGATCATTTTCAACTTAAGACATACTGTTATCACATGGTTTTGTAAAACAGCTGTTTTTATCAAGTTAGCAAGTAAACAAAAACAAGTTTCGCAGTCAAATTTAAAACCATTTCAACAAATTGATCAGATCAGAGCTTAATTCATCCTGAAATTATTCAAACGTTTACCCTTTGCTATTATTTCTTTGCAAACAATTAATGCCGCAATCCACTATAAAAACAATCGATACGAAATTATCTAATGATCTTGGATCAAATACTTTTTGTATAGGAAATGCAACCCATTATCTAGAATCTTCCATTGCCCAAGTTAATGATGACGTGTAAAAGGATATGTATTATAATTAATCTCTGGTCCTTTCAAATCATTGACAAATGTTACAAAATGATACTGATTAATTGGTCCTGGACCAATGAATGCAATGATAATTAAACCGGTAGCTTTGGTTTTAACATAACCTCGAATTGGGATGAGTGTTTTACAGAGCATATAAATGTTATGATTAAATGAATCTGCTTCAGATCACAATGATGGGTGTTTATGAATATTGGCATGAATGAAATCCAGAAAACAAGGGCATCATGATACTGTCAACAGTGACCATTGTTAACAATTGTAATTGTAAATATTCAAATATATAACCAGAATGTTTAAAAAGAGAAAGAGAAAAAAGACAGAGAAGGAGGAGGAGACAAAGGAGAGATGCTGATAGTGATGTAATCTGGGAGAAGCGGCCAATGAGGTTAAGCCAGATCATCATACAACTTGGATATTTTTTTGCTGGGTTTACAATACTCTTTTGCTAGTTAATATTATCCAATTGTGTTGATTGTCAGTTTAAGTTCTTCTGTTGTTCTAGTGTTTTCTTGTCTGATTGACTTTCATTTAAAACTATTTTGTGCAATTCTTGGTCTCTCAAACATTTAAATTGATAATACCGGCCAACAATTTGTTGTCAACACTGGTTCGGTCTTCATCATGTCGCGTTTCAATTATTTATTAATTTTTACCCTAACTCTATCTTTTACAATTTTATCAAGTAAGTGTTATTTTTCCATTATTCCCTAATGCATTCATGTATTGTCACTACTAATTTTTGATGTCTATTACCTTAGATAACATTCACGCTGAAGAAGTCTCTGATGCTGTTGAAGGGGAAGAGATCAGTTTGGATGCCAACTTAAAGGCTGGCAAAGAAGGAAGTGTCACTGATGCCCAAGTTGTTGCCAGAGAAGAAGAAGCCATCAAATTAGATGGACTCAATGTTGCTCAGATGAAAGAGTTACGAGAGAAGGCTGAAAAACACCAATTTCAAGCCGAGGTTAACAGAATGATGAATTTAATCATCAATTCACTTTACAGTAACAAAGAAATTTTCCTTAGAGAATTAATTTCCAATGCTTCAGATGCGCTGGACAAAATAAGAGTGCTGGCATTAACGATTAAAGAAGCATTAGATTCTACTGCTGAATTATCAATCAAAATTAAAGCAGACAAAGACAATAATTTACTGCACATCATTGACACTGGAATTGGTATGACTAAGAATGAGCTGATTAATAACCTCGGAGTTATTGCTAAGTCAGGAACTTCAGAGTTCTTGCAAAAAGTTGGGGCCAGTGACGATATCTCAACCACTGAACTGACTGATTTAATCGGTCAATTTGGTGTTGGATTTTACTCATCTTTCCTTGTTGCTGATCGAGTTGTTGTCACTTCTAAATCTAATGATGACGCTGATCAATACATCTGGGAATCAGACTCAGCCTCATTCACAATAAACAAAGACCCTCGAGGGCCAACATTAAAACGTGGAAGTCAAGTTACATTACACATCAAGGAAGAGGCAAAAGATTTTCTTCAAGAAGAAACGCTCAAAGAGCTCATCAAAAAGTACTCTCAATTTATAAATTATCCAATTTATTTGTGGTCTAGTCGAACTGAAGAGGTTGAAGAGCCAATTGATGATGAATTAACTCCAGATGATGCGGCTGTCAAGGAAGAAGAAAAAGAAAAAGAATCTAAAGATGATGAAGATGTAAAGGTAGAAGAGGAAAAAGAAGAGAAGAAGCCTAAAACAAAGAAAGTTGAAAAGACTATCTGGGAATGGCAATTAGTAAATACTGCAAAGCCAATTTGGACCCGAAAGTAAGTTTAAAAGTATGTTTGTAGCTTTTTTATACTTAATCGATTTCTCTCTTTATTGTTTTTAGACCCGCTGAAATTACTGATGAAGAGTACAATGAGTTCTACAAATCAATAACCAAAGATTCTCAAGATCCTTTAGCAAAAACTCATTTCATCGCAGAGGGTGAAGTAACATTTAAATCACTTCTTTTCATTCCTACTGTTCAACCTTCTGAATCATTCAACCGATACGGTACCAAAACTGATAACATCAAGTTATATGTTCGACGAGTTTTCATCACCGATAACTTCACAGACATGATGCCAAGCTATTTAGCTTTCCTTCGTGGTGTTGTTGATTCTGATGATCTTCCATTGAACGTTTCTCGAGAAACTCTCCAACAGCACAAGCTTCTTAAAGTAATAAAGAAAAAATTAGTTCGTAAAGCTTTAGATATGATTAAAAAAATAGCTGAAGCTGATTACGCTAAATTCTGGGGTGAATATGGTACTAACATTAAACTTGGAATAATCGAAGACACTGCTAACAGAGCTCGCTTAGCAAAACTACTGAGATTCCAAACATCAGGTCTCGAAAAGGGAAAAATGGTCTCTCTTGGTGATTATGTCAAACGGATGAAAGAAAAACAGGAACACATTTATTACATGGCCGGTTCTAGCTTCGAAGAAGTAGCTAGCTCTCCATTTGTTGAACGTCTATTGAAAAAAGGTTATGAAGTACTTTACTTGACCGATCCTGTTGACGAATATTGCATTTCAGCTATACCTGAATTTGAAGGTAAAAAATTCCAAAATGTTGCAAAGGATGGTCTTAAATTGAATGAATCTAAAGAAAAACTTGAAGCTTTACAAAAACAATTCGAGCCTTTAACTAAGTGGTTAGAAGGAACTGCACTTAAAGAAAAAATTTCCAAAGCTTCAATCTCTCAGCGACTCCATGATTCACCTTGTGCTCTTGTTGCAAGTCAATTTGGATGGACAGGTAATATGGAAAGATTAGCCAAAAGCAATGCTCACTCTAAAAGCAATGACGTTACTCGTGAATACTATTTATCGCAAAAGAAAGCTCTTGAAATCAATCCCAGACATCCATTGGTTAAAGAGATGCTTAGACGTGTAGAAGGTGATCCTGATGATGAAACTGCCAAGAATATGGCTGCTCTCATGTATGAAACTGCAACCCTTCGATCTGGTTATATGTTATCTGATACTCAGTCATTTGCATCTCGAGTTGAAAGTTTATTACGAAAAACATTAGGAGTTGATGAATCTGCTGCAGTCGAAGAAGATGATCTAGAGGAAGAGGCACCAGAACCTGTTAAATTTGATCAAGAAGAGGAGGAGAAATTTGATGAACCTTCAGACGAACATACAGAGCTTTAGAAATATGCATCAAATATTTTTTGTTCATTTGCTAATTTGTTATATTTATTGTAATCATCAAAGAATCAAACTTTACATTTCCTCATCCTTAACCAAACTTGATTCTTTGATTTTTCACTAAACCTTCCTGTCACATTGATCTTTTTTCATAAAGATCGCCCATTTTTGGTTCATATTTAAATTAAAACAATTTTTTACAAGTACTAAAATCAGTTTAACTCTGATTAAATCATTATTTCTTGGATTCGGCAATTGCTCTTTAAAACTGACAACAGTTGTACTGATCTTAAGGGATTTTTCCATGAATAATTAAATAGATCTTAATTGTGAGATATTAACTGTTTATGGCGACTTTAAGATAACATTAGCTCTACCTATTATGATTATGAGCGAGTCAAAGAGTTTAGTGTTGGTATTTAATCTTACGACAAAAAAAGATGTAGAATAATAAAATCATGTAATCATATCGTAAATCATTAACTTCCGATGAATCCAAACATGGTCAAACAATCAATCAAGATTGAATCATAATCAAAGTATAATTTTGATGACTTGTTTTATGTATAGATTTTTATTATGAACCTTTCTGTGTAAGACTAATGAGAGTTGGTAATAGGAATACATAGTAATACAAAAATGGTTTGAATATGAATGCTTGCATTTTTGTTATTGACTTCACAATTGACTATCACGCTGAATACAGTCTTTAGCTATTTTTTCTATAATCAAATTCGTAATTCTTGTCATGAATTAATTACCAAGGGTAAGATCTTTAAATAACAAAGATAAAGATTGAAGATTCTTGAAAACTCTCCTTGGTTACATGGTGGTAAAGTACCTCAAGCAACTAATTGGAAGCCAATTGTAGATTGATGGATAAATGAACGATATTATACCAATGTCAAAGATTGCATGCTATACCGACAAGAAAGAATATATTGCATTATGTTTATCAATCGATAATGGAGGATGAAATCAAAACAAAAATCTGGACACACTGATTATCCCCGCTCTAGAAGTAATCGTCGTGAAATTAAAGGATTTCAAACTGATTTAAAGCTACTTTAAAAAGTCTCAATATGTACTGCGATTTACGTATACACTTTATAGCAATAATAATAATTTTAAATCGACTCAAACAATGTATTCAAATCGAGCGGTGAGGTCCAAAGGAAGGTACTTGAATGTTACCTTGGTGATTTTCCGTTCTCGGAAAACGGAAGATCGCTTACTGTGCAACTTTCATAGAGCAAGATAGCTCTTAGGAAGCAGTAACGATGGATGAAACAACAATTATGAAGTTATTGAAATAATTAAACAACTCTTCAGGATTTCTTAATCAGAAGTCCTTAAACAATCCCACTTTAAAATGTAACTTTAAATTGTGACCACTTTAAGCTTGACCAGCTTTAAAATGTTAGCTGATCTCTACAATAGTTGACCTGCTACTATAGTCACCCATGTGCTGAGATGGCGTGGTATTGGAACATTTTTGGTGATTTTACAGGTAATATCTCTCTTTTCGATGCTATTTTTACTTAATTCCACCCTCTTGGTGTTTTCTGTTAATTATTGACTTAAAACAAATGCTAAGGGTAGGAATATTGATACTCGATAGGCCTTCGGTGTCCATTGCTCCAATCATTGGAAACCATCCTCTTACTCTCGTACAAATTTAATGAAGTTATTTTTCTGTATTATAGATTTCAATAGTCGACTGGAACTCAAGTGAGCGTTTTACGGAAGCATCGATGCTGTTGTAATGGTTGGAATTGTTTCTATGGGTTTTATATTCACAGTTAAATCTCTTCGTTGGAGCAGAACATGATATTGAAGACGATAGATTTACTGTTGAACTCTCTAATCCTTGCCATGATCAACATTCCCTGTTTATTATCAATCTTGCAATGGACTTGAGTCTAGTCACTAGACAAATAAACAACGCAAAATTTTTAGCAAGCTACTGTAAATAAATCCTCCAGAAGTAGTGCAATACCTTGAGTCTAACTCAAATTATGTGCACTTTCTGATTGGTATTATCTTTACAACATGTACTGTAGTTAAACGATTTTATTTGTTGGCCTTTAAATCTAATTATGCTGCTTGAATTATCTTGTCATAAACAAATGAAATCAACTTTTAATTATGAACCAACTGACCATTATTTTGTACTATTGTTTTAATAATAACTGAACTTTTCAACCGAATTTGAAGTAAATTGCTCAACAATTCATGCTCATTTCCTAGTAAATTTTTGTTTGAAGCTTTGTTCATTAAATTGATTATTAAAAGTAAAAAAAGTTATGATATTAATGAGTCTCATCATCAGAACCAAAGAGTAACTCTTTGATCATAACATCAAACAAGAAAAAAGATAATGCGCAGGCTCATGATGTCAATGCTAAAGTTGTAACTCAGAGTAACTTACTCTTTATTAAAGAGTCTTCATCCAGACTCTCATGAAAACATTCAATACACACAGGAATGGCAAGATTTCATTGTTGTTATGCTGTTTAATTTAATTGGGCTGTTCTTGCCGATCCCTAATTTTTTATTTGTAAATCTTTTGTTTTCCTTTGTAATCTTAAATTAAGTGTTTTTTATTTATATTTTGAAAGAAAATGTGTGAACATGCTGAACTGGTGGCTGAGATGCCAGTTTTGGAGAAAATGTCAACTCAAGAGCGACTCAAATTGGCCCGGAAAAGGCGAATGCAACAATTAAAGAAGTGGAATCTCCGGGAGAAAGATTTTAACTACAAGAAGAAAACTAATGACACCTATGGAAGACGGAATAAGGGGAAAAAGACGGACTACAAGGTACATTTTGTTCCAAGTGTGATGCTTCTCGAGGCAGCGGCCAGAAATGATGTTGAAGAAGTGAGAAGACTTTTAATGCTTGGTGTAAGTCCTGATTCAACTAATGAAGATGGTTTAACTGCTCTTCACCAGTGTTGTATAGATGATAGTGAAGAAATGATGAAATTGTTAATTGAATTTGGTGCTAATATTAATGCCCAAGACAGTGAACAATGGACACCTTTACATGCAGCAGCTACTTGTGGTCTTTTACATCTTGTCAGATACCTGATATCGAAAGGAGCGGATTTATTAGCTGTCAATGCAGATGGTAATATGCCTTATGATATATGTGAAGATGAATCAACACTAGATTATATAGAATCAGAAATGGCCAAAAGAGGTATAACTCAAGAGATGATTGATGAAACTCGAGCTTCGGTTGAAAATCGTATGCTTTTAGATTTAAGAAAAGTTGCTGAAGAAGGTGGAGATCTTGAATTTCGTGATAGTCAAGGGGCAACACCTTTGCATATTGCGGCAGCTAACGGTTATTCAGCTGTGGTTGAATTTCTTTTGGATAATCATGTTTCTACAGATGTAGTTGATAATGATTTATGGCAACCTATTCATGCAGCAGCTTGTTGGGGACATGTAAGTTTCTTTTTGTTTTCTCAATCAGCTGATTATTATTGATCAGTTTTATTTTTCAACACTAATTTTAATTTCTTTATTTGTTCTTAATTTGGTGTAGCCGGATGTGCTCGAACAGTTAGTACAAGCAGGAGCTGATTTGAATGCAAAAACTAAAAATGGGGAAACTCCTTTAGATATATGTGAAGATCCAGAATTGAAAGAAAGAATAATCGAATTAAGAAATGAAATGGAAACCAAAAAAGCAAGCCATTCTTTAAGATTAAAAAGATCTCATTCGCAAAACACTCGAAGCCAATCAGTTCGTCGTACGAGTATCAGAGAAAAATCACAAATCTCTCGACGTGAAGCCCGTGAAGAGGCTAGAATAAGGGTTGAATCATCTCAGAATGGTGTTGATGAAGATGATCGAACTCAAGGAAATATTAATAATGCTAACAATCAAGTTGACAAGCAAGTCAATTCTTCTTCCACAATTACTTCAATAACTTCCACTAGTGATAAAGAAGGCGATACAGTGCCGTTAAATAAAGTCAATGGATTCTTTTCGGTGAAAGGATATGCAACTGGAGTTAATAATGATTTAAAAAGCTCCTCCTCACTTCCTTCTTATGAGGATAGTTTAATCACATCAGGGTCAATTAAACCTTCTTTAAGCTCTAATCATTCATTCATCGAGTCATCAAATAATAGTTTTGTCAATAAACAAGCCCAATCATCATCAATTTCATCGGAATGCCAATCAAGTCAAAAATCATCAAGTAAAGATGCCATGGTCATTCGAAACGATGGCTATTGTGAAAAAGATTCCAGTGAAGTTGTGAGTGTTTTCAACAATGATTCCAATGGTTCCAGAGGTTGTGATAATGAACGAGATTATGACTATTCAAATGATGTAACTGTTGTCGACGGTATTCCCGGTTCAACGGCTAATGATATATTATCCTGCCGATCAGCATACAATCCAAGTAGAACTGTTGACGACTCAACACTTCGTACCTCTAAAAGTAATCGTAACTCAATCAATTCTGGAAGTAATGGAGGTGGTAGCAGTGTGGGTAGTGAATCCGTTAAAGTTGAGATACATGTTACTGTAAATGCAAATCCATCCAATTTTGGCTCCGGAACTTTAGCTGATCTGAAAAAACATCGGGCAGATTTAAGGCATCGCAATAGTCTATCCCCAGGTGAATCGCCTAAGTCCACCAATGAGAGAGAATCTTCTGTTCGCTCTAGCCACAATAATCCTTCATCTCATCATGTTAAAGCTTCTTATCTTTTTGACTCTCCTACATCTCCAAATAATGATCTGAAAAAATTTCGAGCTGATCCCAGTGAAGTTGTCGGAGAAATGCAGAGTAAAGGATGCTGTAAGCTTATGTGACTGTATAGAAAACTATGTATCTCTTCTTTCTATTCCATTTTGCCTTTACTTCATCATCTTCATGAAATATTATCACAACCCTCATCACTTCATCATCGTCCTTATTTTTCTCAGCCTTGTCTCATCCCAAATCTCGTATCAACCACAATCAATTTATTTAGAAATTTCCTTTTTTTTCAATCTATTTTTGCACGAACGAACGATCAAAATTTTCCTACCTTTTCAACTTTCCATTAGTCGTAATTTACTCTTATTAGGCGTAATCCATTTTTTTCATTTGTTCAAAAAAACCAGGGAAACTGAAAAATTGCATTTCAATCAATTTCTCTTACATATTAGTTAAATTATAAGCGTCTTTTGACTTTTCAGTCTTGCAATAAATTAAATTACGATGAACGGAAAATGAAGTGTAAATTGAAATCTAAATTTATAGTTTTCTTTTCCCTTTCTTCAACAATGAAGATCACTTCCACAAATTGGGAAAATAAACAAAAAAGCTTCCCATCAGAAGATGAAAAAATTGAAAAGAATCAACACACAATTGTACATTTGAAGAACGAAGAAAGATAAACAATGTTAAAATTTCTTTATCAATTATAGATTGGAAATGTTAATATTGAAACATAATTGAATCAACTTATACAATATCAGAAAAAAATCAATTCAATTGTCGGACCAAATTATTTTCACCTCTTTGCCTACCAAACACAATTTACTGCATTTCAGATGATTCCAGGATCTTCAACTTTTTAAGATCAATCCATCAGCACATCCTTTGATGTCATTTCCCGAAAGATAAATAATTTATTTATTATTATAATTATAATTACTATTAATCATGTTGTTATAGAAGTGTAATAATTTACTGGTAAACTCATTTACTTTTTTTTATAGAGAGCCTGGTGATACAATCTTTTTTTTTGTTGCACAGCAAAATAATTAAAGACTCATCTTAAACACGCTTTTTGATTCAAATTTAGATTCATTTAAAGTAAACGTTTCATATTTATTAGAATGATTATAACGATTCTCCTTTTTTTCAGGTTGATTTTTATTATTATTATTATCAATCACCAATCATCTGTTTAACAAGATATTGATGTAAAGAATGTTTGATGATTTTAAGAGAGTTTGATAGAGAAACAAGTTGGTCCATGATTAGTCTTAAAACATTGATTTTTCAGTAGGCATAGACAATAAGCTGCAACTGTTTCAAATGAAACAGTTGATCGCATTTTAACAAAAAAGTGAAAGGAAGGTGAACAGAAGATTTGAGGAAAGGATCGATGAAACAATTTACAAGTTGCCTTTTTCTTTTGATCCAATTCTCCCATTATCTGAGTTGAACAACAGGAAAAATGAAGATATAAACTGGCGAAGTATATAAAAAAATCTTAGCGAATCAACGTAATTTTTCCTGATTGGACAGTTTAGTATTTTAACCAAGCAAGATCATTTCTTATAAACCAGTCTTGAATCCTTGAAAAGTGAGCAATCCCATTTTTTTGAAGAAAAAACTTAACTATTTTGATGTTAATCTTGCCGTTGATGTACTCTTGTTGATGCCACGCAATCTAGTTCACTCTTTATGCAGGTTCAGTGATCACCACCATCATTCCTCTCAAAGAGACAGAAAATATTTCAAGATGAACTTTAGCTTTTTTAGTGAAACTTTACACATAATACCGTATTTCCGCGCATATAAGCCGAGGCTTATTAATGAAACGTTCACTTAAAAGCGCATTTTTCCTCACTTTAGATTAGCACTATGTGCTTCCACACTCGTTAAAAAACAGGTTTTTTGTATGTACTTCTATGTAATTGCTTATCAGTGTTCTTATTTATGAAAAAAACATGGACTTAGCAGTGAGGAATTTCTGTTGATAAGCACAATGCTTATATGTTCGGAAATACGGTAATACTTTATCTGTATATTTATACTTTTTGTTTTGTTTAAATTTACTCAAATAATAATAATAATCATGATAATAATAATAATTAATTTAAAGATGGTGGTCAAGGCAATTATTGAGATTGACCGGTAATAAGTTTGCTTATGTCCCATAACTGTATATTGAAAAATGGGAAGAGAGAGAGAGAGAAAAGATTGTTATTAAAAAACAATGGGTCAACAGATTTTGATTGCATGGTTATGGAACTGCTTTTTACTGCTGAATTGGATGATAAAGCATATCCATTTACAATTGAAGAATTGGTTTCTTTTGTTACCTTAATAACTCTATCAGAACCAGAGGTCATTAAAAGTGAGCGGGATTCATCTAGATCCATATGCATTATAGAGTGTTTCGTGTCAGCAGAAGAAGCCAGTGATTGTAAACTAATGATGATTTGATTTTGAAAGAAAAATTGTTTTGAAATAAGAAATTAATTTTTGTTTAAAATTTATGAAAATTTTCCATTTCTCTATGAATCTCATGTTTTTTATATTTGAAATTCAAAGAGAAACAAAAAACAATAAACTTACTCGTCATCAGAAATACAACTTTGGCATTCATCACAGATTCTCACAAGGAACTCAAATCCCATGATGGGAATAACGCTTCTATTGCTACTACAGGAATCACAAACTGCTTTACCACAACGACGACAGTGATGCTGTGAGAAAAGAAAAGAGGAAAAAGAAATAAATTAGAAAAGAAACAAAAAAATAAGAATGAATAGGAAAAAGAACAATTGTAATGCGTAAATTTAGGTTAGGAGAAAAGATAAATCTAGAGTCAATCGTTCATGCATTGCAATCAATTTCTCCTTTCAGGGTTCACATTGATTAATGACTCAATATCATTTTAAAAAGCTATATTAAAGTGTAAATACATTAAATAACTATGAAAGCTCACATTAAATATGAAGTGAGTGTAAAAACTAACCTGTCGTAAACCAATCGTTTTTTGATCCAACATTGCCTTTATATTCCAAAAAAAGGGTCTTGAACAACGTTGACAGTAATCACTTTCTAACCAATCAGGAGTCTAGTGGAAAATGTTAATTATAATCAATCAGTTCGTAAAAAATGAGTTTGGTGATATTTTACCTCTTTTCTTTTTACATCCATCTTCCAGAAAACAACTTTAGAGTCTTCACTTGAAGAAATCAAAAGCTTGGCTTGATTGGCAAAACAAAGTGAGGTTACTTTACCGCTGAAATGAAAGTGAAGAAAACAATTTGATCAGAATTTGATATGAGAATAATTTAGATCATTAAGGATAGTTATCGAAAAGATATTTACAGGTGCCCTTGGAGTTCGTAAGCTGTTCCTCGTTTACCACCGATATCCCAACAAATAATAACCTTATCATAGGCACCAGAGAACAGCATTTGCTTCTCTGGATCCCACGCAAGGCACCGAATGGCATCGCTATGACCTTTCAATGTTGTTATTGGTTTATAGCTATTCCCTTCCAACTTAAGCATAGTAATTTGGCCAGTGTAATCACCAATAAACGTATGTTTTGATTCTGCATCAAATCTAAAATTAAAATGATAATATATATTAGAAAAATTAAACACTGGTGAGAGTATTTCAAGTAACTTACTGAAGTGCTGTACACCAAGAGTTGAATTGAAAGCCACCGAGTCTGTTTCCTGTTTCTGAACAATGCCAACAAAAATATCTATCCTTAGAAACACTTAGAACCCATTCATGGAATATTGAAAATATCAACCCAGTTACACGCTCATTATGAGCAATATAAGTTCTTTGATGTGTTATTCTGTTGTAATCATCTGCAATAAGAAATTCTGAAATGGATCCATTCTCCATTCCAACAAAAAGTCTTTTGGTTTCGTGATTAAAGCTCATTACAGTACCAGCAGCTAAGACAAAGTAATGGACAATGAAAAGGAAATATTATAAAGACTTATTAAACAAAAAACTCATGAGGTACTTCAGATGGACAAAGAATAATTTTCCCATTCCAATTTCACTCTTCTCTACTTTCTTATTGATGAACTAATTTGATTAAATAATTAATAGAGCAACAAGTAATTAAGCTTTCAATTTTCTAACTTGGTCGAATAAACTTTGGGTCAAATTCATGCAGATATTAAAAATGCTTATAATATCAATTGTGTGAACGAATCTCCTCAAGCCATAGTGATTCTGTTTGATTTAAGTTCACACAATCAAGATTTGACTACACAAAGAATGCTTATTTGTGGCTCATTTGCATTACAAACAATGTTATGACAATATAGTTTGCAATATTTGAAAAACAAAAGTGCACGAGATAAGATTTCTATGACTAATATTATCATAAAATTGGTTTAACATGCACGTCATCGTTTTTTTGATACTCGATGGCAGATGGAGAGAGCAAAATTGAAATAGGAAAAATTTCAATGTATCTGAGGTTGAATCCGTGAAAATGTTATTAACCTGGCATTCGATGACAAACACTGGGCCAGTAATTTCCTGTGTCCCGCTTAAGCCATATCATGACACTCCTTTGAAGGCGAATAGTGATTGTTTAAAATTATGGAAAAAAAGAAACAGGTGTTAAAATTGAATTTTATGCATGTATTATGAACATTGGAATCCAATATATTACATGTAAACATATCAGAATGCGTATGTATACTAACTTGTCATCGCCAGTACTGATCACACCTTCTTCATTTTTAAGCAATATAGCAAAGTTAACCACTTCTTGATGGCCTTCAAGTTTAGCTACCAATTCTAGCCGCTTGTTTGATGAAGCACTTCCAGGAAAGGGTCGTATCTCAGCTGACATTTTGTAATCAGTCACTGGATGATTGATGAAGTATGATTAAGGTTGAAGACAAATTTTATGAGGAGAATGTATCAGATATATTGAAGTAAAAACAATGGGAGAGGTAAGGACTGTTATTTTAGTTTTGTAACAATTGCAGTTAATGGGTATGGTAATAGTGAAGATGTTATATTAGAAACAACAAGTAATCAAAAAAGTAAACACGAGTGAAGGGAAAAGGGGAAAAAGATATCAAGTAAATCACAGAGTTAAGTTGAAGGCAAAGAAATCCGCACAAAGTGGTACATAATCATAGCAGTTAACAAGAGTCAAAAGATGATAATGAATTGATCAGCAGGGAAGGAAGGGGAGTAAAACCCAGCTTCAATTAACTAATGTTTAGCATAGAAACATGTAATAAGAAGAGAGTAGAGAAAGAGAAAGAGAGAAATATGACAAGTACTGATAACAAATGAAAACAACACAAAAACTCAAGACTGAGGATGAAATAGATGTGAACAATATCAACACAAGCGTAATAACAACATCACCCAAAGCAAACAAATTTTGAAACAATTTAATTTCTAGCAACACAGTAATTAGTCAAAATCTAATGCGAAGATTGAGGTTTAATTGATCAAAACAAGTTACGACAAAAACAAAACAAATCTAAATTGTAACCCTAAAGGCAAATCAAAAATGAATGCAACTGTTACCATGAAGCGCGTTTTTCGAATCAAATTCACTGGCAACAAGTAGAGTTTTCTTTTAATTTAAAGCTCATTTGCTAAGCTAAATTACAAACAATCAAATATTGTAAAATAAATCAAACTGGTCATGAATTCATAGAAACAAACTAACTACACAGTGGGCTGATTTCAATGGCTGTTAATATCTTACCTTTAGATAAAAATTTTCTCATTTCTTTCATTAGTTGAAGCAGTTTTTGATAAACCATATTTGTTTTTCTTCGACCAATCGATGTCAAAGAACTTAAACTGAAAGTCGAAGATGAGTTCGCTTTTAATCGACTTATATTTGGAATATCCATTGATAAACCAATCGGTTCTTCAAACTCGGAATCGTCCCAAAAATTTTCAAACCGAAGCATACTGATACATGTATAAATAAAATGAAAATAATCTCTGAATGGATATTATAAGCTCTATTCATTGTTGAGTTTTTAGATAAAAATAAGAAACTAACTGCATAGAAATTCCGATTTAAAGAAGATCATTTTAATTCCAATATTCTGCATTGAGCTTATCGGTCTTTTATTGTTGAATAAAAGGCCGAAAGCAAGAAACCTTTCCTCAGTAATTGCTGGTACCGTTTTTTCAAAATTGATAATCTCATTATGAGGACGAAATTGACAAGACCCGTGAAAGAAGTTAACGGATCAGTACAAAGTCTGTGACTTTTATTTGATTTTGTAATGAAAATGAGATTTTAAATAGCAATAATATTATAATATAATAATAATGAAAATAAAAATAAGATGATGTAGATTTTAAATGACGATGAATTACAGTGCAATTTGGAGCTAGAATTTACATTAGTATCTCTGTTGGAAATTAGTATTCATTGGTTGACCATTACTACTTCCATATTGTAAGTTGGCCTGATTTTGTAAACCATGACCTTGATTAGGTCCAGGCATATTAGATTGTTGAACTGGGCCTCCAGGTCCACCCATTCCGGCCATACGAACACGTTTAGGTGGTTGTGGTCCGTGATTGTTATTATCACCATGATTTGCAGCTTGGTTATTGTTATTAACTTTGTTATTGTCAGGTTTTTCTTCATTATCATCGTCAGTAAAAAATTCACGCTTAGGATATGGAATAGGGTAACCATTGAAGACGCTAAACGAAAGAAAACACATAAATTAAAGTCATTAATACAGCTAGCTTGATAAAATATTTTAGTCAACTTACTCAGCGGTGGGTAAAGGGTCCTCAGAAAAGTAAAGATCTTGCATTGCTTGATCTGAAGTGATTCTTTTAGTTGGATCCATAAGAAGCAGTTTTTGCAGAAGGAGAAAAGCTTTACTATCAGGTTTTATTTTGTGTTTCTCCATGTATTTAATTAATGAGCAACTAGCATAACTGAAAATATAAGATGAATGATTAGAAATAATTCTGACAATTAATATCAATCATCGTGAGTATCTTACTTCGTTCTTTTGAAATCTCTTTGTAGTGTTTGATACTCGGGCATCTTTCTGATGTCTTCCCACTCTTTTTCTAGAGGAAAACCCATAACATTGAATATTCTATCCAGTTGATCATGATGGTAAGGATTACTAGTCTTTATATCTTCTTGACGGCAGTGAAAAATTGGTTCTGAAGTTAAAAGTTCTGCGAATATACAACCGATTGCCCAAATATCGATAGCTTTAGTGTAATGACGAGCCCCGAGGAGAAGTTCTGGTGCTCGATACCAAAAAGTTACTACTACCGGATCTAAATCAGCTAGAGGTTTTAAAGGAGCATTATACAATCGGGCAAACCCCATATCTGCGATTTTAACTCTACCACGCTCCGGTCCTTCTCCCATTACCAGAATATTTGCAGGTTTCTGAAATTGAATGTTCAATTTTAAACTTCTACATAATCAAATAATTTTCAAATTCTTACCAGATCTCTATGAAGAATCCAATTAGTATGTAAATAGTGTATTCCATCTAATATTTGATACAAAAGCGATTTTACCATACCTTTTGGATGATTGACTAGTTTTTTATTGGCTTTAGCTGCTCTGTGAAATTTTATTATATGCTGCGTAAAGGCAAGAGCAATAATTATAATTAACTGATAACATTTCAAGCCAATTCGATAATTGAACAATTTATAATTAAAACTTAAGAGTTGTATAGGTAACGTACCCAGAGATCATGTTCTGCATAGTCTAACAGCAACCAAACCCTCCTTTCATTGTGTGACAGAAATACCCGTTGAAGGTTTATAACATTTACATGTTTCAGCTCTCTCAATAACTGCTCAATGGATAGACATAGTGATTCAAAATGAAAAGAAAATTCAAGTTTAATAAAAAGAGCAATTAACGGGGTGTAGTACTCACTGCTATTTCCCTGCATGCGGACATAGATATTCCAGTTCCCTCAATTTGTTTGAGAGCATAATCTTTGTTATCAGATCTTTGAGAAAATAATTAAAAAAAGAAAAAAAATAAATCGATGCCAATAATTTTAATCAATGATTAGAAAAATAAAATTAAAATTACCCATCTTTCCTCCGAGCTTTGTATACATGTCCATAAGTACCTCTACCAACCTTGCATCCTTCATATTCAAACAAATCTTCTACCTTGGCTCTTTCTTGAGCCAGTTTGATCTTAAACTCATAGTCCATTATCAACGGTTTTTCGTAATGTCACACGGAACAAACGAATAAAATCATGGAATCGGAATAAAGTAGAGTTTTAATTGAATAAACAAATGTAATAACATTAATCACAGAAAAAGATCAAAACTATTTGCTGAAATAAATAAAACAAAACATGAACTGGTGACAAGCGCTGTCAAACAACTTCTAGGATCAGTAATTTCCAAGTCGCGCTTAATTCAAATCATTTTATTTAAGAAATATTTTTCTGTTTAATTATCTAAACAATTTAAAATAAACCATTGAAAATAAATTCAAAAATTTAACTCAATTACTTACCAAACCAAAGTGGTGAGTGGTCATTAATTTGAATATCTAGCAATTTCAGTAAATTCAATCGATGTTACGATATTTATCATCAATAATGCTTGAAGATTAAAAGATTAATATTGAAAGTTAATTAATCGGACTCGTTGAAGAAAATTAAATTCAAGTTTGTTTTTATTATACAGATTAATATATCAATAACTGTGTAATTACATTGTACTTTTTGTTTGTCTTAATTTTCAATTGTTCTCAAACCAAATTTACAAGCGAACTAAATGCTTCAAATTAAACTGAAAGATTTAGCAATGATTATTATCTTAATCTGCAATATTAACTATGATCAGTTCTATTACTATTATTGTTACTATAAGCATTTTTATTAAATTATGTTCACCTGTTCAGGCATTGTGATATAATAAGTTGCACTTTCTGTTTATTTTTGCATTATCAACAAGATTTATTATGAATAGTCATTTGAAAAATGAATTAAAAATGACTGCAATCATTTACTGGTGATAAAAATTTAGTTTGCTTGAGATATAAAAAAGTGCTAGAATGAAAATAGCTTGGATTGAGAAAATGAAATACATTGAATTGCTTTAGATACAGATTTGGCCCATTTAAGCAGTTTAAATTAAATAACTTTGTTTTTTGCTAATTTTGATAATGGGTTGATGATAGAATTAGCGTTTTCTTTTCATTTAAAATTATACAACTAGCATGATTTGCATTGACAAATTATATGATTGTTGTGTAAAGCGCTAATACAGGAAATAATGAAATGAAAAAAATTAACAATAGATAAAGTATATTGATTTGGAGGGTTAGAATTTTGTGAATAACTCTGTGCTTTGATAGAGCTTTGATTTTTAGATAATGAAAATGTAATTTTGATAATTTTGAGTTTGTATTTTGTATCTTTGAGAAAGGTATTTCGAAATGAAGATGATCATAATGGTGAATTTGTCAGACTAAAAAAAGTAAACCAACTCATAAAACTGATGCACAAGTAGTAATTAATTTTAAATTGATGACACAATGGGGACTAAATATGCAACGTAATAATGGATTTTAGAGAGTTGTGTGTATAAGGCTTAAATTATTTACAACAAAACGATTGTTTTACGTTCAAAAAAACACCCAATATTTTTGATCAATAATACATGTAAAAAAATGATTATTATTGATCGAAATTTTTGTATCTACCATTAATGATGTCATTTCGAAATTTAACAACCTCTTCTCCAACAAAAACTCTTTTTGTACCTCTGGGTAATGCACGACATGACTGTAGGTCTATTAAGCTTAAATTTTTACAGTTGATCAAAAGCTTTTCAACGGATTCGAAAAGTACCGAGGAGCCTCGTAAGGTAATCACTTTTAAAGGACAGTCCTTTTCAGAGGACAAGGCTTCCAAAGCTGCCGAGATACCTGTCTGGTGACAGTTGTGCGATATGTCCAATTCTATTAGACTGTGTTTCCACTGTTAAAGAAAAAAAAAAATAATGATTAATGTAAGGAATTGAATTGAATTTGACAAGATTATGAAAAATCAATTTACTATACCTTGCTTACTATCATTTCCAAGCCAGTAGAAAAAATTGTACTACAGTTGTCAATAGCAAGGTGTTGAAGATTCCAAGCTGGAATTTTAATGATACAACTAGCTGTTACTCGGGGAGAGCCACGGATATCCAATAGCTTGAGATTTTCAGCATCTTTGGTCAAACTACTGATTACCGGTTCACCGTGGCCATGATCAGAATTATTGCACGGAATACTCAGTTCCTCCAATTTAGGGAAACCAAGAGCGTTGCCACTTTTGGGTGGTTGAATAAATATATTCCCAAGTCGAAGTATTTGTAAATTAGGACATGATGCTTGTAATGTGTCAACGCGAAGTAAAAATGATGAATTAGATTGGATGTTTGATAGGTCCAGTGACCTGAGATTGTGGCAATATTTCTGTACAGAAGAAAAATCAAATTATCAGACAAAAATCAGATGATTAAATTGCTAGAACTTAAAATGAATACTTACAGTAATGGCGGTGAACAGGTGAGTTAAACCATTTATTTTATTTTCCGATAAATTTATTGATTTTAATTTGGAGCCATTCGTTGCCAAGTAGGTTTGGAATGAAGGAAACAGTGGATAGACGACTTTCCTTACTTTATTTCTTCCTTTTTTGCTTCCAGCTCTTTCTGAACGGTCTGATGCCGAAGTTTGTGAAAGGTCAATTTCTTCAAGGGATGGACAGACTTTAGAAAGAAGATCAAGGATTGTTCCCTCAATTGTATAACAACCACGAAAAACAATACTGGTCAATGATTTACCACATGTTTCCAAGATCGGGGCTAAATTTGAGTAATTTAATGTATAGTCCCAACCAGTGAAATTGAGGTGACTTGTATTGACCAGAAGAGAAGAAAATTGAACTAACTCAGTTTCACTGGGTTTTTTATTAAAATCACTTAAATCAACTACTCTCCACAGTTTGGGCGTTGATAAAATTAAACGGCGCCAATTCTCAGAAACTCTGCACAGATTGAGAAGGTTGATCATAGCTTTGGATTCATCTTGTACCACGAATTCAAATATTTTAACCAATAGTTCATTAGGTAAAGTTGTTTGTACTTGATTTGAATCATCTACTGTTTCAAAAAAATCTTTTAAAATCAATGGCTGAGGTTTTAACACGATGCAATCGTTATGGTTGTTTAAGTTCACGTTATTATTACAATTAACATTACTGCTATTATTATTTGGCGGCTCTTCGGTTTCCTTCTTTTTTTTACTGTTTCGTTTGTCATCTTTTTTCTGATCAGTTATTTGGTAATCATATTCTTCTTCTCCTTTCAACCTTTTTTGTTTCTTTGAACGTTTCTTAATTTTCCTAATCTTCAGGAGGATTCGTTCATTTTTCATTGGCACTTTATGTCCTAATTCACTTGATGGCTCCTTTTCTTGTGGCGACGTGACTTTCTCGTCTAATGTAGGAACAGGAGGAGGTCCAATTGATGCATTAGCATTGCATTGTTGATCTGGTTGGGTTTTGGAGTTTTTCATTTTTTTCCATAGATGATTATTATTTACAGCTAAATCTCTTTTTCCAATTTTTCCTTCTCCGTCTTCTTGTTTACCGTTATTATCAGATCCTTCTTCCCAAGATTTGTCTTCATATTCATCATCATCAGGCCATAATTGTCCATTTAAAGAAAATAAAACTCTTGGTTCACCCATTGGTTTATCAAACAGAATTAAAAAGACTTCCAATGAAGAGTGGAAAAAAGTTTCACTTTATTTTATTTCCCTCTCTTCGCTTTTCCTTTATAAATCAAATGCTCAATTATTTGTAGTCACAATTGTTAAAATGGCGAATAAGTCAGTGAATAGAGAAATGATAAATCAGAAGAGAGAGCGAATGCATGTAAAGGTGATTTGATCATTATTGTTATGGTCAATGTTAAAGAAAAAAATACAGTTGCTTCAGCAGTATAAACAATAACACAAGCTAAAAGCAGAACTTATAGTTTTCAATGGAACTGAGTATACAAGTTGATAAATGGCAATCGTTTAAAATAACTTGATTGACCTTTCACAGGTTAAAGTGATGTAGTGATGCGAAAGATAAAATATTATGATTAATTTAACACAGTAGTTGTATAGACATAAGATTAAAGGATAATATCATAAAAACACTGATGTTAAATAAAGAAAATGTTGATTTTGGTGTTAATGATTAAGTTTGAAGAGAAGTAAGATGATAATAAAAGAACAAGAAGAAACTAAACTGACAGCAAGCAAGTAAAAGCAGTGTATAAGAACAGCAGAAAGACAAGAAAAGACAGTAAAAGAATCAACCAAAATCACGATGGTTAGATGTATAAGAAGAAGAAGGTAATTTGTTGATTTGAATTGATGAATCGTAGGTCGTTGATGATTAAATTAGGGAAAAAATAAAGAACAAATCAATTGAAGTAATATAAATTGGTCAAGCAAAGGTAAATAATAATAAAACTGGATTAAAACCAGAACAAGATTTGAAAATGTCAATACTGTAAAAACTGAGAAGCTTTTACCTAAAGTTGCAGTGGAAGAGAGTGGAAGAGAGAAAGAGAGATGGTAGAAGAGGGAAAAAATTAGGGGAGGAAAAGATAGGAATGGAAGAGAAGAGGGAAAGAAAAAAATTTGCCGATAAATTCAAATCGCAGGAAAAAAAGTCAGAACTCTCAGTGTTTAATTTCATGCTTTAGCTCAACTCTGGATCAATTTTATTCAGTTAATCTATTTAAATGGATTTCGAAATTAAAAGTTGTCAAATTTGTATTCCAAACATTGTTAATCGCTTAGTTACCTTGCCATGTAAGCAATTTTTGCCTGTTGCTAAGAAGTTGCTTGTGATACAAAAGCAGGCATTTTAAGCGCTCAAAATCTGCATACATCATGTAATCTATCTTATTTTTTTCACTATTGTGTCGGGTTGATCTTTATCTCATGCCTTTTGGATGATTTTATCTTGTGAAAAGTCGATCTAGTTACTGTAAACACTCTGACTTTATTTATAAACTTGTTTATTAACCTGTGTTGATAACATGAACGCCTATCATTTGTATTCCCGGTATTTTTGTATGGGATTCAACAAGATTTGACATAACATGAGCAGCAGATGGGATGAACCGGACGGCTGTGATTTTGATGAGATAACTACGTTGATTATTATGAAAACAGACAATCTTGAGAAAAAGGATTTGAATTATCGTTGGTCAGAAGCAAAGGAAAAGTTTTGGAAAGACTCAGGCACCCAACCAGATCTGCAATGATTAAAAAATATGATTATTGACTTTTATTTTCATGAATTGCTCAAATCGCAATTCACAATTTGTTGTCTTCGTTTGGTGATTGGTTTCTGATAAGTCATTCAATTTTGATCAAGCAAAAGACAAGGTAACTGGAAAATATAAATGACTGACTCACCTGGTGCTATGCAGATAACTTTCCATAAGACATCAACCGGTTGTACATTGGAATTTTTCTGGACCAATTCTCGATTCTTCTCCTTGACCAACCATGTTAATGGTGTGCGAGGAGTTTCCTTTGGCTGGTTTGGCACTTTATCACTTCCACTGAACTCATTTTTGTGTAAAAATGAGTTACCAGCGGCAACAAATTTGAAAATTAGACTATTTTTCCATTTGATTGCGAACCTTTTGCTCTTTATGTTCTCCATAAGACGAATCCAAGAAAATTTGGCTTCCTAATTTAAACCAGGATTTCTGCAGCAAGCTGGGCTGAATGACGAAAAAGGACGAAGTCTTTTGCTAATCACATTAAAAGATGATGAGGCCAAGTTGGTTTTCCAAGGATCGATCCAATGCTGCACCATTCACCTCTGTACCCATCCGAAAACTAACAAAATTCAACTAAACTGGTAGTTTTGCAGCAAGAATACGAAAAGATAAAAGTTAGTTATCAAAATGAAAGATTGTATGCTATTAATATCAATCAACCATCCACTGAAAAAGCCAATGCATTTGCTCCCTCTAAGGTTAATTTGCATTATTCACGGGGAAAGTCCTGATGAATAGTCATGTCAAAGAGTTTATAATTAAATAACAGTCCCTTGCCATTGTCTAAGGCTTACAAAATGTTTAGCCCAAGAAAACCTAGATAATTGAGTTCATTTCTTTAGATTAAGAGTTCAGTTACTAATACAATCAACCTAGAACCATTGTTACTACCAATCAGCATCTCTCTCAGTGCACAAGAGTTCAACTAACATCGAATGACATTATCCTCAATTTTTCAAATGGCTGTTGAAATATCATTTTGAGTCTGGTGAAAAAGCAAATCAAAAAAGTTAGAAATGTAAAACGCAAAACAATTTGCTTTGCCTTTTATCAAATAGGGCTTTTAAAACTGTAACAAAATCATACCATGAAAATTCAGTAGATCAACCCATGGCATCTAGAATTTTATTTCTTTGGTCAATTGGAAGACATTAAAGTTTCTCAGTTATCCAGTAACTGAAGCGTGATTGAAATAGCAGGACGAATACACCAGCAGGATCAAGGCTTTTGAGCAAAAACAAGTGTTTTGGGTTCAAGATAGCAAAAAATGAAGCAAAACATATTTGATGCTTTCAAGAGTTTGCATGAAATCCTAATTATTGAGGACTGGAATAACAAAATGGTAAAAATTAATGATACTTATTAGCTTCTAAATTAATTCATAAAATAGCTTATTCATTAACTTACTCATGTTTATCCCAGATCTTAGAAACATGTGGTTAATCATTGACCAGTATTGTTATTCACATGAACATAAAACTATCTCTAAAATTAGTCCATTCCTTGATGAAATCAATCTTTCACAGACTCCACGAGACTCGTGACTTTTAAATGGTATCGAGAAAGATGTTCAGCTAATACAATTTGCTACTCAATTTGAGGAAATGATTCCAAGCTGAATATTTTGACTAAAATTCGAGTACTCTTGACTACATGTCATAATTCCTGTAGTATAATCTGGAAGAAGAAAGTTAGATTTTTAGTTGTGGTTGAATGTTTTCTGAAATTTATGCTGTTACTGTTTCTTCTGAATTGACAGATTGGTTGAGAAAGAATAATCTTTCCTCAATTTAAGCCAAATCTTGGAAATTGGTGTTTTTCATGGATAAACTGACAACCTTACTTCTGACTTTTCAGTGTTAGTTGTTTGTTATCCCAAACCAATAAACCAGCCCATACCTATTTAGGTCTCAATAGTTTTTAGCAACTCATATCACTAACCATAAGAAAGTTGGATACAGGGTTTAAAAGCACTGAGGATGAGTGAAAAAAAGAAGGAAACTTTTTCGTGTAAAAATACGTTAAAGATTATATTTAACTTCATCTTCATCGTCTCCATTTCCATCTTCCCCTCAATGGTTGTTTATTTTACCGATCTCTCATCTCTCACCCACTCCTCCTCATCACTTTTAACTTCAACATCATCAGCAAATCACTTCTTTTAACGGTTCTTTTTTTCCTATTCTGTAAGCTGAACCATTAGCAAGTTAAACTCGGAAGTTACTCTGCATTTGTGAATATAACAAGAAAAGAGACCAAGTCTATCAAAAATGCTGGTAATCTACTAATTTCTATTCATAATCAGTTGATTTATTCCATTTCATGTCGTTCCTTCATCTAATAACTAACATTGACCATCATCTATTCAAGTCTATCTCTTATTACAGACTTGTTTCCCAACAAGAAATATCCAACTCCAAATATCCATCCATTTAGTGTCCAAATTTTGTTGATTGTTATACAATGTGATTACTTAATTTTATTTCTTTGATTGTTATGTTTGTAGGATGACAAAGAAAGAAGGAAAGCCGAGGTTCGAGCTCGACTCGAGGCTCAAACCCGCAAAAAGCGAGGTTTCATGACACCAGAGAGGAAAAAGCGACTCAGGGTAAGTAGGAAATAGTTTAATATTTTGTGCATCGCTATTAATTGATATGAAATACTTTAAAGAACCTTCTTCGAAGAAAAGCTGCTGAGGCACTGAAACGTGAACAGGAACGGAAAGCTGAGGAACGAAGAAGAATCATTCGAGAGCGAACTGGAACTCCCAAAAATTTGGACGGAGTCAATGAAGGTAATGTAATAATTGACTTACTGAAGTTCCGATTTTTAACCTAAATTGTTGATTTTCATTTTCTAATCTGATTCTCTTGACTATTAGCAACCTTACAATCAATTGTGAAGGAATACTTCAAACGAGTTCAAGACCTTGAAAGCAAAAAATGGGACTTGGATAGAGCAACTCGACTCAAGGAGTTAGAGGTAAACAATTTGGAATCAGCCAATTCTCGAGTGATTTTAACATTCAATTTTTTCGTTTTCAGCTTAAAGAGTTACAAGAGAAAGTCAATGATTTGAAAGGAAAATTGTAAGTAATTTGATTGATTTAAGTTCAAATTCATGATTATCCTGTTTCTTCTCCTTATTTTTAGCGTGATTCCTCCATTGAAAAAGGTTTCCAAGACTGCCAATCAGTAAGTAAATTCATCAAGTATTTTTAAACCTTTCAACTAATTTTGTTTCAATCTTACTTAGGCTGGAAAAGATTCGAATGTTTACTGCTCGTGTTTCCCAAATGGATTATCGGAATCAACTGAAGCAAGTCCAGAAGAAAGATTATCGACTTGAAGGAGTCGATGAAATTGCTGTTTCTAAGCCCGAATGGGCTCAACCAAAGAGTAAGACGACTTCAATTTCCGAAGTTGTTTCCGAAGTTGTCTCTGCTGATGAAGCAGAGGATTAATTGATCTTACCTTATTTAATATTTAATCTAACCTTGCTGCAGTCATGTACCAAAATTGACAATTTATGAACAAATAAAAAAAACTTAACAATAAAAACTGAATCACTTTGTTTGCAAGATACAACAAAATAATTAACTGCGAAACAGAAAATTTTTATAATAAATTGAATATTATTTTTATTGATGAAGAGGGTTTTGCATATGATGAAACATCTTGACAATTAAGCTTTGACTTTTTTGCCGCGACCACGAGGTTTCTCTACCTCTGGCTCAGGAATGGGCTCTGGCTCTTCTTCCATTTCTTCATCTTCGTTCTTAGATTTTGGTTCAGATTCAGCAACTTTGGCTTTCTTACCTCGTCCACGCGGTTTTTCTTCAACAGTTTCTTCAACAACAGGTTTTTTGAGATTACGTTGAGATCTTTTAACTGCTACTTGACCTTTCTTAGCTTTCTTCTCAGGAATTGTTTCGGCCTCAGCCTCAGCCTCAGCCTCGGCCTCGTCTTCAATCACTTCCTCTTTGGCTTTGGGCTTAGGTTCAGAAGCTTTGGCTTTCTTGCCGCGCCCACGAGGTTTATCTTCGACCACTGGCTCAGGAACGGGTTCTGACTCATCCTCAACATCTTTCTCTTCGTTCTTAGATTTTGGTTCAGCTTCAGTAGCTTTTACTTTCTTGCCGCGCCCACGAGGTTTTTCTTGTTTTGTCTCAGGCACGGATTCTGGTTCAGGTACGGATTCTGACTCAGGTTCAGGTTCAGGCTCTTCCGCAACTTCTTTGTCATCGCTTTTAGGCTTTGGTTCAGCTTCAGGAGCCTTGGCTTTCTTGCCACGGCCACGAGGCTTTTCTTGTTTTGACTCAGGAACAGATTCTGGCTCAGCTACAGCTTCTGGCTCAGGCACTGGTTCTGGTTCATCTTCAACTTCTTTTTCACCGTTTTTAGCTTTAGGCTCGGCTTCAGCAACTTTGGCTTTCTTACCTCGTCCACGCGGTTTTTCTTCAACCACTGGCTTGGCTACCACCTCGTCAGTTTCCATTGCTGCATTTTTAGCATCACCATTTGAAATAACTTTTGAATTCTTGGCTTTTGCCATTATTGAAAAAAATTATAAGGAACAAAAATAAAAGAAATGAATGAAATAATTAGACAATAATGATTAACTCGTTTAATCAGGAAACAACGTTTTCAAAAATTAACAAAAGAATAAAATGAAAGATAAAAGCGCGCTAAATTCATCATTGAAGGCAGAAAACTTCCGCCATCTATCAACAAACAACGAAAGTTTTTACCGGCTGAATTTGCTGTATTCCTTGAGATGGCACTGTCATCGTTTTTAAAAATCAGCTTTTAAATTTGTTTTTACATGATAATGTCTTTGATTCCTTGATTGATTCAGATTGTTGCTTAGATCTTTAATAATTTATTTTTTGATTCACTAACCCTCATTATTATGGGGACATTGTTTAAAAATCAGAATACTGACGATAATAAGAAAATGCCTGCTGAAGATATTGAAAATTTTTGTATCAAAAAAGCCAAACTAAGCATTAGCAATGGCGACTCTAATTTAGCTAAATCATGGTTTCTCGCTGCTTCAAATTTATTCCCTGATTCCCATGCTATCAAGGTAATCGATATTTTACGTTTAAAAGATGAACATTTACTGACTAAGTTTTCTTTATTTTCAATAGTTTGAACAGTATTTACAAGCGAAGGAGGAAGGACGTTTAATGGATGCATGTCGTCATTTGGATGAAATTTTTTCCCAAAAGAATCAATCAATGAGTGTTAATATTAATCAAGAGATGCAGAAAATTATAACAGCAGTTAAAGGAACTATCAATAGCCCAAGTTCAACATTTTATCGTAACCTTTTCAATTGTTTTTCGCCAGCTGCTCAACATAGACTTCTTCTTGATGTTGCTAATCTGTGTGCTGATCCAATGGAAGCATGCCAATTGATGTTGTTAATTATGAAAAAGTTTCCTAACAAAATTAACGAGCATGCTAGTAATCTGCTGCAATTGATTAAAAGAGCTGAAGAAAATCAAGAAAGTCTTAGAAACTCAGACTACTTCAACAAGTTGCTGGTTTTTGATATTTTGCCTGTTATTTTGTCTCCTGAATCAAATCTTGATACTTCACTCTCTTTAATGTTATCATTGCTGGATCGGACTATTGAATTTTATTGCCATATAAGTATCATAGGACAACTCAAAGATGAAGAGACTATTAACGATTTGCATGTCATGGATAAAGAAACCGAAGCCCGTTTCGAAGACGTTTTTAACATGTTTGGAAAGCGTCTTGGTTGGGATCTTTTGGTATGCGAGGAACATCGGGCCCAAGAGAGTTTTCTTTCTGGTATTATTCTAGCTCATCTCCAAAAAATCAAAAAATTTTTCCAAGATATTACAACTGTTAGTATGAGTTCAGAAGCCGATGGGCCTATAGATCTTAGCTCGTCCAATGCTAAAGTTGACTACAGAGGAATTCATGTTAGTCAAGTAATATATGGTGCCTTTTTACTTTTCGTACGTTGTCTTCATAAATACATGAAAGAAACTGCGGGAAAATTGATTCTCGTTGAGCAAGGAGCCTCTTACAAAGGAGATCCTGTCAAAAAGCGAAAAATTCATCTAAAATCTTCGTCACCAATCATTTTTACCGATAATTCCGAACTTCAAGAAAATTTTACTGCTGCTCTTCAGGCTATTGAATTTCTCAATCAGGATTATAATTTAATAAAAGGTAAAGTTTTGATTTTGAATCAATCAAACAATCAATTAATTCCATTTTCAATTTCAGAAACATCGACCAAGTTTCAAGCTACGCAAGTATTTGAGTCACGAGTGTATGAGATGCTCAAACAAGATTGCCTTATTTACCGGGTAAGAATGATCTCTGATGTTTCTTTCTAATTTCGTACTAATTCCGTTTTTTCATTTCAGGGTAATCATGATGAATGTGTAAAGTCTCTTGAAGCAAGTTGTAAAACAAATGTAAAGTCTTGTCTTCAATCAATTTCAGCTGCACTTATGAGCTATAATTATTCGCTTGCTCTGAAATATTCTCTCGATGGTGTTTCAATGTTAACGAAAGTTCCTGAATCCAAAGAAGAAGATGATAAACCTAAGTTGGAATGCAATAATAATTATGGACGTCAAGTTGTTTTCATCAATTACAACAGAAATGACATCTTAACTTATTGCATTGAAGTTATCATTTCATGTCTGAAAGATCGTGTTCTTCTTTCTGTCAAACCATCTGACCTCGGATTAGGACATCTGATAGTTTTATCCCAATACAACTGGCCTAAAGAGGTTGATCTTTTTCTCAAATGTATTGCGACTATACGAAAAAAAGTTACTGGATCTCCTACTACAACGGTGAAATTTGTTTACCTGCATTTCTGTGATTTTATTTTCAATCCTGATATATTGGAAGAGTTCATGTCATTAGTAAATGCGAAAGGAATCACATTAGAAATCAAAGATCAGGGGAAAGGTAAAAATTTGTTTCAATTTACATGTTGATATTAATTTATCAGCCATTTTCTTAATCCATAATGTTATATTTTCATTTATTGATTGTTTTCTCTTCTCTTTCTTTACAGTAACTCCTCAAATAAGTAAATTTTCTAAATCTAAAACTATGACTACTCGAGGAGTCAACAAAAATGCCAAAGAAGAGATCAAAACAATTCTAGTAAACCAGATGAAGAAAAGCAAATTCATTTTGGAACCGTCATTGTTCACTAATTTTATTCTTGACCACGTAAAAGATCTATCTTAAGATGAAATTTAAATATAAAACACATATATTTTATTAACAGCTTGTAAATTATCGAAAATACAGATTAAAATGTAAAGTTTTGCTTGCTAATATAACTTCAATTTTTAAATCAAAGACTGGACCTTTTATTTCTTTTGGCATCTTACGATATTGAACACAAATTACTTTTTCCATCACTAATCACTTCCATCTTTAATATCATCATTCTTCTTTCTGCAGTAAGCTTGAATTACAGAATATATTGTAGTTTGGCGAAGAAACTAATCACCAATTAAGAGCTCAGATCAATGAGTAAAGGAACTCTCTACTCTTTGGCTCAGATCTACAATAAAATTTCAGATAAAATATCAATATGAAATGAAAATATTAGTAGCCATTATCAGGTATTTCAAATTGATGAAAGGAAATGGCAAAGGACAGCGTTAATTCAGATTATTTACTCTAACATTTAAGAAAATTTTAGATATCGGCTGTTCATTTTGACTGATTTTAACCAGAACCATGGTTGATCCTTAAAATTATGATATAATCAAGAGATTGTCCAGAGGATGCTCTGTTAAAGATCACAATGAAATGAAGAAGGATCGCAATGGAAAGCGATAGGAAAATAAGAAAGGTAAAGAGATTTTGATGAGCATTATGATAATGATCAGGATGATATAATGTTGATCATGACGATGATTATTCGACTCTTTGGTTTACTTCGCAATGTTCACTTGTACATTTATTAGTCTCTTAATCGTTGATTTTGTATTTTTCAATTGCGCTTGCGATTAACCAGAGAGATGAAGAGAGTCTGACTGTAATTGAGAAAAAAAGAGTGAATCCACAAAATGGATATACATTGTGATAATACAACTGTCCAGGCCACGTTGATTGTTAATTATCATTATTAACTTCTTCTTTTTAAATAACCAACCTTTTCCATGTTCTTCTGACCATTTCAAATATCACCATTTTACACATGATCAACATTTCCCCAATATTAATGTCAACCTGATCTGGTCTCTGATCTATTCATCACACTTTGCGTAACTGTTTTCCCTCTCTTTGCTCATTGCCATTGTCTTTGTTTTTGTTGATGTTACCAGTAATATTTAATCAAAGAAACCTATGAATTGCGGTTGTTTATTTAATTTAATTGTTTCAAACAACAATTTTCCCGTTCTTTGACAGTTATTATTATTGTTAACAATAGCACAGGATAAAGGTTGCAATCATCTTTGTCGTGATTACCATTTCATCCTTATTTTGATGTTACCTGTTTTAACTTCGTTAGGTAAGTAAATACTTGAATTAACATTTTTTCGCATCGATTTTAACCCAATTTTCAGTGAAGCCAATCAATCAATCTTGGCTTTTTACTTATTTAAAACGATACCTTCAACCCTTTAAATTATGTTATCTTTTGACGTTCCAGACTTCTTAAACCGGACAGAAAACCCATGCGTGTCCACTTGATTGACATTGCCTGTTATACCATTTCATCTTAGCTAGTTAAATAATTGGATTTATTACCTTCTTTTAATAAACTAATTAGCAGTCCACCAACTCATTAAAATAAACAATGGACGAAAGTTTGGATGCCATGACAAACAAATTTTCAACTGTTGACTATATTGTCTTTATTCTCATGCTCGTCTGTTCCTCTGGAATAGGAATTTTCTATGCATTCAAAGTGAGTAAACCCATTTGGATTGGTATATCTTCTGCTTTCCCAATTGGACATTATTATCTTTATCAATATCCCTTTTAAACTCAGTGAAATTTTTTTAATGCATACATTATAACATCCGACTGTTTGCATATCGAAAATAATCAAGTTATCTCATGCAATGTGAATATTGATTTACCGGCTACACTTGTTTTTCCTCTACGAGATTTGCCTAATATTCATCCTCAAAATTAATGTAGTTTTCCAGACTCATAGTGCTATCATATTTTTTTTAATGAATAATACAACAACTCCAGTGAATGAGACTTTGATCGAAACTGTATTTACTTCCAAAAGCATCAGGAACTGGATTCCTTACCTTTTCACCATTTTTGCGGGTCTAATTTTAATATGTTTCTGTTTATTAATCGTTACTTGCTTAGTGCGTACATGTTGTCCTCGATCCAGAAGAAGATCGGGAAGAATGAAATCATCGAAAGCATCAAAAGCATACTCAGCGTATAGAAATAAACGTCGTTTAATATTGGCCGATTCCAAGAGCACTAATACAAAGACCACTCAAGAACACAGATCAGGTGCACAGTCTAAAGCTGCTGCAATCTCACACCTATTTGGTTATTAGCATCACTGGAATTATTCAAAGATATTTACTAAAGCTATTGTAGGAACTCTGATTTGTAACTAGATTCACCGCTGTGACTGCCATGTTTTAAGAGTATTCAGTTGATCACTTTAGACACTTCTGCGATTTGAGATTGATTTAACCATTGCAATAATTATTCCTAGCTATATCAATCTTTAACTTTCAAAGCTGTGATTATTGGTCAAGTTAAAGCTGAATCAAGCGTCTATTAAAGCACAGTAGCTAACTCAAGTTGAAGCCATTGTAATAGTCTTTTACCATTTCTGCAATCTTGCAATTACATGATTAATGCTGAAAGACTACAATAAGTTTAACCTTTACATAATTAATTTGTGTCCATGAATGTATCCATTTCAATATCCTGATAATAAAAGCAAAGATACAGATTGTTTCAAATTGCAAGCCATCTGTAACTTGAGTCAAAATCAACATTAAGACTCCAATTGTAACTCACTAAACAAACAATCAAACAAGTTTTTCGTTTATTCAATTATAGCCTAAACTAATTAGCTAACCATAGACTCTTCTGCTTGCTAAACAATTCAATCTCTTTATCAGTAAACCATTTGACAATGAAATGCTAAAATCTTTTTCTTAATTTTTCCATCTCTTCTAGGGTCGTAAAAATGAATCAAGCAAGGAGTTTTTAACAGCAAACAAATCGTTGAACTGGTTCCCTGTATCAATGTCACTCTTAGCCAGTTTCCAAAGTTCTGTAACCATTCTGGGCTATCCGGCTGAGATGTACACCAAAGGAACACAATTTTGGGTTGTTATTCTGTCCGCCATTTTTGCTTCAATCACTGCTGCCGAATTGTTTCTTCCAGTTTACTTCAAACTTTCCTTTACCAGTGTTAACCGGGTAAAGTATCCATTCACTGTGAATCCCAATAGCAAATTAGATTTTTGGGTTGACATGAATTGAATGTGAAAAATCTGGTTTCATTTGTTATCCATTGATCCTGTTTGGATAATTTTTACCTCTTATTTGATCATCAGTTTTGATTGATTCATCTCTTGGAAAGGATTTCACTGAACCATACAACTATCCATTTATGAAATCAATTTTTCCCTCAATCAATAGTTTACATTAATGATTTGAATACTTTCATCTTAAGTAATCTTATTCATTAATAATACATAATTCTTTCTCGTTCTTCTGATCTCTATTTTCACCAATAAATATGTATCCATCATTGATATGGATCCCTGTTTATTGATGATTAAATTGTGATCAATTGCTTCATCAATCTTTCCCCTCATTAAGTGTATCATTACTGGTTATAACCCATATTCCCATTCATAGTCTGCTACTTTGATCAATTAACATTTAATCGTATCTTCGTCAAAATACACATGAAATTGATTACTGTTAATTTATCATTAACTGTTTCAACAAATTAAATCGTCATTGCTTGCACAGATTCACAATTGATTTTCAATGTTAATCAACCCAGTTAGATCTTTACACTTGAAAACAATTAGTCATCCTTTTGAACCCAAAATGATCAAATAGCTGCACCTTATCATGATTAATCGTCTTCTTTCCATCAAATCGATAGTTGAAAGCTTTGCTAATTTAGGCCTTTAATATACTGTTAATCGCTAACATTTATGTCCACAATCAAATACAGTATTCAACTAATTGCTCAAAGTAACCAAATAATAGAGTCTTGATTTATTTGCCAAATTGCTTTGACAACTTATGAACAATGAAAATGACATTTAAAATATCCTTTCCACTTTACCCAAATAAATCAAAAACCAGGCAAAAAACTAACCAACAGTTAACTTTCCAATAATGTAAATGAGTTTAAATGTTAAATTATCTGCACCAGACAATCTTAATGTAAGGTAATCAATCAAAAACACACACTAATAGGGCTTGAAATATCGAGGCTCATCATCATTATTTTCATGTTACTCCTTTCAAAGTCTCTAGTTTCTCAAATTTAATCATCTTTGTTTGCCTGACCATAAATTGAAAATATCAATTTAATCTTTCCACACAGTCTTATGGCTGATTCAGGAAATAGATGAAATTAAAAGCAGTCAAAACTTAAAAAACGATTGACATGAGAAATTAAAGTCTCAATACACGAAAGTCACGTAGATTATGATTTGAACTGTATGTGAACCCAATTTTCAATTCAATACTTCAACCTGAAATTCATTATTCCATATTTTTACTTCAAACTCAAGTCTTTCTAAATGTCTAATAATTTTTTTCCTTCTTTTCCTTTCAGTATTTAACAATGCGTTTTAATCGAGACAACGTCCGTTTAGCAGCATCGATGGCTTTCTTACTTGGAACCGTTCCGTACATGGGTGTAGTCCTTTATGGGCCATCTTTGGCTTTAAGCTCAGGTTCATTGAAAAATCTATTTACTAATCCATTTACTCTATCGATGCCATTTAGCTTGTTACTATCTGTTATCTGTCAGTTGATCCTCTTTTATAATTTTCATGATTATCGCCATTATTTGACCCATTCATTTATTATTTTCAGTTCCCATTATACATTTATTTAAATAACCATTGATTATTCCCTTGAAATCCCTTTTTGATTGACTATCAAAATTACAAATATGTGTGTGTATGTAACACCAACCCTACACAGACACAGAATACACAACCTCTAAACCAATCACGAAGTCCATATAACTTAACCTGTTACTCTCGGTGCAGTGACTCCGTTGTCGGTTACCTCTTCCATCTTAATTATTGGTATTATTTGTACCTTTTACACTTCACTGGTAAGTCCATTACTAACAGAAATCTCGTTATCCTGAACCCTTTCCCGGGAACCACCGAAAAGAGACATTTTCAGACATTACAGACAGACATTCAGTAAATTGTTCCCTCTCTCAAACTAAATTAGATTGTTACAATTTTCTATTAATCATTTATTGCATATATTTTCCATCAAATAATCGATATCCAGACTTGTATTATTAATAGAATCAACTCGAGAACCATTGACATTAATTTTTTTAAGGAGACGACTTTTTTGTCAATAATTTTTGTTGGTGAAATTGTAATGATATTTAATTACAATTTATTAATGATTGTTGAAAATGTTATTTCCATGTTGACTTATTTTAATTAGTTAATCAATAAGTGGTCAATTTATCTCTTTTGTTAAATACTTTAACCGTTAATTTAACTTCTGTTGAGCCAATTTAGTCCCGACCAATTTTTATATCAATCAGGATAATTAATCTCTGTGCTTTATGTTTTTCAGGGTGGAATCAAGGCTGTCGTATGGACTGATACGATGCAAGTTGGTCTTATGTACATTGGACTAGTTGCCGTTATGTTAAGGGTAATTAACCATTGATGTCCATCTTGTAATCGATAAAAATACTGGACTCGCTTATATTAATAACATCTACTCGAAACTGATTTAGGCTTTCTATCTGGTCGGTGGTGTTGGTGAAGCTTTTCGTATTGCTGCTGAAAGAGGCAGAATTGAATTTACCAAGTAAGATTCATTAGTGATTTTCTTGAATAATCTAGTAAACTAATTATTATCATTTATTTCAATCTTTTCTCGGTCGGATTTCATCGGATTTGCCTCTGATATACAAAATGGTTATTAGCTTTGAACTTGATGTTTCAAAGACAAACAACTTCTGGAACTCAGTTCTTGGAATGGGAATTATGTGGTGTGGCAATTACTGTACAACACAAACTGAAGTTCAACGTTATTGCAATACCCAAAGCCAGAAGAAAGCTAAATTGTATGTTTTGTCAACAGATAAAATCACTATGATTTGCTGAGCTTGCTCATCTGGAATTGTTAAATATTGGTCAAGTTTAATGTACATTTTGTTGCATTCAAGCCTCATGAACAATATTACAGAAAATTATAGCGTACTTTTATTGATTTTTTGTTTCATTTTTGTTTATCAAACCTTATCTTTATTTTTCCTCTTTTTATTATTATTACAGAGCATTGTACGTAAATCTAGTTGGTGTTATACTCATGATTAGCTGTGCATGTCTTTGTGGTATTGGAGTGTTTGCTTATTATGCTGATTGCGATCCTCTCAAAGCTGGTAAAATATCTAAAACAGACCAGGTAAAATTTGATTCTGATCAGTATCCAGTTTCATTATCCTTTTTATTATTACTTAATAATGTTAATGAAACATTCATTATAAATGATAATATTTACTCCAATAACTATCTGTGATAACTTGTTTGCTGTTTATCTTTTCAGCTCATGCCTTACTTTGTAATGGACACAATGTCTGAATTCAAAGGTTTACCTGGAATATTTGTTACTTGCGTTTTCAGTGCTTCCCTTAGTACTCTATCATCCGGTTTCAATGCTTTATCTGCAGTAACTTGGGATGATTTTCTTAAAGAAACTCGTCTTGGATGTCTGAGTGAACAAAATCAGAAAAATTTCAACAAAATAACTGCCATTTTCTATGGTATCTTGTCAATTCTGATGGCATTCATTGTTGGACAGATTGGCTCTGTTTTAAAGGTACACTTGACTCACCAATTTATTCAATTTAATTTCTGATTCTAATCTTTTCATTTGATATTTCATTTTCTTCAGGCTGCTATATCCTTGGCTGGTTGTTTAATTGGTCCACTTCTTGGGATCTATCTTAGTGCCATTCTCTGTCCATTTGCTAATTCAAAGGTGCGGGAGATTATTATTTAAACATATTTGGTTGACTAATCTGTTTTCAATATGTTTCTAGGGTGTTATTTCGGGTTTAACATTCGGAGTTTCATTTGGATTTTGGGTCCTTATCGGTTCACTTGTTTATCCAGCTAATGATGATTTCAAGGAAACATTAATCACTGGTTGCCCTGCCAATTTCATATCAAACTCAACTCTAATTGTTGATGATGTGCTCGAAAATCAACCATTTTTCCTGAAATTGTACCGAATAGCATTTCTTCTCGTGCCTGTCACTGGTTTTATTATATGTCTTTTCGTTAGTTTTGTAGCTAGTCTATTAACTGGTAATTTATTATTCAATTCATTTCAATTTATGCTTTCATCGAAATACTAACTTTAATTTTTTAATTTCAAAGGTGGTCTAAATGATGTAAAACATGTAGATCCAAATACATTGAGTCCATTAGTTTGGAAAATTTGGCCTGAACGACTTTTGCCTCCTAAATCAGATAGTTCTAAAGATAAAGAGGTAAAGATGAAATAATATTGAAGATATATGAATATGATATGTGAATATTATTGAAATATTGATTCAATTTTACAATAATCTTAATGGTTTACGCTATTGATCGTATCTGACTTTTGACTTCAATGAATTAATTTGTCTATTTTACTTCCTTCTTTCCAGGTTATTGAAATATCCGTTAGAGGAATGAATTCTGAAAACCTGATTACCTGATATCATCTAGAATTTAGGAAAATGTTGTTCTTTTTCATCCTCCTTTACTTTGGCTGTCTTTTTTCAATATGTATATGTAGATATACATTATGTTGATTTTTTTTCTATGGAACATTATTTTGGGAATTAAGCTAAAATATACTTATTAAGTTAAGAAGAGCTAAGGAAACAAATTTGTAACTGCATCTTAAAGACAAGTTTCACACACTGTACGTTGAATCTAAATGGACACAAAAAATCATCACCACTCACTCAAACTTATTATTGGAAACACGCATATTTAACATAACAATTAATGTTATTATGATTATTATTATAACTAATATTATCGAGAATAATCTGCAAATCGAGAAAGAAACATGTTAAAATCAAGTAAAACAAAACGAAGTCAAGAAAATGAATTATTGTCTCTTTATTTCCTCTTTGTTTTAAGTTTAACTGATGATTTTCAAGAGGAATACTTAACGCAAAACTGTGGCACAAAATAAAATTACAATTTTTCTCTATTAAATGTTTTCACCAATTTAATTTTCAAACAATCATTCATTTACAATCTTGAGTGGTCTTGTCGATTAGCATTCTCATAATGTAACTCATAAGGAAACTCCTCAAATTGAGTTATGAAAACCGTACTGGTATTACATCTGTGTTGTATGTCTGTCTCTGTTATATTTGGGTTTAAAATTTGGACATTTTTGATATAAAAATATTTGATTGTGAAAATAAATTGATTTAAGGGCTAAGAGTTACAGTCCACTGTACCTCGGGATAAATAGGGGTAAATAGGAGAGAAAATGTTGTGAGGTTTCTAGGTTTGGGTTTTGTGGAGTTTTACTGAAAAGACATTGACACAAATGGGCAAAAACGAGTAAAACGGATTTATTTCATTGAAATTTATACTGTGTAGGTATGTAGGCAAAAAATCAGTCCATTTGTGTGATTTAAAAATTTCTCTGATGAGTAGTTTTAAGAAGGAAGGAAATAAAACATCTAAATTAACAAGGATAATTTAGAGTTAATTTATATTCTTTAACCTAAAATTGGGTTTACAAATATTAGGTTGCTACTAACAAGACACAACACAGTTATCACATTTATTCACAAACCGAAACAAATGGGCAAAGACGGGTAAAAATTAATTTCTTTCAAATTACAACTCTGTAGGTTTGTAGGGACATATAAACTGAGCCCATTTTTGCGATTAAAGATTTCTCTCATCGACAGTTCTCGAGAAAATTGAATTCGAAGTTGAAACTTGCACAGCTTTTTGTACAACTACGGAAGCAAATTTTTTCATGAAACTCAAACTACTGAAGTTCATTTTGAGGATCAACCAGAGAATGCACTTATTTTGGATAATAAAACTTTTCTTTTTCTGTAAAATAGGTTAGTTCGATTTTTAGTTAAATCGACCGCATTCTGTGACCATAATAGTTAGAAAGCTGAAACTCATTATTTGTCGATAGAAGTAGTTGGTACACATTATGCATTAAATACTTTTAACAATTTAAAAACAGTTTTCTTTATCTTGGCCATAGGAATTAAAACTTTGAACCCTAATATTTCGAGAACGGCATTTCCTGCAATCATAATTCTTTCGCTAATTTAATCCTTTACTAATTACTAATTTAATGCAATTTATTAAGTTTGCATTAACGCGTTTGGTTTGCGAGTTTTGGGTTAATAATGCACAAGAAACAACTTATTCAACAAAATAAACTCATATTAACACATATCTTGGTAAATAAAGCATTTTTCTGGTTAAACTGCAAAATGAAATGCAAAGAGTGATGTAAATGGCTCGAACATTTGAGCAAAGACTTGAGACTTGGTGGGGGTTGTAAGGACATAAAAACTGTGTACATTAGTACACTTAAATATCTTATACGATGGACAGTTTTCTAGATAATCGAGGTCAGAGTTGAAACTTCGGTCGTCTTTTGTACAGCAATGGAAGCAGATTTAGCCATGAAATTCGATTTACTGATGCATCTCTTGATGATCAACCAGAAAATGCCCTTATTTTAGAAAAAGAACTTTCATTTTTCTGTAAAACAGTTTAGTTCGATTTTTATTTAAAACGCCCGCATCCTGTGACCTTAATTGTTAGCAAGCTGAAACTCCATATTTGGCAATGAAAATTTCTGCTTTACATCATGGGTCTAATACTTTTAACAATTTGAAAACAGTTTGCTTGATATCGACCATTAGTAGCTGAACTTTGAGCCCTAATATTTCGAGAATGGCATTTCTTGCAATAATCATTCTTTCGCCAATCTAATCCTTTACGAATTACTAATCCAATTCAATTTATTAAGTTTGCATTAACGCGTTTAGTTTGCGAGTTTTGGGTTAATAATGCATAAGAAACAACTTATTCAACTAAACAAACTCATATTAACACATATCTTGGTAAATAAAGCATTTTTCTGGTTAAACTTGAAAATGAAATGCAAAGAGTGATGTAAAAGGCTCGAATATTTGAGCAAAGAGTCGAGACTTAGTGGAGGTTGAAAGGACATAAAAACTGTGTACATTAGTACACTTAAATATCTTATACGATGGACAGTTTTCTAGATAATCGAGGTCAGAGTTGAAACTTCGGTCGTCTTTTGTACAGCAATGGAAGCAGATTTAGCCATGAAATTCGATTTACTGATGCATCTCTTGATGATCAACCAGAAAATGCCCTTATTTTGAGAAACAAAACTTTTCTTTTGCCATAAAACAGATTAGTTCGATTTTGATTTTAACCGATCGCATACTGTGACCATAATATTTAACGATCTGAAACTCATTATTTGTCACTGAAAATTGTTGCTGCATATTGTAGATTGAATATTTGTTTCAATTTTTCAACAGTTCTCTCGATTTTGTCCTTTGTGCTGAAAACTTTGCGGCTCGATATTTCGAGAATGGCTTTGCCTGCAGCCGTTATTCCTTCACCAAACACTAGATTTGATTATAGACTAAAACAGTACAGGATTGAACATCGGTTGCAATTCGAGCTTATTCATTTAATTACAGAGAATTTTCTTACGCCAAAAATTTCTGCTTGGTAACCATTCAACTTAACAAAACAAGTTCCACATCTTACAACATAAGTAATACAACGCTATAACTTTTTACGTAAAATGTCGAATGTTTTGATATATTAAAATATTATAGCCCATAATGAGATCTAATGTTTGGTGAAGAAATAACGGCTACAGGCGAAGCCATTCTCGAAATATCGAGTCTCAAACTTTTCAGCACAATGGACCAAAATCGAGAGAACTGTTGAAAAATTGAAACAAATATTCAATCTACAATATGCAGCAACAATTTTCAGTGACAAATAATGAGTTTCAGATCGTTAAATATTATGGTCACAGGATGAGGCGTTTTAAATAAAAATCGAACTAAACTGTTTTACAGAAAAATGAAAGTTCTTTTTCTAAAATAAGGGCATTTTCTGGTTGATCATCAAGAGATGCATCAGTAAATCGAATTTCATGGCTAAATCTGCTTCCATTGCTGTACAAAAGACGACCGAAGTTTCAACTCTGACCTCGATTATCTAGAAAACTGTCCATCGTATAAGATATTTAAGTGTACTAATGTACACAGTTTTTATGTCCTTTCAACCTCCACTAAGTCTCGACTCTTTGCTCAAATATTCGAGCCTTTTACATCACTCTTTGCATTTCATTTTCAAGTTTAACCAGAAAAATGCTTTATTTACCAAGATATGTGTTAATATGAGTTTGTTTAGTTGAATAAGTTGTTTCTTATGCATTATTAACCCAAAACTCGCAAACTAAACGCGTTAATGCAAACTTAATAAATTGAATCGGATTAGTAATTAGTAAAGGATTAAATTGGCGAAAGAATGATGATTGCAAGAAATGCCATTCTCGAAATATTAAGGCTCAAAGTTTTAATTTCAATGGCCAAAATCAAGAAAACTGTTGTTTTATTGTTGTAACTATTTAGCTCATGATGTGAACTGGCAACTTCTATCAACTATTATTAAGTTTCAGCTCGCTAACTATTTCGGCCACAGAATGCGATCAGTTTAAATCAAAATCGAACTAAACTGTTTTACGGCAAAAGAAAAGTTTTTTTTCTCAAAATGTGTACGTTTTCTGGTTGTTTATCAAAATTTACTTCAGTAAAATAAGTTTCGTGGAAAAATCTGCTTCCATTCTTACACAAAAGGCGACCGAAGTTTCAATTTTGACCTCAATTTTCTCGAAAACTACTCATCAGAGAAATTTTGCAAATCACACAAATAGACTGAGTTTTTATTCCCTACAAACCCACCTAGTCTGAATTTCAATAAATCTAATTTTCACCCGTTTTTTGTCCACTTGTGGCAATGCGTTTACAAATGTGATAATTGTGTCTTTTTACCCACAAAACCCAAATCTAGAAACCTCACAACCTTTTTTCGCCTATTCATCCCTTTGTCCCTTTACCTCTTAGCCCTCAACAATCAATCTTAATATTTTATTGTAAAAATGTCCAAATTATAAACCCAAATATAACACAGACATACAACACAGATGTAATACCAGTAAGGTTTTTCATAAGACCTGAGGAGTACCCTTACTAGTGCAAATGCATTATTAGAATGCTATTTGACGAGCCCAGTCAATATTGTAAATGAATGATTATTTGAAAATTAAATTAGTTAAAACATTTTAATAGAGAAAAATTTTAATTTTATTTTGTGCCACAGTTTTGCGTTAAGTATTCCTCTTGAAAATCATCAGTTAAACTTAAAACAAAGAGGAAATAAAGAGACAGTAATTCATTTTCTTGACTTCGTTTTCGTAATTCGGGAATTCTTCTAATTTCTTTGGGTGACTCTCTTCAACCGTCTTTTCTCGACGGTAGTGAGTAAAATACCATCACAGCACCATTTGATAGAGATATTTTGAAGATTATTTCGGCCTAAAATTTCTTGGTAAACTTTCCCCCACCGAGACTCACTCCTTACTGTAAAAAACGCAAGATTCGCCAAAGTATACCAAACAGAACTTTGACATTTTCTCCATCGAATGGCATAACGACAGACTTTCTCCCACTTACAGTTGTTCTTCAATAAACGCACCGATGCAGGAATATTTCCTCGAGACGACTGTTGAAGATACAGTTTCAATTCGCAGCTATAGATGGCCGTAGCAGCTCTGAAGTATCCAAATCAAAGAGTACTCTTTGATCCAAATCCTTAATTTCCTTTTCAATAGCTGATAGTCTATTAAGATGTTGGATGAAATTGTAAAGTTTAAATTAAAACATATTTGAATGCAATCGGTTATTTGAATGAGCTGTTTTTAATTTGATGCTTTACTTTGAGCGATTGAAATTTAGCTAATAAGGTGAAATAGCAAAGAAACAGAGAACAGTAAGATCTTTGATTCATCCATAGATGGCATTAGCTCATCTAATAAAAACCTATTTTGTATTTCGTTATTGGGAAGACTGAAGCAAAAATCTAGTGATTCTAACTAATTGTAAATGATCGGTTAATTTGAAGATGATCAGGCAATTAAAATAACGTGAGTACCCGTTTTTATTCAGCAATTAAAGAATCGCAAGAAATGAAATCGATTGAACGACAACTAATTGAACATGGCACGGAGATAGCCCAACTAACTGACCATTATTTTGCCATTTTTTCATTTAATTTTAATCCAGTTGATCATATTGGGAAAACTTCGAAGACAAATTGATGTTTGTCCTCTTATTACAATTCCTGATACAATTACACATTGGCTTGTTCATTTATTTAATGACTGTAACTGTTGATCAATTTGTTTATTTTCTTGTAATTTTCAATGCACTTTTGATAGGATTTTGATTGAATACTTTTTAGCCAATTGTAAATATTACATTTTGTATAAGTTTCAAAATTGATGAAAGTGTTATGAATTTTGTAAATGATTGAAGTCAATTGTCTTTTGAGTTTTATGCTAATATTAATGAAGTCAATGTTTCTGTGATCACAATGGTTCCTCGCTTCACCAATTTTGCCAGCCAAACCAATAATTAAAATGAACTACTGATAAAATAACCTGAACACGGGTATCAGCAACATGAAGATGTTGGAGGGATTAATTTCACATGTAAATAGGAGTCAAAATAAATTGTCATAACTGATATAATCATTAATTGGACAAGATGATGAAATCACCAGCCATTAATTATTTACCTTATTCTGTGTAATTAATTTTTAATCTTTCATTACCTTGACACGCAAAAATTTTGACTAATTAGCATAAATTAATGATTCTTTTTCTTTCCTTTTCTCTTTAATGGAAACTATGCATGAAAAGATAACAAGAGAGACTGAAAAATTAATCTCACCTTGAACCGGTGAGTATCCAAATTAGTTGAAAGTGAAAAGTTAAAATCATAATTAGAGTGAAATTGAAAAATTAAATGTTGAAAAATGTCACCAAACGGAGTCAAAGGTGAATTCAATTTTAGCGCAATTTTTAGCCGCCAAATCAGAAGGCAGCAGAAGAGGAGACTTGTTTATCAATTCATTTCGCATTTACTGTTTCATCTTGGTGTTTATCAGAGTGGACAATTTCAATCTTTCTTGGTGGTCTTTTTTAATCTTCTCCTCCTTCTCTTAAAAAGTGATAATTGGTGATGAGATGAGAAAAGGAATCTTTGTTATTCATTCTACCTTAAAGTTATCCCCATTATTTAATTTCTCTCTGGTTCATTTGAGACTCATTGGTTCCCATCGGAGAGCAAAGCAAAGCGAGCAAAGATGAATGAACAGGTAGATCTTTCTCTTGAATCAATACTTACCATTATCATCATTTGGTATCTTCTCTGTTCAGTCAGCCATTTCGTTATTCGTTATTCTAACCTACTCCTCCTCTTCTTTCTCCCAAACTCTTTTTTTTAGTTACATGGTTCCTTTTGGTTGTACTTTTGCCTCTTTACATAAATCTATTTGCTATATGTATGTCTACACATAACTGAACTGGATTCCAAAACCATAGGAAGAGAAGCTTTAACTTTCATTGTCACCGGTCCGAGCAAGTTTTCTGTTAGAGATTCAATAATCATCAGCCTGGAACACTTGATAAGATAAGTTAATAATGGAATACATCTTAAATTGCTGTTTCAACCTTCAATTGCTGCTGGTGGCTTTTCACTTGTCTTTTGGCCTACCTGTTTCTTTGTCAATGATGTAATCTAAATGGTATCAGTAAAATGTATTTGCAGATTCCTTTTGCCGTTTTCATGGCCAGAAAAAAATAATTCAACAACAAAAGCCTCGTAACCTATGGTTTCTAATCTAATATATTACCTGCTTAATCAATTAGACCATTAAGTTTTATCTCACGGGAAGATCATCACCATCATTTGATAAGGAGACAAGTCATGGGTTTCTGCCTTTTCTTTCGCTATTTCAAACAAAGTTATACCTTCCAATTGTCCATCATTCATGAGATAAAAATCATTTTTGATTTGCCTCCGAGAATTTGATTACATTTTGGGGGCAACATAAGTTATGTTATAAATCTATACACACAGTAAGAAAATGATCAGCACATATCATCAAATCCTTCAAAATTTAAATGAACTTTACTGTTTTGATGGATTGAGTTAATTTTAATTTCATTTTATTCGTCATCTCTCATTGTTATTCATATTCAACCAATTGAATGATTTAACTATTTATAGTGAAATTGATAAAATGTAAATTAGGTTGAATGAACTTGTAACATTTATGTTATCGTTTAATACGAGAAAACAAGAAACGATTTATTGATAAATATACACTCAAACCTCTCATAATGAGACTCTCTGTGAATAGCTCTTAAGCTTATTTCCACAGACGCTATTTGAACGAAGGATTTTTTGGCTTTGTTTATATCGATTATGGTACATATTTGTTTTGGTTACATTTTAATTTAACCAATAATGATTCAATTGTCATCAAAAAACATGTTTAACTAATTATCAACAATATTATTGCATTAGAAACTGCATAGATGATATAAAGAAATAAGTTAAAATCATAGCGCTAATTGATTATTAAATCCATAGATGACTCTGATCAGAAATTGTCTCATTATCGGAGGGTCTCATTATGAGAGGTTTGAGTGTACATTGAAATATTGTGCAAATGGAATTAATTTAAATGAATATTAAAAGGAAATGATCATTTTTACCATTGAATTTTAGTTAATTTTTGTTGTAAAGATCTATCTGATTTCTTCAAGTCATATATTTGGTGTAAAAGGAATACAGTTTAAATAAATTTTATTTAGATAGCCTTTTACCTTGATTAATATAATGATACAGATAATTTAAGTTAACTTATTTAATTACACTCTGTTATTGGAATTAAATTTGTCAAAGATAAGTGTGCATACATGTATCAATGTATGAGGTTGTTGAAGTACGTTGAAAAATGATGATGAAAATTATATTGAATGATTATGAAAAATCCATAAAATGATCATCAAAGTCATAAAGATATACCTAAACAGATATTACATTTTATAAAAAAATATATAAACTAACGAAATGGATGTAAAATAATGAAGAGGAAAACAGATGATTTTAATGTTGTTGATGATGACGATGATGATGATTATGATGATAGTGGTGGAAAAAATGGAGATGTTGATGATTAAGAAGCAACAAGTTAAATGGTTAAGTAGAGAAGGAAAAAGGTTAACAGCGTAACTTAACATCAATACATTTCAATGGCTCAAGTTTCCACCGACAACTGGTTCTACCTTTCCATAAACCATTTAAACTATTAACTGACAGTTATCGAATTACCAATATAATTCTGAATATAATTTCTAATACAAGAGAAATATTTCGAGAGGTTACCTTTCTTTTTCTCTGTCTTTTTCTCTCTCTATTTCCCCTCTTCATACCTTCATCATTTAAACAAAATCATCTTGAAGCAAATACGTAGCATACAGACTCAACATGATATTGAAATTTATAAACCCCTGCAGGTTATGCTTTCTTTCTTCTGCTTCAATAATCTTTATGATAGACAACTAGGTTTGATCGGTAGTCCCTTACTGGTCCTGCAACCCAATATCAGTAAAGATCTTAAAGATGTATAGCTTCTTTGTCTTCATCTTCAACATCTCTTTCATCTGCTTGCCTTGCCTTTTCCTTTTGGATCATCTGGCTTTTTACCTGCCACCCAAGGTTAACTCGCTGTGGTAAGCACCCTACTATGAACTCATTTTGTTTTGTGGACAATTTTTATCAATTGTCATTGGTCTTTTTATTGATTGAATAATATCAAACCTAAAAAAAGATGGATAAAAAACATAGACAATAATAAGAAAAGAATTGAGGTTTACTATAAAAAAATATAATATATTGAGTGAATTATTTACCTTATTTGTGTTGAGTGTGTGATGCTGATGATGATTGTGATGAAAGTGGATTGTTGATTGTCGTTTGAAATTGACAAAGGATCGACAAAGCAAAATATCATCACTAATATAATCATTGTCATAAACATCACCGCCAGCATCACCATTTGTGTTTGATTTTCAGAAGTGCAATTAGATGATTATAAAATTGATAGAAAAAAATTTGTTTCCTTTCGTCTCCTTTGTTTGTCTCCTTGTTGTCCGGACCTTACATCTTGAAAGGTGAAGATCTTTACAAGCCTTGCTTTAGCCAACAAGCAAATAATCAAAATTGATTGGAGTCTCCAAGACCTTTCATCATCATTAGATCCACCGTTTGTTTATTGTTGTTATTGTTATTATTGCCTTTGTTGATTCTTGGGTTAACGTGAAAATGACCATTGAAAATTATATCTGCTAATATGTATAGCGAAATGGACTCTTGGGACACAAGAAAGGCAGAGAACAAAGCAAAATCAGGTAAAGTTCTGTTAGGAAATAAGACAAGACCAAAGGGTGTTGAAGAAAATGATTATAAGAATCTTGAAGAAAGAAATCTTTTGTTGACAAAATTACCAGAACAGAATTGGCCAAAAAAAACGTTGGTGATGCTTTTTTGCCAACCTACCTTGATCCTCATTATTGTCCTGATTTGTTTTGAGGAGACAATAGAGTGAAAAAAGGGGAAAGAAAGAGGAAAAAGAGAGGAGAAAGGAGACACTTTCACGGCAAAAAGTGAAGAATGAGAAACAGATGAAGATCCCATGCAGGGAAGCAAAGCAATTTAGGACTTCTGTAGCGACCAAAGGGACTCAAGGATCCATAAAGCTCTGTGGCTTTTTCATCAATGTAACTCTGTCATAGGAGCAAAGGGAAGAGTTAAGCAAAGTCATATACTAACCTGTTCACCTTGTTACCATTGGGAGCAACAGTTAAAGAGACTGGTAATTAAAGTAATATTTGTCCTGTCCAAATAATAAGGGACAAAGGTGGAAGGTGGAAGGTAAAAAAGACACAAGATCAAGAACAAGCTTTCTGTTTACTTCTTTTGCTCTCTGCATAAGCATATCAATAAGCCTTGATCCTAACGCTATCTTTCGTCTTAGATTGACATTTCTTGATTATTTTTTATTTGTTACTTTATTTTCGCATTTTTATCATAATACTTTATTTTATTTATTTTCGCTCTCTTTTACTTTTCCACTGGCAACATTATTGTCATACATGTACAAGCTTACCTTGAGTCAACAGTCATTTTGTAGGTAAACAGTGCCTAAGGGTAAGACAATAACATGGGAAATTTTAGACAGGACTTTCTCTTTGGTCTTCTACTTTCAAGGGTCACAACCACATTTCAAAGCTTCCTCTTCGTCTTTTTTTTGCATTACTTTCATCATCATCACCATCATCTTCGTCTCATCGTCATCCTCATTTACCTTTTGCTTATTTATCCTGCCTCATGTGATCTTTTCATTATCGTCATCATCACACTCATCTTTAAAATCATCTATTTAACATTACCTGTTTCTCCTCACTTGATTCAACTGTCAACATTTTTTTCCCTTCTTCTTATGGATCATTCAGGGCTTCATTTTTATTCTTAATGATGATGACGATATATTTTTTTGCTGCTCTTTCTCTTCCTACCTGGCTAACACGATGATCCCTCATCCGTCATCCTTAGTCATAGATATGATGAATGCATAAATATTTTGTTGGCAATGGATTTACATAATTGTGGTTACCGGTTGGGTTAATGTTTTGTCACACACCGAGACTGAAGAGGAATGAACAAAGCTTAATCCAACCTTTGATTAAGCTTAATTGTTGAGAATTGGTCTCACGTTTTTTCTTTCCATACCTTTCCTAAGACAAGACCTTTCAAAATCATCTTCCCATCATAATTATAATAATCAGAATCATTTCTATCATCATAATGTCATTTTCATTGGAATTGAAGTCAACAAGGAAAAAAAACAACAACAAAATGAAAAGGCAGAGGAAAAAGTGTCTGAATAAGATACTGGAGGAGGTTATCATTTTGGTTAAGGTTAATTTTGCAAGCTCAATCAAATTAGGGTAAAGGTTTAAATTATCATGTTAATAAGGTATGAAAAAAGGAAATAATCTAATATGTAAAACCTGAAAGTCAGAATAAAAAAAACACCAAGAAAGCAACAATAAAATTTGACAAGGTTGTTAACATATAAATATTTCCCAACGAAAATAATAGCTGCTTGATTCTTTAGGCAATACAATAATAATATTATAATAATCTGGTCAGAGACTGAAACTATTAGAATATTCATAACTTAATATGTTAACAACATTAGTTTCATATTCATGGTTATAATGAAAAAAATTAAAAAATATCTATCCAGCAAAATATATATTCATTTCAAGCAAGCGAGGCGATATTTTTCATGATAGAGAAAAAATAATTCAGTTTTTTTTGCCTTCAACTCTTCAACTCTTCATCATGACAGCATCAGATAGTCTGTCAATTATCAGAAGCTGATATTATATAAATATATATTCAACGAGAAGAGAAAGCCTTCTTTCATCACATTTTCACGATAAAATGTTCTCATTTCTATCATCATTATAATCGTTTCTCTCTTGATCCATCTCTCTCTTGTTAACAATTTAACTGTATAACAGCTTGCTTGGATGATAGACTCAATTGATGATGGTTTATGGTGATGAAGATGATCATCAAGATGATAGGGAAAAAAAATAATGAGCATCAAGATCAATTGCAATGCGTTTTAATGTTCCAACTTGGTAACTACCGAAGATACTCATGATTTTGTCCTGATTCTTATCAACAATCAACCCCAAAATAACTAACCATCAAAACAGCAGCTTCATTATTATTATTAATATTATCATCATCATCATTTTCATCAGCAGTAACAAACAACATCATCCATTGACTTTAACTTGTTTTTGCATGATTTTGTTTTTTTCCTTCCAAATTGATGTGGATGTAAAGATGAAAATTAAAGATTGTAATTGCACAGCAAATTGCTCTATTTCAGGTTTCCCTGAATTAACCATGAAATCCTAAAAGAATCAGAGGAAAGCAGAATAATTTTAATAGCACATTCGATAATGGAAATGTTTAGTGGAAGAAATAAAAGATTCAAATTTCAAGAATTTACTCTTTTTTTCTTCTTCTTCCAAACATTTCAAGCAAAAAGTTGAGTACTTATTAGATTTGGTTTTAATCCTTAGAGATGATGGAAATTAAAGACATTTGATTGTCCGGAAATGAGATGAAAAAGGTTCAACATTAATTAGCATTAGCAGTTATAACAATTGGTTGATAATAACAGTCCAATAATGGAGTAAAAAATGTTCAAATTATGATCCATTAAATCATCAATTTCCTGCTGTTTGTTGGCATCCTTTGGATTCCATTGACAATGTGATAACTTCTGGTCCTGATAAGAAAAGGAAAAATGTATTAACTTTTGATCGATTTTATCGTAATTGACTTAATTAGTTATTGTGAAGTCGTAAAAAATTAAACCATTGAACTGTTATTTCAATTGTGAGCTTACTTTCTGATTGAATAACTGCGTGTTTAAATGTTGCCTTGTTCAGTAATTAGTGAATTGAATGGGTAAAAATTAATAAACTGGAAAAATTTTATCAACTCTAATCCATCTGATCTGTGAATAAATGAACAGCAATGGTGAGCCTTGAGATACTTGAATATGGAGAGTAAAAAACGCCTAATCACAATTAAACAGGACCATCATCATTAAAGAATAGAGTTAGCAGCAAAAAAAAGAGTAAAATAATCCATCAGAAGCTATTTTGTTCAATAACTGCTCTTGTAATTCCCATCCTATTAGCCATCATCATCATTATCATCATCAGCTTTTTTTCTCGCTCCTCAAACCAATCAAGGTTCATCTCATTTGTATTAACAACAGGATCACCATGAGCATCATTGAGAATATCTGAAGGAGCAAAATTAGCCAAGATTCATTATTAGAGAGATTATGAAAAGTTAGCGAGTGAATCAGTGAAAATCATCAATAAAAAAGCAATCTCAACAAAGGTTTGTAATGATATTAATGGAGATAATAGAGGTAAGATGAGGAATAACAAGACCAGCATCTTAAAATGAGTAGACAAGATGGAAGAAAAAAAATATGTTGGCCAAAAAAACAAAAGATTTTTACAAGTTGAAGGTTTGATTTTTTTGCTCGTAATTCTGTGTGATTCTTGCTTCTATGTTGATTTGATTGCTGCCCTGGAAATGCAGTTCGGGTTGGAATTGAAAAAGTCGAGAAATTGTTTAAGGATTACAGTTTTTATGGTCAGTTTTTATGCCAAAAGATGATAGGAATGAGAGGTAAATAGAAGCTTTTAAATTGTATTAGATAATCTCTTGCTTCTTCTTCTCTCACCCTTTGTAAGCTATTCAGGCCTTTTAACAACTCAACTTGGACTTGTCTTTCCCTTCACATTTATCTTCATCAGCATCTTTATCATCTTCATCTTCTCACTTGTTAGGTACTAGATGTGGGTCTATTGTCTTATTTGCAGGGGTGGCCTTAACGAGACTAAATCGTTCAATAAGACCAAACAATAACAGCAGCAACATAAATACATATTAATATATTACTGCTGTTATTATTGTTTTTTTTGTTAATGTTATTGTTGAGTCAACTTTGAAAGAGGATAAAGATGAAGATGATGCTGTGATTGGGGTGGAGTGGGAGGGGATGAAAGTGAAAGACTTGACAAGATATTCTGGCTACCCTGAGTTTCCCTCTCTATTTTGATTGCCAATCAAGATTTACTTCTTAAGAAAAGTGAAATCACTGTGATGATGATATACGTTGAAAACATTTTCTCACTAAATATCTAAACAAATGAGAAAGGAAAACAAGTAAAATCTTGAAAAGTCTTAACGATTGAAATAAAAAGACTTAAACAATCACAATTGGTAGCCACATTAGTCCTTGGAATGGTGCTCATGATGGCGATGGTGATTGCAATTGGTGATGATCATTATTGTACTTCTTAGCAAGATTAGAGAAAAAAAGACCAAAGCAAAAAGGGCAGAGACCAAAATAAATCTTGTTTTAGTGTTTTCTGTAAGAAAAAAAAATTTTGTTAGAAAATAGTTTTGGATTAAAATAAAGTCCAATGTAAGGAGTAAACTTTTACTTACTTGTTTTTATATTGATATTGATGCTTGAACCGTCAACTCAAGAGTTGTTGCCTGTAATAATAATCATAATAGTAATAATAATGATGATAATAACAACAATAATGGTAATAGTAATAACACATCTAAAGTTAAACTTTTAAAATTCCATTGGTTATAACTGTGAACTTTTTAGTTAACATCAACCTTTTTTTTACCCAACACACATATATTTTTGTGTACATACACATACATGAACAGGACTATCGCGGCCATTAAATTAGATAAGTAGAGGGAAGAGTGAAAAGGTAACAATCCAAAGTTATTTCTCTTCAATTTAACCATAATATTTTTATGATAAAATGAAAGTTCTTTTCGATTTGAAGGTCATCAAACCTTTTTTAGCTCTTTTCCTCTTTAAATTTGCTTCCAAATATTGCTTTTCTGAACTCCGTAAATGAGATTGACTTGATTTCTTGGAACCTACAAATAAAAGTAAAGCAAAGTTCATGTTAAAAGACTTGCTATGACACTTAAACATAGACTTGAAGGAACGGGAGACAATTCAATAATCGTAAAACTGGAAATATATTTACCGGATTGAGTCAACTCAACAATTAAGGTGCTTGGTAATTAAATCCTGCCAATTCTAGTTACGCTATATGTCTAGGTGATTATGATAAGGTAAATCTGGTCATGTTGAATGGTAAAATAGACTTTGTCCTCATTATTGCCTGTTTGCCACCAACGACCAACTTAACGAAGGGTTGCCTGGTAATTAGAAGAAGAAAAAATGACACAAAAGGCAAGATGAATTGGTGAGTTTTCTCAGTGAATCCGACGAAGGGTCAGCAGAGTGAAGCAAGATAGTTATAATTAAGAAATAGTTAGAGAGAAACATTTTTGACTTGAAAAGATAGTGAAGAAGCATAAAAAGACTGATCATCCATAACCCTACCTACCAACATAACCTTGACTTAGTGATACATTTTGGGTTACATTTCAGTGTTCAGGGTTAATGGCTAATAGCCTGGATTGCTTTTGGTGGTAGGCTGGGTCAAGTTGAAAGGTAAAGTTGACAAACCTTAAACAAAAAGTTGACCCAACAAACATCAAGACTATTATGAAAGTCTGCACCTTAAACACAAGAGCCTTCTCAGTGGGATACTTTTGGTGTGATGTCTTTGGCGATTGTCATTAAGATTGGGAAAAAAGAGTGAAAAACAGAAGAGCAAAAGAAAGAGGAAAATAGAGTTGAATAGAAACAAGAGAAAAAAAGTGTTCTGTAAAAGAGACAACATGAATAAACATGATAAAAAGAAAAGAAGAAACAAAAATTACCCGAAAAAAACAGGACCAGGCGATTGAAAGGCCAAAGGATTGATAGAGAGCTGTTGGCCTCTGCTGTTTCAAGAGGAAATCCATTTCCGATTTATTGCGATGATAAGAAAAACATTTGAGAAATGCATTTCCTTTTTCACATTCCTTTGTAACATCATAAAATTATGAATTGCTGTGCATCTGAACTAATTTTTTGCCACTAAAGTTTGAAATTATTGTCTAAATAAACTTGCACTGGATTAAGAAACTAACACATGCCAGAAGATTAAATTGGATTGTAAACAATTCATAAGCAAAAAACAAACAAATAAACAAAAACAAAAAGACCGAAAATAATTTCACAAATAATTGAAAAATTATTTCAATTACTTTTGCTAAAGGGGATAAGAGATGGCGTAATTTTCACCCTTTTCAATTCACAGGTGATTTGCATTTTTCAAATAAATTAACAGTTACATTCATATTGTGGTAATCCTTTCATTTTAATTTATGTATTTTCAATTGCGATAATGATGTGATTAAGATTATAATCTTGTTAACTTAATTTTTCATACATTAATCTGTTAAGTTTTGCTGCTTTTTCAAACGTCTTTTTGTTTATGCTAATTTTGGCTGTCTTTGTGAATCAGGAAGAAATGGAAGCGTAAAAGCTCGGAAGATGATGAACTCAACAATTGATGCTATCATCTTTTTGGATGAATCTAGATGATGAATTGATATTGATATCATTTCAGTCTGTTATTGGAATGGTTACCTCTTTGTTTATTATCTCTTTACATGTTTTCCTCTAGGCTAGGTTAATTGTTGATTAATTGAAGATAATCAACTTACCTGTTGATCATCTAGCCAACAAAAAACGGTCCATTCAATCAACATTGAGCAAAAAAAAAGATGAAGAAAGTAAGTATAATGCCTTGTAACATTGGAAATCCAAATTAATGAATCTCTTCTTTTTCTCCTCTCTTTTCTCTGATCAAGGAAGCTTCAAAGGAGATGATGAAACATCAAATTAAAAAGGTGAAGATGAAGATGAAGATGAAGATGAAAACAACTAATGTTGAAAAGAAGAAGAGAAAAGGATGAGATATTGATGGTTTTATCTAAAATTGTAGACATATTCAACCCATACTGATGATGATCAACAACAATGCAAGTTTTACTGAATTATGCTGTTGAGCCATTTTTGATTCCAGAAGGCTTGCTTTCAGTATAGCTTTATCCCATATTTTGGAACATCTGAAAGCTTGCTCGATCATCATTTTATGATCATGATGTACTGACTAATGTACATCTGAATTGAATGGATAAACACCATACTCCATCATAATCATCGCCATTTCATACTCTTTCTACTCTCCTTTCATATTCAACTTGACCACTTTCCCATGATTAACCAGACTTGATTAAGATGAAAAGTTGATTCATCATTTAATCGCAATTATCTCCACAATTATTAACGTCAAATGGTCAATAGTCCTTAAAATTATTTTCATATCAATTTAAATGGTGTTCATTTTTTGGTACCAATTTAACATTCCATAGCATTACAAATGTTTGCTCAGCCAAAATCCGTCAATGTGAGTGAATAATCTAATTATTCATCCATTAGTTTTTTCAATTGTTTTATCTTTCAAAATTGTTCGACTTCCGACATTTTCTCACAAGTATTTGCGACTTTATCTGACCAGAGACAGTCATAAAACTAAAAAAAAAGTTCACACAAGCTTTGACCAGCTTTCACATTGTTTTGACAAGCTCTCAAAGGATTTAGATATTTTAAGTCAATTGATTCAGAATTCGGAAAATTTTCAAAGTAGACTTTTTACCTTAAAAAACTAGATCTGTGGATCGATGTTTACAAAAATTATTTATTTTTAATCAAAAGATGACCTTTCATATTTACTTTAATCAGCTTCAATAGTTACAGTTACTTTAAGCAATTTCTTGATATTGAAGATAGAATCAAGTTTCAAAGTATGATTAAATGGCCAGTATGAAGTTCAGACTATGAAGCATTTGAGCCATGCTAATGACAACCCATGATAAGCTGTTAACTCAAACATGGTTAAGCGGTTAAATTGAAGCCTTAATTTGGTTCTATTTTCATGGTTTGATCTTTTGCCATCTTTACTTATTTCTTTCCCTTTTCTCATTCTTTTGTTGTTATTTTAATAGTGAAAAAAAGACTAAACGATCGATGATGGACTTTACCTGTTTCCGTGTTGTAATATTGCGGCAACACAGTATTGAACGGATTAACTTTGAAAGGCAGGAGGTGATTGAGAAAGATGGTGATAAATAAGCAAAAGCAAAAGATGATGATGAAGGATACTGAAGAGATTGAATAGCCGATATATTCAACAACAGACAATAGTTTCCTTGGGTCAGTTTTATCCTGGTTGACCGTAAACCTCATTCTTCAAGTTTGCTCACCACTCTTTTTGTGCCTTTTTTTCAGAAAAGTGTATTTACCGGTTCATTGGACTTTCTTCCGCTTTTGATATCAAATGATTGATTAGACTCGGTGGATCACTGATTTGTTGATTGTAAAATAACCATAACCTAAGTAATCTTAATCTCCTTACTAAACTGGCTTTAATTAATAATTGGATTCACAATGTGATTTAATACATATTGGACGTTACTCACTGCTGATATATTTAAAGGATGATCAACTTAACGACTACTGGGAATAAAGGAATGGATAAAAATGATGGAAGAAAAGTTAACCCGGTCAATTGATCTTTTTTCACCAAATTCACCTGTTGAAATGGTAATGATAATGAAGTCAATAGGAACGTGATTATTACATTTTTGTGGCCCACAAAAAAATAAGAAAGCTTTTCAATAGATTTGAAATAATCTAGTGAGTATAAAAGATGGTCATAAATCTTGAATATCATGACTAATGATGGAACTATTATTAATTTGAATTTTATTTTCAACTCTTTTGTTAACAGTGTTGGTGTCCAAAGTGAGGTTCATTTGAAAAGTCAGGATTCAACATTCAACCATTACCTTTACAATAACCTTTGATTGTTTTGCTGATCAACCCTAAAGATGCTAACAAACATTTTCAACAATGAAACTGCATAATCAAATGAAAAGATACTGTACTTGAAAATAATTTACAATTACATCATTTAATAAGTAAAAGGTAGCACCCAAATTGATTGATCATTATCACAATTCACCTATTATTATTATTAAGTGTTACTATTCACCTCGATCATCATCATCGTAATCATAAACTCTTAAAGGTATTGATGTTGAACTTTATTAAATCCGCTTACTAATCTTAGCACAGATTAGAAACTCTCTTAACAGTTTAACACGTTCAGATGATCAGTCAACCTTATTTGGTTGTTCAACAAACCAATATCCACCAATTTAATGTGAATAACCAAATTATTAGACCCAAATCCTGTACAAATATAATAATAGTTTTATTACAATTATCAATGAAGCTAGATAAGGTTTGATCAACTTACACTTAACTGCCACCAACTGTTACTTCACCAGATGATTTGTTTAATAAGCATTTTAAGATGTTTAATTGTTTCATATAAATACTAATTACTGTATTAATTGGCTTATTCCCATAGATTGAATGATAATCATGTTAAATGAGGATGTTAATGGTGATGAAGCAGGAGGTGGTGGAGGAGGAGGTTTGGGTTAACCAGAAAACAAAATATAACATTTACAATCACAATGCATTAAGAGTAATAAAAGTGAATTAGTTAATAGCGTTGATTGTGATATTGTGAGTGTTTGGCGAAACGGCAATAAAACCAAAGTCAAATGTTACCGAGATAAAACCAGGTAAACGAAGCCAGAAATAAAATGTAAAACAGCAATCAACTAATAATTGATAATGTTTGATTAAACTAAAAGTTAACCTTTAATCTCAACATTATTACAGGTTTAAGACTAAAATTCAAATATTTGACATTTCCTATGTTATAAATATTATTCAAGTAATTGTCTCATTCAGATCATCGATACAAAGTTGTATTAAATAAATATTCATGTATTATAAAAGTATATTAATATATTAATATATGGAAAAGCTGTTTCTACAGAATAGGAATTAATTGTAACAAAGTGACTAATCAAAGTGAATTTTGTACCTTTTTTGGTTATCATGATCGTTATTTCATTGTTGTTAGTCAAGAATCTTGTTAACTTTGGTTTGTCTTGACTGTTGTTTGACTTGGAGTTTAATTGTTTTATGATCAATGACAAATGATCATTTCTTAATTGCCAACTACAAACAATTGTCGGTTAGGAATGGTTTTTATTGGCTTTTTATCACGGGTAAAATGAATTGCTTTTTTTCTGATTCAATTTAAACGTCAACATAACGTTTGGCCTTTTACCTTTACCTTATAAACAATCATATTATGCATAGAAACGTTAAATATATTTATGACTGTTTGCCTTGCAGTTCAATAATGGATTTAATTTACAGGTAAAAACCAAATCCCAAGAAACAAACCAGAAAGATTAAATTACAATTAGCTTTTAACAATCGTTTTCAATCACATGTTGATCAGGTAATTTAACAGCCAGGACAAACGGGATGGAGAAAGCGCAAAGCTGGTGTAAAAAGATGGAAAAGAAAGGCGAATAAAAGTGATCGGGAAAAAAATGATGGATGTTAAATGAAGATGATTATCAAAGAAGATGGGAGGAGGTGAGAGAAGGTAAAGGAGGGAATAAGGAGGAGGATGAAGTTGAAGGAGGTGGTAGTGAGAAGTCCTTATCAGTCCTTTTAATTAGATGTTTAATGATGGTTAATAAAGATTGTTTTGTTTATCCTTTGAGCTTGTTATATGGCATTATAGTGTGTATTAAACCTATCAAAAAAAACAAGAAAATAAAACCCATAAGAAGTCATGAAATTAAGCAAGGAATGAAAATGGCAAAAAAATAGGAAAAGGAAATACCATTGATGATAATGATGATACCATAAGATGAGGTAAAGGAAAATTGCCAAATTAAGCAAAGAACAAGCATTTGGCCCAGGCCAAGGGATATTTGATTGGCTTGATATTGTATTATTAAATAAGGTACCAAGAGGAAAATATATGATCACGAAAATAAAATTAGACTTTTTATATAATGTGATAAAAGGTCGATTTCGTGCTTAACCAATGGGCACCAAAAGTGGAAACAAAATTGGCCCGGGTTAAGATTCAAGGTAAAACGCTGGAGAAGGATGGAAATTAAGATAATTTTGTTTTTGATGTTGATGATGATGCAGATGAGAAGGATGAGATAAAGATGAGCCAAAATAAAAGGTAAAAGATGCATCAGCTTCCGTTCATATCGTTTTGTTTCTGGCCTTTCTTTTTGTTCAATCTTTTCTTTATCTTTTTTTCTTCCTCTCTCCTTGTTTTTTCTGTTCTTATCCTCTTTCTCCTGATAATCTGAAATGAAATGAAAAAGAAAAATATATTTTACTTGAAAACGTTCAATTGTTACGTGAGTTTAAAACGTTAAGATCAAAAGCAACATGAAGACGAAAGCAAAACAAAATATGATAATGGTAATAATGATAAAGTGAATTCATAACGACTTGTGAGATAAATATCACATCATAATATTGCTAATAATAATATTTATGGAAACAAACCACAAACACTTTGATTATAAAAAATGAAATAAACAACAATTTGACCTTTTTTTTGTTCTAGCCTAATAAATGAATGTTTAACACTATGTACAGTCTTCACCAAAATTACAATTGACTTCTTCGTGATTTCATTTCTAATTAGCTTACCATTAGTTTTGTTTTTCTCTGACTGTGCCTAATCGTAACTCATTCTTACCACCAACTCTATTAACAATAGAGCAACAACAGTCTCGAAAAAAAACTATGTAATTGGTAATTGTTTAATACCTTAAAGGCATTGAGATTTTTTTACCAAGACTGTATTTACTGTTGAACTGGTAAAAGAAGAGTATGAGCACTGACAGAAGAAAAAGAAAAGATGGTGATGATGATGATGAAGATGAAGAGAGTCAAGGATAATAATGATACCAATGATTATTGTTGATTACAATTGTAATTTGGTTTGGCAAAAGGTAATTGATGTGTTTGTTGTGTACAGTAAAAAAGAAGAAGATATGGCGAGCTTACCTTTGAACACACATTGATATTTATCATTATTTGCGTCTTTAACTAGTAATCAATAGCGTTATTCCAGTCAATTGTAATGTTAATATATAATTTGTCATAATTGTTAAATATTGCAGTTATCTCATGAAATTTATGTCTATAACTGTATAAACACTGGAACAAGAAAAATAACGTAAAAATTAAAGATTAACATAGGAAAATATCTTCTTATTTTTAAGACTTTATGCTTTTTATGAAATAAGCATAAAATTAATGACAATGACCATTAGATGGCACTGATTTTAATCTTTTTTGTAATTTTCTTGCGACTTTTGTTTGACAATTTTTGATGACAATTGTCTGTAAATTATCTTTGATTCAGTTAATACTAATTGTTTTATTCATTGGTTTCTATTTTCTTTCAATAGTAAATGCTTTCAACTGTTAATACGTAAACAAAAAGACAAATGCCTCAATGATTTTCCATTGTTTTGTTCACCTTTTTTTCATCCTTCATACTTTTCTTGGGCCTAAGGCAATGTGTTATCTTTATCTTCTCTACCTTTGTGTATTATGTTATTATTAAGCTAATCTATTAAGCAAACCTGTAATTTGGCTACAGTTGTTTTCAATAATGAATTAATATAATTAAAACTGACTGTTTCAGGTAAGGTACAATTGTTATTTCAATTGCTTTGGCCTTTAATTTTCCTTTACAAACGCAAAAAGAGCAATATTTAAGGCAATCTTTCGTGTCTGTCATCGATCTTTGTAAAAACATTTCTTTCTCTTTTTTTCAAGAAAAAATCTTTCCTCACAAGTTGACTTAATTGTTGTTGAATTATTTCCAATTTTTGGCCTAATAGTTTCATCTGTACATTTCAAGTTCAACTCTTATTGATTCTATTCTAATTACAGGTATTGTTATTAATCATTTTTCCTCTCTCATTGAATTGATCTTCAATCTTTAACCAAACATTAACCCTTCATTTTAAAGTCACCTTTTTTTTGTACTGCCTTTGATTTAAAAACACTGTAACATCTAAAGAGATACAACTTTTAACTGACTTCAACCTACCTTAAACTTGCAAGTTACCATTGATTGATTGTAATTGATTACAAATGTTTCAACAGCATCTAACCAGATAATTGTGTTCCCATTCATATTTCAAATGGTAATGATGAATTAAAAGTTGTATCTGTTTGTGCAGTTTAAGAATTACAAAACAATTACTGATCAATCTAATCTAATTACATTTAAAAATTTCACTCAATCAAAAGGCAACTTTTCCAGTCATTATCTAAAGCAATCTTTTTACAGTTTTCAAGTCCACAACTTGCAGTCCAATTTAATGACCATAAACAACCAGTTAAACATTTCACGAGTTAATCAAATGACCCATACACTTGACCTTTACCTTAATTCATACCCAACTTAACTCTATCAGCAAGTGGACTTGAATAACAATAAAAGTAAAAGTAGATTGACAATGGACAATAGTTACAAAGGTTTAACCTTTCAAAGATTAAATTAAAACGAATCAAGCCAATCAGCCAATTTACCTTTTAAATACATTAACTTTTGTATCTGTTGATACATTAGATTAAATTGATTGTCAGTACAATTGTCCATAATAATGCATTTATCCAGTAGAAGCTGGAAGAAACATCTTAAAGTGAATTGAGTATAACACACACACACAAAAAACAGAGCTTAAGAGCCACTAATGGATATCGACTGACCATTTACGATTTAATATCTTAAAAAGATTATGTTAAACAAGTACAATTCTGATTGATACTATGTTGATTACTCAATGGGCAGTCCAATTTAATCACAATACTCATCTTATTCATCATTACAATCAATACAAGACCAAGACATGGAGAAGGTAAAAAAAGTGAAACAAATATTGAAGCGTTAATGTTTCAAGCAACCTTGCAATGTCCATCAGAATCATTGACAACATTGGCATATCAAACAGAGAGAAGCTCAATACTGATCAACAGTTGATGTAATCATGATAATCAATATTCAATGATCAAAATAACACCGCAAGATCAAGTAAAGAGCAAAAAAACTCAACTAACGTGTTTTTGGCATAAATTTCATCCCAAGATACTTACCTTTTTTTGCTTCTTTTCAAGTCATCTTGACGATTGTTGTATTGTGCCAGTGTTTAAAATACCTCACGCCATGATTAAAAATGAACAAAGCATGAGAAAAGGTGAGAGATGAAAAATATTTGGGTAAAAAAAACATTGAAAAAAAGGTTAACTCACAAAAGGGCGAGATTTAACATAGGGAATGTTAATGCACTTGAATGTTATCAATATTATTACTTACCATTGTTGTTATCATTAATGTTATTATTTAACCTGTACAACAATGTTACCAGTTTTAATCCACCGTTAAGCTTAAATCTTGTCGTGTGTAGTTGCATGTTAAGCTTTTAAATCGTTGAGCCGCAACTTTCAAGTTAAGCGCTCTTTTTTACTTGATTGGATTTAACCAGTAAGAAACGAAGGGGGGAAACAGAGAGAAAGAAAGAGAATTGTTTCTCCATTTTTTTTTTCTTGTAACTTACGCTTTTTTTACTTAATCTTGTAATAGTTTGGGGCTGTTTTTGTTGCCATTATTGTATTTTTTGTGTGTGTGTGTAACATTTTACATCGGCTGGTGTTGAACAAGATTGGTAAAAATGGTTACTCACGATAATGGGAGCGCCAAGGTGAAAGCTCAATGTTTAATTACAAAGGTAAATCTTTCTTTGGTATTGCTTGCTTTTTTATATATTTATATATCAATGCCTTTATCCTGTTTAAATGATGTTATTTTACTTCTTACTTACAGGTTTTACTTTACAACTGATTGTACTTTTGGTTGGACTGGATATGTATCTTGGTATATAAAATGGTTGATATAGTTGGCACTCATTAGAATGACTGGAGGGCTTCTCGATGTTCATCATTATCATTATCTAAAGCCTATTCTTTACCTCCTACTCTTTACTCTAAAACTTTCTGTTTTTTTTCTCTCTCTCTTCTCTTCTTTTTCTTTTTACCTTGTGTTTCCATCAGCATTACCTGTGCGTGTAAAACTTTCCCATAGAAAAGTGTACCTATTTTTTCAATAGTATAAGTGTGTATGTACGTTTTTTCCCAGGACTTTCAATGTTCATCATCATTCTTTCTTCTTGGTTATGTATGTTATTTTGTGTTCTAAGTGACTGTAAATGAAATAATATTGTATATAAGGAGACTAACCAAGTGTAATTTACATCAAATTAGACTGTTACTTAATGTCGTCTCTTTTCAGTACAGATTAATGTAATTAAGAAACCATAAGAAATTAATTTGCGTTTTTTTGTTAATGTTACAGGTTCTTTGAAAAGATGGCTAATAATTTTATGCATTATAAAATTTTTATTTCAATGTATTTTGATCTGATCATTGACCGTAAGGAAATGGCCTTTTTTCAACTTCTCTTTAGTTCATCTTGACCTTTAACATACACTTTCTTTTCATTGAATCTGGTTGTTTCAGAAAATTTTTAAAACACCTTTTCATTAGTCGCTTTGTATTGATATTATTAAGGATTGAGGATTTTCATTCTTTCATTTGTTAATGTTTGATCAGGGAAGAATTAAGTTTAAGATGTTACCTTTTCAAGTTGAGACAGGTTATCAAGTTGATAGTAATGACGATGATGATGGGAAGTAAGAAATAGACAATAAAAGTTAAATAGTAAACAGAGGTAAAAAAGAAAGGTTATAAAAGGCAGGGCTTAAAGGTAAGTTGAGAAGACATTTTTTTTTCATCATCTTGAGATGGGAAAAGATGAAGATGAATACGAGATGAAGTGAAGCAAAAGAAAGTGAAAAATGAATCAATACTAATACATATTATACTCCTTTTTTAGTCTTCATTTGGGTTTGGGTTTTTGTTTATCTTTACTTTATTTACCTGGATTCATTTTATTATTATCATTGTTATTATTATCTGTGAGATTTCAATCAATATTGACTTAAATTGTTGAAGAATTGAAGAAAAATAAAAGAAAAGTCAAAGGAAAAAAGAAATCAGAATAACAAAGAAACCAGAAATAAATAGAATAACGAAAAGGAAAAAGGTTTAATTCCTAATAGAGATGAACATTCTGGTAGCTTTACTCATTTCTTTTGTCAAAACCGATGGCTGTTAATTTGTTAATCTAATCACATTTAAACCCAAGGATCATCTAGTCTGATTGAAATTACTAAAACAAACACAGATGATACCTATTTAAAATTTGTAAAATATTAACACAATAAGATACTAACCCAAGTTGATTGTTGAATGTAAATCTTTTTAAATCACTGTGAGAGACAGACAGATAAGATTAAAGTTGCTCAGCTAATTAGTCGAGACCATCTTGACCAAAGTGGACCGTCCATCGGATCAACTAATTGTATTAAATAGATGTTTATTTACTAGAGATTAAAAAAATGAGGATTAGCTTTGAAGCGAAGCAAAAAACTGGTTCCGAAAGTCAAATGCTTAACTGTGTTCCCTTTTTTTCCTTTAGATGGCGACTCAACAGTAGATGGGAATGTTGAGTGAGATGAAGATGAGTGAGAAGGTAAAGTTTGCTATTCACTTTGAGTATAGCTTGAGAGGAAAGAAGTAAAATTGTTCATTTTCAAATTTGCTGTTCTTCTGGTTACATTTTTTGAAACTTGTTTTTTCTTCTCTTGGATATAATGACTTTTTTTTATTTATTATTAACAGCATGAATTTAACAATAAAAAACCTGAAGTGTTTGTTTCATCAACATGTAACAGCAACAACATCATCAACATCAAATGGAATAAAAACAACAACATTATTATCTTCTACTTGATATCTACTATGAACGTTTGTTTTTGTGAATCTTGTTGTTTTCCTTTTTACTTTGTTTATAATTTAAACATCTTTAGATGGAAACAAAAATATCTATGTATATAATAGTGTTATATATATTAATGGTGACTCTCAGGGTAACCAAAGGTACCCAATATATTGCCCCAGGAGAGTGTAAATGGTCACATATATCATCACTAAAGTTTGATGTGTCATTAACATGTAATATAGGATACCTGAGTCCATCTTCGTCGTCTTCATCGTCATCTTCATCTTACTCATCTTCAAGTTCATCATTTTCATCATCAGGCTCCATGAATCATGGCCTTAACCTAAGTCTCATCCAAGCTGACCACACTATTAGTCTAACGTTGATCTGTGATGATTCCTTTGCTGAATCCAAATTGGATAATTCGTCCCTTTCCCATTTACGGAATCTTAAATCTTTAACTATTGAAGCCTGTCAGTTGTCCTATCTAAATGGTGATGAGCTTAGCGGACTAGAATCGCTGAGAAATTTAACCATTCGATCATATGTACCAACCAGAGGATATCGAACATTATGGTTAAATCATTCATCTCTTAAACATCTTCGTAAATTAGAGCAGCTTGATTTAGGCTTCAATAATTTGGTTGACCTTCCTGCTGATCTCTTTTGTCCTCTTACAAGCCTCAAAGTTCTCAACTTGACTCACAATTCCATTGCTGGCTTTGGTAGCCTCGGAGTTGTTGATCATACTTTTGGTCATCTGTGTTCCCAAGAATTACAGGAATTGGATTTATCCTTTAATCGAATTGATTTCATTTCTCAAACTGGTGTAGCCAATTTGAAAAATTTACGTTCCTTGTATCTTCAAAACAACCAGATCGCAGAGGTTTCCGAGATCTCATTGTCAGCCTTACATCGCTTGCAAATAATCAATCTTGCCAGCAATCAACTAAATCATCTTCCATCCCGTCTATTTCGTGATTCCATTGAATTACAAGAATTACATTTACAAAATAATTCTATTGCTTCACTTGAATCAGGTCTTCTCGGTGGACTCTCAAAACTACTTCTACTCAATTTGAGTTATAATCAAATCTCTTCTGAAAACATCAACAGTGAAACTTTTGCAGACCTCATTCGTGTAATTATTCTTGATTTAAGTCACAACCGATTAACACGTATTGATAAATTATTCTTCGTAAATTTATATTCCCTTCAAAAGCTTAATTTGGCTCACAATCAGATAACCTTTATCGAAGACTATTCTTTTGCTCTTCTTTACAATCTTCATATTCTCATCCTTGATGGTAATGGGTTGGTTAAAATTGATCCATATACCTTCAATGGTCCCAATCTTCTCAGAGGATTATCATTAAATGCCAATTCACTCACTGCTATACACCGAGATGCCTTCAAGAATTGTAGTTCACTTCAAGATCTTCAATTAGCCTCCAATAATTTAAAAGAAATCCCGTCAGCTATATCACATCTCATGGAACTGACAAATCTTGATCTATCAGACAACAAAATTGTTGGTATCAACAGTACATCTTCTGGTAACATCAACAGTGACAATGCCATCACCATGATTAATTTGAAACATCTTACTCGATTAGATCTGTCAAAAAATAAGATTTCCAATCTAAGTAGAAACTTTTTCAAAGATTTACCAAGTTTACAGTATCTTGATCTCTCGGGTAACCTGTTAAACGGTCTGGAACCAGGTTTATTTGATGATTCTGCTCCAACTCTCACAACAATCTTACTCCAAGACAATAAATTAACTGACATCAATGGTCTATTCATTAATCTCATTAACTTGAGGCATCTTAATGTATCTCGCAATTCAATACTTTGGTTTGAGTATGCTTTTATACCCGAAAGTTTACTAATCCTTGATGCTCACAGTAACGTTATTGAAGAGTTGAGTAATTACTATAAAGTGGAAAGACGCTGTACATATCTGGACTTTTCTCACAATCACATTTATAAAGAGATCAATACTTGGTCAATTCCAAACAGCACTGAAACGCTGCTTCTCAATAATAACAATCTAACCAGCATTCTTCCAATGACTTTTGCCACCAAAGTAAATTTAAAGCACGTTGACCTGCGATACAATCGTCTCTCAAGCCTAGACATGAATGCCTTCCGTTTTAAATCAATTCCATCAAGTCGACCTTTACCTCATTTCTTAATTTCTAATAATCCATTTTACTGTGATTGTAATATGGAATGGTTACAACGGGTGAACAAAGATGAAACACGTCAATATCCATTGGTCAGAGATCTTGATCGTATTACTTGTCAACTTCCTTTTGTCCGTGAGTCAACATATTTGCCTTTGGTTAAAGCAAACTCATCAAATTTCTTGTGCAAATACAAGACCCATTGTTTTGCTCTCTGCCATTGCTGTGAATTTGATGCTTGTGATTGTAAAATGACTTGCCCCGACAATTGTACTTGTTATTATGATCAAACTTGGGCCACCAACATTGTTGATTGTTCACGTCGAGAATATGTTCATGTTCCTTCTCGAATTCCCATGGATGTAACTGATTTGTATCTCGATGGTAATCAACTTTCATCTCTTTCCAGTCATACCTTTATTGGACGTAAAAATATGTTAACCCTTTACCTTAACAACAGTGGTATTCATTCCATTGCCAATCGAACCTTTAATGGTTTACAAGTTTTACAAGTTCTCCATTTGGAACATAACTATATAACAACTTTAAATGGATTTGAGTTTGAATCACTCTCACGACTCCGTGAGCTTCATCTTCACCACAACCGGATCTCCTTTATTAACAGCCGTACATTCAGCAATTTAACCTCTCTTCAGGTTCTTCATTTAGAGGATAATTTTATTTCTGATTATGCTGTCTGGTCACTCAACTACAATCAACATTTAATGGTTGTCCATATTTCAAATAATCTGTGGTCCTGTCGGTGTGATTTTGTTTCACGATTACGTGATTGGATGAGAAACGAGGCTGCCTATGTGAAAGATAAAGATACAATTAGATGTCATTACAATAATACAACAATAGGTCCATTTATTTGGCAATTAAATTCATCTAAGTGCACCAATTACAGTGATATAAGTAATCATCGTGGTTTGATTGATTCACATGGTGGTTTTAGTGGTGGTAACAGTGTTGTGATCGGCGGTTCATTATCAAGAGAAGGTTCACCTTCAACCTTTGCTAATGAAGTTTCTTTCTTCCAAAACTCTTTGGTTCAAAGTTATATGCCTCTGACCATTGGATTGATAGCTGGTATTGTGGCTATCATTTTAATCATCGTTCTCATCACCATTTACCATAAAGAAATTAAAGTATGGATCTATTCCAATTATGGATTTAGATTTTTCCAAAAGTCACATTACCCACCAGAAACAGAGCGATTGTTTGATGGATTTGTTTCATATTGTAAAAAAGACGAAGCTTTTATATCACAAATATTGGCTCCAGAATTGGAGTGCGGTCATCCACCATACCGTTTGTGCCTTCGTTACCGTGACCTTCCAGTTACTGAGTACGTCGCCGAAGCCATATCCGAGGCCATTGAATCCTCCCATCGGACCATAATACTATTGTCTGATCAATATTATAAATCAGATTCGTGTCATTTTGAACTTAAAGTTGCCCACCAAGAATGCCAAGTGAATCTTAACCACAAGATAATTGTTGTGGTTTTGGATAAGAATAGTTTAAATCATTTGGATGCTGATTCCAAATTATGTATCCGTTCATCACCAATCATTCATTGGGGCGATCGTCGATTCTGGGAGAAGTTAAGATACGCCATGCCGCCCGGTCGAGGGCTTAGTAAACCACTTAATTGTCCTGACGTAAGGGCAAGTATAGATTTCAAAAGAGCCATCAACTTACATGCTGTGTAAATATTTCGTTGTACATAAAATAAATATAATTTTTTTTGTTGCCTTTGAATTAAGAATTTAGTTTTTCACTAAAAATTATTTATACCTTTTCGTGTCCGCAAAAAAAGCAAGTAAAATAACTAACCTTTACTTCACTTTAAACACATTAATTAGCTTAAATTATATACCAACCAAAACAGTCCGTATTATAAATAAATGCCAAACATTACAAACAATTTCAAGTGACAGTTTATCATTCAATCCTATTATGATGACGTGATTACATCTCATTTTAAATTAACTCATTCCATTGATACAATTACAGTGCCAAGACAAATTAATCAAAAAAACAAGGAAACAAAATTTGATTAATAAAAACCATTTTCATGTTACAAACACATCTATTTGTTCAATGGCAACAATTTAATCTTTCATCTCAATGGTGTGATACATTGAACCTGGTTAGTAGCCAAAATTTACCACATTGGGTTAACAATGGATCAACTGTGGACCAACAATTGACTTGGATAATCATTTGATTCAAAATGTTTCTCTTAAGATTGTCAAAGTTGATTATAAACTGCAAGATTAATAATAAGGTTCAAAAATAGGCTGGTAATTGTCCTGTCCAGGTAAGATTATGTACTTTACCAAGAAAAAGCTGCAAGACAAAAGAGAAAAATCGGAAAAGAAAAAAGTATAATTAATAAAGTAATTAGTAAAACAGTTAAATGTTATTCATATTAAACATGAAAGCAAACTGTATCCTGATATACAGATGCACGTATAAATGTTGGACACTAACTGATCTTTTTAGGGAAACATTATCATTTACTAATTTGATTCAAATTTGATCAAAGCTTGTTTTCAGCTTTTCTCATGAGAAACCTTCATGATCATGTAAGTTGACAGATATATTTATACATTAAAGGTACAACAGACAGTCGGTTAGACAGTGACTAAGTTATACATTTATTGAAAGAAAAGAAAGAGAATGTGAAAAGTAGGAATGACTGAAGAGGGTAACATTTTAAGGTGTCCATGTGAGGCACTGTCTTGATTAAATTTGACAACAAGACACCCCACAGGTTATATTGCAAGGTAAATGAAAAATGGAACTAGTTAGACAGAGAAAGACAGAAGGTGAGTTGTTTTTTCAACGTTGATACACTTGAAAAATTACCGAAACAAGGGAAAGAGAGGATAATTTGAAAGACAGGGATTAGTAGTGTGATGAATTGCTAGACAAAAACAGACAGGTATACAGAGAGAGAGGAAATAAAGGTAAAGAGAGAGAAGAGATTAATAGAAAGAAGATTGAAATTGGTCAGAAAGAGAGGAAAGATGGATGAATAAAAGTTACATTGAAAACAATGAAAAACGCGTAATGTTAATGTTGCAAAGTAATAAGTAAAGGTATTAGAATAATAAAGTAATAACTTTAAGGTAAGATTTATTTGTTTCTACCTTGTTTCTTGGGCTTTCACTGTGATTATCATTTTTACTCATTTCTCACAATAATCTCATTAATGATGATGAATATGAAGATTAAAATGATAATTAAAATGATGATTAAAATCACATTTTTTGGCGAAACATTTTCTTTTCTTTCTGATTAATTTTATAATAAATATACATGTAAACATATCAAGAGCCAGTCAATGGACATACACCGTTATATGCATATTATACATTTACTGATAACAGCAGCTTTTGATAAATGTTTACTAACCTTTTTAGTAGATATTTTTACTTTCTATTCCAATCTGAAGCTTTGTCTGTTCAGTATTCAGTATATGTATACATGTATATTTATATTCGAGATGAGAAAGAAGATCACATTTAGATATAATGTAATAAATACACTTCAAGATGCTCATGGTGATATAGATGATAATGAAGAAACTCGTTCACTGATACTTAACGGCTTGACTTTGCTTTCATCTTTTTCAATTGCTTATTATTACTTTATCCCAGCTTTTTCATTCCTCTTTTTCCCATATTGAATTCAGTTGCTGGACATCACCATCTTCAAGGGCTTCAACTATCTTCGATTATCAACTGTAAATACATCATAATTTGCATTATATGAGCATTTTATTTGACCATTGGGTAGCAGTCTTTTTTGTTTTGTGTCTAAAGGTTGGTCAGGCTTTCATTGCTGTTATCAACTGGAAAGATGGAAAGTTCATGAATGATATGAATATTGAATGAATGGAGAGAAGGAAGAAGACGCCAATGATGATAATCTTGGTGATGATAATGAGCAGTAACAGTAACAAAAAAGAGGAAAGTTATCAAGTCTGGACTTTTTAACTGTCATTGACTTTGATTGACCAAAATATGAATCTTTTATTCCATGAATCTTCAAGGCAAAGTTTCTTTATCTTTTTTCCTCTTTAGTTTCTCCTTTGAATCTTCTGAATGGTTCTGTACAAAATAGACAAAAGGCTAAAATAAGTTTTACTGAATTAATGATATTGAAGAGTAAACGAATATCAAAGTCTGAATTAAACAAAAAAAATCAAGATTCATTGCTGGTTAAGAGTGTGATTGACAAAAAAGTAAAGGTTGGAGGACAACTAACAAAAATGTTCAATGTGCTTCAATATTATCATTAAAAGCTATTATTATGACCTAAAAAAGATTGTATTCATAAAGCTTTTTTTTATGTTCGAGTTGTTGTCTTCAAGTTTTACTTTTTTTTCTCAATCGCTGTTGTTATTACTCACTCTCTTCCTGATTTCATTGAATGTTTAGTTTGTTTTTTATCATTACCATTAAATGATAATCATTATCATTATGTTCATCATCAGAATAACCATTTTGAATTGTAAATTTCCTTTGAAGTACAAAAAAACTTGATTGGGTTTGCATTCATGATGATGTGGTTTCATTCAACGGTAATAATAACTGTTCACTTGATCCATCAATGAATTACAATTGCTTTTGGGAAGAACCATAGAAAGGGTTAAATTAAAGGAAAATAATCAACATGGAAATTTGTTTAATCAACCAATCTGACCATGAAACTAACCATGGCTAAGAATAAAAAATGAATATTCCAAGTTACGTTTCCTCCAATACAAAAGTCAACAACAGCTTCAACCTTTTTTCCTCCAAAAAAGAGGTTTTACTTTTCTTTTCCAGTGCATTATTGAGTTAAATCGTCTATAATTTACATAAAATTGATACCAACTGCATCGACAATCAGATGGGATTGGAAAACCTTTAAAGAAAAGTAAGAAGATAAGATGAGTAGTAATATAAAAATGGAAAAGTTGAAGCGAAAAGAGGTAAAAAGAAATGAATTGACAGACTCAGTGAAAACAGTGACATGGCCTGAAACAAAATGAAAAAAATAATGAAAGAGACAGAGGATGATGAAAAGGTAAACAAAAGATGACGATACTTCGTCAAAATTATGTTTAGTGAAACAAACAATCATGGAATAGAAAAAAAGAAGAAGAAAAAAAACAGGTAAATATTCAGGTAAAAGTTGAGCTTTTACATAAGGAATTTAAGAAACCAGTAAAAAGGAAAGAAAGGAAAGAGAGGGAAAGCAGGTATAAAAATGATGATGAAGATAATGATGAAATGAGCATACGATGAGAGAAAGAAAAACTATGGCGAAACAAAGGAAGAGTGGTTCCTCCCAAAATCCGGTTTTTCTCACTCAAGTCAATCCAGATAAATTATTTTGATTGTTGGATAAAATTTGGGTAAACCTTACTTAAGAATGGTGGAATAGATGAAAGAGTAAGAAATAAAAGCTAGAAAGTGAGAGAGAGAGAGAGAGAGATGATGATGGTGGTGGTGGTGATGGTGAAGATGAAGATGGTGAAAATGAGAAAAACAAGAAAAAGCAAAGAGAATTGCTGTAATTTCTGAGATACCTTGGATAAGTTTGTTTCTCCCTCTTTTTACATCTTATCCTTTCTCTTTCTCTTTCTCTTCTTTTCTTCTTCTCATCTACTCAATCAACCCTGAATACACCCTGTGAGTTGATTGCTTTAACAAGACTCGACAGTGATTTAGATGTACTTATGTATTTATAAGTATGATGAGATTTCCCATGAATTTTCTTGTAATCAACTGAATTTTTAAGCGCGCGAGAGAGAAATGAAGATTATATGATGATAAATTGGTATAAAAGGGGAAAAAGATGAGAGTAAGAGAGGAGAAAAGGTGAAGATAATAGTTGAAGAGAAGATGAATAAGCTAATGTTGTTCTCATTGGAAGTGGCAAGTTTATCCTCATTACCATCATCATCAAAATCAAACTTAGTCTTCAGTGTAACAATGAAATCAACAGACGCCAACGTAACCATCTGAAAAGTATAGCGTATGAACCATCGAAAGAATAATGGATCCAAATAATGGAAATTTGCTTTAAAATTTGCTCTTGTGCAAAGATAAATAGAGTTGATATAAAGGTCATGATGCCATTGAAATTTGTGTGTTCTCAATTTGCTTGTTTTTTCCATTCCTTTCTTTACTTTTTCTTCTTCTTGAGTTGTCAGAATTTTCAGTTGGTCAAGATTGATGGTTACTTGGATTCTGATTGTTGACTGTTGTTGTGGTTTACAGTTTTACAGGAGTGTCACAAAAATTTTCATTCAATTAAGTGTAAACTTGGAAAGTTAACTTTGAGCTGAGGCTTGAAATTTGTTGCTGTTGCGTGTTTACGTTTGTTCATGTTCATGTTGATGTTCAAATTGTTGTTGTTGATGTTAATGTTGACGATGATGATTTTGAAGTTTGTTTCGTTTTCTTTTTTATATCTTTCTCTTTCCTTCTTTTCTTTCCTTGATCTTTCATTCTTTATCAGTGTACCAAGTGATTCTTAAGAATTTGGAATTTCACATTTTTTGGTGTCTAAATGATTGATAATCAGTTTTTCTTTACAGTATCATGGATTGTCTACAATTAGCTGAGCCAAGCGGAAATTAGCAACCACAAATTGTACTAATAGCCTTTGAATATGTGAATGTGTGTGTTTTCACTCTCACTGTGTTCAATCTTTTCGCCTTTTCCTCCTCGCCATCTTCCTATCTCTTTTTTGTCTTTTCCTTCTTTTTTTCTTTGGTTCAGTGAGATGGAATAAAATTAGACGTTGGAAGCTACAATTTGCTGAAAAAACATTCTCAAATAGATTCATTCATCAGAAACATGAACCCATAGAATGATGTCAAGCAAAAACCAGGCTTTTCTTTTTTATCCTCACACATCTATTGAGTCGTCCTTTTTTCTCACTTTTCATGTTAAAGGCTAAAATGGCTGCTAATTTTCCAGTAAAAACATCTCGATCTTGTCGTTAACGGTGATGAAGTCCAAATTTTCTTATAATAATAATAATTATATTAATGATCACAATGAAAGTTGGATAGCATGTAACTGTGGTTGTTGTATTCACGTTGCTCTCGAACAGGAGAACCGCAAAAGGATCTTCTTCAAGCTCCACTGGTCAGGTCACGTTTTGTCCATATGAGTTAAATCACCAAGGCCAAAGGACAGATAGATGAAAGCTGTAAAATACAGTTTGCGACCGTCAAGTTTCATATTACTTTTTGCATAATAGCAAAGGAGACAAAATTCTTGTAACCTAAAGTCTTTAAAATGATTAATACATTCTTGTGTCTTTGCTATTCGCGTTTCCAGCTCGTCTTCCCATCAAACCAACGAGATTTGCTTCCTTCATTCCGGTTGAACTGCAAAATTGGATGATAATTACCCTTAAACATTAGTTTATCTATTGAAATTGACTGCAAAAAAAGGACAAAAAATATATGTATCAACTTACATTTGAGTTGAGCTTTCCTCTCTTCTTTCAGCAAAATGTTCAACTCATCATTTGTTAACAAACTTCAATTAATGAAACAATGAAGTGGATCCGAGTAAAACAAAGTTTACAATGAAATGTTACCAAGCAGAAGATAGTTAATTAAATTTTGTTTCCCAATGATTAGTACCAATTGTCTACTCTTAATTTTTGTGCAACACAAAACCAAAAAGACAACAAAAACAAAAGCATCAGAATAAACAAAAGTAAAATTAACGTATATACTGGATCATTTTCCTAGCAATATTTGCGAATTAAAGTTGCACTTTGCTCAATGGCAATACAAAATTGTTAAATTTTAAACCAATCATGAATAATTGAACTAATTAAGTTAAATAATTGAAAACAAAAGATAAATTTTAAATAAAAATACAAAAGATTTATACTGATATTAATTAACCATTAAGTGACAAGTGGCTCTAGATTTGAAAGCGGCAAAAAGGATTAACTGTATCAGCTGGAAGCTGTTAAAGCGGTAAAATCAAAGAGTAAAGAAGAAGAGACTGCGATCTCTGACTACTAGCACCACTTGTGCAATTATCCAGCAACAAATCTGGATATCATCAATCGCAGTCTCTTCTTCTTTACTCTTTGGGTAAAATGGTTTAGCGGTTTTTTCACAATTTACAATTGTAGCTTCAATTAATTCTTGTTTTGCTATTTTGTTATTTTGAGTAATTTATTGTTTATTTATAACTGTTTTTCAAGATTTCTGTCTATTGCTTGATTTTCATCCAGCTCAGTTAACATAACCCTTTTCATCCTGTTAAAGTAACCTTTAGAAACTATCATTTACCATTGGTTACCTTGTTTTTTTCATTTTATCTGAAAACATTTGAGAATGCATTTCATTCTCTCTCAACCTTAAATTATCATCATTTTAACCGTTTAACTTTGTAACATGATATCAAAGACTCAAATTGATTCTTGCAATAATAACTTGAATCTTGTTGCATCTTAACTCACCGTTAACCCAAGCTTCGCAGCCTTAACCTTTACCTAGCTGAGTAGTTTTCATGTTTCCTTACAAAGTTTAGTATTATTATTATAATTTTCATTCTAATTCTTATTCTTATCATCAACATTATCACCGTCATCAACTACAATAACAACAGACAACAAAAACATCATCATCATGAGGTAGGTAATAATACATTCATTTCATGATCTCAGATTGCTCCTTGAAATCTTTGCATTAGCTTTTAATGTCTTATCATTTCAAAACAAACAAAACTTTGACACCATCAATTTGATATTACCTGGCTAATGAGTTTCATTCAATCTGCAGATTTTCTCGATAATCGCAGTTAATAATCTTTATATTCTTTTTCCCATTTATCTAATATTTAGTAACTGGATATCAATGTGATTGTGATCTGGGCAAAAACAATGGTAAAGGAGAGGAAAGGATAAAAAAGATGAATGTAAAGTTAACCATGATTGGAAACGTATCCACGGATCTTGTAAACACATTCACTAAATACATTTCTCTACATTCTAATATCAAATGATGCGAAGTAATGATTTTCTCCCTGTTTTCGGTTTACATCATCATTTGCCAACAATAGCCATCTTAATGAATTGAAACGGACAAAATTGCCCATTGTTAAGTGAAAATGCCGAAAGCATTGGATTTCATTGGTCAAAGTTACCCCATAAATACAGTGTATGATGGACAATGTTATTTTTTCACATGGATGATCGCTTTGATGCAAAGGAAAAAGGTTGAAATAAAAAAAGGCTTTAAGAACTGAAATAACTGGAAGAAAAGCTGATGTTAAAGGAAGGCAAAGAAAGAGAGGGAAATAAGAGGTAAAGTAAAGTAAAGAAACTGGCAAAGTTGATGATTTTTGCATCCGAGTTTTGAAGGAAAAATCACTTTTCCCATCATCAGATGACATCTTCTCCCGTTCCTTCTCATCTAGTTTCATCACCTAACCCAAAACATGTGATTAGTGAGCATATTCTTGGGAATACAGTTTTCCATTTTTAACAATCATCTTAAAAGAATCATCAGTCCATTTCTAACTCTATGATACAAAATTGTTGCCCGAGGAAACAGTTTTTTTATAAAAAAAAGCTCACATCTTTTAAAATCACAGACATAACCTAACACATAATCTGAGGACAAATTTTCTTCTTCTTCTGCAAAATGCAAAAGAGAGGAAGAAAATGATCGCTGAAAGGCTAACACCTTAAGCGATAGACACACAAACTACAGACGTTCACTTTATTCTATTAACTGTGAATCTTTTCATCATTTTCATCTTCCTCTTCATATGTCGTCCTTTATCAAATATTGTATCATAGGATATCTATCTTGCCATCTATTACTATTTTGGAAAGAAAGGAAAAATGATGAAAAAGAAATTTTGTTATCAAATTTGACTGTTATCTGATATATACATATATATATATTTAGATAAATGTAATATAATTTTGGATAACATTTTTCATCCTCCTAATCACCATTAGTTGTTATAACTTTTAACATGTACTCCTTCAATTATCATCATCTTCATTTCTCTCCTTTCTTTCAAACAGGAAAAAGCAACAACAGCAACCCAAACAACCACATGAACAAGAGAGAAAAACCAAGGAAAAGAAACAATTCTCCCCTCAAGCCACCGGATAGCCAAGGAATCTTCTTCTTTCCTCCAATTTATCTTGTCTTTTCAATCCTGATTCCACTCTATTTCATCAATAATTTTTCATTCTCCATTTTCTGACTTCTCATCCTTTTCCCTTTTCTACTCCTCTTATTTCAGCTTCCAACATCATCATCATCACTATCATCACAGCATTCATTTTAACCTCTCCCTCCTACTAACTCAATGATATTTTACACCTCGTACATTGAATTTCCTTATTGTCTTTTACAGCTACATAAGTCTCACAAGAAAGTTCAATAGATTTGTTATAACTGGCCACTTGAGGCTCATTGATCTGATGCATACACATACATACAAAAATATCGCCTCTTCATCCTCCTTCGCCTCCTCCATTTCTCTCTCTTTCTCTTCTTTCTTTCTGCATATCAAGCGCATAAATTTTTTCTCACTTCTTACTCTTCGCCCTCTTAATCTTCTCTCTTCATCTCTCTTCATCTTCTTTCCTCTTCTTATATTTTGTCTACACTTTAGAGTCAAAGTGGTGCTTCTCATCTTTCCCAATGTTCAACGATAGATTGCTTGTTATCCCCATAAGTCAAATTGACCTTGTTGATATGCGAATACGTGCTTCCTAAAATCTTTTGGTCTATTAAGGAGGAAAAGGCAGTGAAAATAAAAAGAAAAGAAAAAAAAGAGGAGGAAAAATGAAGAAGAATCAAGGAGCAGCAGAAATTGAGCACACAGACTGTCTTATTGTACACTCCATGGTTATTTCCCTTGTGAACACATCGATCAAGAACTGGTAAATAGTTATTCCTGATACACTGACTGATCAGAAAGTCAACAATAGTCAGGCAATATCAGAAAATTTACTTTCTTGTTTTACTGTTTTTCACCATCTTATTTCAACAATAACTTACCATGTACACATTGAATGGACAATACACCGAGGCATTCACTTGATGATTACACATGCACACACATGCATTTTGAATAGTTCGGTCTTTTTTTTACTAATGTTTACTATTTTCTTTTGCTTTTTCCTAGGATCCACAATCTTAACTTTCATCCATGATTGCATCTTCCATGTCAATCTAATCAAGGGCAATAAGAAAAAGAAGCAAGACTCTTGCATCCCAAAGATGTCCATCATTTTTCGTTATCGCCATTTTCGGGGTGTTTTCCCTCGTAAGAAAGCAAATAATTTAATGGTGGAAACATTTACTTTTTTGTTGATTGTAAACCAATGTTGAGGTAATTAGATCTAACCATGTTAAACCCTCCAAGCCATATTTGCCTTGAAGGATGGAAAAATGTGAACCAAGATAAAAACTCAATCGACAATTATTTAACTAACAACTTTCAACTTTATTACAAAGCAAAGTATCATAAAAAACAACAAAATCATCAACAAATTATAGATGTAAAAACTGAATCCTCAGGAGATACCATTGATGTAGGTGTTAATGGCAAAGGAATAGTCATGGTTGTACCTGAAGCCATGATAAGCCAGGAGTAAAAAACCGAGTAAAATTCACAATGATGCTTATGGTTGCAACTTAACAAGACTAAGCAATGGAACCTTGGTTAAAGACGAAAACATGGAAAAGTAAATCATGTTTTAGAGCAAAAAAAGGTCTGGTTCATGTTGATAATCAACATGATTAAAGTCTGGTACAAGAAAGAAGTCTTAAAGTTTTCTGTGCCTCATTGAATTTACCACTCCCTGGGTGATGGAGAAGATGAAAAAGGATAATCTCTTCATCATCTTCATCTCTTTACCTTACTTTCTCCTAATTTTACAACATTCACCAGGAATGGAAATGGCAACAAGAAGAAAAAAAAACTTTATCCATAAAAGTTTAAACATTATTACATTAGTCTCAACTTGTTCAGGGATGAATCAAAGCTACAATCAAATTTTACCTCATTGGATAATTAGATAACACCAATTGGATAATTTGTCAAGATAAGTTGTAAATATTTCTTCCTTTTTCTCTTCTAAATCAAATTACATTTCATTTTATGTATTTGGTACCTTCAATAGTTAATTGTTGGTAATAATGGCAAACAGTCAATTTGATATTATAATGATGATGACATTATTATTACTTGTAGCTACTAATCAAGTTGATCAAGTTTTTGTCCAAATTTTTCATTTGAAACAAAATATTATTTTTTTTCACTAAAAATCTTGATCAACTTGATACATGTATAAATAGCAATTCATCAAATGATAATAGTTATTCAATCCTTGATTCAGATAATCTCAAACCTCTTAAATCATTCTTATTTTTACTTTCTCTCATTATTATCATTACTATTTTATTATTATTATTTCTCATCCTCATCTTTATCTCATCCAACTACAGCAATCAACTCAACAAGAAACCTGTTATTTCCACTACAAAGCTCATTTTCTCACAAGGATGAAGGAATCAATTTTTGGCTTGACCAACATCTTGAACTTTTGCTGCTGCCTTCACACTAAACACGTTATGTTATTATCATTAATAATTGGAATAACCTTTCCTTCATCTTCACCATCAGACCAAAATACTATCATCTTGAATGGTAAAATATTTTCACTTTTCATTTTTTCTCATTGAGAAAAAGGTAAAGGAGAGAGAAAAATTGAAATTATTAACTTATAATCACACGAAAATACGAATTGTGATTTAATCATTTTTCTCGGGCGAGGTTACTTTTCAAAATTTTCACCTTTCGTTTTCTCAATTGAATCCAATCTGAAAACCATATTATTATCATTTTCATTATCATTCTAAACCATTCACATTTCTTGCAGTGTTTACAAAGTAAAGGTGGCAAATGGCTAAAGGAACCTCAAAAAAGGAACCGTAAATCAGGCGAAATTTAAAATGTGAATTTATCCCAAAAAATTCATTTTGAAAATTATACAAATTGACTATGAAAATGCAAGTATGCCAAGACGGTGAGAAATGTTGCTTTCAAGTAAACATTTGGTAAACTCAGTTGTTTACTCAATGCAACCATTAATAGATGTTTAATTTTTGATTACAAATTCATTATAACTGATTAAATTGTATGTTTTTTTGTTCATTTTAACTTACCTTTTCTCTTTGTATGTTTAATTTCATTTTAGTAACCTTAAAGGAGGAAACCAAATTGAATTGAATCGTGATCACATTGAACGCTGTTTATTGTTCATTTCAAGTTGAGGTCAATGGTTAAAGATGAAAGGTTGCTTATTAATTGAAAAAATTTGAATGTAAAACACACTTCAAATTGATAATATAATGGAATATTTAATAACAATAATAATAACATACTTATAAAGGTGAGTTTGTATAAAATGAGCAAAAGGCTGATCACTTATTTTACCTTTCACTTCTAACTCCCTTCTCTTACCTGGCCCAATTTTTGGATCCACTATTGAGAGATTGAGCAAAATTATAATGATTATCATTTTATCTTATGATTATTATGATTATGAATAATTTTTTGATAAAAATACAAACACCAAATTCAAATGATAGCAACATATAATTTAAGCTTTTCACTTTCATTTTTTCACTTTCAATCAAACACAATATTAATACTACTATTGTTAAACACTTTTACAGATTATCATTAGGATGTTGGTGGAAAGTCAAAGGAGAGCAAAAAGTAAATTTGGATTCAATTTGGGACATTAAACGATGAAAATAGCAAAGAAATTGTTCCTTACCTTAATAACGCTGAATATCATCATCATTGTGCTACTTTGAACGTTTTCTGGATCTCAATTTTTAAGTTTAAAGATTTTTTCCTTCACCTTTCCATTGGAAATTTTCATCTCTATTCAAGTCATAATAGCCATCAACCATCATCATCATCAACAACAACAACAGCAACTTCAACACCACCACCTAAACTATTAACAAACATTTGATTATATTGAGCTTCTAAAGATTAGGCGATTCCTTTGTAATTTATTTTACCATTTAAAATGACCATAAATATATTTATGGTCATTCAACGTTTCTCTTAGCAAACACAATCAGTTTTCACAAAGAAAAAGGTAAACACCTTCAAGTTTTTACCTCATTTTTTCATCTACTATTCAAATGTTGAGCTTCCGTCTCTCAACATTTACATTCATCATAATTATCATCACCTTAACAGTCCATGATAATCAGCATTATTGTCTCTCACAATTATGTAACCTTTTTTACCCAGTTTTACCTATTTCCCTCTCTCCCACAATTGAACCATCATCTTAATGATAATATCTGTTTGATACTCATTTAATGATGATTACTTTAATTGTATTACCATTATTACCATCACATGTTCAAATATATCAAATTGTGGTTAATTTTGATGTAGTAGGTGGTCGGTTAATTGGTTATTTAGTTGTTTAGTTATTAGGCGTTTATACTTTTGTTTTGGCCTCAAAAGCTCCAAACCATTTGCTTTACAATCAACCTACAATCGTTGGTTCTTCTCAGTTGATTTTACTTTCATTTAATTCATCATTTTTCATCAACATTTTCAATTAAATCATGACAATGATGATGGTTGATGGTTAACGTTGTTTGTGTGTGTAATTACAATATGTCACGGGTTAAGTCAATCAAAGTGTATAACCAAATTAACCTGTTATCCATTCAGATTGTAACCGTGTGAATCCATTTTAAAGCCAAAAAGAGTTTCACTTTTTTATCTTTAATCTATTTCTCCTCGTCAGACCTAAATATTAGCATTGATTGATATAAAAATTATTTGATCAACAATCATATTTTTACCTCATTTGATTGATATCTGAATGAAAAGGTAACAAAAATGTAAACATTTAATTAATTTTGATTAATCAATGATCAAATCAACTTGACCTCTCTTCATATTATCCTTGCTTTAACCTTTTCATTTTGAACAAAAAAAAACATGAATTAAAAAGGTAAAGAAGGGAACAAAAAAGTTTACTATTTAATTTAATTAACTTTGCTCTCTTTTCTTGCTCTTTTTACAGGTAAATACTAATTTCATTTGAAAAATTGCTCGGTTAATTAAACTTAATGAAATGACAATTGTATGAAGCTGATTGATGAATTTACGGGGAAAAAGCAAGTAAACAAAAGCTGATCAAGAGTTGGATACAAGCGTACAAAGTAATGACAGGCAGCCAAGAAAAAAGGAGAAACATTAGCATCAAAATCAACAAAAGGAGTTTGAAACATGAGAAGAAAGCAAAAATATTTTCCAAATTATCAACAAATATATATTTTTTGGTCATTTGTTGATGTCAATGAAATTGCTTTCAATGTGGATATCAATGGACAGTTTTTTTATTCCTGTCAACATGAGTTTACCAATGTTGATTGTTGCCCAAGATAATATTTCATCTCAACAACAGCAACAAAGTGAAATACACTTTTCTCCCTGATTTGTCAACAATTTAACAACAATCAAATGGAAAAGAAATGGTCAGCAAAACATTGATTGGAAATCATAAAATCAGCATTTCTATTGACTCTCTCGATTTTCAAGTTTATAAATTATGGCAATTTTAATCATTGCTTTGCAGACAATTTACTCTGATCAATTCATGTCCAGCTTGACTTAAAAATGTCTATTGGAAATGGTTCCACTCAATAATTTTGCAGACTAAATTGCAAGGATAAATTGGTAAAGGATCGCAAGTGAGTTGATTAAAGGTTACAACTCATTTCATTTTTTTTTGTTTTTCTTCAACCAGAAGTTTCTAATTAACCCATGGACAAGCAAATGGTGTATCACAATTGTAAACAGAAGCTGCAGTCAAAGGGTAATGACTACAAAGAAGTCAAATATAATTTAAGTTTGAACAAATCGAAACTGGACATTTGCCAATGGACACTTTGCCTGCTACAAATGTAAGTTTAAATACATGGTACAAGCTCTTGTAAATATAAATGTTTTTTTACAATTGTTCAGTTTGTAAACCCTGTCATTTAAACCATTCTAGTTGTTGAATCAATGTAACATTTTTGTTATTAATTTTGTTCTCAGTGATGTTTATTTTTACTCTTTTTTCCTCTTTCTTTTGTTTCTTATCAGGATTCCATTGATGCCGATCAAGAATGGACAGTTTACTCTGTGTGTTGATGCAGATGTTTGTTCATGGTTATCTCTATCATTATCATCATTAGTTGTTACCTGTTGAGAAAAAGGACACATTTTTTTCTGGTCAATTTTTGGTCATTTTCTGTCTACTTTCTTGCCCTTGTTGAACCAACAAATTACATTAGACTTCGCAGAGAGATAAAAAATAAGGCCAAAAAATTGTGAGCTCACAATGACTTTCCAAAGATTATTACGATTGCGTTTCTATTGAACAAAAACAACAAACAAACAACTAATACACAAATACAAAATGGAAAAAGAAAGGAAAAGAATTGTGGTTAAAGAACAAGTTTTTCATGGAATAATGGAAAGCAAAGAAGACAAGAGAAGGTAAAATGGAAAAGGTCAAGTTGCAAGTTCGGTATCCAAAAGAAGAGGCCAATTTGTCGATAATAACAGTTGAAAGAATCAAGCAAAGAAAGGAGAAGCAATAGAGAAAAGTTGAAAACTTTTGTGTTGATCATCATCATCATCATCTCAAAAGAATTGTTAGAAAAGATGAAATATTTTCGGTTAGCCAATGACCAATAACAATTTAGTAACGAGCAATTAGAATTGTTACAAAGTTCCTGAGGACTTGAGAAAAGGAAAAGAAATTGCGATTTTTATAGCAAAAAAAAGCAAGATATTTAAAGAAAGAGGATAAAGCTTATTCTACATGGTGTAACGTTGAATAAGAAAATGATGAAGAAAAATGGTTCCATTAGAATTGACTGATAATTTCCTACTAATTTCATCTTATTCAAAAGATAATTTTCGGTACACAATGAATCTTCTTCCGTTTCATTGAGCATCTCCTTCACCTTTCCTACCTTTTCCCATTTTTTGTCCCTCATCATCTTTTCACTTTTTTTTCTGTTGTTCAACATAAAAATAGACTTATTTGTTGTTCATCCTCTTTCTTCATCTCCATTATCAGCACCCAACTTTCACCTTATGAAAATAGTGAGATAAATTATGAGCAATTGACTAGCAATTTAGCAAAAGGAACAAAAAACTCTGATGAAACAAAATTGTCCTCTTGATGTTACTCCAACCAAATCACCATTAACTCCTATTTTGATTGATTAACCAGCAAATTATTCAACTCTAAATATTTGTCTCTTTCAAGATAGTCAATTAGTTTTTAATGAAAAACCTAAAATAACATTTGCTAATTTTAATTTACCCATCAAAATGTAAAGTAATTTTATCTGTTTCATCATTACATGCAAGTTACCTTTGCATGAGAAACAAGTACAAATATTGATTCCTTGTAAATCATTGTAAAACTTTCATCTTATTTCATCTTCTTTTTTCCTCTTCGTTTTTTTCCTCATCTTCACTCTTCTTTACGATTCCATTTATCAAGAAAATACATTCTAATATCGTATGACACATTTTTTTCTTTGTTTTTCTTTCTTTTCCAGTTCTTATTATATTTCAAAGACAATTCAGATCTTTTCATGGTAAACTAAAGATGAAGGAAGAGAAGCGAAAAAAGTACTTGAAAAAAAGGAGCAAAAAGGAAGACAAAGAAGATGAACAGTGGAAGATGAAAGGAAATGAAGAAAATGAGAAAAGACAAGAAAAGTTCAACAAGATTCAGAGAAACAAGTAATGTGAATTATTAGGATAACTTTGTCTCTTACAAGTGTTTCACTTTGTGTTTTTACCTGGCAAAAAAACGCACACACAAACACAAAGAACTGAAACATTTCAAATTTACTGAGCCTTTCATGTAAACCAATCCAAGTAAAACTGTTATCCCAATGACCTCAACTTCAGGTCACACAAAATGTTAACCAATCTAATCTTTTTTGTTCACTCTTCTTGTCTAGATTGTTCACTGAAGGAAGGCGCATAAAGGAAATGAAAATGAACATGATTGGTGTTGATTAACATGAAGACAAGACTGAACGAGATTGATTGTGGCCTTGAATGTTTTTAATTATGATTGGCAGTTTCCTTTGCATTTATTTATAATTTTCATCAACCTCGGTTAAACTGTTGTTGAGTGTATAAGGCAAACCTTGTTGACAGTATTTCATATTTCACCAGATAAGTAACCTTAGCAATTTTTGTCATCGCCTTTTAAATCATAATCATTATCATCATTATTTCCTTACTTCACTCTTCATCATCATCATCCTTTCCATGAAGATGAAGGAGAAAAAAAAATTAACCGATTCAGCTTTGTATAGAAGATATGAAATCTTTTTTTTCTGCAAAAAGATTACCATTAATCCGTTTACTTTTTTCTTCCTCCTTTTTCTTGCTGGTTTATAAAACTTTATTTATAATGTATATATATTTTGATAATATAACATTCAAGATTTACTCGTATCTCAACAATTAATGTTTACTTCTCGTTGAGGTTAACAACAAGATTAACTGTTGATGATTCCTGTATGTTTATCCCTTTAAACATAACATTGAAAACTTCATTTCAGGCCGATCAATTTTGACCAGTTTTAAGGAAACATTGACTTGATCCAATTTCCTGATGTTAACAAAGTTAACATTTGTTTTTTTTCAGTTCAGATAATTTACAAATTTCGTATGAAAAAGAAATGAATGTGAAAATTTTTAGCTTAATGATAATCAAAGGAACCTAATTTTTACTTCAGATTTTTGCTTGAAATTGTTCTTTGTTTTTTCTTTGTATTTTTCATTGTAAATCTCATTTGTTATCGCTAAATCACAATGAAACATCTGAAAGAGTTGAACATTACTTTGAAAATGATAAACTTTTATAGCTGAAAAGAATCAGAACTTCTCTATCTTTTTCAGATCTTAACCATTGATCATTCTTCATGTTCATCTCAAACTTTATTTCATCTTGTGAAGAAGAAAAAAAATCTTGTAACAATCAATGATAATAAATAACTTTTCCTCTTCTTTTTTTCAGCTTTTTTGAAATGGTAAGAAAAGCCAATGGAACAAAATGGATACAAATCGATGACTATAAAGAGGTTGGATGGTGATTATGATAATTGTCATGATTATCTTGCACTACAAGATAAATGCAAGTGAAAGATGATTAACTATTGACTGAAGTCAAATGAAATTATGAACATTGAACAACCACAACAACAGCAAGAGAAAACCATTGATATTGAAGAATAATGAAAAGAAGGAGAAAAAAAAGGAAAAAAATGGAAAAGGTTCGATTATAATCAATTCAATTGGAGATTTAAATCACGATTTTGCATTGTAACATGGCACCAACTGTTCAGGATCATCTGTAATAATGTTAAAAATGAAACACAATTGGCCCAAGAAATTGAAAGGAAATACAAAAACATTGAACAAAAACAGAACAATTTTCAAGAGGAAAATGAACAAGTTTTTTTGCTGGTAACAAACAAGCCCGTTGGTCATCAACAACCATGTACGATGTATTGTGTCGCTTGGTGTCCACATTGTGTTATAGATGATGGGCACTTGTATGGGAACAACAAAAGGACTAAACATAAATATACAATTTTTATCGCTGTTATAATTTTCAACAATTGGTAAAGGAGCCAATTCTTGAGGCTAAACGCAATCGTCAACTAAACAAGCAACAATCAAGTTGACAAAAAAAAAGAGTAAGTATAATAAGACGGATCAAAATCAACTTGATCTAAGCAAAATCATTTCATCCTCTTTCCTTTATTATTATCATTATTAACAATGAATGTATTTATGTATATATATGTTAACTGAATAATTTTTTTTCTATCCTTTTCTCTTCTTTTCTTTAGGCTAATCTTCAAATTGAATTTACTTGGCCAAGATTTGATCTGGGAATAGTGAATAAGGAGAAACCTTGCAAGACAAAATGTTGGGAGAAAAGGAGAAAAATGATGAACAAGAAGATGAAGACAAGAAAAGTCCCTTTGCAAGGTGGATTAACTCAATTCATATTTTAAGATTAATAATGTCAAAGTCTCAACATTATCCACTTTTCATAATCCAACAACAAACAGCGAGGACAATAATTGATAAAGTAAACGTTACAATGGTGATTCTCATTGATGGCCCAGCTGAAGATGTAACAACACGCCAATGCATTACAATTATTGTAATACATTATTGTATTTACATTTGCAAGGCAAAATAACCAGTTGATAGGAATGATTTTCATCATGACCAGAATTGTTATTCATTTAAATCAAGCTTAATCCATATCCGTCTTGATCCTCAGTCTCACATTAGCCTTTGAATAATTTTGGGTTTTATCAATTTTTGTGATTCTCTCTTTTTTCAACATTACTTTTTGTCAGTGATAATGATTATATTAATGATGATGATTATTGCAAGGGTAAATGTTGATCAATGAACAGTCTGGTAAAGACAGAAAATCATTGAAACTGAATATTGACCAATGTTTAAGATTAAATGATCTGTAAAAGAGGGAAAAAGAAAACCCAAAAAAAGGTTTCCTTTTTTTCAACCTACACTTTGATTCCTTTCACCCAAAGATTATCATCATTAACATTATTTTGCTTCCCTGTACACATTAATATAATAATAATACAATGACCATAATCATGATTGAATCGTAATTGATTGCCTTGGGATAAATTAATATATGTACAAGTACACACACATATAGACATTTCCCTTTTCATTACAGTAAATACAACAACAAATGTATTATAACAAAGTGAAAAGCAATTTCTTTAATTATATCGTCTTCCATTCCATAATAATAATCATTACAATTGCCTCAAGATTATTAATTATAATCAAGTAAATTGTCAATGAAAATAACCATTTTCAATGGTGAAAAAAAGAGGAACCAAAAGCAAAAACAAAACTCAATAAAACTCGACTAAATTTTGTCAACAAAAAGTGTTAAAATTAACAATTCCAACTGATTATCAATCTAACAATCAAATACAAAAAACGATGAAAAATGTAAAACCAAAAGCAAACTGTGAAACCAGAAAATCATTTTTCCACTTTTCTCCTCTTCTTTTGTCTACTTTCATTTATTTTGATCACTTGTCTTCCCATATCTTCATCATCACCATCATCCTTATTTTGCTGACTATTTGGACTTGGATTTATTCTGGTAAGCAAACAGCGAAATCTGGTTTATTCTGATAATTCCCTTCATCTTTGCCAAATCAATTTATATCTTTTTTCACATTATCATCATGATTATGATTATCCTCAACATGACTAATTGTAATACAATTTGGTGACCATTTGAAATATTTGAAAAAAACAACAAAAAAGAGGAAAAACATTTCCATTTGTAAATAATGTTTTCTGCTTCATCATTTCCACCTTTACAATTGTTTGACATACGACTTATTACCTTTTGTTTGTAATGTTGGCAAAGATGATTTAACATTTTACCTTTTTTTGCCATCAATTTAGTTCTGAAAAATTATACAACATTGTCAGGATTATTTAACAATGAACAAATAAAAGGTGTATAACAATTTGATTGCCGTTTGATTTCATTGGTAAACAATGTGGTTAAAAAAGGTATTGATTATTTAACCAGAAAATGAGAGAATCCAAAATGTTAATAGATTTTGCTTCTTTGGCTGAAACAATTGAAAATCAATTGATTGATCAAAAATAGATATCAATATGGAATAACAATTTTCTTTGCAATTTTAATTTTTTTCCTTCTTTTTATCACTTTTTCTTCTTCCATTCATCTTCATCAACATCATCTTCTCCGGCCTTCATCGTTCACCTTTATGTTATAACCTTGTTCATTAAATGATGGAAGAGGATAAAAGCCCACTTTTACTATTAACTGATCATCAGGGAGAAGATATTTCTTCATGTCATCTTTCATCATCATCAAGGAAGCTCTTTAAACATTTTGAACATTCAATATCACGAATCATCGTTTAATATTTTCCAAGCCCAACTTTAAAGATTCACTCGCAAGTAAAACTGGATTGACAAATGTTTCAGTTCAATCTTAGCAAAATCAATGTCCAGTCGAGTTCACGGATTCATTTAATTTCATCTAAACTCATTAGAAGCCGACGAGTTTTTGGTTAATTGGAAAGAACAATCAATCATGTTCCAAATTATTCAGAAAATGGATTTTCTTAATTTCTTCTTCTTACAGTTATTTTTGGATAAAGATTTTGATGGAAAATGAGATTTACGATTGGAAATTTTGGAATTTTGCTCATCGATAGAATCAGTTTTTTTTTATTTTAAGAGTTTTTCCATGAAAACGTGGAAAGTTTAATATTTGAAGATTTTTTTCTCGAAATTTGGTTGAAGTGATAGTTGATGGAATTGATTGAAATGAGATTTGTTTTGAATCTTTTGTCTTTTGTTCGCTAATTTGATCTTCGATTTGTATTCATATTTTGTATTTAATTTCAACCTTTCTCATGAAGATCATGTACAGTTTAGAACTTTTGTTCATCAATTTGGTTTCAAGTTTAGTCAAATAGTTCATGTTACTGATTCAGATTATGCTCTGGAAAGACTAACCTGTGGGGAAAAAGTTTGGGAATTTTTGGTTTTTTTCTTATAACTCGTAAGATAATGATTGAATTTTTCTGAAAATTCAACATGCTATAGTTGGATAGTGCAGCCGTATCACCTGCGAAAACCAGAATGAAAAAAACAAAGGTCACTTCGCAATCACCGGTCAAACTCGGAGGAAAAAATTTTTCTTTGATAAAATTGGTTTCGTGAATAACTCAATGAACAAACTTTGATGTATCTGAAAAAATACATCAATCGATGTAACTCTTCAAGACCTTTCAATTAAAGTATAATCTGAAAAATTCGGATCAGCCGTTAAAAAGATATTCAATTTTGAATAGAGTTTTAGCGTCAAAAAAGTTGACTTAGTCATTTTCTGTCTATGAGAGTTTAACATTAAACAAAACTTTTTTGACGCTAAAACTCTATTCAAAATTGAATATCTTTTTAACGGCTGATCCGAATTTTTCAGATTATACTTTAATTGAAAGGTCTTGAAGAGTTACATCGATTGATGTATTTTTTCAGATACATCAAAGTTTGTTCATTGAGTTATTCACGAAACCAATTTTATCAAAGAAAAATTTTTTCCTCCGAGTTTGACCGGTGATTGCGAAGTGACCTTTGTTTTTTTCATTCTGGTTTTCGCAGGTGATACGGCTGCACTATCCAACTATAGCATGTTGAATTTTCAGAAAAATTCAATCATTATCTTACGAGTTATAAGAAAAAAACCAAAAATTCCCAAACTTTTTCCCCACAGGTTAGTATGAAGATTACATGTGAAATGATAGGAACCAAGGTGATTGGACTCTCAACTGGAATCATTTGAAGTCTCAATTTGAGTGACTGCTTTTTTTGCGTGTTTCTGGCAACTACACTGTTAGTGCTTTTGGTGGGATCATATTTGAACATTAACAATGTTGATTGTGTTATAATGTTGTTTTGCATCATTTAAAAGTCAATCAATCGTTTAGACGTTAATTCACTGACGAGTGACAATCGACAATTTACAACAAGAAAAAAAAGATTGGAAGCAATAATTTAAGTAAAGATGCTAAAAGAATGAGCAGCATTTTGAGATGAGAAAAGATGCTTTTATAAAAAAAAGAGTATATTTAGATAGATATATTCTTGCAGTTGAATGTTAATTCAATGCTTTTGCCAATTTTACAGTTAAACAGTTTCAAGCTTGGATCGTGTCAATCAAGTAATGTTTGATTGTGAAAGTGAATCCAAGAAATGTCAACTCGATAAAAGTTTATAATAAAATGAAAATTTTAGTCAACTTTTGATTGACAATCAATGATATTTGTCAAAGTTTCAGGTTAACCAGAAAATTGTTACCAGTATTTACCAAACTTGAAGGTTACCATTTAACCAGAAATGCATTCAAACGCATTTCTCTTCGATATAACGCTTAAACATTGGATCGACTTTCGACCAGATTTTCATCAATCAAAACAACTTCTAATTTCTTGTTCACTGAATCTGCATTTCAGTCGATCCGATGACTCGACCTCACGATTCCATAAAATTTATTCCCGATTCTCATTCTAATCATTGTAGATGAAATATCTTGGCGATTGACATGAAATCTTGATGATCTTACTTTTGTTTACATTAAAATGAAAACTGACAAACTTATTGAAAATTGAGTTGCCTTTGAATAAACCCAAAAGTATTTCTGATCCAATCAAAAGGAAAATCAGAAAAACATTTCATGATAAGCCATTTATATCGAACCATTGGATTTATCGCTTGCAATTTAACCTGTTATTTGATTGCCTTAATGGTTCAACGTTTTATAGCACAAACTGTAAGATGGAACAGCAAAAAATGCAATTTTGTTAATCCATGTTTATTAGTGTTGGAATTAATCCATTTTTTATTTCACTTTCAATCCATTTACAGCAAGCACATTACAAGTCACGTTGATTCATCTTCACTTTGATGTTCCCTGTAAGTGACAAACATGAGTTGAACATGAATTTGATGTAAAAATGAATAAAAATCCACTAAAAAAAGAGACAAAGGAAGAACCCAAAAACCAGTAAACCAGAAATGCAAATGTTGATTAAGAAATGAAACGATAATTAAGATGTAACAATCAACACGGGATTGACCATTTAACTCAATGTTAACCAGTCAATTGAATGTAATTTTCAATTTAACCAAACTGATTAGCCAAACGGCCAGTTGAAACTTAATTTACATGATAATGCAAAAGGATTTTCAAAAATGAATATAAGGTAATGTTGGAACATTTTTCAAAGTCAATTTAAAAATTGCAATCACGATTAAGAATTACAATTCCGGTTGAAGGAAAAAAAAGTTCAACTCTCATCATAATCATTATCATTTAATGGCAACAATCAAATGATAATAATAACGACTTTAAAGTTGCAAGTAAATTCCATCATCATTATACTAATAGACGTTGATTGTTGCGATGATAATTTTTGCTATTCTCAATCAATTCTAATAAACACACAAATGTTTACAACAAAAAGGGCTAAAGAAAAGCCTTTAAGCAATTGGCATTTTCAGGTTTTCCTCATCATTATTGAATATCAATAATCCATTGAAATTTTGGTCTTCAGTTAACAATGAAAGATTGATTCATTTTAAAGCCTAATTTTGGGTGCAATAAAGGCAAATGTTGGGTTCATCGAAACTTGAAGGATGACTCGAATCACAGAAATGATTTGATTTATTTGATGCCAAGAGACTGTAACTAATAAAGGCTAAATGATCATCATCCTAATGATGATTATAATAAGCTCAATTTGTTATAGACCGTTATGTGAACACGAGTAACAACCACAGTTTAATGATGGCGATGAGGGAAGAGGAAGAAAGGATGAAATGGCCTCTTGTCTGGGAGGTAAAATGTTTGCCTCTTCAATAACATATTAATACATATTCCTCCTCCTCTTCATCTCTTCAAGTCCGTCTCTTGTAACGATACTTATGGTAACTGTTTCCGTCAATCTGTTACTCCAAGCTTGATTTTTATTTTATCCTTGATTCCCTTCCCTTGTAAGGTCAATTAATGGCTAAGTAAGTGAGAGTAAAAGGAGAAGACAAAGTCGCTTTTCCTTTTCATCTTCTTCTTCGCTTCTCCTCATCATTAACATCTTTTTTTTGCTGTTGTTGTTCCTTCCAAGGGTGATAACAATGGATTGAAAGGTGGTCACGGTGAATCTGCAGTGATTTGTAAATTTATTATAACATTATTGGTAACATTTATAACATTAAAAAGGACTAAAAAAAGCGTTATTAATGTTGAATAAGCTTTCCATGTAAAACCATGTAAATGCTTTTGTTGCTTCTGTTTGATAAATGTTCATTCAGTTGTAATGACTGCGACCAATAATCACCTTTAACTTTCACCATCACCTTTAGATTTAACTTTGTCCATTTAGTGCAATATGGCAAAGCAATGAATGTTAAAAAATATTGTTAAAGAGGAAAGTTGCAGAAAAGTTGTCCTTTAGTAAAATCCATTTTTAAAGTTTCTAAACACATCAAACTGGTTCAAATGTTCAGCTTAATACTAAATCGATTTAAATCAATGACCGAAATTAGACAAGATTGAAGCGGATACAGAAAGTTTTAGATTCAATCTTTCCATTGTAATTGAGTAAAGACACTGAATCGACCAAATCTTTCGATTGAAATCTTCGCTGGATTCAAGTCAAACAAGTTCGTGTAAGCTCATTTCTTGACACGAAAATAATGCAAAATTATATTCTATTCTTGATGAGATTCAAATGATTTAGAATAAGTCTCAATGAAAGGCTGGAGTGACCTTTGCCTGGTTTGGTTTGAAAGTGAATCTTATGAGCGTAAAACACGAAAAAGTGTTGCCAATTTAAATCTTTTTTTGCTGTTTTCTGATTGAGGTCAATACTTTTTGATAAAAGGTAACAATTATAAGTGATGAAGATGCCGAGTGGGATCGAAACATCTCAATGTCAATGTCCCACGCAAGCTGAAAACGGTTTGTAATGAAAAGAGAGAAAAAAACGAATCGAATTTGGCTTTAAAATCTATTGTAAAAGATTAACACCTTTGCGTCAATGTAATTGACAATACAAAAGATGCACACCATTATCTCATGGGTTAACCTTAATTGATTGATTTGTTTTTTTAAAAACTATCTTAAAACATGTTTCTTTGATTGACAATTTGCGTCAATTAAACATTGACGCAAATGAAAAGGTGATCACTTCTCTTTCTTGTTTTCTCTTTCTATTTTATATCAAATCAAGTATAAAACAACTCGTTCTTGTTGAACAAATTATCATTAAAGTTTTGAGTTTTTATACATGAACTTCTTTGTTATTAAACGAACAACTTTAACTTGATCAACTGGCGACCTCGGCAGGATGGTCTGCCCTCAATCTTCTGATTCCAACTCAGTATCACCCTTAGCCTACACATCAAGAATTGCTGTAAGAAAAGCACAAAACAAACTAATATTCTACCCATTTAGCATCTCTACATTCAATCCTGATCTTGGTACAATTTCCTATGGTTCTCGTTCTTCCAACTCTGGTCGCAATTCAACCTCTTGTCCTAAGCCTTCTCCTGCTAACTCGAATTTTGTTTCATCTGCTCCTGTGGCTCCATTTTCTCCTCTTCTTGGTTCTATTTCCTGTGTTCCTGATATTTCTATTGGCCTTTCTTCTTCTAGTTCACATCTCTGCAATAATCAACATACTTCTCCTACAATCGCAACAACCTCTGCAACGTTGCCTTCTTGCTCCCTCTCTTCGATTTTAAATAGACTTAAATTCAATAAGCTAGCTGGTTCCGGTTTGACTGATCGTTCTCAGTCCTCTGGCCCTTTACGAACTTCTACTCTCTCTCGTTCTGCTGGCTTTGGTTCTACTCGTATCAGTTCCCTCGTTGGTACTGCTCCATCGTCTACACCTTCTTCTTCGTTTAATAAAACAGTAACTTCTACTAACCAATCTTTTGCTTTAGGTTCAGCTGGCTCTTGTCCATCGAATTCATCAGCAGTCCAAGGTTAGTCACGTTCGAAGTTTCGCAAAGAAGCCAGGGCAGTTCCATAGTGGAAAACGCCCGGTGCTGCGACCCTAGAACAGCGTTCAAGGTGTATGATTTTGTATGAAGGACGAAGTTGTTGAGCCTAGTCACAAGAAAGTCCTAATTTTAGTTTTATTTTCTCTCCATTTTTCTTTGCTACCTTCAGTTAATGATAACATCCCTCTCGATCGTCAGCGTAGACGAAATAAAAACGCAAGATTGCACAGTAAAATTAAACAATTAGAAACTGGTTGTGTAAAAGATTACGCTAGTTTACGACAGTTTGAAAAAAGAATAGCTAAAACCTTTAAAGAAGCTTTAATATTGAAAAGACAATTTATCGATCAAGGTAAAAAGAATGCAGAACTATTATTAGAAGCTCAAAGAAAATTTGCATTAGCAGATCAAACTGCCTTGAAATTCAGAGATAAATCAAATGATTACCAGAGAACAAATAATTTACAATTAATAACTGGTTTACAACATTGTAACCCAAGAGATATTGTACATTTCATTGTCTATCAAGCAAAAAACAGCTATCTCTATCCTCCAAAACCTGATCCAAACAAAAAACCATACATTCCGGGATCGAGTGAATTAAAGCAAAAGAAAACACGTTGGCAACGAGCACGAGATTGGAGACGATTTGTGGATTGATTTCTATTTTTTTTTTTATTTTCTTTTAAATAAATTTGGGTTATTTTAATTTTTGGTGTAAAATTATTAAAAACTAACAATGGGAGATAACGATAATACTAGCCCTCCTGAGCCAATTCCTCAGATTCTAACAACTATTACTGAAGTTAAACCATCAAATATATCTATGTTAGATGATACAGTTAGTGATTTAGTTGAGTGGTTTGAGAATTATGAGTTCGAAACAAAAGCTACAGGATGGGATGATAAAACAAGACTTAAACGTCTTCCCATGTATTTACAAGGTACCACAAGAAGATGGTACGCTTCTTATGGTGACGAGAGTAATTACTATGAGCTTAAACAAAAAATGGTGAAAGACCTTTGTTCTTCTGACTACAGAGCAATGTTAGAAGAGAGAATTTATGAAAACAAACAATTCCCTGGTCAATCAGTTGTTGCCTACATTTTGGAAATGAAAGATCTTTGTAGAAGATATGATTCAAAAATGCCAGAAAAACAAATTATCAGAACAATTTTAAGAGGAATGCTACCCGAATTGGTCCAATTCATGGACCAATTCGATTTCGAAACCGTACAAGATTTGCTTACAAGAAGTAAAAAAGCACAACAAACTTACAATAGGAATAAAGAAATTCAAAAAGAAAGGGAGATGGTCGATAGGTCTAACATTGAAAGAATAGTTATCGATTTAAAGAAATCAGTCGAGGCGATCGGAGAAAAATTAACCTCATTGACACTTAAAGAAACTACAAACAGACCTCCTCCTCCCATTCCAAACACTTGTGATTATTGTAAGAAAATAGGACATAGATATAGAGAGTGTAGAAAACGTTTGTACGATGAAAGGCAGAGAAATTATCAAAGTAACAATCAAAATAGAAATTCGCCACAAAGAAATAATTACCAATACAGCAACCAAATGCAAGGCACCAATTATCCTTTCACAAATCAAAGTAATCAAAGTAATCCTCAAAACAACACACAAAATACAGGAAGATGGCAAAATGCAAGGGTAGTTGATACACAAACTAGCCTCGGATTATTTTTCAATTTTCTAAATAACGTTCAAGATAATAAATTGATTTTTATGGATGCTGAAATCCGACAAAATCGATTCAAAGCTCTTGTTGACACAGGTTCTGATGTCACAATCATCACTAGAAGTGTAGTTAACAAAATAGGTCAACCTTTCTCTCGATATCAAGGACCTAGAACCGACACAGCTTGTAACGTTCCCATTCAACCGATCGGTCAAACCGATTTAGAATTAACATTGATAGATGATAAACAAAAAATAACTGTAGCAGCAACAGTAATGATTGTTGATAGTTTACCAGCAAATATTGAAGTCTTACTTGGACAAGATATTTCCTGTGAAGCTGACATACAAATAGGTTGTAAAGATCGAAAAGCCTGGATTGGCTACAAAAAATTCAAACAGCTTAATCCCATTTACGATAATGATGATGAAGATTCACTTCCTGAATCTTGGAATGAATCTGATCTAAGCGAAGATGAACTAACTGAAATTCAATCCACTTCTCGTCAACCAATCATTGCTAATGTTGTTCAAAATGAAAACAAATTTAATCTCGACGAATCTTTACAACAAAACGAATCTGCTTGTTTAATGATGTTGTTGAATGATTATCGACCAGTTTTCTCTTTTCCCGGTGATAAATTAGGAAAAACTCATTTAGTTCAACACAAAATTGACACTGGTAATAACCCACCAGTTCATCAGCCACCTTACCGACTTTCTCCAAGTAAACGTGAATTAGCAGATACCATGATTAATGAATTAATCAAAGATGGTTTTGTTATTGAATCTAGTTCACCTTGGGCTTCACCAATTGTAATTGTTGATAAAAAAACAGGAGATAAAAGATTTTGTGTTGACTATCGAAAACTTAACGAACTCACGAAAAAGGATGTTTATCCTTTGCCTGACATTCAATTAGCACTAGATTGCTTGCAAGGTTCAAAATACTTCAGTCTTTTGGATCTTAAGAGTGGTTATTATCAAATAGCTATGGATCCTAGTGATCAAGAAAAAACTGCTTTTATCACGCAAAACGGTCTTTTTGAATTCGTAGTTATGCCATTTGGACTTTCTTGTGCACCAGCAACTTTTCAAAGGCTTATGGATAGAGTCATTTCTGGATTAAAATATAAATTTGTACTAGTTTATATTGATGATGTTATTGTTTTCTCTAAAAACTTTGAGGAACATTTAGAACACTTGAAAATCGTTTTTGAAAGATTACAAAAAGCCAATTTGACTCTCAAGCCTTCGAAATGTTTCTTCGGACGTTCTCAGATACTTTATCTAGGTCATATGGTAACAAGAGAAGGACAATTTCCTGATGAAAATAAATTGAAAGCAATTAAGAATTATCCAGTTCCATTGAATTTAACAGACGTCAGAGCTTTTGTAGCACTCTGTTCTTACTTCAGAAAATTCATTAATGGATTTGCCCTTCTCGCCAGACCTTTGACTGCTTTAACTAAGAAAAATATCGGTTTTCAATGGGGAGAAGAACAACAAACAGCATTTGAAACTTTACGGGATAAAATGATCAATCCACCTTTGTTGGTTCATTATGACCCTGAATTACTAACCCAACTACGCTGTGATGCTTGTCATTATGGTGTTGGTGCAATTATTTTACAGGAACACGATAAACAATGGAAACCAGTAGCGTTTGCGAGTCGACTTCTTCGAGGACCAGAATTGAATTACGCCATTAGTGATAAAGAATGTTGTGCGATAGTTTATGCAATAGATAAGTTTAGACCTTATCTTGAAGGGATTGAATTTGAAATCATTACGGATCACTGTAGTCTCTGTTTTCTAAAAACTAAGAAAAATCTACCACCTAGATTATTAAGATACTCTTTACTTTTACAAGAATTCACTTTCAAAATTATCTACAAATCAGGAAAACATCACAAAGATTGTGATGCCTTATCTCGCTATCCAAATATTGAAGATAACGCAGAAATAGAAATAGATGATGATGAAAGATTGTTTGCTTTCCTAACCATGCAAAATGTAAAATTTGATAATCAAATGAGACTCGAACAAGAAAATGATCCGTACATTAGGAGTTTAAAGTGTGAAATCGAAAACAAAGCATTAAAGCCTTTGAGAACTCAAAGCAAATTAAATCGTTACAAAATTGAGGAAGGGATTGTTTATCGAATCGTTAAAAGACCTTACGAAACAAGTTGGAACATAGTTGTTCCTCAAAAATGTAGACAAGACATAATTAGAGCACATCACGACGATATCCTTTCAGGTCATTCAGGTTTTCAGAAAACTTATGAAAGAATAACGTCAAAATATTATTGGCCAAAAATGACAACTCACATCAATGATTACGTTAAAAGATGTGCGATTTGTCAGACCAATAAGAAAGGACCAGCTAAATTAGAAGCTCCTCTCCAATCAATAACTACTTCCCATCCTTTCGAAAAATTAGGAATTGATCTAGTTGGTCCTTTACCCATTTCAAAGGGAAAACAATACATAATTGTTGCAACTGATTATTTCACACGCTGGGCTGAAACACGCGCAACGAGCGATCAAAAATCCACAACAGTTGCTAAATTCCTAATTGAAAAAATTATGTCCCAACATGGTTGTCCCAAAATCATTATCAGTGATCAAGGAAGAAATTTTATTTCTAAACTAATTAAGGAGGTAAATTTCTTCTTTAAAACTGAACATTTCCTCTCCTCTCCTTACCATCCGCAAACAAATGGTCTTGTTGAAAAAACAAACCAAACATTATGTAAAATGATCAGCCATTATGTAAAAGATCAAGCAAATTGGCACATTGTATTGCCTATGATCACGTTTGCTTACAACACTTCTAATAACACAAGCACTAAGGCATCACCATTTTACTTGCTGTATGGTCGTGAGCCTAAACTTCCAATTGATGTTGCTGTAGAAAGAAATAATCAAAAAACACCACCTATGTCTCTAAATAAATATGTTACTTTCATCGAAGAACAATGGCCAGCGATTCGAGAAATGGCCATGAACCATGCTCAAACAGCTAAAGAAAGTCAAAAATTTCAACATGATCAAGATAAAGAGTTTAAAGTTTTTGAAAAAGGTGATTCGGTTCTTCTCAAAAATGATTTTAGAGAAACCAAATTTTCTCCACTATTCAAAGGCCCTTACGTTGTGGAAAAACGAATAGGTGAAACCACTTATGTTTTGAAGAATCCTGGAGGTAAAGGTGAATTGAAGAGAGCTCACATCAACCGATTAAAAAAGTATTTTGAACCTGTGGAGGTAATTGAACAAACAACACCTAAAAGACGCCAAAGGCAAATTTCTGGTAATCCGCGAGATAACAAAAAGAATCAACAAATTAATCAACAAAAACCCTCAACCTCTTCTGTTAATAACCTTGTATGTTTTATGGTAATTTTGAGTATTTTACCAAAATTGAATGCCTTCACTAAAGCGCCATTTATTACTTGGAGAACCAGTGATAAACCAATCATCCTTGGGCAAATTAACCATAATATTTTGATTGCGATGAAATCTCCTTGTCCAATTATAACAAGAAGCAAAAGAGAGACAACTAATGACATTCTTTCTTGCAGTCCTACAGATAAACAGACGGATGATCTTTGTTACATTATAGATCCTGAAAGTAATGATCTTATAGCTCAAGGTAGGAGAACTAAAATAACCAAATTCACAGTTCTTCATGGTGAAGATCGAGGGAAAACATGTAACATCATGGATTGTAGAGTTGATGACAGTCCGTGCAATTGTCCACCGGTAACATGCCCTGCAGTGAATCTTTCTACACCATGCAATTGTCCTGTATGCAAAACATGTCCTGAAAGGAATTGTCCTGCAGCAGTTTGTCCTGAATCACGTTGTCCTGTATGCCAAACATGTCCGCCTTGTACAGCAGCTGTCGTTGCTGACGACTGGATTACAGACTTCAACAAATTACAATTAGTCACTAACCAAGTCTGTACGCAAACTACTGAAGATATGGTTTATAAAACTTTAAAACAATTATGCCCAAGTAAATCAAGAACGAAGAGAGCATTTCCTTTATTAGCTTTGGGTCTATTCATTGGTGTTTCGTCCATAGTTGGTGTACTAAGTCAAGCTTTACCTGCTTACAATCTTTATTCCAACATACAGCAAGACAAAGAAATTAATAGTCTTTGGATTAAATTGGATGATCAATTTAAAAATGATAAAATCATTGGTGAAGCTCTGAAAAATCTAACTGAAAATCAGCAAAATATTGCAAGAGAAATGAAAAACATGAGACAGAGAGTCAACCAATATTTTAAGTATTCACCCTTGAGCATTTTGACTACTTCAAAAACCATGATGGAACTGTCAGCAATCAAACAAAAATTGGAAATGATTGAACCTGATATTCATAAGAGAAAGTTAAACCCAATGCTGTTAAAACTTTTTGATGTGAAATTACCATGTGGAGATACCTGTCCATCCGACTTAGCTAGGAATTTCGCTTGTGAATTTGATGGATCTAATCTCGAAACACGTAAACTCAGGTTAACATTTGAATCTGCTGTTATTGATAAAAACAAAACTATTTACAAAGCCGACCCTTTTCGGTTGAATGAATTCAACGGCAGTCATTATTGTACTAAAACTTATGTTGGTCCCAAATATGTGATTTGGCGAAATTCAATGATTTGTCCTTTCGAGAAAGACGATGTTGAAAATACAGATAGTACAATTTTAAATCCAACAGATGATGACTGCTTCCAAACTGATAATATTGATTTAAAAGATTACTGGGAGACTGGAAAATGTGTGGAAAGACTAAAAAAAGTAGATGTTCAAATCAAAATATCCAACGAAGAGCTTTACATCTACTGTTTCAACGAAAATATAACCGTATTTGGTATAACAAAAACGTGTCCTATTTATCCTTTTCGATTGGCAAGAAATGTCAGTTTTAAAATTGGTAAAAGAGCGTACGATGTAAGCTCATTTCGTATGACGGTTAATACATTTGAAACTCTGAAAATCAATCTTATGCTTGACTCTGAAATCCATGACTTCAATTTAAAACCAGTTTCTGTTAATCTGACTACAGTCGATGTTATGTCACATCTAAAACGAATTTCGAAAGAACCATTCAACCTTTACATCATCATTGGTACCCTCGCTGTCATCATCTTATTAATTTGTATTTGCCGTTTGTGTAGATGCAAAAGACCTAAGTATCACGGATACCTTCAACCTAAACAAAAAGAGAGTAAACCATTCATTGGTTTAGTATCCACTATTCAAGTAAAAAAAAGAAACAAGCATAAAGATTACCGAGTGGATCATCTCTACTAAACCATGGACATTTGATCAAAAGAGAGACCTTTTGATGCTGGACCGAGGGAAATGTAAAAGATTAACACCTTTGCGTCAATGTAATTGACAATACAAAAGATGCACACCATTATCTCATGGGTTAACCTTAATTGATTGATTTGTTTTTTTAAAAACTATCTTAAAACATGTTTCTTTGATTGACAATTTGCGTCAATTAAACATTGACGCAAATGAAAAGGTGATCACTTCTCTTTCTTGTTTTCTCTTTCTATTTTATATCAAATCAAGTATAAAACAACTCGTTCTTGTTGAACAAATTATCATTAAAGTTTTGAGTTTTTATACATGAACTTCTTTGTTATTAAACGAACAACTTTAACTTGATCACTATGAACATTACAAGCATAGCCAATCTCGAGTAAACCAGCATCAAACAATTTTCCTTGGTTGCTGCTCAAAAGTTTGGAAATGGCGATCAAATAGACGCGTGCCGGTTACGCTCATCAATTATTATTGGCACCAAGAGCACCAGAAACGAGGTCAAAATTACCATTGAGATGACAAACAAAAAGAGATGAATTTAAAGTGTTGAACAATTTTCATGGGAATATCTTTCAAGCAACCTTTTGCCAAGTCACAGTTACAAGCCAAAAGCTGAAAATGAAGCTTAATGAAAGAAAGGCAACTATTCCCATGAAAAATAAATGAATGAAGAAAATATTGAAATGTAAACATGATAACAATGAGATTATCATAAATTCAAATCAAATATTCCATCATTTTAATATCCATTTACCAATGCAATTGTTTGTATGAAAGGAAAATGCAAGTAAAAAGATTTCTCGTTTTTTCTGGTTTTCAGGTTCATCATTTGCTAAAATTGGTTGATTATTTTAGAGCAAAAATTGTGGTGTAAAAGGTTGAGATTTTTGTTGAACTCATGAGAAACTCTTTGGATAATGATACTTTCTGCTCTCTTTCAATTAAGTGGTTTCCATCCTCAAGATGCTCTTCATCTTTCATCTTCATCTTAATCTTTACCATCCTCATAATCATCAACCTTTTTTTTCGTCTTTTGTCCTTTTCAAACTTTCTTATTCAAAGTTATTAACAATTTTTCTGGTTCTGCTTTTCAAGGAGTGTAAAGATCATCTTCATCTTCATCTTTATCCTTTCCCTTTTTATCCTCATTTTCAGTCTACAAAAAGTCTCTTTTCACTCTTTTCATTGTAAAATGATTAAAATGATTAGTAACGTGATGAAGCCCATGATGATGAAGACTTGAAATTGAGATGAAATTGCGAGAAGAAAGGGAATTATGAAGACGATGTGAGTAGACAAATAAAAAGGATGATCCGTCTTGTGTGTAAAGTTATTTATCATTTATCATCATCCTCTTCACTTTCACTCATTCCTGAGCCATCACCTTGTTCAGCCATAATTTTTTGCTCTTCTCTCTACCCTCATTGAGAACAGGATAAGTTCATCACATTGAATGGGATGAGAAGGGATGATATTTTGTTTCCTCTCAGAGGGTTTCCTGTAAACAGTTTCCTTCATCATCCTCATAATCATCATGTTAACCTGGTAAATTTTGACTCTAAATTAGAGGCCTTTTAAAAGCTTACCTTGTCCGAATAAAGAGAAAAGATTTTTTTTCTCTTCTTTTTTTTAATTAAATATTAATATAATAATAATGATAATAAATTGTGCGCTTTTTACCTTAATTTTTTATTGCGTGTTCACAACGGAAATGTTGATGTTGATGATGATAATAATAATAATGGTAAAGCAAAAGTTCATCACATATACACACCTTCATATTTATTCATTATCATCAAGTTGTCATCGATTGGTGAGCAAATATCATTTATTACAAATCATTTAGCTGCCATTAATGGTTGAACATAAGAAGAGCTATTAAAAATGTAAACAAATCATATTATGATAATTCATCATCAGTTCAAGTTACATTATTTGACTGACAAGGCTTGCAACACTGACAACCCTTGAGCTGCTTGCTCATCAAAGTTTGTCCGATGAGTCGACACTTTGCTCACAGGTTCAACCTGGTGACTCAACTTGTCTAACCTAACCTTACCTAACCTAATTCAAGCTCAAGACTTTGTCTTTGAAAATGAACTAGAGATGGGCGATTACCTCGATTACATCGATACGGATCGATTCTTTTTCAGAAAATGAGCATCGATTAGTTCTTGCGAGAATCGATAAGCTTCACATGAGCTAAAAACGCACGAATTTTGCGATTCCATGTTTGCAGAAAAAAAATAAAAGGGAAATCGGCATAACTTTAGCAACTCAGAATTAAAATACTTGACTCTCCCAGTGATTTTAGTGCTGTGCAAAAGACTAATTTGTACTTTATTGATGGTAAGAAGAAGCCTCAAACTTGGAAAAGTTGCTTGAACGCTTCAAGATACAATATTTTCCTACCTTAATTAAGAATCGATATAATCGATTCCCTTGCGCTAATCGCTAAAAATATCGATTACTTGATTAATCGAGAATCGCCCATCTCTAAAATGAACTGTGTTTGTAATCACGGTAACTTTTTGCGCAGTTCATTATTTTGCAAATTCATTAGTTCATCGGTTTTTATAGCACTTTTAAACTTGAAGAGTTTTAATAATGTTATAAAGTTTATCTTAATTTGACAGAAAACTCCTCTAAAAGAAGCTTATAAAAGTTATTGCTAAAGTCTAGCATTATTGCCTGGACAGCTTAAGAGCAGCCTGAGATCGGAACAAGTTTAATCAAATTTTGCCAGTCTGCATCTTTATATTTGAACATGAAACTGATTAATTAACTCTTCAATAGCGGAAAATCAAAGTTACTAGTTACAGGTCTTTGAGTTTAAATTGACCTGTTACATCAGCTCATTATAGCAAGTCCTATGAGGTGTCACTTTGATCATTGGGTTAGCCTAAACTAACCTTAACATTGGGTCAACTTGATTTAATTTAATCTAACCTAACGTAACCTAGCCTAATGCTTGAACAAAATGAAAACAAAATTAGTTTGTAATCGCTGGGAATAAAAAAAACTGATGAACAACATAGAAAGTGAAAAGAAATGTTTCTTTTTTTAATGGTTCATGGTTATTTAATCAGATTTATCAATTAATATTCATGATGCATTTTGGCTTACCTAGTTCAGTAAAGTTGAATAACAATTAATCAAACTTTTACTTTGGGCCGAGCCCAGACTGGAAAAGGGCTAAGCAGCTTAATTTTTTTCTTACCTCGAAATCAACTTTCTCTTTGTGTTTTACCTTTTTTTTATCAATCAAATGTCAAGTTTTCCTTTCAACAATTTGTTCGAAAAAACTTTTTTCTTTGAAACTTTACAAAGTTTCACATAATGTTCAGCTCACACGTAAACAAGAGTGTTATCTGTTGAATGACCAGAAAAGATGAAACGGATCAAAAGGTAGAGGATAAGATAATGTCAAGGAGTGTCGACATTAAATTAAATCGAAAGATAAATAAATCGTTTTAACAAGACTTTCAATGTTTTCCTTTCGTTCTTACCTTGTTGTTTCATGCTCAAGTATTATTTATCCTCTTTATCATCCTCCATCTTTCATTGTTTACTCAACCTGCAACTGACCTTTTACAATATTTCAGTTTCTTGTTCAGGTCATCTTCATTTTTCTTGAACATATTTTCGCCATTCTTTTGTCTTTTAAACATTTTCTTCTCATCTCTGAACCTTATTGTTTTCTGATCCCAATCTTTACCCTCATCATCTTCCAATAAATAAATAACTTGCTTTTCCAATCTTTTACCAAAAGATGAACAAGAAAAAAAAGAGAAAAGAAAACATCGAAAATGAAAATCTTGAAAAATCTGAAGTAGCTTACTTCAATCTTGTGTTTGTCTTTTCCTTGTTTTGTTTCATAAGTAATACACTTTACTCGCAAAAAGTTTAACATGTTCATGGAATGATTCAGGATAAACTTATTCACTCTCATCATTTCTTAATCAACAGTACTTAATCAATCAAATACAAAATGAAGATGAGAGAGAAAAGAGAAAAAAATAGTTTTCTCATTTTTCTTCTCTTCTCATTATTCTGACTTTAATCAAGATACACTTGTGATACTCAAACATCGACACAATAGGAACAAGTTAAGATGATTAAGATGATATTAAAGTTGAAACTGGCAAGTTCAATTGAAATTTAAACATTCATAAGCTAATAAGTGGCTTTTGAGAGGTAAAATTCAAGCAAAAAGTGAACTCAAAATAAGCAAAATATCATCTTGAAATTAACTCAAGTTAACTGTAAACATTTCATCTTTTTTATGAACTTTTTTTTTCTTTTGTAATTTATCACTGTATTTTTTGCTGTTTAATCAAGGTAAACAATTGTGCCCACACAAAGTGATTTAACTTTTCAACCTTTATTCAATAAGTTCAATAGTCAAATGAGAGATTCAAATTTTGATAACTTTTCGCATTTTATTAATAGAATCGCATTTCTTGACATTTTCATTTTACTCCATTTATTAAAACTTTATTGCTGTTGATACATTAAAGTGTAGAGATTTTTCCGTTTTCTCAATCTTTTTCATTTCATTTTTATTACCCAAAATCTTGTACTTCTTCCTTGTTTTGTTGAGTCTGAGTTTAAATCATTTAAGGAGATTAATTGTTGCACAGTTAATTGCATCTTTTTAGTCAAAATTGTCCAAGAACAGGAATAGGAAAACTTTAGAGCAAAAAAGGATAATTTTGTTGATGGTTATAATTTATCAACAAAAGTATCGAGTTAACAGTTAGAAATGATGGCTACAAACGGTCAAAAATTACTAACAATTGTAAGTCGTCACCATGAATAATTAGTTCTGGGAAATGGATTTTGAAATTGTGGAACAAATTACGTTAAATTCTCTATTTCAAAAAGACCTCTTTCTTGATTCAGGGGTTGGTAGTTCATGGTTGTTCTTAGTTGGTGGAGTGATTCTTCTGGTTAATTCCGATAACGAACGAGACTCTAGCCTACTAAATAGACTTGCAGTTTACACTGCAGTGCTACCCCTAAGTCAACCTGTGGGTGGTAGTTAGTGTTGGCCGATCAAGCAATTCAAGTCTGATCGATTTTCTTGGTCATAGAAAAAAGATAAATCGATTTTGTCGATTTCATCGATTTTATCGATTTCATCGACTGTTCGATCGTTCGGTTGTCCGATCGTAAGTTTATTAAATTGACAAAGTATAAGAAAAGACGAGTGTAAATGTAAATATCAGGCAATGAGTCAAGAAAAGATAGCAATTCAACATTTTTAGGCTTCAATCCGTTCCGTTGCTCAGTGATTAATAATCCAATTTTTGAAAATAAACGTTCACACGGTACTGAAGGGGCTTGCATAGTTAGATATTTCAATGCTAGATTGTGTGATTTCAGAAAAGGTTAGATCTTCTGATCTTTAAATCGTCGAAATCAAAAAATTAAACAACTATTGCCTTTTGATTAATCAAAGGATTCTAAAGTAGCCATTCCTGGTTAAATCGATCTCTTAATTTTCTTGATCGATCTGAAACAGAGGAGCCGATTGTCGATTTAAATCGATTTACGATTGATCATAACCCAACACTAGTGGTAGTATCTCTTGATGGTTTCGGCTGTTGAGGGCTCGGCTGCTATTAGCCTACAGAATTGGCTAGGGTAAGGATGCTGTAGCACTGTAAGGACTTCTTAGAGGGACAAGCAGTGCTCGTAACAGAACAATAGTCTGAACCTAAGCTCAATATTTTGAATTGCTTTTGGTCATGTTTAGTATGTTAGATCATATTTCAGTAATAATTAAGTATTTATAAATAAACGCCATCATTAGAGTCCAAAATAACCGTTGATATACTGGTAATATTCAAACTTTAATTTAACGTGTTTTGCAAGAAATCGATTTTCATATGTTCGATTTCGATTAATTTATAAGAAAAATCGATCAATCGCTTTATAAATCGGATCCAATCAGCACTATTTTATTTGATTTCAATAAAGTTCAGTTTCAAATGATAATAAAAATCAAAGGTAAATCTTGTTGAGGTTACTTTTCAAACCATAATTTGCTAATCAACGCCAGAATCAATAAATCATTTTATGCATTTCATTGAACAAGGGTTTGTTTGAATTACATTGTGCAACTATCTGATTAGCGATCAGAAACGTTGATAAAAAAAGGTATTTTTCAAAATGCTTTTCAAATTAAAATAAAATGGATTTTCGTCAACAGAAAAGAGTTATTATTTTAATATTGCAAAACTTATAACGATGCTGGTTAAATACGTTTCTCATGTTGATAGACAAAATATCTGTAGGCAAACATTATTTAACACTTGACTTGAATTTTGGTGATTAATTTGATTTTCTTGTTCATTTTATCAACAAGCAAGAAGTTGAAATCGAATGAAAAAAAGTAACTTTGATAATCTTGATAAACCTTTTTTGGTTCATCATTTTCATTTGTATCATCTGAATTTTGAAAGAAACTATCATCATTAATATTAATATCATTTTATAATATACTCACAGCCTCAGGTTAATTGAGAAAAATGTTGAAAAAAGGAAGAAAAAAGTTCATCTTGTATGTTGAGTTTATTGACAAAGGATCGAGTTATATCATGATTAGATAATTGGAATGAAACTCAACACATTATCGGATCAAAGTGGAAATCAATTTTGTGTTCCCTTCGTTTGGTGGACAACAATTATTCAAACAAGATTGGGACACATTTTCATGGTAAACAGATGAGTCAGTTGAATATGATAAATTGATTGAAACGATTAGAAAAGGTAAAAATGGTGAAAGAATGAAAACTGATGATGATGATGCAAATGATATCATCGGGAGAAAAATAACCCTGAAGGTTAATATTCTTCACCTTCATCTGTTCACCTTATTTTTGTTCTGCAGAAACTCGGTTCAGATAAGGTAAACCTCAAGTACCGGGTGAGATAAGCTTCAGGGTAAGAATATTTTAAATCATCAATTCGCCTTCACCATCATTTACATTAAATTATTTTATGAACATTTTTCAACTTTCTCTACATTCTCATTGCAATCATTTTCACCGGAAATTCACAGAAATTCCTAACGAAATCTGATTGATTACTTGGAATCTTCATCTCAACTCAATCCAACAAAAGTTCTGTCCATCAAAACTCAATTCCATTGGAATTACTTTTTTCTCAAAAAACTCATCAAGCATATTCTCATATCCATGAGCTTCATGACTTTTGTCCAACATAAATTGATGCTAAATAACTGATTATGAATATTTAAGTTGAGTTGGTCAAAAGATTCTTGAGTTTGGAAAATGAATCAAAAGTTGAAAATTGAAATGAATTAAATGATTAAATCGAAATTGAATTTTCTCAGAATCTTCAAAATCTTCAGAATCTTTCCAAGCTTTATAACTTTAAATATGCATATTAAACTGTATTGAGTTTAATGTGTCAATCAAACTTTACGTCAAATCTAATAAACGTTCAATTCTGAACAATGTTTTTCTGGTGAGATTTGATAAATTCCAACGACTCTATTTACCAACTAAAATGGATTTTCATTTAAAATGAATTTCTTTTTGCTGAACAACAGTAGTTGTGATTGAATAAAATGGATAAACATTGATAAATAAAAGGGTTAAATTGAATTACATATAAATGCTGGGACGTATGATTGATATTGTTCAATTCAAACAAAACTTGAACCATTCAATTGAATTTAAAGGAACAAAAGTAAAGAAATTTTTCAGTTTCCCAGTTTTCCAAAGCATGTGATTCCATGATCAAGTTTTACTGATGAATTGATTTTACAAGTTCTGAATGATAAACAGAGGAAAATTGAATCAACCGTAAAGAGTATCTGTAAATGATCGACTGACCAAAGTCAACGATTTCTCAATGATTACAGTTTAATTGATTAATCTCATCAAATGAATAATCATTAAAGCTAATTACCTTTTCCATTTCAAGATTACCTTCAAGAAAACCAAAGGTAAACAAAAACCATTGTAAGTCATTGAGGTCAGTAAATAATATTATACGTTGGAATCGAATTTCCAATAAAAAAGAATTCGATAAAAGAAAATGTTTTGTTTATTGAAGATTATTCCTTGATCACATTGAATGATTAACTTCAGACGATCATGATGATTATTCATAATCAGCTAATAAACCATTGCTAATCTAAACATACAATATAAAAATTCAAAATATCAAAATTGTGATTGAATTGAAAGAAAAATTGGATTCTAATGAAAATTTTTACACTGTTTGCCACTGAAAGTTATGATTGAACTACCTGTCCGAAGAAAACTCAGATAAATCGGCATTCAAGTTACTGAGAAATTCACGTTTGAACAGGATGAGGGAAAATGCAGAATCCGTATTTGTAGTATTGTGTTTGGGTAAAAACATTTCTGGTTATTCAGGTTGATGGTTTATTGTTGGATTAGGATTTTATGTAAAACTGTCTTTTGAGAAAAGAGTAAAAAGTGAGAGTTAGTGAAAAAATCTGGTGCTTCAACTGCACAAAAGGATATCGAAATTTCAAAATTGAACCTGGTTTTGTCAATGATTGTCCATCAGAGAAACTTTATTAAACAAAAGTACTTAATTTTATTCATCTACAACCAACAACTCAACTCTCATCTCGAAGGAAAATTTTTTTATTGTTGCTTAAAGGAAGTCTTTTTTCATCACAAAATTAACAATTTGATCAAAACGTAAGATTTCAACTTTTGAGTTTCTCATTCTGACGATGGGTTTATCATTATGCTCGTATCTGTTTGATGTCGATTGATGGCACCCTACTACAGCGACAAAAGATAGGTTGAGCTTTTATTAAAAAGTGCAAAAACTATGACTTTCAAGTTGAGAATTGTGACAAAATAAAATTTTAGGAACATAGGAACTGAAACCATTTATGGAATTGAAAAATTTCTCTGATCGAAGATTCTTGATGAAATCGCTTTCAAAGTTCAAACTTCGATTACATTTTGTTCAGCTGTAGAACCAGTTTTTTTTGGTTTTTCTCATTGACGATGGCTTTGTCTTTAAGTCTTTGAATTTATCGTACTAAGTGGAAAGATGATTCATGATCGCAGCATCCTCTAGTCAATTAATAAAAGTGAAAATCATTTACCTTTTGAACCGCTTAAGCAAATTGATCAATTTGATTTGAAAGTTATTCTTTCAAATCATTTAACTTGATGATTCTTAATTGATCAAGATAAACTTGTAATTGATGATAAAGGTAAAGGCAATCATTCAACTATCACTTCACCCTTACCTTTCACTTGACAACGAAAAGTTTATCAAATGAATCAAAAGTAAACTCAATAAGTCGCCAGTTAATCGGCTTACCTAGACCATCATCATCACCATAGTTTCATGAGACACTCTTATCATGTTCATCTTTAAAGATTAATTAAATAATAATTCCAAAGCAACTTAGCATTTCAACTTTTTCCTCATAAAAAAGCAACAAGAAAAGTTTATCCAAAAGTTAATCTTGATAATAAAAAAAAAGTTAACGACAATTAAGGTAAGCAAAAAAGTCAACTATCAATAACTTTAATCAACTCTAATTAGGTAACACTCAATAAGCTAATGTTTAACGTTGAACGAATAAACTTTTTTCTCTATTTGGGTCGTCAATTTATTCATAGGTTTTGGAAATGGTTGAATCGTCAGGTTCGCCTGGAATTTTGGTTGATGTTTGTTGTTGATGATAATGATGATGAGAGGAAGCGAAAGAGAAATGCTGTAATTAAAGGTTCTCATAATTTTGTTGAAACGACTTGCGATCCTCCGTCCATTTTAAATGATCTGTCATTCATAAAATAGGTTCACCTTATTTGTCCAGGTAACCAGGTAAAGAATGGAGGAAAATGATGAGAAGATGCAAGATGAGGGAGAATAAAGCCTTTTCAATGATCATCATGTGAGGCCCTTTACTTCAATGGAAACTTGAAACATCATTGAGCTTTTGTTTTTACTGCTTCTCTCCAACTTGCTCAATGGCTTGACTTCATGATAATGATTCAAGTCGCTAACGACTTTACCTAATTTGCGTTCTGAACGTCTTTCACTTGTACATTTATTTTCATTCAACTTTCCTTTTCTTTCCTCCTCACCGTCTTCATTACTACATTGAATGTTCATTTCTTGAGTTTTGTCTTTGCAATAAAAAATGTTTTCAAGGGAACAACAAAAGTTGAAGAAATAAAAAAGTTTCAACTTAATGTTGATTACATGCTATTTACATTATCATTATCATTATTAGCAAGTTGAACCAGAAGAAAAAGTCTTTGACATAAAAAAGGTTTTTACTTGAATGTTTGAAATTGTTGTTATTGGAACAAAGAATTTGATTAAATCTGAATTTTTGGAAAAGGAAAAGTTCTAATGAACATTTCAAAATTTGTCATTAAACACTTTTGTTACCTTTGATTTGAACAATTAGCTTGAAAGGTTGCCTCTTAATAAATGTGTGAAAATGTGAGAAATGAGAAGAAAATGAAGAAACATTTTCTCTAGTTAATTGGCATTGGATTCTTACTGTGAAGGAGTTCACTTGGCTCTTCACAGACGCACCAATTACTCAGCATGAATTCAGTGGCCTCAAGCTCAATCTTAATAATCCTTGGCTTTTTACTTGCAGATGAAGAGCAAGAAAAACACCTTTTTTCATCTGTGAATTTTAAAACCAAAGTTCTGATCAACTTTTCTTGCAAATATTATAATAATATTATTTAAATTTTTCTCAGTTTAAGTCTGACATTTGTAACAGCAACAATAATAAATTTCATTTAACAACACTAATTGGTTGCAATTAAAACATTTGACTTAAACACTAATTAATTTAAACACTAAATCAACTTGCAAATGTCAAGTTTCTTTGAGAAGAAAAACTTTTTCTTTATTAAACCAATTCAATCTCAAAGTTGAGCCTTTCACGAGTAAATTGATTTCAATGAACATTTCACCATTTATCATTCAAATTGGATGAAATATCAGTCGATCAATGTAAAGCCAAAAGACATTGTTTAATCATCGAATCAATAATCAATGATTAAGTTCAGCCGCTTGACAACCCGAAATCCAAGACATCATTTTTAGTTCCATTTAAAGACTTGAAACTTTGAATCACATAATCAATTGTCAGAAGTTGCTGAATAGTTTTCGTCTCTGATTTTTCTCGAAGTTACGGACACTTCGAACATCAGAGAAAATCTCGACTTTCACAATCTGAATAATCGTTTTCAAATTCATCTCAATGTCCAGCGAAGAACCAGAGACAACTTTGCACTTCTTCATTTCATATCCACTCTCGACTCCAAAAATAACCTTCAAACATTGACAATTCATTTCAAATGTTTGTTATTAAAACAACTTTTTATTTGATCGCAAGATGTTGTCAAGAGTTTGCAGAACTGAGACTTTGACTAACGCTCGATACTTTAACTAGTGATTTGATGTAAAAAGGACAAAATTTTCGATCGATGTTCATCAGTGGAATGAACTTCTTCCAGTATTTTTCACTGATTCTGGTCCGATTTGACTGTAAGTTAAATAAAGATTAGACAGTTCTTTGGATTCACTGGAATTTTTAGTTGGTTCAATTGCTCTAAAAGGATGTTTATATAAATATTATAATGAAAGTTGACTGAATCCTGGATCATCATCATTACCATTATCTCTCTTCATCTTTTCATTCCTATCATTATGCTATTAAAATGATGTTTAGTTTCATCTTTACTGGAGAAACAGTTCAATGTTAATCCTGGGTCCAGCTTTTCACCTTCTTGGGTCACTTTGGCTGTTAATGAAAAGCTTAATGTTGATAGAAGAAGGAATAATGTTAATAATAGTGATGATAATGAGAAACATGATGATGAAGATAATGATGATACAAATTTCCGTTACAATTTTCATTCTTACTAAATTCATTGTCATTTCTCAGTTAATAAGATTCTGCCCTTGTTTATCATAAATTTTCAAAGTGTCTAATGATAACAAAATTTCATCATGTAACTAGTTATTAAAACACTCAAAAAGAGTTGAAACTGAATGGAGAAGGAAAAGAGAGAAAAAAATTGTTTCTTTTCTCAACCATTCTTTCATTATAATACAAGATAAGGTGAAACTTTTATGAACTTTTATCTCTCAATTGAAGTTGAAACGGCAAAAAAGTAGCTTTTAATTTCACATTAAAACTCTATTCTTTTTTATGCAACTTTAAATATTTTGATTTAAAAGTTTAACTAAACTGTGACACCTTAATAAAGGTGAAAAAAGATCTTAATTAGGTTTCAAGTGATTAACTAAACAAGTTTATATTCAGTTAATATCTGACTTTAGCTCTTGTTAATTCACACAATTAGTTTAACATTGTTTCCCTTCAATCTCTATTTAATTATCAAATTGGCCTCAACACTTAAACGTCAATTGCTTTCTTTAACATTAAAAATCGAAAATTTTATTTTTCGATTCTCCAATTTCCCATTCCAAATACTAAACAGAAACGTTCATGTAGACAATGAAATCATTTTGAAGTGTAATGGGTCGGGTCGGGTCTCATTCACAGTTCGTAATTAACAGTTGTCCCCTTAGCTTTTCCCTCACATTTTCCATTGTCTGTTCCTTTTCCTTTTTCATTCCAATTATTCTTGCTCTAAATTGTGCTGATAAAAGTATTTCTCATTGAGTGTTAATTGTGATTCAACTTGCATAAAAAATTCTTAAGCCTCTGGGTCACTCACCGGCCGAGTAATAGCCGTTTAACATCGGTAAAGATAGCTGAAATGCCCTGTATTTAGGTGCTCCAACCATCACTTTATGAACGGTAAAACCTTAACATCTTGCATCGCCATTCAGAAGGTCTTGAGACACTTTCCTTGTGCGATTGCATAAAGCTCCTGATCATGAAAGTCCGAATAGTTACTTTTCTGTTGGGATTTGTATTTGTTTCAATAGTCGAATCTAATGAATGCTCTTGTTTTGCAATAAAAATTCATATTTCTGTTTCGAAATTGCACAAATGAACTTACAAATCACAAAAGAAAAGCATGAAAATTTTTCTTGAAAAAAGCGATAAAATGCCAAAATCGAAAAGAAGACAACTAATTCCGTTATATTAGTCTTCAACAAGGCCTAAAGTACCGATAGTGGCTTCCCTTGTAAGATCTATCACAACTTGTGTTACTTTATAGCTTTCATGTTTCGTAGGTACTCAGAGTTGATTATCATGAAAAATGGAAAATTGGAATTTTACAAAATTCGATTGAAGTTTGTCCATTGAAAATAAAAAACATGTTAAAGTGCTTAAAGACGATTGGAATGATGATTATCATGAAATTTACTAGAAACTGTTGAAGAAATGAATGTAAAGCGTGAAATTGAATTTGATCATTTTGATTCCAAATCATTAACCTAACAAGGAATCAGGAAGTGATAAAGTTGAACAAATATCAATAAAAGAAGAAGAAAAATTGGCAAAAAACAATTTATCCTAATGATTTTCCAGCGTAATCTCATCATTTGTAACACAAAAAGCCTCTCAATGTACATCATCTTAATCATTAGCATCATTTACATCTTCATCTTTTAACCTGCTCATCAATCCAACCTCATTATTATGCAAAAACAAAAAGCCAAATACAAAATTGGTCAACAATTGAATTACCGTAATGATACTGAGAAGAGAACTGAACAGTTTCAGAATTACAGTGCGATTAATTTCTCTTTGATTAAGCTATAATTTAATTTTATAAACCCAACAATTTGTAAGGTAATCCTTCAAATGTTGACCAGAAAAAAAAGTTGAACCAAACTGTATCATGAAACACTCAATGAGCCTTCAATGTAAATGATGATAAAGATGTTGATGAAAGTAATCAATCATAATTTTGAGGGAAAAAAACATTCGAATTGAAAAGAAAAATTTTCTAATCTCAGATTAAAATTCTTAGCAGATTCTTAGCTAATCAATGATTATCATGATTGTTTAAGTTGAAACACTTAACATCATTTCATGATCATCATGAGCAACATTGAAACGGTCACAGTAAATGAAAAGTTTAATCGAAACTTTCATTAAACTTTTTTTTCTCGTTCAAATGGATTGGTAATAAAGTTAGAAATAACGAGTTGAGAAAAAATGTTCATTTTTTTCGTTCTTCATTCCGTATTCTGAGCACATTCTCTTTTCTGCCCTTATTGTTCATGATAGTCATGATAAAACATTTGGAGAACTTTATTTCTGTCAAGAATAATCCTTTTTTGAGAACTTTTTCTCAGAGAGAATAAAAAGGAAAAGAAAAGCCAGATTGGGTGAAATTTTTCATTTACCCTGTTATCAGATGGACAGCAATTGAAACTGCGAATTCGTTTTGACACAAATTGATAAAGAAATGCAACTTGATTGATATTTATCTCTTTATCACTTGTTCATTATTCCAATCCTTTACATGAAAGGTAAAGGTGAGATTAAGATGTTCCAATGATAATGAAACATTTTTTTGTTTTGTTTTTCACTTTTGTCTTCAATGTTCAACTGATAAACTTGAAACTCAAGGTAAAAGCCAAAAATGTTCATTTTCAAGACTCACGATTCTGACCTCAACTGAACGGCAAAAGTTGTTCACCAAAGAAGAAAAATTGAAGAAAAAAAAAGTAAAACAAAGTCAAGAATCAGAAGCACCTTTTGAACTGATTTCAAATCATTTTACAGATGCTATTTGATCATGTTGTGTTGAGAAATATTATCATGTTCATCAGGTTTTCACTGAACATTTATCAACTTTTTTCTCCTTTTCTTTACTAATTTTTTTCTTTTTTCATCTTCACAGCTTTCAGAATGGAAAACAAGTTTTTCTTTCGACTTTTTTTTTCTTCTTTTTTTTCTCTCTCCACAAATGAATCAATGTTCAGGATCAATGTGATTCCATCGAAACTGATTAAACATGATTGATACAATTGGTGTTAATGAGCCAAAGAAGAGGTTTCTAAGAGAAGAGAAAAAATGAATTCTTTTTCATATCATGAACCGGAATCAATTTCAGAATCAATTCTATTCTCAACTTGTACAAGTGAAAATCCAAGTGATGAAAAGAATTTTTTTTACGAATCATTTTCACGAAACTTTTCCTTCTCCATTCCATATTCAATAGAAATGGATGAAGATGAGAAAAAATGTTTACTGACAAACAAGATGAGAAAAAGAATGTCCATTGAAAAGAAAAAGATGTTTCATCACTTCATTCAGATGTCAATCACAATCTAACCTGAACATCTCACCTATTGGAATGGAAAGAGAAGAAAAAAGAGAAAAGTTAAACCGATTTTCTGTGTCACTTTTACTTACGACTTATCCTTAGCAAGAAAATTCTGGCAACATTTTTGTTCCATTCTACTTTAGATAAATGTCAAATTAAATCTTTTCAATTTTCATTATTCTGCTCATCACCTTATTGTGTGGCCTCAGTTTTGCCTCAACGTTTGAAAGACACACTGCAAGCCACGAGACTGATTATCGATTGATGTCAGAAGATGAAGTGTAATCAATGAGAGAAGCAAAGATCTAAATTGGATTAAAAATGATTACGATTAATCTCATCAGATTTGTTTTGGCTTTCGATTCACATGTTTTTACCTTTTAATGGATCGATAGACATGCACAGTTTAGTGATAATGTTTGCCCACTTGTACAATAGGCATCACTCCCAGTTCATTGTGTTTGCCCTTTTTGTGTCAACTTGTTTACTTATCTTTCACTTGACGCGTGTTTTCATCCGTCATTTGATCAAATGATATATTCATTTTAATCAAAGTGAATCGAACCAACTTTTCATTTTCTGCATTCAATTCAATGCATGAGCACAATTCAAATGGTACACATCTTCGATTACATCCATGCTAAATGCGTCATCAATCAATTTCATTAATGATTCGGTATTTAATTTTCTGTGAATCACATTTCAATCTAAATTGAAGTCTCAATGAAAAGTCTATTATGATGGGAAAGATGCATGATTCAACTATTGTTATTGTTGCAGACCATGGATGATGTCTGGATAGGTTGAGTCTGAAGCAACAGTTATAGCTGATCGAGTAATGCAAAATGTTTCGATACTCTTTCGACTTCGATTCTTTCAACTGATGTTAGCTAAAATGTATTCGAAGAAGCATGAGAACAAACTTTTTTTTCGAGTTAAGAGTTGGGTTTTGTAGGGACATAAAAACTGAGGCCATATGTGCTATTAATACACTTTCCTAATCGACAGTTTTTGAGAAAATCAAGTTCTTTGAAATCATCTTTTGTACAGTTCTGTGAGATTTTTTCATCAAACTCATTTTTCTGGTGTAACTTTGATGCTAAATTTAGCTCTAATGGCCAGCCCGAAAATGCATTTGTTTTGGGAAATTTTCTGTTTCTGTACAACAGGTCACTTCGATTTTTGACAAAACCTGGGAAGGACAAAGCGATGGCAATAGTAAAGAGCTCAAACTTATTTTTCATCGACAGAAATGGTTGGTCAATACCAACTGTTGAACACTTTTCTCAATTTATCGACACTTGATCTTGGTCATTGACCTGCGGGTGATATGACGAGTAAAAATGCAACTTGGAAAATTTGAAGTCTCAGGTAATTCCATCAATGGATTTTTCAGCTTCTCAGCGAAAAGTTTATTCATTCAATTAACTTGTGGGAATTCACTTCTGCCCAATTCAATTAAATCTTTAGTATATCACATAATTAAAGCAACAACTTGTTAATCGTGAAAGTTTCCAACCTTTCAACATATTCAATGAAAAGTCATTTTTGATGAGAAAAATGACTAATTAAACCATCTTGTTGCGTTGTACATTTTTGATGAAGTTGATTCTGGAGATTCCCTTTGAAATGTTCATCCATTTACAATAGTTTACACGAAACTGTTTCGTGGGTTGATTTGAAAGTTTTTTTCATTCCCTTTACATGATGAACACATGAACAAATTTAACTTAAATTAAGCATCTCTTAATGAATCGAGAATCAATAATCAAGCTCATTTGCTTGATAAAAATATGCAAAATTAACGATTCATTCATTTTTACATAAACCAATTAACTTTATCAGTATAAGGTGTAACAATTGAATATCAATAATTATCAAACAATATGAATAAATAATGAGAATAGGTTAACCATAAAAGTTGATTATTGATTCAAAATCAAGGTAATGGCAACACCTTGATTATCAAAGTCTTTATAAGTCAAATAAATCATTTCACAAATTGGAATCAATTATCGAATATCGAAATCTTTCGAAATCAATTAAACAACTTAACTATTTATCATAATGATGAGAATAATGTTATCCATCAGTTTAATGGTACAAGTGATTACAATCAAATCAACTTTAGTCGTTTCGTTATCACCTTTAATCAATAAACTCATCAGCTTATCTCAAAAATAATGCAAAATAACCCAATGATTCAGTCAACTTTCATTTGGTTCAATTAGAAGATATTTTAATTCTTAAAATGAACTGAACAGTCATTATGAATCACATCTATGATGAGATTAGTTCAAGTTTCATCAATTTGCTACAATGATAATGCAAAATAACCCGATGATTCAACTTTGAGTTTCAATTACAAAGATTTTAATCTTTAAAATGAACTTCAAGTCAAAATGAATCACAACTATGAATAGACAATATTTACATTTTCATCCCTGTTATGCTTATCAAAGATCAATACCTAACCTTACTTAGCTAACCTAACCTAATCTAACCTAAGCTAAGCTAACTTTTCTCTGATGTTACAATTTCGATATCAAAATTAAAAAGTGTCCTTAATTCCGTGCATCATATTTGGTACAAAATTATTTTTCGAGTTAAACACTAAACAATGATTTTGATTTGTTCTTGACTGTGTTTTAAGACTAACTTGAACAAATGAAACAACTTTTTCTGAAAATTTAAAGTTCTATGATTGGATAAAATGCTGTCCTTGATTCCATGCAAGTCAGTGTATTTCTAGTCTCATCGATTTCTTGTTACAATGATAATGCAAAATAAGCTTTTTCCAGTCACTTTGAGTCAACAAGTTGAAAATATTTGTAGAAATTTGCAATTTTGCAAATTTCGTTGACCATCAACACAATTGAAAGTAAATTTAATATAATCTAAAAATCAAAGTGAATGGAGCAACATGTAACTCTGCAGATCCGGCTTTTTATTGAAAAAGTTAATGACATTGGAAAATGTAAATTACTAATAAATGGATTCATTTTGCTTATCGTTGGTCAATTGATGGTGAAAAAAAGATTAACTATCATTTGGTGTCCAGAAAACGTTTCTTGACCAGGGACAGACTAGAAAATACAACAATAAATCAGGATGATGATTATGATGATTTGGAAAAAGGCATTACTGTGAAATGGTAAACAAAATAAGATGAAGGAGAAGGAACAAAAAGCGGAAAATAATTTCCATTTCGAGCATCACAAATGAAATTAACGAAATTTTCTTTTACTATTGATGAGGCCCTTTGCTTGGCCAAACTTGATCATCATCCTTGTTGCTAGTAAGGTGATACAAAATGACCTGAAGGGAGGGTGAAAGAGCATCAATGTACAATTAGTGCGATTGTGTATATCTGATGCTTTTTCGTGCTCATTCCAAATGAGATTCAAAATGAAGGTAAAGAAGAAGAAAAATTGTCACGATTTTGATATTGTAAATGAACTGAATAATATAAAAAAAGAAATGAAAAAAAATGAAAAACAACTCAAAGTTACAATAACAACATCTATTAATAATTATAATTAGAGGTTTTCATTCATTAATATTGATAAAATTAAAAAGATGGCAACAATGAGATTCACAGAATTGAACAGAAAAAAGAAAAGTTCATGAAATGTGTAAAGTTTTTTTTCTCTTGTTCCAAAGTTTTGTTCGGTGAAACTTGAAACTTTCAGTTATGGTCAGTTACACAGGTTATGACATGATTCCGATCAAGGTTATTGTTTGAGTTAATGATGATGATGTTGATGGTTATGAGAAGGATGATGAAATTAGTAATACCTGTGAATGTGTGTTCCTTGAGACTTTACCTGAGGCATAGCTGAGCTTGTCCATTATCGGGCGACGTTGGAATTTTCATAATTACAATCAAACATTTTCTTCTTTTCCCGAAGTAGTCACGACTTTTGCCTCTATCCTCATCTTTATCATCATTAACATCACCATCATCATCATCATCAGCATCAATATCGCCAACAACAACATCAACGGCAAGTACAACGATACATCTTTAATCTTCGTTGTTGTTAATTTTTCTTTTTTTTACGTTTTTCTTCTTTTCTCTTCATTCCCTTACATCCATCTCTAGCTATCATCATTGTCATCATCACCTCGACTCACAAGACTCGGTCCATCTTCATCATTATTCAAGAAAAGAATCTTTCTCTTTAAAACTCTTCATTATCATAGCCTTTCAAATGAATGTCGATGCTTTCATGAATTAAACCTTTTTTCATTCAATAAACTTCATTAAACTGAATCTTGAAAAAAGTCAAAAAATTTTCTTCTTCTTTAGCCGTTCAACAGCTTCATCAGATATTTCAAGCATTTTGATTATTGATAAGTGAAAAAGAAAAGTTAATTGGTTGCAATTAATGATTATCATGGTCATCATAATTTCAATTATCAATCAATTTAAAGAATTTCATTTTTTTCCTTTTTTTCACTCCTTTCATGGTAAACCTTTTTCTTCTTCTGTAAACATTACAATATCTTAATGTCAATTTTATGTTACATGTCAACATGAATTTTTACACCATTAAGAATTCATTTCATCATATTGCTATCTGGTGATTGATTAATCAGATTAATTGAAAGTTCAAACCTGTTCAATGAGCAGAAGAAGTTAACATTTTTTTCAGTTTCTCAAATTGGTTAGTCAATTATATTTCAAGGTATAATTCAGAGGTTGAATCGTCCCATGGTTAAGTGAATGAGAAAAAAGTAGACTTGTTAATTATCCATTAAGAGATGGTTAATCAATGATAATTGTGAGGTAATTTAATGGCAATTGATCAGCACTAAAAGACTATTGGATAGCTTTTTATCAAAAAATTAATATTTGAGACACGTAATTGGCTTTAGTTTTGATTCAATTAATGAACAGCCATACGCAAAGATATTTGAAAATATCAGAATAAATGAAAACTTTTTACGGCCGATTGAATGATTTAGTGAGGACTTCAGCCTGCTCAGATCTGCCAAAAGTCTTCCATTTTAATCTTCTAGATCTTCGCTCGGGACGGACTGAAATTGTGTAAAAATCGTTTGATTAAAATCCTTGGAAACATCACTGATTCCTTTTACAAAGTTGCAGTGTGCCAGTATCAGAACTTCGTTACATAAAAATTTAATGATTTTATTCACTAAAATGCAACGACAATCTAAAAGGAATCATCATATAACTTATACAGTCAGCGCAATAATTATAGATACACCTGTTTCTTTCAATTATAAAAAGAGTTAAATGAGTTAGATGAAGGCCAAAACTGCCTAGTAAGGATTTGTTTGAAAAATATAGATTTAAAATTTCATGCTGAATTCATTACTCTAATAAAGTATTGAAAACGAAAAATTTTTCGAAATTTTCTTTTTTCAATTGCTGCAAATACGAAACAATAACCAAAAATGAAGCCACGCTAAGAATAGATTTTTCAGATGTAAAATTCAATTCTGATTTCCATGAAGTGATTTATTTTGTTTTCCACCAGCAAAAAGAACCAATTTTTCGTGAAATCGACCTTTTTCTCTTGTTTCAAAGGTATTTATAAATGGTTTTTGCACAATATCAGACGATTCGTTATTTTTATGTCGCCCTATTACTGATGATTCAAAGGCTAACTTTCAAGCTTGCTCTATTGTATGAATAGTTAACCAACAATCACCGTTCAAACTATTGTGCATTAACCAACAATCTTTGATAATGGCTTTTGTCCAAAGTTTTGCTAAAATGAACCATTTTAGTCATTAACCTTTTATCAATTTTTGCTCACAATAATAATGCAAAATAACCCAAGTTGATCCAAGTCTAACCTTGTAACCTAATAGAGGTGAGACAATCGACTGAAACTACTCATTGAACAAACCACTTTCAAGATAAACATAAAGTAGCAATAAAACAAAAAATATTTGCTCATTTGTCCAAATTAGTGACTTTTTGGTCAAACAAGAGTCATAAGTCAACCTTGAGAAGTTGACCTTTAGGACCAAAACTGACAACTTTGAAACTTTTACCTTTTCATGTTTATATTTGCAAACTTTTCACATTTCGTCCAATTTTGAAGTCACTTTTCCAGTCAAATGTTATCTGGTAAAACAAAATCAACAATGATGGATTAACTTGATTTACAAAGGTTGATTTTTTACAAATACAATGGCAACAATACGGCAACAAATTGTTCAACACAATCGGAAAGCAAAAGTTGATTTAAAAACTTTCACAATGAACCAATTATATTGTGATAAATCAACTTGAATAAGTAGCATTGTTATCTAGACAAAAAAGGCCAAACAAGAGTTAATTTTGTACGCATTTCTTGCTCAATATCAAGACGTTTCTTTGAAAAAAATCAGTTTTCTTTCAAGATGATGAGCGAAAAGATGAAAAAAAGGAAAGATCAAGATGAGCTAATGATGATGGATCATCAAAAGTAAACTTCAATTCTAAACAGAAAATCATGATGACCATGATTATGGAACAGAATGACCAGTTTCTTGTTCTTCATCTTCTTCTGTCTTCACCGTGAGAATAGATGATTGACACAGAATTTCACAGAATGCTAAGAGCCAATTGGCAATTATGATAATCTATTTCCTACTTTCTATTGAAATTCATTGTCGTTTAAATTTAAATATTTTTCGCCAACAATTTGTTCAAAGTTGATCAACAACTTAATATTACGATGATTAAGATACAAGAATAATCAGTTTGAATGGAAATGTTTCTTTTTCTTGCTCTTCCCTTTCATCATTTGTACTTAATTTGTTCATAACAATTTAATCATTTCTGTTGTTTTCCATTTTAATCAACCATTATCATCATTGTTATTCAGTTATTCAGTTTGGATAATTTGGTAAAATTGAAAAAAAGGTTCATGATAAGGTAATAATGTATTAACCTTTAATTTTTAAGTTCATCCAGTTATATATTTAAATAGACAATTGAATTGTGTTTATTATTCATATCAGTCAAGTTTGTTATTTGATTGTTTACGCCATCATTTGCAATGAATCTTGAATTGTTGAACACGAAAATTGAATGAGTTTACATTGAGGGAAAAAATGTTAATCTTAATTGTTGAGGTTGAACGTAAGGTTAATTGGAACTTGATTGACAGTTGATAGTTGATAGTTGAACAAAAAGTGGTGCAAAAAAAGGGGAAAATTGTCTCAAAAATGTTAAGGAAACTTGAGCTATTATCTTGTCAATAAAGCCTTTTATCAATTATATTCAATTAAAGTTGATTTTTTCGCAAAAAAATCAAATAAAAGATGAAAAGCCAAGCCCTTCTTGTTAAGAGTTTTCCCACCAAATATGCATCAGCTATTTGTTCAACAGATTTATAGATCGATGCAAAGCCGCCTTCGATTGATTTCTCGAGATTTTGAAGTTTCTTGATTTGTCTGCTCACGATTTTCGCTAAAAGTTTGATAAGCTCAAGCAAAGTCAATATTCACTAGACCATAAGAGTAACAATCAAAAACCAGATTATCGTATGTTGGTCGAAACCCGACCAATCGATTTACAAGGAACAAAACACTTTAAGAATCTTTTCTTTATGAAAATTTCAGATTGAATGTACTCTCTTTGCTACAGCACCGGACCATTAAATTGGTAGCAGCAACGGGTAGAGACGTAATCAATGAAAACTAATGACTACTTTACTGGGAATTCATCGTTCATGGGCAGTTCATGAATGTTTTTAGTTTCATCCGAATACATTAAAAAATAAGAAGTTTCGTTTCTCTTTAAAAATCCCGAAAATTTTTCAAAACTAAAAGCAAGAACTCATAGTCTGGTTCGAATAGAGATTTGCCAAAATCGCCTGAAATCGCTTAAATTGAATAACAAATATTTTGAGAAAAATTTGAGACATTTTTCAACTTTTGATTTGCTGGTCAAAAAATCAATTCCAAGTTTTGGATAACTTTTGAAGCCGTTTTGATAGTGTAAGACGGAAAATATGCTGAGTTTTTGAACCATTCAAGACATTTGAAAACTTAACAATCTTGGTTTTTGATTAACTCACGAGTTGTAAAACTAACTAAACTTGTTGCTTTAAACTAAAATTTGTGTTTTCATTCAAGAAAAATGCCAAAAACTCGGCAATTTCGCCAACAATAGAAGTAATTGCCGATGTTTACATTGATCAATGAAAATAAAGAAACGATGTAACTGTCATGTTGCAATAATAGTTAAGAAGAAGGAAGAAAGGAACCACGAAAAAGTGAAAAGAAACGTTAATTTTATCTCTTGTTTCTGCCCAATTTTCAGCTAATATTTGCTACATTTGTATCCATGTAAACCTATTGTACCTTTGAGAGTAAATAATGTTTACCATTTTATTAAATTTTGTTGGTCAATTCATTGAGACTTTGTTACTCTGTTTCCACAATAGTAATGATTGTTTCTCCCGGAAATAAACCCATGAAACCAACAATCAGGCAACAATTACTTAAATGTTTTCCATGCTCATCCATCTACTATCCGTACACAAGTAACATTAATCTGCTTATTAGCCTCACGATTTGCCTACACAAATAATCACGATTACAAGTTTCATCTTTTCATCTTCCCAATGCTCAATGATACTCAACTTGTCTTTTGACTCTCATTTGATTGCCATTTTTGGCCCTCACAAGATGAAGGAACATGGCACAACATGGATTAAGGATGTTGAACATGTAAATCCATCAACACAAGTCTAGTGAATTTTGAGCTCCAAACACGGGCAAGCCTAAAGGAACCACAAAAAAAAAGATTTAAATTCATCAACCAAAGCAAACTCAATCAAAAGTAGCATCAGTTTTCATTACCATCAATTTATTGAATCAACAGAAGAAGAATTTTTTTCTCTTTTTTCCAAAACTTTCTATTAATTCACTTTGTTAGCCAACTATTAACAGTTGTTCAATGGGACAACTGTTATGCTTAGGTGAGTATCATTAGGTTGAACCTTTTGTAGGTGCCAGTTGACTTTTGTCTTCGACTCGACTAAGAATGAAACAACTCTGAACTTTTTTTGACTCTTCCTGAAACTCTTATTGTCAACTTGATGATCATTGTACCTTGTATCCTATGTGACTTGTTTACCTTTTTTTCTTGCTCTAAACGTATGTTCAGGTCAAAAGTCTTGTAATTGATAAGAAGGTAAAATCTTTTCATGATCATGTGCTTTGTTGATTAACACTTGGAAATGGTTTAATGGGAAGACTTTTTTAGTAGTCAATGTTTATAAAGGTAATCAATCAAGAAAAGGGAAGAATGAAGAAGCTCACAAAATCAATCGATATTGGAAAGTCGCTGCTTCCAAATCATCTTAATTATACACTGAATAAATGGTAAAATGTATCAAATTTTATTTACCAATTAATAATCAAATGAGCAATTAAAAAGTGATTCCACTTTTTACCTCATCAATCAATCAAATCAACTTCTTATTGAATAATCGATAGACTGACATGAGACAGATTTTGTTTAAAATAATGAATGATTAAATGGTTGATTATTTAATGATGCAAGATGCTTCAATTTTACACTTAAAACTGCCCAAAATGATTGAAAAAAGAGATTCTTCAAAATTCGCAAGTTTCAAACTTAACTAGACTTCCCATGAAGATTTGATCAGTGATGATACACTAACAACGCTTGCAAGTCTTAATTTACTTAGACTCAGCTTTTGGACACTTTTCGATAACAGCTACATTCGTTCAACGAGCAATTCCTATCAAAATGGAAAAATATTAAAGAATGAAAAGTTTAAATGAAGTTTTTTATTGATGTTAAGTTTTTGAGAAGGAACTAACGAATCGATGAACTTATTTGAATTTTTCTTGCAAATTCAAGACTCACAAAACTATCAAGTTCTCAAAATGAAAATTCTTCATTTATTCGATCAGGCGAGTTCGATCGATGATATTCGTAGCAACAGTGTATTTCTGGTTCAAGTCATGTATTTTGACCAGATTTCGAATTCGATCCAGATTCTTTGGGTTCTTTTCATACACAGATATTTGTTGGAAACCTAAACTTGTTAGAATTGAAAAATTTGAGCATTGTATGGTTGCCTTTTGTCCAGTGAAAACGAACTTTCCGAACAAGAATAAAATTTCGTATTCATTGAAACTCTGCTGAAGTATTCGAGGCCTAAATAAGTTCTGTCTTTGTGATCTCGGTTCGGTAAAACATTAAGTTTAACACTAAATAAAACTTTCTCATTTCAGTGAAAAGCACAAAAGAGTGAAAACTTGAGTTAATTTTTTTTCTCATTTTTACCTGTTCCAAGTCACTCTGGGTTGACTTGAATAGAGCAATCATTTCGTGTCGGTTAATTGTGCGAGTCAAGCTATTAGTCCATTTTGATTACCTTCAAGTTGAAATGAAGTTTACTTTCATTTGTTGCTCTTTATTTTGGTAACTAAAGTTTACTTTGAAACTTTTTTCCTTCTTCTTCATCACCTTGTTTGCTTTCTGTTGCTCCATGTAATTTTATTGTGTTGACCTTTTCATTGAGCTCTCATTTGGGTTAAAGGTTGCTGTGAATACTTGAAAGTTAACTCTTGATGATGTTATAATATTATGAGAATATTATCACAATGATTATCTTTGATGATGATGATGATGATGTTAATGTTCTGCCCTTTCACAAAGGTATCTATTATTAACATTCACTGTGAATATTAACATAGCATGTTTCACATTCGTAATGATCATCATCAAACACAAAAGACAAATGAACTAAGAAGTGAAGAAAAGAAGAATAAGAAAAACCATGATCTTGATTACCATTTCAACACGATTCCCTATTTTGATAATAGAGAGTAAAAAAAGGAATAAAAAAAGTAGAAAAATCGAAATACAAATTACAGCAATTATCAAGAATTATGGAGTCATTTGTCAAATTTTATTCTCAATCAAACTTTACCTTTATTCATCACGATGTTAAACTTCAAGACATGGTCAAGTGCAACGCTCAAGACAAGTCATTGAATAAAAATAATAGCAATGAAACGTCCATAATTCATCAAAACATTCAACATCAGTTCAAACTTTTCCAACTCAAACTCGAGACAAAAACATCGAAAGAACATCAATTTGTTTCTCAAAATTTCTATTCACATTATTGAAGAGCGATCGAAAATCTTTTCAAAAAGTTACCTTACAGTCTGGTGGCATTTTAGTCTGAATCGCCCGATTCCTTCAACAGCATGATGAACGTGAATTCGATTCTTGAATAAGAGCAGGAAACGAATATCAGAAAAGCGTTAATCTCTTTACTTTATCTCACATCTGAACTTTCGAGTCTTTTCAATCGCTCAAGCCGATTCTCCCAAACTAAAAGTACATTTTGCAAGTTGTCCAAATCACTAAAACCATTAATTGAAATATCAAAGGTAAAAAGAAATCCGAAAAGTTGAGACATTTGCAAACTGAAACATCAACTTGAGCTTAACTCCAAGCGAACCGGGAAAAGCGTTTCATCTTTTCTGACAAACTACACCTCATCAAAGTTGATGTAAATGTTGATCAATTTGTCAAACCTTTAAAAGATCAGTTCTTTTGTAAACAAGAGAAGAAAAGTTTAGTCCAAATAGTTGATCATTAATAACAGGGCCAAAGGTAAAGGCGTTAACAGGTAAACTTGGAATAGCGCAAAAGCTTGTTAATCTTGTAAAGTAAAGCGTAGGAGAAGGGAAACGTTTCAAATGATGAATGCAGGGACAAAACAGTATTTATCTGGAAAGAAGAAGAAGAAGAAGAAGAAGAAATATCAAATTGATTAAATTACAGTCTTTATAATGAATTACAATGTTACCAATGAAATGGATGAAACCAGATCAACATTAATCAACAGACTGACACTCACACACCGAGTGTCAATAGAGTCTCTGAATCGGTGAAAAAAAAGGTTTCATGAGATTCTCCTAAAGGCTTAAATTATCTCTTGAAACTTTTCTCCAAATTTTTCTATTATCTCTCAATGAATATTCCTACACAAGTTTTGGCTCAGATCAACAATTGACCATTTCATGATAAGCCAAACAAATTGTTTCTATCCGTTTGCTAATGATGATAATCACCATAATAAATGATAACATTGAAAGAAGCTTTGGAAAAAGGGAAAAAAGAAAATTTGATAATTTCTTCTGTCCATCTTTTTCTCTGAGCAATTACTCAGACTTTAATCGTGATTAACAATATTAATCGTTTAAAGCAGCAATTATGATATTCTGGCAATAAATGTTATCAGTAACCATTAATAATGTTTGATATTAAAAGCGAAAATTGAGCAACTTTAGGAATTTTCTGGTTGGAAAAGAAGAAAATATGCAAAAAAAAGAAAACTTTTTTCTTCTTCGTTGAAACATTATTGATTATTCGAGTTAATTGCAAGATAATTATTCAATAATTGTTTGAATTTTACATGATTAATGTTGACTGTTGATCAGTTTTGGAGGAATCACATGAAAAGATTTTCATTCTTATTCCATTCAATTGCGTGCTTCAATTGTTCAACTACGTGATTCTGTTAATTGTTTAAGAAAATTAAATTCAAATCTTTTGACGAACAACTTGGATTAGAAAATTTGAAATCATCACGAAATCACCAGGGAATTATGAGTTGTATTAATTTTTCCATGGAAATGAAAAGTTTTTTTCTTTTGTTAACTTTTTTTCTTCTCTTTTTCTGCTTGAAATTCATTTAAATTTCAGCCTTTATCTCAAACTTTATCTCTTGCTTTTTTGTGTTCATTTCTGTAAAATTTTCAAATGAACTTTTCTTTCCTGTTTCATTAATCTGAATGAAAAGGGTTGAATAGAAGCTAATGAGAAGCAAAATTTTCATGTTTAAATGTCTTACAATTAATATCACTTTTAATTTAACCACAATTGAAATGCTTCTCTTCGTAATTATACAAAAATTTTCTTTTCACTTTAAGCTTGGCATTCATGGAAACTCATGATAAAAGAATCCAACGAAGACTAATTTTTCATCAAGTCAAATTTTCTTCTCACAATTTTTCATCTCCAAACAGAGTCAAGAAAAAATGTCCATCAAGTTAGTTTCAATTATAATGAGTTTTCCACTAATTTTCAGTTTTCTAACATTCGACCAACTCGATTGATTCAAGAGATTGACCCTTCGCTATCAGCCATCTTCAAGTACAGATACATCAAGAAATTAATCGAGATCTTCTGACTTCAGTCGCGCATAGAGTCGGATGTAATCCAACTTATCAGTAAACTCATTAAACCTTTTGATGAATAAATTGTTTAATTAAGACAGACAAGTTGGATCAGAAAATTGAGAAAAAACTTTTCTTTTTATTTTGTTTTGAAGTTTACTTGACTTGCGACTAAAAATAAACTGTTGAGCAAATTTATTGTCATCATGAGCAGAGTAAATCTCAGGCTGTCAACAATGAACCTTTTGACTGAACAAAGGCATTCAACTTTCAACCATGAAACAAATCATTGATTAATAAATGAAACAATTTTCATGGTGAGAAAACAAAGTTCCCTGTCAATTATTTTTACAATCAACTCGTTTCCCTTTCAAGACGACAAACTAAGAAACGGCTTGAAAATTGATTAAAAGACAGTCAACAATTAAAGTAAACATTTTTCACATTCACACAAAACTGCAACAAGTTGTCTCAACTTCAATCATTAAATATCTGAAGTGCAAGAATAGAGAGAAAATGAAAAAAACTTTTCATTATAAAATATAATTTTACGTTTAATGATAATGACGAGTCGCCAATGGTCATAAGATCAATTTTAGGCCTTTGTCTCAAGAACAAGTAGAAGAGAGAGAAAAAAAGTTTAATTAAGTTCATTAATCATTTGTAGCCCTACAAAGGACCATCATCATCAACTCAAACTAAATCGTCGAAAGTAAAGCAACAATTGAAAAGTTAAATTACAGTGAATGGACATTAAAACAATGGACTGAGAGTTTGTTTCATTTCCATCAATTTACACCAAATCTGTTGATCCGGTGGTTAAGAAAGCAAAGTGTTAAAAAAGGCAAAATTAACATCATCATCATGAGGCAACGTTATCATTAGTCCAAGAGAAGAAGATGAAATTCCTTTTCTCACCAAAACTATCAACAAGAAGTATACATTGATTACATGATGGAAGAAGAGAAAAAAAGAAAATTGAAACTGAAAAGCTCGAGGCAATAAAATAGTGAACCAACAGCAGCAGCAGAAAAAAAGGATATTTTCAACATGAAATTTCTTCTCTCAACACTGAAACTCTAAAGATGATACAAGGAGAGTAAACAAGAAAAAGAAGAAGAAAAAAGTTAATTCTTTTAATCATAATTGGCCTCAATAATTAAACCCTTTTATTTACCTTTTATTTCCGTTGTTGAAGCAACTGCCATTACCTGCGAGTTTTGATTATTGAACAAGTGACGGCTTTCAAAAGGGTTACAAGTTGTTTAATTAGATGCCTTTCGCCTTTAGCACATCAACACTCAACAAGTCTCATTGTCACCCGAGTTGATAATTAACACACACAAGTTGCATGGAAAAAAGAGGTAAAAGGTAAACGTGAAGAAAACATTTCCATGATGAATTCAAGTTAATTCAATTTTACCAGTTTAAGTGACTAACAGAGGCTGTTATTAAGGACAAGATGAACACCTTTAGGTGCACAAATAGTGTTCAAGTGAATGTCAGGTTATAATCAAATGTATTTGAGAGTAAAGGGAAAAGGCAAACAATTATTTTTAATTGTCACAATATCATGTATTGGAATCAACATTAATTACCGAAATGAAGCAGACAAAAAAGAGCTCTTCTAATTGCAATCAACATTAAATTATGTAACAAAATTATTACAATTGAATACAAAATGATAAACATTTTGGTTGGCCCATGAATTAAACATTCAATTATTTCACATTCAATTGTTTCTTTCATCATGAAGCTCATCACGAATCTGAAACTTACTTGCTGTTTATCGATTTTTGCCATTTTTCTTCATCTTCTTCGTCTTGCCCGTCATCATTATCGTTAGTTTATTTAATTAAAAGTAAATTTAATTAAGCTGGATTATAAGAAAAAGGAACAGTCGATCTTTTTTTGCCTCATTTTCTCTCGACTTTTTTACTCTTTTTTTTCTAACAACATGTTTCTTCGTCATGTTCAGTTGTTCATTTTTTTGCATCTTAAACTTTCTCTTCTAGTTTCCTGTAATTAATAACTGACACGTTCATCGTTCCTGTTCAGGCTGAATCTGTTGATGGAATTTGTTGGCAGAAAAAAATGTCAAATTTCTCGTCATTTTTTGTTCTTCTTTGCATTGGAACAAAGAAAATGATTTTTGCATTTCGTGATTTCGACGACTTTGCATCTCAAGGTTCGAAATGCTAACTTGTTGGTTTTTTTGTGTTTCATTATCAATCTTTTGTTATTAATTAGATGAAGAAATGGATGAAAATATATTAATATTGATGAATGGGAATCTTGTCTTGCTCATTATAATCAGTTGGCAGGGTTACTCAGATGATGGAAAGTGAATGGGAAATATTTATCAGAGCTAAGTGTTCAATTCATCAAGTCAGCATCCTTTTATTACAATATCTATTGGTGCTCATTTTCATCCTTCTTCTTCTTCTCTTTAACCTTCTTCTTCAATATTAAATGCAGAATAATGAGGAAAACCAGATAAAGATGAAACTATTAATATTATTAATAAAGTTAATGCATATTATTTTGCCTTCAATTTGATGCAACAGCAAAAATAAGTCACAACAAAGTTCTGACAGAAAGTTGAACCAAGTGATGCTGAAATATTTGCTATGCCAACAAGAGCAACAGTAACAGTCTTTCAATTGTGGTGATTACAGTTGAGTTCTCATGAGTTTCAGTTACGATTATCATCTATAAATCATTGTAATTTCATCAACTTCATTGGTCCTCCTACACAGTTCTAAGACTCTGTTCAAAGTTTCAACTTTAACTTGAACAAATGTTACATAAATGTCTTCCAGTTATTTTGCATTATTATCGTGACAAGAAATAGATGATGTCCAAAGTGAAGTCTTGTTCCGATTTAATCCGACGATTAAATCGACCGAAGATCGTATGATCGAAACTGAAAGAAGCTCGAAGAAAATTGGACAAACACTGGTCAGTTCCTTAATTCGGTTAGCTTTCAAGCGAGTCTAGTTTCATGTGAATTTTTATCTTGAAGAAAATAAAATTATTAGTGGGAGCATAATCGTATAAAACAAGATACTAATTTCATCGAAAAAAGTGTAAAGTAAATTAGGGCTAAGTTTCTCGACTTGGGTCCGCTCTATGAAGCTCATTTTGAAATGATTTATTCGATTGCCTATTAGAGCTTTACGACTGTCCATCATTGCTGAAATTCATATTTGATGATCTAAACTAAGTTCAACATTTCCCAGCTGACCAACAGTCAAGTTTACATCAGTTGTTTTTGCATCAAAATTTTGAATATAAAAGGAGATGAAATCGAAAATAACTAAAAATAAACTTGTTAAAATCGATAATTTATTTGCTATCGAAAGACGAAAATAGCAAAAACGATGAAAAAATAAAGAGACTAGAACTTTGAATTAATTATATCGATTGAATTTAGTTTTCATCAGTAGATTATTGATTGCGATAAGAGTTTAAACTTGATCAACAAGCTGAATAAAGTTCTAATTGCAAATGATTTGTTTAACGGGTCTTCTTCTTTTAACGGGTTTGCAATTGACCAATCTCGCCAATATGTACTAGCCACAGGATGTTGAACGTATTGGCTGTTGACTGTTAATTTTGATGCAAATGCTGAACAGCCTCTGGTCACTAGAATGATGTAGATAAGGGAAGTCGGCAAAGCGGATCCGTAACTTCGGGATAAGGACGTGGTATATGCTTAGAAGGGCTCACACATGGGTACGTTTATTAGAACTAACTACGTTAGTACTCGATTGAATTGAATTTTCATCATTAGATTTACTGACAAAGTTTAAACTTGACTCACAAAAATGACTAAAGTTCAGTTGGTTATTTGATATTGAAACAAGTTTCAAGCAAAGTTGCAGCCGACAAAACTCGGTTGATGCAAAGTTTAATTGGTTATTTTGCATTACAAGTAAAAGATAAGATCTAAAAGTTTATACAAATGACAATGGTTAAGCTGATGACTAAAGTTTATCCCATGATATAAAGTTACATGATACCGGTTGAGCGATAGTGAGCCCCACTTGGAGGTAGCATCATTAGTGCATTAAAAAACAGTAAATGTTTGCCTCTCACGAGCTCATTATTAGACACTTTTTTGTCAATTTTTTTTCTCTCTTTTTCCATTCTTTTGTTCATTTTATCACCTCAGGTTATACTCACAGATGCAGATTCATAAATGGACAAATTGAATCACTGTAGGCTTACATGATAAACGTTTTCAGATCAAGTTGAACAATAGGGTGGATAGAGGAGGGAAGAGACGGAAGAGGAAGCCTTGAAGGAATTGGTCATTTCCATGGTTACAATTGTATTACAATATACAAATATGAAGAAAAAGAGTTTTTTCATCATTATCATCATCTTGATCATCTTTATCATTCTCATTTCCTCTTCTTTCATCAATTTAAATTATCAACTTTACTGGTTACTATCAATGTTTTGTTATCAATATTAGCATTTGTAGCATGCATTATGAATACATTATTATGTTGAGCTATTCAAATGTGAATTAATTTTCTTCATCTTTCCACCATTACTATTATCATTGTTGTTCATGTTATCATTATGTACGTAATACATTAATCTATTTTTATTATTTAGTCAGTCAATCTGATTTAATCTAATGTGTAACAAAATTGTATTAAGAAAATAGTTTCTACTTTCATTAACATTTGATATGCAAAGAAATGCAAGAATTGAAATTTGTGATTGGCCAGAATTTGAATGTAAAATTAATGATGAAAACTTTTCTTTCCATGATAAATGTTTTTCCTCTTGTTGGTTTTGCACTCCTTTAATAGCTAATCTTTTCAATTTTGTATGCTTTATTACCTCATATCCAGTGAACTTATTACAGATTTTTAATAAACGACAATCAGTTGAACAAAAGTGTTATAATGGCAAGAATATAATGACGAACTTTCTTCTCTACTTTCATTATCTCTGTAAATTTATAACCTATTTATTAACTACAGTTGATGCAGACTAATTGATCTTGTCAGTTTTTTGTTTGCTGAAAATGTTTATAAATATTTTACTGTGCTTTTTTGTGTTGCGCTAATGATAATGATAATGGTAAAAGTGAACATCATTATTCATAGAAGGATAAATCTCTTTCAAGTATTTTCACTAATGCATTAGATAATAGTTGATAATAAATTGCACCTTTACTGCAATCTATTGGTTGATAAGGTTCATCTTTATGCAAGGTGTCGTGTGAGTCATGTACAGTAAGAGTTGATTGCCAGCTGGTAACGAGTCAAGTTTAACAAAAGATTGGAGATGCCGAGTATCGATCTCGGTACCTCTCGCATGCTAAGCGAGCGCTCTACCATCTGAGCTACATCCCCGAGTTATGATATTTGAGCAGTATTAGAGACTCAGATTAATACTGATATTGGATGAACTTTATCAAGTGTTGGAATTTCTTCTTTCTTAAGGAAAATTGTTAATTAAATGTCTCAATTACGATAAGAATAACTGGATAAACTGTGGTCACACTTACAAGGCAACCCCACATATCATACCTGAGGGATTTTAATGTGACATAGCGCGATCGATAGGGCAACCTTCCATATCAACAGACTGAGTATCTGTTTTCTGTAAATTCAATGGTTCCTTAGAGTTTGGGGCTTTTTGTGACTGTAGCATGGTCATGTTGGTCTCAGTCATAATGAAATCTCACCTGTTATTGAAGATTTGACCGCAACGGAATCAAATGAAACGGCAAGTCGAGGGTAAACTTAAAACACTAATAACACATTTTATGCATTAATAATTGAAACTACAAAAAATCAAATTTGTATTTGTAATTATTAATAGCAATCAGTGTAAATTTGAAAAGTTGAATCTATTCATTAGGAGAAAAAAGTTTTTCATGAAAAAAAACTAATGATTAAAAAAAGAGAAAAAATTGTAATAAAAAAAAGTAACAACAAATGTTCCATGTAACATAATATTACACTTGATAAAGAAAAGGTACAAGAAATGAGATGAAATAGTTCTGTAGGAGTGAATGCGCTCTTAGCTGTTCCTTGAAGCTATTTGATGAAGCAAGGGAACGATGAGAATCTTGGCTCAATCCTGAGGCTAAATTTCCGCCTCAAAAATCAAATAAAGCCAGGTTGATACATTTAGATGGGAAACGATTAATTAGTGAGTTTTGGCTTTCCTTAATTTCCTCTGATTCACCTTGATCCCTTTGGTTGCCTCTCAATGTTTACAATGGAAACTCTGAACATGATTGAAATGAAAAGAGCCAACAGTGTAATCCAAGCCGATAATAATCCAATCTCATTTTCAGGGGACACACATAAATTCTGATGGATTATCTAAACACCTACGAAATACGGGAAAAGATTTGCACAAAATTGGCACAAAATTAGAATCAATTTGTATGAAATAATTGTCATTTCTCAACTAATAAGCTACAGATTATCCATCATTAATTACCTTAATGATGATCGCCATCAATTCATCAAAATTGTTTGCAATTTAGTCAACAAAAAATGGAACAAAATTGTTGCTTAAATAAATTATTTTTTCAACAAATCAGCTTTTCTCTGGCAACTCTGTGAGCCAACATGAAACTCAACTTAACCATTTTAAATAATTAATCAAGTTTAACTGAAAACTGTTGCTGAATTGATAATTAGAAAATTGAAGGGAAAATGTTTTCAATTGCAATTCACCATTTTCTGAATCTTTTGTTTTCTCTTCTTCTTCTTCTTTTCATGGTTAAAGCAAGAGTGAAAATTGGTTTGTTTTTACCTGTTCAACTGTGTCGGAATGGGTGTGGATTGAGGGAAGAGGAAAATAGGAAAATCCAGAGATTCTCTTGAGATGTTATACTGAACTTGAAAAGCATTATCATTGTAAATAATGCATGGAAAGGAAAGGAAGATGAGAAAAGGTAAATTGTGATAAACATTTATTCACAGGAAAAGTGAGAAGAGAAGAGCGAAAAAAGTATAATCTCATCAAAAGACTTTTCATGTTCAATTCTGTTCAGTGTTATGTTACAATGAAACCCTGATATGGTATAAAATGGTTTGCTCACCTTTATCACCTCAACTCCCTTTGATAAAAGGTAAGAGAATGAAATTTTTTTTTCTTTTCTTACAATTTTTTTCTCCTCTTCTCACCCTAGTTTTGTACTCATGATTTAACCCAATGTTGATATAGCTAATAATAATTTTCACTTCATCAAGTTGAACAGTTTGACTCGACGAAGAGTTGGGCGAAGAGATGAAAATGTGAAAATGTTTTTTCCATCCTTAACTGTTAACAGCTAAACTAAATTGACACTTTTGCAAAGTTGAAAGTGAAACATGATTCAATTGGTTCCAATGGGCTTTAACAGATTGATGTGTTTCCTGAATTCCCAAAATTCAGTCATTAATTTCAATTGTGAAAAATTGTCCAAAACTGTTCAATGTTTATTACTTTTTCCATTTGCTGACAAATAAGCGAAAGGCAAAAGTCGAGAGAAAAAACTTTTACCAAACATTTTCAGGTTCGCAATTGGCTCATCAAATCAGTCGATTGAATCAAAGTTAAACTCTTGAGGCTTTTCAGTCTAACAGGCTTGTAAGCTTGATGCACATCATCGAGTTATTTTGCATTATTATTGTGACACGGATTGGATGATACCAAGGTTATCCTTATGAGTAAAGATGATTTGTTTTTAATAAACATTTCATTTACAGCTTGTCATAAAGTCATAAAAATACAGATAAGATAAAGTAAACTGGTTACTAAAGCTTTGGTTACGTTGAGTCTTTAACTCCAACGACCATCATACCAAACTGCGACCGTCGTACCACATCATATTTGGTCAGTATGTTTGTCGATATTCATTTGCTCAAAGGAAGAGAACTGATTCAAGCTGAATTTATCAGAATGAGAGTCGAAAGCTTCCAAAAACATCAGCCAAGAAATGCGCCAAAACTTCATTGACGGTTTTTTTCTTCAAATGCTTCAAACTCAACTAAGGTTGATGCTACAGACCTCAGACTTGAACCATGAGCTTCCGCAGATTGAAGAACCATGAGTTCAAACGCTCAAGGTCATTCAATGTCAATCCGTTATTTGACCTCTAATTGGCATTTATTTTTAAGATTACAAAAATTTCAGATCGGTTAATGTTAATCACATATTCATAACTTGCCATTGGAGAGATAACCGAATTTTTCTCAAAACCAATTGATTAACCGAACGGTATGGAAACACTCATATCCTTTGGCTAGCATGAGCTATGAACATCTAACAAACACAAGAAATATAGAGCAAATCGAGACATTTTGTGATAAGAGCTTCAAAAGTACTGTTAGATCAAGTTTTCAAGGGATGAAAATTTTAACTGATAAGTCGGGGATCGCTCGAAAAATAGAATTTTTCAGAAGTAAAATTCCATATTCATTTTGAAATCAGTAGAAATTAGCAAATAATCTTCAGAATAATTCTTGAAAATTAGTTTCTTTTGACAAATTTGGATTTAATTTGCCTTTTTGATAAAATTTAATGATGAATTACGAAAACCTTCAAGTTATTAATATTAATAACAAGAATTAACGATAAACTTTTGCGTGGTGATCAAATGAGATTAACTGAAAAGCAGAAAATAGTTATAAATTAAATTCATCAAATTATCAATGTAATAAATAATACAAGAGATGAAGTTGTTTAAAGTTAATTTCAAACAAAAAACTGAAATCTCATCATTTTTGGGATGAAACAAAAAGTACAAATGATCTGTAAACTGGGCAAAGTTTCAATGTTGCAAAATGTTACTGACGATACTAATGATGATGAAGATTAAATAATATTTTGTCTTAAATATGAAACTGACTTATAATGATAATGATAATGGATTAGGATGTGTTTAGGGTTTATTTAGAGATTTAAAAGAGGATTAACATTGTGAACAGAATTAGCATGAACAAGAGAAAAGAAGATGAAATAAGCCACAAATCATCTTTACTCTCATCATCATCATGATACTTTAGTCTTTTAATCTTGGTTAACCAATATCAATCACCTAACTTGATTCAATTTCATCAATCTTGACGATTCTCTTCAATTTTCATCCAACATTTAGAAACAGATTCAGACCATTAGAAGCGAAAATTTGTTCAAAAAATTTGTTTCTTTTTTGTTGACAAAACCAATGAGCGAATAAAATTGTGTTTATTTATTTCATTAACTCATCATCAATTTTTGATGAACATAATAGTTCGAAGCAATTTCCAAGCAGTTTTTTCTTATTCAGTTAAACATTTTTAGAATGAATAATTTATCGACAAAATCAAGTGTCGGTTGACCTTGTCTCGACTGAGGAACAAACTGAATCAACAATTCAAAATTTACATGAAAGGTTGAGAAAATGAAAAGTTTCCAAGTTTATCACAAATGTATTGAAAAGCAATGTTTTGTAATCATGTAACATCATGAACTACTCAATAGTCCAATTTGTTGACAATATTCAAAGTAAAAAATGAAACACAAGATTCTTTTCAAAATTAACAGGTGAAAAGATCAACAGCATTAGTTGATGTCACTTGAAAAGTCTATCATTCTGATTCGTTTACATGTGATTCTGGGTTGAGCAGAAAATATGTAAATTGAATGAAACAGAATAAGATGAATTATTTGTGGTTTGATAACTCAAGTGATTCACTTAAACTTTTTTTCACAGAAAATTCAATTTCTCAATTCGATTTGCAGAGATTTTTCTCTTTGAATAATCAACTGATCAGTTGTAAAAAACATCAAATCGACAGATTTTCAAGGAAGAATCTGAAGTAAAGTTCTATGGTAAGGAAATAAATTTCGAAGTCCTAAGTTCTAATTAAAAGATTCGAGTTTTTAGTGATTGAAATCGTCTCGACTTTGATTGTCAAGAGCAGTTCACTTATAGCTTGTGAATGGAAATAGGAAATGAAATTCTTTGAAATTTTATTTAATGAACTTTTCTCTAAAGAAGGTTCACAAAAATATCAAAGAATCTGTTTTTTTACTAATTGCTCCTTGGATTGAAGTATTTGGATTGATTGTGAGCTTGAATATCTGAAGCTGTAAATTGTTGTCGGTTAAAGGATTACCATTTGTCAGGTCAAGCCTATGACCCTGTCAAACTTACCAATTACATGGAGACAAATTGATCGCAAAGTTGACTGTTACTCAACATTGTTGGCCACAAGTTATTCAGGTTATTATCATTTGGATCGTCACAATTATCATTTGATTCAATCGCTGAGTCCTTTAAAGGCAATTGGAATACTGGAAAACAGAAGAAAAGGAATAAATCAAACTCCTGAAAAGATAAAACTAAATCTATTTGATCATGTTTATCGTAATACCTCTTGACTAGAGAATATCTTAATTTAAGAAGAAGAAGAAGAAGAAAACAGTTTCAACTTTTTTTTCATCTCATTCCATATCTCATCTTTACCTGGAATCAGGGTGAAAAGTTTAGTGAAATAAGTTGACTAACATGATTAGAATTCAATTTATTATTGCGAATCCAGTGATTCCAATTGATTTATGGTTTAATCAGAATCTTGACTTTACTTTTCCAAACTTAAAATCAAAGTTTATCAAAATGGCTTTGCAAGGAAATGAGTTAAGACTTTTTACCCAAAAAAAGATCAACTCTTGAAACAAAAGACTGAAACAGAATCGAAACTCAATTCATAAGAATTAGCAATGAATTTCGATATTAATCAAGGCTTACATCTGCCTTTTGAAGCCTTTTCTGGTCAAGATTAATGCCATCGTTGCCTCATCATTAAATCATTGAGTTTATTGAAAGCTGAAAATGAATGCAAATCTGGTTAACTTGGTGATTAATTTTGGCTCAAGGATCAAGTTGAAGCAAAGCATATTAGTGAATGAAGAGGTAAAAAATGGACAAATGAAAGTCAAGGTGAAAGTGCCTCTATAACCACTTATCATCATAATCATCGACATCATCATCACCATCAGGTTTACCTGAGCATTTGCAAGTGTGAATAAAGTGCAAATGACTTGAAACAATTGAGATGACAATGAATCTTCTTCAACATGAAACTATTTCTTCTTCACTTAACTTTTCCATTTTTCATGTTCACTTCAACTGAAGCCATCAAGAGGAGCTTCCAGGTTGATTGAAGAATCAATTGCAATGGAAAAGTGAAGAAAAAAGTTTCATCTTTTTAAACGAGTGTCAAAGTGACGTTATTAATTTATTGGCTAATCAATTAACTAAACAAGTTTCATTGCATTCACTTAGCCAAACTCAGGCAACTTTGCAATTCCAACTTTGAAATCTTTTTCTCATTCTTAAACTTCTTAATCAAGTCACAATTAGTCCCAGCGAAAGTTGATTTTAAAAGCAAAACAATTTTCGTTTCATTTTTATCTCAGTTAGAGTCGAGTTTAATATCAATAATAAGACTTGATTTCAAATTTTTTTTTATTTCGTTTCATGATTTCCTTTGAGTTGATCATTGAGCTTCTTTGAAATTGATATTATTCAATTCAATTTCATTTCGATTTGAATTCAAGAGAAAAGGCTTTGCTTTCTGGGAAAATACTTTAATCTGTTTGGTGTAAAAGGTTATAAATTGACATTAATTACGAGACTAATCAGTTGACAGTAAGACTTCTTTTACTCTCGTCTATTGAATCAATTTTACAAATCATTTCAGACTTTTCTTTCCACCAAACCTTCCATGAACACATTTAAAACCCAATTTACATGAGAAACGAATCTTACCATTTTAATTAATTCTTTGTCTAAACTGAACAAATTGATAGCTCTTTCATTTCATTGAATGATAGTCGACAGTTTTGAGTCTTTCATCCAATTCCGATAAAACATAAGTTAGTCAATTTTGCATCTAAATTAACGAATGAAATTCATCAGTTGCAATTTCTGTCAGACGAAAGACAAAAATTTATGTCCTTTCGATGTTAAGCTGTTCGGTTTACTTCGAGCCCTTTTGATTTTTAATTTCTGATCAGTCATGAAAGAAAAGTCAAAAACTGAAATTGGTTGAGAGTAATATTGCTTTGCAATTGTTATTTACTCTTCTTGATTTCCTATTTTGGTCGCAACAATTGTAACGTCAAGTTCAGTTTACATTGATCTGAAGACATTGCAATAGCTACATTAACCTAATATGAAACAAATGTTCTGATGGATTCATTTATCGATATTTTTCCCTTTGATGCCTTTAATAGGCTTCATTTTGAAGATCATTTATTTGTTGGCTTCAAATAGGACTGTAAAACGTATTCGAGAAGTTGATGGAAGCATCGATTAGATATATCACAATTAGGAATCGAATGAGATTCATTGCATCGGTTCAATTCAGGTTCGAAAATTGGTCAGAACGAGTGCTATCATATCATGAGATTATCAAAACTATTGTGTGTTGATTTTTTCAGAATTTCCCTTTTAACATGAAAATAGATTGCACCTAAAATAGACAATAAATCAAGTTCTTGTTTTGCCCTAACTGCAAACGAGAGTTGAACTTGATCATCTGTGTAATATCTATTAATAGATTCCAAACTATCTAAGATCATTGTCAATGAATTATCAGTGAGCAATATCAATGTGTGAATCTGCTAATCTACCGATGCTGTATCATTGGAATCATATCAATTCAATCATTTATTGTTCCCATCCCATTGTTCAATGAAATAATTTGATGAGATCTTTGGGTATTTAAGATGAGTTAGCAACGACATTTGCTATTAGTTGTTGATTTACAGATCATTTGTGAATATCTACAGTTTAATAACAAGTTAACCAGCTAACAATAAAAAATGAATCAATTTTTCGTTCTCTGTGTCTTTGCCTTTGCTTTCGCTCCAACCTTTGAGGCTCGAGGTCTATTCCAATCACTAACAGGGAGCGTTAAACCTGGAAAATGCCCTGAACCCACTCGACTTCCACAGCCATTTGAACTTAAACAGGTAAGAATTGTTTCAGTGAAAAACACAGCCAGATTGTACTGTAATATGTCAATAAAACTATTGATTTTTGTGATCGCTTTCGTCAACAGTTCCTTGGTACTTGGTATGAAATAAAGTCAACCAAACCAGTATTCGAGAAGGATCTTCGATGTGTCCAAGCCAACTACCAGTTGGACTCAGCTACTGGCAATGTCGTTGTAAACAACAGTGGTGTCTATGTGTCCAACAACACAATTTTCACTGTTGGAACCGCAAAAACAACTAAACAAGACAACGTCTTATCAGTCAAATTCTTGCCATGTAAGTTTATACCAAAATTCTGATCAGAGAATACTTTAAGTGCTGAATTCCTTATAATTCCTTATTCCTTGTTTCTTGAAATGTAGACTCACCTGCCGCACAATATTGGGTTGTTGACACTGATTACAAAGGTTATGCCTTAGTTGTTTCCTGTAACAATGTCTTTGGTCTCTTCAACTTCCGTAAGTATTAATGTCTAACTTCAATCGAATCAAAATTAACTTGAAATATGAATTTTATTTCCTAATTCAGGTGATGTTTGGGTACTTTCAAGGAATCCAACCTTAGAAGACGCTACCGTCAAAAATCTGGTTGCTAAATTAGACTCAGTTGGAATTAAAGACACTCAACTATTCGACACTTTACAGAATTGTTAATTAAATGGAATCATTGGAATAGATTCATAGAATAAGCTACCGATGAAATCTGTACCAACTTGAACCATCGAATAAATTTATTCGAACTTTAAACTCAATTGATATTTTGATACATTGCAATACTGGACTAAATAAAATTACTTGAAAATTACTAAAGTCGATTCATCTTCAATGTCCATTTTCATTCTCAGTGTTTCCTGAACTTTTAAAAGAACCACAGATAAATGCTAGAAAGTTAATGTTGAGTTATCATGAAAGTGTTGAAGAGTTGAAACTGTTCTGCATTGCCTGATATCATTATTTTGGTTGATAAACATGGTAACCATGAAATTGCAATGATTACCTTTTAATTGACAGGCTTAGCAAATTGGTGCGAGTTTAAACTGATTAGCTGAGTTTTGATGAAAAATGGGAAACAAGTTTATGTGCCAAAAGAAGGCAAAAATTGAAGTTCATTTTTCATCTTCTTATCAAAAGTAAAGGTAACAATAATGAGAGTTTTTAGTAAACAAAATAATCTGAAGAAGAAACGAAAGGAAAAAATGTTTACCTTGAATGATGAAAGTTAAACCTTGTTGATACCTAATTTGAGATGACATGTTCAGTTGTGCTGCATTACCTGTCATACCATCATCATTATGCATTACCATGATAATCAGTATAATAGATTATTCATGATTAACATCATCATCATGAGAAGAGAGAGAAATAAGTAAAAGTTGAAGGTTTAATAAACTTGATTTGAGCTCATTATTAGTAAACTAATCAAAGGTGTAATCCTTTTTGTTTGACTGGTGAGTGTCACAATGAATGAATAAACGTTTTCAATGTTTTCATATTTCACTTGAAATTCACCGCAAGTGAATCCTTTTTTAGGTTAACCTTTAATCAAACCAACGCAATGAACATATTGAACGTTTATCAAATGTTTACAATTTTTTCTTCTTTTTCTCTTTTCCATCTTCATGGTGAAACTTGATGACATTTGATTGGCGCACCTTGACCTTGTCACAATACAATCAACATCATCATTAACCTTGATTCCAAAGCATTTTCAGTTTATTATCTAATTTCAATATTCAAGTTCACTGACGAAAACATTTCACATTAAAATTCATGAAAAAAAAGTTTAAATTTTCTATCAATCAAAATTCGATTTTTCGGAAATAACTTTCAGGGATTAAATTATGAGAAAAATTAGGCTTCATTGCAAATGTTTTCAGCTGAAAAATTGAACTCAAAGAACATCAAAGAAAAATTCAAATTCTGTTACAATCATCAGAGTCTTTAACTTTTCAATATGAACCCAAATTCGAGGATCGATATGAATCTTATGAGATTTTTTCGATTTTTTTTGTTCGATAATTAACTTGTAATCTAAACGAGTAATGAACATTGGATTCATCATGAAATGTCATTAGTCCTTTCGACTATCAACTTGAATAATCATTGAAAGTAATTCAACTTTGAAATCACTTGTTTAGAGAAGCAATTCTGTGATTCAATCGAATCTACTTTTTCATGAAACTTTTTCTTCGGTTCTTTGTATAGATTGAAGAGTCTGAAAATAGGATTTGAATCTTAAAGGGCCAAACATGAAAACCTTGAGGGTTAAACTGAAAGTCATTTGATGATCAAGTTAACCAAATGACGAAAATAAAAACTACAATTTCTTTGCCTTTTTGCTTTTTAATCAGAAAAATGAACAAATTCATTTATTCGAGTAAAGAAAAGGTTTGAAGAGGGAAAAAAGTTGAATTTTGTTTTCCTCTTCATCTCAAGTAACATTGCAAAATGAAGGAAACAAATGCAAACTCAGAGAAAAGAGTTAAATTGAAAGGTAAACTTGCAACTTTTTTGTTTAATTTCATTATCATGAAAGATAATTGTTGATGGAAAAAGAAATTCTTTTTTCTTCTCTTTGAATAATTTTATTCAGTTATTCAGTTTGAGCAAAATAATCACGTAAAAAATCAATGTGGAAAAGTGTCGAATTGATTTGTTCATCATTAAGATTTACTGTTTCAACCTTTTCCTATTCAGACTAATGATTGAAATAAAACTTGGAATAAAAGTTCCGACAATTGTTTTCCAGCAAAAAGTTTGACAGTAAAAAGGAGAAAAAAGTTTCGTTCTTTCCAATTTACACCTTTTAATTTCAATATCATCTGAAAGTTCAGAAGCAAGTGAACTGTTGAAAATGTTAGCAAAAGCTAAGAGAAACAAACTTTTCTTTCAATTTCTTTTCACATTTCAAGCTCTTCACTTGAGCTAAAGTTACAACCAATCCGATGTTATAAGAAAATTCGAATGAATCGTCGAAAGAAATTCAAAATCGAAATAAACGAATAGATCGAAAATCGACGATAAAAGTATGTTTAGAACCGAACATTCCAAGTGAAAACAGTGAATCCGAAAAGATTTCACTTAAAATTATCTTTTCGAAGATTTGTTCGAGTATCGAAGCCCAACGCGAAATTCAATAGAAATTATTTTATCTTTTCCTCTAATAAATCGAAAAATCTCTGCAAAAAATCCTTATCCAACTCCTCTTTCGGAATTTACTGAATTTCGATTTTTTCGATAAAAATCAAACTAGTAGTATAAAAAAGTCCAGGTCTGGCCCAACATGTCCGACCTGGCCCAGACCCTAAAACTATGTTAATAGATTTCATTACTGAGTTCCATATTAGCTTTATTACTCTAAATCAATTAACATCATAATAGCTTTTTAACTCTTTTCTAGTCTGAAAAATTGTCTTTTTTAAGTTAATAAGTGTGTAAGTGTAGTACAGTATCGAGCAAAAAAACTGTCACTTAGAAAAACGGAGATAATTGATCTCAGAATTGAACAATATTGATGAAAATTTTGAATTAAACAGTTCAATAGTTAATAAGGAATATGTCGACCTTTGGCCTCTATACACAGTTGCACTCGAGTATTCATTGAATTTATCGAAGAAGGGAGATAATCATGGGATAAATTGTCCCATAGTTCATGAATTTTTTGTTTCAATTCTTGAATTGAAGATATTTTCATTTTGGCCAGGTTTTGTTTCATTAAACCCCAGACATTCTCGATCGGGTTAAGGTCAGGTGAATTAGCAGGCCAGGTCAAAACATCGATGTTCGATTCATCGAAAAATTTCAAAGTTTTTGAGATCACATGACATGGTGCATTGTCCTGTTGGAAGATGAACCCCTCAGGAAAAAAGGTTGACATATTTGGAATCATAAAATCCTCTATTGTTTTGATATATTCATCTGAATTTATGGATTTCAAACAAATTTTAATTGGTGATTGTCCCCTAAGTGCAATTGCTCCCCACACCATAACTTTGGGACTGAATTTTGATCTTTGGATTGTTTTAGCTGATTTTCCGAGCAATTTTACTGAATTTGAATTGAGTTGAAATGAAGCTTCATCAGAAAAAACTACATTTTCCCAGTTTCGGTTCGAGTTTCGATGACAAAATTCAATTCGATTTGCGATCAGTAAGGAGTGGCTTGAATTTAGGTTTGAATCTTTTGATTCCAAGTTTTTTCAGCTCTCTACCAACAGTAAATCTACTTACTTGAGCTGAACCAAGAAAATCAAGTCGATTAACAATCATTTGGTTCGATAGAACCGGGTTATTTTGAGCAATTCGACCAAGGCTCCGCCTAGTGGTAGTATTTAATTCCGTACTACGTCCTGAACCTTTGACTCTATCCATTGATTGACCACTCATTAACCTTTTTTTGACGCGAGTAACAGTTCTTGGACTAACATCCGTCAATTTGGCACATTTTTAATATTATTAGTTATATTTTTCAATACAAATGAAACTTCCAATCTTTTTTCACAATTTTTAGTCAAGTTAGGTCATTTTTAGGTTTAATATCTAAATTAATATGCTTAATTTACCCTCCAAAATCTCTGTATATACTCCTTAATGATCCATGATCAAGATCTAAAAATTAAATTAAGATACTTCAAAGAGTATCAAATCCTTCACATCATTTGTGAAAGAAGAAAAAGTGACAGTTTTGCTGCTCGATACTGTAAGTGTGATTTCAATGTGTATTCTCGCTTATTATTAACTCATGTTTCTTCTCTTCTATTAACAGTTCTTCTTGCCCTTTGCGATCTGGTCTTCGGCGATTGCTGAAGTGGATTGAAGAGAAAACCGGTGATGTTCCACCCGGAGTGGAAAAACTCATTACTAATTTTATCCGATATGCTGATGTATACGAGGCCATGAAGGATGATTTGGCAGTGACATATTCAAGAAATGAAAAATTGCGGAAATACCTGCGAGATTACGAAAAGAGATCCAGCTTCTCGAAGATGAAATTGAAGAAAAAGATACCGCCCTTGAAACCCAATCAAATGAGGCCCATGAATCGGTTAGAACCAATGAGCTACTTGTCAGTGAAATCCGTGAATTAAACGACAATCTGGTAGCTCGAAACGCATATTGCGATTATTTCAATCGTAGGATCCAACCCATTTTTGGCTTCTCCAAGAAAAATTTCAAAGACAATACCTCGCTTGGGCCAAAGAAAAAGCGCGAGAAAATGAAGAAAGAGAGGCTAGGCAAACTTAATTGTATATTATGCTTGATGTTGAAAAAGTTAAAAATTCTTTTTTTTTGCCAAAATAAACGAGCTATAAGCTTTCAAAAGCATACCTGTAGAGTTTTCAATCATTTGACTAAAAAAGCTTTTGGTGAGTTTTCAGCGTCTGAGTCAGGTCGGACATGTTGGGCCAAACCCGGACTTTTTTATACTACTCAAACTCTTTTCCAGAAAAGGACTTTTCTACTTATATCAAACTCGAATGTTTGAAAGTTTTGATAATTATCGAATTATAATCTAATTTTGCTTCTCTTTGAAAAGGAATCTTTCGAACCAAAAACTGAAGAAAAAACTGGAAAACTCGAAGTTGAAACTTCATTTTACTAATCACATTGGCTTTGAATGAAAATGAAGTTGATAGCAATCATGATTAACGAACAATCAAAAAGCAAATTTGACATTTTGACCCTTTTCCTTGTAATCGTGGCTTCAACGAAACTTTTCATTTCCATTTAAATAATTTTTATCATGTTCATCTTTCCATCAAATGAACAGTGGAAATATTTAATCCAAAAGTAAATTTTTGTTTTGTCTCATTCAATCTCTATTTATCATCATTTGAAATGTAAAATTTAAAGTGATTTGTTAGGTGAAGATGAAGAAAATGTTAAGAAGTAAAAAACGATTTTTACGTTGAAAAAAAGATGATCTTCTCTTGTGGTCCTGCTCATCATCATTTACTCTCCCATTTTGACCCTTCATTAATCAAATTAAGAACTAATTAATCTGTATTTATTGGGAAATTGATATCTTTCCCTGACTTTGCTTTTCTATTTTCACAGAGAATCCAGTTGAATGATGAAGATAAACACTGAAAAATGAATAAACTTGTTCAATGGCTAATCCTGATTATAAGTTGAGACATGAGACAATCCATATCCTGGTGTGATCATGATCATTACACATCATTTTCATGGTCAATCCAGGTTTTACCTTTTCTTTTTACCTTTTGTCTGGAGAAAATTTTTCCTTCTTTTCATTCATTCACATTTAGTAAAATAATTAACTCAGATTAAGACTGAAAAGACTTCCTATTGAGGTAAACTTTGGATATTAACCTATTCCCCGCTGTCCATTGATTTATCAACGAAAATCTTAAACTTGAACTTTTTCCATCTCATCTTTTCTCTGATCAATATTGTTTGAATCATTTTGCACTCAATATCCTGCCAATTGAATGGTCAATTGATGAATTTACTTTTCAAACAGATTATTGTTCTCATTGGTTCCAATTCATCTTTCTCTTTATCGATACTTTTCTATCAGTGATTCAGTTTCAAACATTTCTTACCTTTTCATGTGATTCTCTCAACCGAATAAACAGTTAATTCTTTTTTTCTCTTCTTGTTTTCATTTTTACTTCTTTTCACCATTCGCCAGTTCAATTGTTATATTTCTTGTTCTTTCCGAGGTTCACATTGAAATTCTGGTCACTGCTTTCTCCCAATCATTTTATTCACTTGATACTTTCATAACTCTATTATTCAGTTTCAATGGGTAAACCATTCTTATCTGGCAACACCAAGAAAAGTAAAGTTGATTCACTGGAATAAAATTACTGTTCAATCAAACAGGTAATTCTGGATTATAAGCTCATTCAGATTTCTTCATTTTCATTCATTTCGAAAAGGATTTTCTATTCATCATTAAAATTTTGTCCGCTTTTATTCAATGGTTAATGATGGTTAAGTCAAACCAATTCGAAGTCAAACTTGCATAAAAGTTTTTTTCACCAAAAGTTAGAAGTTAAGTTTTAAGCGAGTTGAGTCTTTAGTTGAATAAGTTTCATTTGTTTAATTTATGATTAATTTTTCTGATTCGAGATTCATTTTTTTCTGAAACGATTTTCAATTTGAATGGATCAATAGAACTCGAATCTCAGTGTTGGTTAAACAGATGGTTATGAAGCAAGAAAATTTCATGCAATGGGTCAATCTACCAACAGGTTATACAGATTCAGTCTGGAAAAATTTTATCAGAATCTTCGTTTCTATGCTGCCATCTAGATGAAACTCATTCTTGATATTGCATGGTGAAACATTAAAACCACAATCATTTTATTTCTTGAAGAATCATTTTCAAGATTAAAAATCATATTCAAATGAATTTCGATTGACTTAAAATAGTTCAAAATTGATTTTGAGAAATCAGTAAATTTTCAGTAATGTTTATGAGTGCGAACAAGAAACGACTCAACTGATGGTTTCATCCTAAAGTCACACTAACAATGCATTAAGCAATATCTTTGAACCTGTGAATATAAACTTTGGTTGAAGCTTAAAGTTTATTAATTTCTGGATAAACCAATCTGATTATCTTGATTTTGGTGTCTCATCAAATTGGTTAACAAAACAACAATAGAATTGAATTTACCATTGATAATCATTTGATCCATGAGAGAATAGAGAAACATGTTCTCCATTTTTCGCTTTTTTACTTTTTTCCATTCCATTTGTTTCTCCTTCTTCCTCATCCTCCCAATAGGAGGTCTGCAGCCAGTAGGTGCTTTACCAGTGATCATCATCCGTCTCACTCCTCTTCATCCCTCATCCAAGTAACAATCTGAAAGGCACACACACACAATGGCGAAGAAGATGCAGTAAAGAATCAGATTGGTCACCAAAAAATGGACATCAATCATTTTCTTTCTCCTCTAAATCATTTCATCTCCCTTGTTGTTATGGATCATTATCAACCTCATCACCAGGATCATCAATAAACTGTTTACAGGTTAAACTTTGAAATTGAAAATAGCATCCAAAGAGAATAGTTGAGATGATGAATGGAATGAAAATTATCAAAAATCAGAATCCATCGATTGTTTCACCAGTCAACCCTCGAGCAAAAATCCAAAAAAAACAAAAAGAAAAACTCGAAACTCAAAAATGATACAATTTTATGCAATTTGCCTTCTCATAATTGATGATTTATCTTCTTCCATTTACACCATTTGGACATGATAACTGGACAAAAGGCAAAGACTGGACACTTTTTTCCCATTATCATTACCAGAACAGTTTAAAACCTGCAAATGGCTTTTGGTGCTTCACGGGCAACAAGGAAAAGTTGAATTGTTCAATTGTATTTGAAACTAAAAGAAGAGTCTAAAAGATGTTCACTTTTACAGCTTTTTATTCAACGATTATCATCAAACTGATCATTAACAAAAGACTGTCCAGAATTGTGACAACATTAGACGATTATAACACATTTGTTGGGTTACCTTTTAAACTTCTTGGACTTGAGATATTGTCCCCTTGGGTGGCGATCCTTTTGTCCAGAGAAGAAGATGAAAAGACATTGACTAGAGACATTAACCTTTTCTCACCTTTTCCTTGCAAATCATCTTCCTATTCATTTTGGTCATCTTATCATTTTCGCCTTTCTCTTCGAATCTTAAATGTTTAAGATTAAAGATGTTTGTTCAACAATTTCAATGAGAAACACAAAATATTGAAAAGATGAAATTTCCTTTTAGGACCAAAGAAGAAGATTTTTTTCTTCTCTCATTTATATTGATGATCAACTGGAAAAGGTTGCTTGCAAAATGGATTAAAGGATAAAAATGATGAACAACGAGATGAGTTAACAGGGACAGATGTTCCCATCCGGACAAGTAGGGTCACTTTGTTATCCCTCTCAGGAGCTTCATTCTGACTTTATCCTAACCTGATTATAATCATTATTATTGTTATTTGCGTTTTAAGAGGTTATTTCAACTGAAAAACATTGTAAATAGTTGATCTTGACCTGCAAATAAAAAAAAAGCCTTAAAACCCGAAAGCAATGGTTAACAATAACAGAAAGCATATTGAGATGAAAAACAGTGAAACAACAGCATTTTGTTTCACTTTAACTTTACCACTGTTTGACCCAACAAAGGCGTTACTCAAGCTGCCAACTAATGTAAATAATTGACTGATTTTACTCGCAAATTATAGCTCATCATTGGAATGACATCAGATTAGATTAGCTTATTATAGACAGTTAAATTGGTTCTAATGTACATTTGTATAATGATCGACTCTAAACACAAAACGCTTCTTTCAATACAATAGTAGGGAGAAAAGGTTGGCTTCACTGTTGAAACAATTGATTCAACATTGCGTTTCAATAACAACATTCACTCCAGATGGTCAAAGGAACAAGAATCTTCAACGGAAAATGTCGAGATAATTCAATGCGAAAACATTTCGATTTTTGTATTACAAATAGCTCTCTTGCAAGATATTCTTGAAAAGTTTTGAGCCATTTCGAAGCAATTTTGAGCCATGAAAATCTCTAAAGTTACAGTCATAATGATCTTCACTGCCTTCGAACATCAGTTTGTTAATCGAAGCGTCTATGATCTTCATTGGATTTTTGGAGAAAACAGTTTCGAAAACCATTTCTTCTTAAAATCCAAAATTCTTCTCATCAGCCACTTAAAGACTCTGATACAACTAAATCACTATTGCCATTTTGACCTTGTGTATGCAAATGCCTTAATATTGGAGAATGGATCTCATGCAAAAATAAAAACTTTTGTTTTCTGTATGATGAAAATTCTTGCAATAAAGTTTTGAACAACAATCAATCGAATCAATTTTAAATCATAAAAGTCTCTTAAATAAACTTAAAAATATTCATATTTCTTTGATTCTTAGTTCATTGAATGATCGCAACTATTATTTGATCCGTCATCTTGATTGGATTTTTAATGAAAGAGAAGAAGTTAACAGAGTTTCGGAAATCATTTTTTCGCCAAAAACTAAAACTTTTCTTATTATCTTCCATTCACGGAGTTTCTGCTGTGATTGAACCAAGATGTTCAGCTTACGCATCATTATTCACTTTCCAATCATCTATTTTTCCATGCAAATGAAAATCGTTAGAAATCGTTAGAAAATGAATCATAAAAATTCCGAAGTATTTCAAGTTAAAGGCAACCTGGAAATGTTGAAACTTTCATTGAGTTTGATTGATGCCTGGTTAGATAATCGTGAAATTGGTTAATTTATATTTCCATTATGGAATGAAAGAATCGCCAAGAAATAATTCTGAGAAGCAAATTTTTCGATTCATTATTCAACTCTTTCATTTGTACTTTTGGAAACTTTCACTTTCTTTGCTTTTCTCGCTTCTTTTGATTGTTTTGTAAATTGTTTGAAAGTTAAAATGCAAATACTTTGTACAATGTTTTAATGATGAAAAAGCAGCAAAACGAAAAGTTGAAAATATGTTAATATTTGAAAAGGGAAATTGATAATTTCAATATTCTTTTGGTTTCACTGTTATTTTATTCAACTGATTGATGTTCAATTTGCATATATTACTGATTAGCCCAGAAGCATTTTGCATAAATGAAAATACATTAAATGGTAAACAAGTAAATAAAGGGAATGAAATAAGGCAAAGTTATTGCTAATTGGTGCTGGCGATGTTGTTAGACTTTTCATAATTCAAATGAAACGAGTCGTGCTTTTGAAGTATAGCATTAAGTCAACTCCGTGTATCGCACCTTAACACGAACGAATCAAGTGAATAAGCTTAACACTTGGAGTGGGTTAAGCTTGACTGTTGATCTGCTGTTGACCTTAATAACATAAAATAATCCCTCAATAAGCGCTCATCATTTTCGTCGTCAGTTGTGAAAGTGATTTGAGTGTTACTAGGTTAGTGAGAATGAAATTAAAAGTTAAATCTTTAAATTATTCTCGTTATTAGAATATTAAACACAAATTAATATTTACTGCAACTATTTGGGCGAGTTTAATGAATGTCCGTTTTGAATGCATAATAACTTCACTAAGAATCAACAGCAACTGTCAATTGACCAAAAGTCTTGAAATGCAAATGACTTTGAATTAAAACTGAAATCTTTACTGGAATCAAATCGTCTTTAGTTGTAGAGTTAACACACTTTTGACTTTCGTTTACCAGATTCACTTGTAGCACTTGTTGTCACAAAGCCAATGTTGAGCCTGAGTTTTGGTTGCTTTTGTACTTCATCTTAATGTTTGATTGAGAGGATGTGAATTGATTTATCATGGAACCTAATTTCTGTGGATTGATTGCATTCTATTGATTGGCTTAACTTGTTATATTTTGCTGATTGACTCTTTCTGCTTCTTCCAAATATTAATAGCAACAAATAAATAAGCCAAAAGAACAATAAATCAATTTAGATCACAATTATTATCGATGAAACACACTGGAAAAAGCAAACCAAATGAAGGAAAAGTCTCTCAACAATCAATTGTAATTGTTTGGCAAAAAACATTGATATGAATATATAATGATTAACTTAATTCACGCTTTATTAATAACAGTCATTTTCATATTGATCAGCTTAAAGTTTATCAATGATAAGGATGCAAGGTTCTTGAATAATAATTACAGAGTAAAAGAAGAAGGAAAATGAATGGAAATAATGTAAGACTATCATTATTATGATCATTAGATGATCGTGATTTTATCATTTTGTACCTTTTGTTTTGCTTTCCATTACACTGTTAATTTCATCTTAATCATTAAGAATGTCCATTGATACAAAAAATAACTAATAATGAACCTCAAGTTTGATGCATTTAGCAAACTAAAGACACAAAATATCCAAAGTTAATAAAGAAAAATTATTTCGGCTGATTCAGAGTTCTTCAAGTTATTATTGTGGCAAGTGTCAAAAGCTCGTTAATCTGGTGAACTTTGACTAACCTAACCCAGCCTAATCTAATCTAACCATCGCTTTGGTAATTTCATGACTAAGGTTTATTCTGATCAATACTTTTCTTCAGTCTATTTACTGATTCAAAGTTGAACTAGGTCAGACGATCGCTCGCCGAAATCGGAGCGTTAGAACAGATTGAATCTATCGTATTTTTATTGCAATGTTTCGTAAAATTTACTCGCTAAAAGAAACATTTGGCAATTTGATAGATTCAAATGTTAATTGCTAAATATTGACCAGGTCCTAGTTGGAACTCAGAATACTCACGATCTGTTTCAACTTACAACGGAAGCTTTTCTGTTTTGATAATTTATGCCAGAATTTACGAAGTCAAACGACTTCATTTTCTTCCTCTAACTTCTTTCGTCATCATTTAAAGCATCTATATTTCGAACTTCAATCTTTCTACCTATGAGGCCTTTGCAACTATTCACTTTAAATCCTCTCAAATATTTGACTGAATCATAACTTATGATCATCTGATGCGAAAAAGTGGGTAACGATCAATGCACAAATCATTTAACATGGTTCGTTGAAGCACATTTAATATGATTTTTTCAGTATTTGCCCGTGTTTACAGCCATATCAGTTCAAATATATGTACCATAATGATGATCTTTTGTGAGTATGATGAAAAAGCATCAAAAATATATAAATGACCTTCAAATGACCTCTCAAGGTCAAAAGTCGAATTCCCGAAAAATCACCTCTGATGGCCTTGAAAGTCTTTTCAGCACATCTGCACAAATTGTTCGAAGTATATTTTTAGTTTCAAGTGATTCAGGCAAGTGGGTTAGGTGATATGGCCGCTGACAGAAACCAAAAAGACGATTTTCAAAATGGCTAAGCTGAGTTAAAATCTTCACTTCGCTTTGCTACGCTCCGATAATTAAACCTTGTCTCAGCCCGAGTCGGAGCTCATCACATCATCGGGTTATTTTAAATCATTGTGATAACAAAGACGAAAATCATAATCCAGTAAACTTCAGCTCATCGCTTGACTTAAAATGACTAAAGTAGATCAATTGATCTAACATAACGGAACCTAGCCTAATGTTTTAATTGACTCATTTAAATCAATGACAAATATCATTTTTCATTTGACATAATCAAGTAATTTTTGGATTCTTAGTGCCACAACAAATTGATTAGATTCAACGGATGATGAAAATGCATTGAGAATCATTTTTCAACAAACAATGATCATTTATTGTACCGAAACAAATTGACAATTTTGATCAGAAAATTTTCCTCTCAGTTGATCAATGAGAAAATATCTCAACGGAAGATTATTTGGAAATTTGTCTCGATTAGTGAATTATCATGATATACTGGATATATTTGGTTCCATTGCTGATTAATGAAGCTGATCAATTTAGATGCAACTGAGCCTCTTCATTGTTTCCATCTTTTACCTGCTTTTAAATTGACCATAAGATATAAATGATAAAGTAAAATGATTACCTTGAAAACCCTCATGTCATTAGTAAATCATAATCAAGTACAATAATCACAGGGAACTTGTTTCACGTCTCCAAGTTGCTTGATAAACGAGAATAATTTTTATTCGAGAAAACATTTTCTTACAGTTTCTCATATTCTCAACATTAACTTTTACCATAAATTTTTCATTCTTAAACATGAACATTCCAATTAATTGAGGAATCGTGCTTACATGATAATGATCATGCTGATTCATAATAAGATGTAAATCTTTACCAAGAAAATGCATCAGTTCTTCTTTGTCATGAAGAAACTGAGAGTTACAATAATGACACTTTAACCGAACAAAAAGGAAAAGTAGAAAAAAGTAATTCCAATCCAATCAGGTTGATTGAACTTTCAAATGTTCATGTTTATTGAAAAACAATTTGACTCTCATTGAATGACCATCAATATCAATGACAATAAATCTTGATAAAAATGGAAGAAAATGTTTCCATGTTGAAATAATTCGAATCTCAGACAAAGGAGAAAAAAATTGATAATTCTACTCATGAGAGTGATTCCTTGCTACAATAAAAGTGATCAATGATTCCATTGAATATCAGATGGAATCAATTATCTTTTGATTCGATAAAAAACATTGAGCTTTTCATCCAACTTTGGGTTACAATAAATAATAATAAAGACAAAATGATATCTCAAAATTACTCCCAACTGATTCAAATGATATAAATAGTAATCATGAAAACAGGTGATTTCAGGGTAAAAGGTTTAACTTTGTTTTCGTTTCACAGTTGAATCTTTTTTCTCATTCAAATTGAGACTTTTAATTAAACCAAACACAATTGAGTTTTGCTTTAATCAAAAGGTAAATCACAGAAAATTCATTTTTCATTGCAATTCCAGTTGATCACGATGTTGATTAAAGCAACTTTTGTTTCAGTCAACATTAATCATTTTGCAACATTTAATGAGAAAAGATTCAAGTTCAAAGTTGATTGAATAATTTACAGAATTATTTGTGACTTTTTCATGTAAATGCGAAAGAAAATCATTTCAAACAAAACTTGAGTTTCACTTATTTCCCGAATCAATTTCAGTCGAACTTGGAGAAAATTAAATTTACAGATTTTCCTCTTTTCTGGTTAAAACAATTGCGACTCTTGATGGTCACATTGTAATCGATTCGTTGGTTGGTGTTGCTTTTCAGAAAAGTATAATTGATAAAAGCAATAAATTATCTCTTAATTGTTGCTCAGTATTCCAATCATCTGATAAAGTGTAACTTTTCAGATGGTTAATTGATTAGTCAAAGACAGGGTTTGATAAAGGATGAGAAGGTGAATAGGATTTGGGATTGGCTTTTGATGGATTCACTTTGATTCAATGTCAAAATTGGTGCTACACTTTTCACCTTTACCTTTACCTTTCGGGTTTACCAATGGGTGTGTAACTTGTGAGTCCAGTTTTTTGTTCATTCAAACTACTTCAATGGTAAATTTAATCAAATTTAACAGCTTTTTTCTTTTCTCTTTTAAACACTTGGAAAGGTTAATAAAAGCAAATTGTCTCAACACTCACCCAAACCTGGACAAGGTTAACGGGTTTTAATTGAGTCAATCATTGACTCTTCTCAAATTGATTGATCAACACGAATCAATTTAATGACAATTTTATATAAAAACAAAGCTATTGAAGCAACAACAAAACGGTTCAACATCAAAATAAACATTTTTTTGCCTTTCCATTATTTGAGAGCAAATAAAAAATGAAATCAAATCAATACATCTTTATGTAAAGATTAAATCAATTTTGCATCATCAATGGGATTGTTTGAAGTCGAGTTGAATGTTGGATTTTGGTTGAGTTTTTTGTTCCTTTTCCAGTTTCTTTACATTTTGAATGTTTTTTTCTTTGGTTCCTGTTTTCAAATTTGTGTTTACATTGAATCTTTTTTTCCTGTGTGTTGGTTTGCGCTGTTCAACTGTACAAACTCGACTCTTGAGTAAACACCTCGAGTGAATGAAAAGCTTGCAGCAAACACCATTAGATTTGGCCTTTTCTCAATCCCTTTTCCATCACTTTGCCATCCAGAATAGTGGTGTGAGTCTCTCTGTCAATTGGTGAAAAATAATATCAATTTAACTGTTGAAAATTTACTTAAATTGACGTTATTTGTAACTGTCTTGCCTTTATATTTACCATTTGTGTGTTTAAAATGCTCCTTTTTACTGGACTTTTCATCAGCTTTTGCATCCTTTTCTGCTCCTCTCATCACAAAACCATCCTTCAATTTTTCCCTTTCAATTTTGGTGTTTACATTTCAAAGTTTGTTTTTACTCAACATTTGAACCAAAATACTATAATCATCATTAACATCATCATTGAGATGAAAACAAACAACCGCCTTATTCAACCTGCCCCTTGACTACCTATACAATTGACCTTATCCTTTTCCTTTGTACATGAGAAAGATGAAAAGACAATCTAGAAAATAAAATAAAAAGAATGTAAATTTGAAAGAAATGGTAGAAAAAAATAAGTTAAGAAATTTGTATTACCTTGAATGTTGGCTCTTTTTTTCATCTGTCCAGTTCAACAAGAAAGCGAGTCACGCATTAGTCCATGTAAACAACGGACCATGTAGTTATTTACTTCAACCTGAACCTTATACTCATTTGGCTGCACCATAATCACCATTAACAATTTACTTTGTTGCTGTTTAACCTCCAATCAGGTACTAACTTTTAAAGCCTTGGTAAGATTTAAGCAAATGATAAGCATGAAAATGACGAGTCTTGATTTGTTGAGTCTCTAGTTTTACCTGGCTTTTCATATCTGCAATATTTTTACCAACATCATGGACTTCGCTTCGAAAGAGAGAGAAAGAAAGAAAAAGCATCTTTCATCTTTTCAACCTGAGGCAGACTTTTGTTTGATCCTCTCTTCAACCTTATCACCCACAGTTCATTCCTTATAGTTGTTATTATTATGAGCAACACATTTTTTATAATAACACTTATAAGTTACAAAATCAACATTTTACATGTTGTATGCATCATTATCATCATTACCTTATTCTTGGCTTATTCAGTTACATCTTTTCTCTTAACAGCATCACCTTCGCCATCACCATCTTTATCCTCATCATTCTCATTATCTTTTCACCCTAAATTGACAGCTAAGGTAACTAGATGAAGTATCTTAAGGATAACTTCAAATTAATTCAATAAGAGTTTTAGCTATTTCCTTTGCTCTTCTACTCTTGAGATTTATTTTTGTGAAATTTTCTCCTTCTTTACTCACTATTTTCAATTTTAAATAAATGTTGGGCGCAAAGCTTCACCTTTATCATTTCATAAAACCTTATATGCTTGTTCATTTCCTGTCACAATGAATTTGCAAAGATGATGATGCTGGTGGTAAAAATGAGGATGAAAAGATGAGAAGGAAGCAGAAAAATCAACATCATAAGTAAAGGCGTTGTTTATCAGAAGTGTTGACAGACATGAACTGGTCAATTGAAGATTATCAAGTGATAAAAGTGAAAAGGCGAAGACGATGATAGAACAGGCTAGTTTAATCAGATTATTTTTCCAGGGAAAAAAGTTCTTTCTAGAAAGAGAAAGATAGAAAAAAGGAAATTAAATTAGTTTTCAATTTTTATAAAATTGACAAAAATTGAAACAGAAATACTGTATCAGTATATTACACCATGTAAAGTGCAAGAGGTTTACCTTCATGAAAGGATAGATGTTATGAATGAGATGTTGGATCAAGATTGAAAAATTAAGCAACTCAGAATGGTCCAGCTTCATTTGCAGAACAATTCATCATAAGTCAATTTATGGTAACTATTAATAGACTCGAACTGGAAAAGATAGACAAAGATTATTTTCTCTATTGGTAATGATGATGTCGAAGAAAAATTAGCTCCATAACTCACCAATATAATCATGATCAGTTTCATCAATTTTCATCAATAATACAGAGTAATGTTTGATTTGGGCCAATTTGGAGTAGGACAGTCTTGAAATATTGTCAATCTAGTTGAAGATTAAGGGTGAGAAAGAAGGCAAGAAAATAGATTCATCATTAAATTAATTGAAATAATAATATTATATAATTCAAAAGTGAACCTTTCGAGCACTTTTTCAACTCACGATTCCCAAAGGACTAATGGCAACTTTCAAAGATAACAGAGACAAATTATTCCGAGACCTAAAATTAGACGAAAAAAAGAAGAAAATCAACAATTTTTCTCAACTTGTTTAATGCATTAAAAAGAGTGAAGTGTTACCTTAATTGTAAATGGAAGAGAAACTCGAAATCTTTTCCAGGACAAACACGAAATCAAAAGGCTAAAGTTGTGGTAAAATCAGTTAGTATCATTGAGAATCAGCCAAAAATTGAATCATTAATCATTGTATGGACGAGATTATAAATCCTTTACCAAAAATCCATTGTAGGGTCCAAAGTGAAGCTTGATCATCTTGAAGTAATCAAGTTGTCTTCCAAATTTGACCAGATTTGTCCATTAAATTAACCAGTCTTGAAAACCCAATAACCAACAGATTAACGACCAAAATCAGTCCAAAATGTCTAAAAATGAAATAAACATGAGTTAACCAACATCCAGAAGACGAGGCAACAGGTCTACAGTTGAGTCTAAGGCGGTTGCATTAGTTTTCAATTTAAAGACAAAGGGCAAGGAAGAGTTGTAAAAGTAGCAATTACAGCATTAATAAACAAAACTAATCAAATATAATCACAAGTTAAAACAGAATGATTAACAACTAAAGAAGAATGAAGGAAAAATTAAAAACAGTAATTAACCGAAGAGAGTAAAACACATGTTATGCAAAAAAAGAGGGAAAGTGATTGTTGGATTTTTGATTAAATTTGGCGAGCGCGTATTTCAAAGTTTAATTTAATTTTACCATTTTTCAACATTAACACTTTTACCTGGCAAACCAGAAAGGTAATTGTAAGCTATAATTAGATTTAAATGAAATTCATGAGACCAGCAACACCTACAAAGAAAACAAGGCTGCCTTTTTTTATTACATATTGTACATGTGAATGAATTTATGGAGATGAACAGTTGAAGGTGTTGTATTATAGTTGGACCATGTTGAATGTAAATGGACCAAGGAAAGGCTGAGAAAGGTTGCTTTGGCTGCTATTAGATGAATAAAAATAAATTTTACTCTCACAAATTTACATTTTATTAGAGGTAATATCCATTTATTCAAATATAATCATGCATTCCATGTCTAATATAATCATGATGATATTGCTTGTTGTGGTTCTGTTGATGTTTGTCAGTAAGAAGAGAAATAAAAAGATCACCTTTTTCCCTTCCTATTCATATTATCCTGAATTGTTTAATATCCTTTGATAGTAACACTTAAATTCGTGAACTATCAGCTTTACATGAGATTGGAAATGGTGAGAATCGCGAAAAAAGGCTTTTCTTCATCTTCTATTATTAAACAATCAACTCTTCTTGCTCTTCAATTTATTAAAGCAAAATGATCATCTTCAATTAACTTGACATTAATATGAATGAAAAATGATATTATTGACACAAAATGGTAAACCAATTTTAAACATTTATCAATAATCAGATGAGCAAAAGTGGAACAAATCAGGGTCACAATTTAATCGTGATCGCCAATCTTTAATGAAAGTCAGTAATGATAAACAGTGAAAATGTAATCAATGCGAGTTAATTGTTTTCCTTCAATTATCTTTAAATTTATTCAATTTCTTTCTCCACCTCGACATAATAATTTTACAATCTTTCAACATGAATCTTATTGAATCTTTCAAAATTTAATCACACTCAAGATGAGGATAAAAATAATGATCCAGATGAAACCAAGTGAGGACAGGTTAAGGATAATATTTCATTAGAAAACAAAAAACCTGGTTGATGTGAAAATTGGGTTGACCTTAATTCACTGATTACTCTTGTTATAAAACAAAATCAATAAGTCGGGGTTGATAGAAGTGTTAAGAAGGTCAAGCAAAGGTCTAAATCAATTGTTGAATCAAAGTGACCAACATTGATCAACATGTTAACCAGTTGAAGCCGCAAGGCTTTACACAAAAGACCTCCTAGTCTGCTTCCAGTCAATGGGTACGTCTAAGACTGTTTGGGTCACAGTCAGAGACAACAACTGCTTCTGTTTTTTGGTTTGTTTACGAGCTTTTGGGTTGAATTTTTTTTCTTTTTTCCATTTTTTCTCCATTTTTTGTTTCTTTTGCCAACATCTTCCGGTCAATGAAATGTTTTTCCTATTTACCATTTTCTGTGTGAGTGTGCAAAGTTGAATTATTAGCTGAACTGACAGGGCAACAACTGAAAATTTCTTGTTCTTCTTTTCCTTTCCTAATCTTTACTCTGGATTAAGAGGATTACGAGCTTCATTTAACTCTGTTATTGATGTACAACTGATGGTTTGATTGATTCGAGTGATTATCCTGGTTAAATGATTACAGTTGAAATTGGAAAGTTAATTTGAAACGGAAATGTTGCAGCCTTACATAATGAGCATAATGTTTCGCCAAACTTCATCTGGAAAAGTGGGAAAAAAGGATTTTTTTTTCTTCTTCCAAAAAACTGAAAATATTGATATGAAAATGGCAGAAGAAGTTTAACTTGAAATGATTCCTGATAATTGATAAAGCAAAATGCTGGTTGATTAAAAGGTTTCAATGATGCATTATTGATAAAGCTCAGAATGTAGCTTTAAAAGGTCAATAATGAGCAATCCAAATGATTTAATCAAAGTAATCAGTTTTGTCGGATCAAAATCGAGTCAAATTATGGAAGCTAATTTTGCGCTTATTTCATCCAATTTATTTATATAATTTGAAATGATTTTTAGGATGAAAACGGTTGAGCCAAGAAGGAATCTGGTTTTCGCTTCTTTTTTGCCCAAATTTGTTTCTTTTTTCTTCTTCTTCTTCTTCTTCAATCTGTTTTTGCTGATTCAATATTTTCACTCTTGTACTTTACGATAATATTGAGATAATTTATCAAACATGATTGATTTGTGTGAACAAATTTGCCGACGATAAGTTAAAGGTTCAGTCTCATTCAACCTTTGTAACCATTTATACCAATCGATAGTGCAAAACCATTTTCATTGGAATCAATCAACAGTTGAACTTTTCATATGTAAAGGTGTTGAAAAAGATCGATCACAATGTTGGCTCTTCTTTTTGAACATTTCATGTTATTCTGTTCGTCCAATAGAAGCCAGAGTTTCGATTGATTTTGCATTTGTTTCTATTGTTTAGTGAAATGAATGTTTAATATTTGGCGAAATTCATTGAAGCTCAATGAGACAAGAAGAGCGACTTGTATTTAGGTGAAGATTCACACCTTTAACCACTCGACCATTACCAAAGCTTCATTCAAAGTGTGTTAACCATCAACTTGACCCTAACTCTGGTCATTATCATGATACTTTATTTCATTTACTAATTGTACGTGATGAAGATGATGATGAAAAGAGATAAATTTAAACATATTCCAAGTGAATCAATGAATTGCCCTTTAAGGCATTATTATTATGATTTACTAATCATAAGGGTAAATTATTAAAGTGGGTGGATTCATGACATTACTCCATCTGTAACATGATGATAGGGAAAAAAGATCAACATTTTTCGTTTCTTTAACCTTTATTGCCATTCTGTCTGAATTGTTTTTGCTTTTCTTTTCTTTACTTTCATTAGGTGGACTAAATGATGGCTTGCTATGAGTCTATAAATTGTTAACATTTAAGGACACAATCAAGCTCAACAATTGAATGGTAAGATTTAACTTTAAAGATTGGTCAACAAAAATGAGCAAAATATTGTTGCGAGTTTCAAATTGAGAGCGAATTAAAAAATGTAAAGTTGATTAAAAGAGGGCAGTAGGTTTTAACAAAAGGGTTGTTCAATCAGACGCTTTTTGTTGAGCTATTTGCTTTGTTCAATTAATTAACTGTTTTATTTTTTAATCTTTGTCAATTAATTTGTTAATGTGTTCATTTTATCAACATTTTAAAGGTAAGTTGCTTTCTTTTCAATGAGTTTCAATTGTTTTCACTCATTTTTGTGTATTGTCTTTCAGTTAACAAGTAACAATGACCAGTCAGTAGGCTCTTCACAGCTGGTGCCAAGGCTGATTCAATTTAATGTCTTCAAACTATTACATGGCTATATGATTAATGGTACAGTTGTTGGATATGGTTACAGTGAGGCCACCAGGACTAGAGATTCAACTGGCAGCTTTAAATCTCAAGTTGAAAGAGGAAAACAATTGTTTAACTGGATGACTGCAATTGGCTTTTTTTACATTTCTGCCAGTTTATCACAAATTTCAAGCTGTCAACATATATAAACTTTGAATATTACATGATGCTTTTGGTGGACCAATATATCTAAACCCAGATTTGTGACATCCTTAACATGCCCAACCGCAGACTACCTTCCTGTCAGCAAGTCTTCACCATCTAAACCTTAAAATGTCGAGTTTTGTCTGTTACCTTCATCCTGCAGTTATTGCATTACAATGGTTTATTTAACAACCTCAACTTGACCCCTTTGCTGATAAAATTTTGTCCACTGGAAGGTTGATTGCTGATTCTACCCTCATCTCAATGGAAAAAAGCTGTTACAAAAATTGGTTAAATTTCTCGCAATTAAAGTGTTCTTCTCTTAACCATCGTTAAACCAAATATAATAATAGATATTATTTACTCGATGGAAGAAAAGATAAAAAATAATTTCATCAATGAAAGTTAACTCAACTTGTAATAGACTTCCTTTTTTACTCGCCTTTATCCGCCTTCTTCTTGTCTTTAACTTATCATTTCAGGGATAAGAATTTTCGCCTCTTTTTTCTACTCTCTTACCATTTCTTGATTGATTGTGAACAAAACGGTAATAATAATGATAATAATGAAAATAAGTTGAGAAATGAAAAGGCGGCTTTGTGTTCACCAAAATGTTACTTTAGTCACACAAAAAGGTATCAATGGTTCAGAAATTATTCAGGAAATGAGAAATTTTGTTTTTCTTTTCTTCATTTACTCCTCTTCGTCAGGTCTGCAAGCTCAAAATGGAAACCTCTTTACTCCAATATTTTCAAGAATATTCAATTTCGCATTCAAAGCTTATTTAAACAACAAACATTCAATCCTTGAATTTAACCTTTCAATTTACTCACATATTCATTATCATCAATTGATACTTGATTCTTTATTTGTTCATTCAATGAAAATGAATCATCTTTTTTTTCACCAAAACGCCTTATTGTATTAAAATGAAAACTTGATAAATTACTGCTTAACAAACAATAAGAAGACAATAATAGCAAATCAAAATAATGCTTTAAAACGTTCCTAACCATTTACTTGGACAGAAAATTGAAAATCGGTTTTGTTTGTACACTTTTCAGATTCTCTGAGTTTTTTTTTTTCTAAAAATGTTTTCAATTGAATGTGAAACAAAAGGTTGAAGATGAAGATGGAAAAAATAAAGGTGAATCTTGCGAATCAGTTTCCGGTCAATTAAGTTGAGAATGAAAAAGTTGAGATGAAAGGCGAAAAGGTGAGTTTCCATTTTACGCAAGAGATGAGCAAAGTTGATCCATTGTTTGTTTCACCTTGTACTTTACTAGCCTACATAAAGGTAATTGTTGACTGAAAAATGACGATCCAAACAATGTAACAAGCTAATGATGCAGTTGGGAAAATTTTAATCAATTTTGACAATTTTCATGCTTCTCTTGCCCATTCAATGAAACAATAAAACTCTGAAAATATCATTCTCAAGATGAACACTCGCATCTAAAATCAAGTTTAATCACTGAACCAATTACAATTGAGATTCACAATGCAAAATAATCCAACGATTTCAGGCTTAAACCGACTTCGATAATTTTTCTGATTCATCAGAATTTCATATTCGAAAAATGAAATGTTAGAAAGATTTGTCTTTAACTTGCTTTTCGGGTTTTCTGGTTTCGAAGCAACCAATTAATCTTGATTATCAGTTTTACTTGGAATTGACTTGAAGTCGATGAAGAGTTGCCAAGAGTTCATTATTATCGTTGGTTTTGCCTCAACTCTTCTGTTGATTCATTTTTACTTGTTTTCATTTTCTCATGAAATGATTGACATGGAAAAGCAAAGGATGGAAAATTTGAAAACAAAGTTTCGACTGAAGGTATAAAGTTATTTGTTGGGCAAAGGGTAAACCATAAGGTTATCCAGTGCAAAAGTCATGAGAGAAGAAGAAAAAATGTGTTGTTCTGTTGAAGATGAAAAGCGATGGAGAAATTGGTTTGAATGAAAGGGAGGGAAAGTTATCGGATGGAAAAGGATATAAAAAAAGATTCGAAAGCGAAGAAGCCTGAAGAAAGAAAGATCAAGATGAATGAGTTCGGAAATGAAAAAAAGAGAAGCAAAAAATGGATCAAGTTAACAGTAAGCAGTTACTTGTATAGTGCTTTGATTGATGATAATATTTTTGGAGAAAAATATTTTTCATGAAATTTTTCTTTTCTTTCATGATTCACATTCATTTCGACACAACCTTTCATCTCTCAGTATCTTAATAAGAATCAGAGGAGAGCAAAGAAGAAAAAAAGATGTGAAATTCGAAGAAAAAGAACTTTGAAACCGAATAATGGCTCAACTGATCTTTATCGCTCATTTAAATTGCGATTATTACTCGAGAAAAGTTTTGTTCAGTTCGAGTGAAAATTTGAACTGTTTATTGAAGTAAAAAGCTTTCTCAACTCGATCCATTAAAGCGTCGTTAATGGATCAACAAATAACGGAACCTTGACAGGGTCAACAAGGGTTCATCAGAAGGTAATGGAAGGTCCAATTTCAGGGGTTCCATTGTTGACCTTGGGTTATGTTTTGGGCAATTTCAGATAAAGTTCATTTCCAATGATGAACAATGAAAATATTTTCAAGAACAACTTCCATTTAAAATATCATCTTTCAACTCAGCTTGAATTTTGGTTAAAAAGGTTTCCCTTGAACAGTTGGAAGGCTCCAAGTGAGTTAAAGTTGCAATAAATAACCATTTATGAATTTACAACAAAAAGGGAAAAATTTGGTAAATCAGTTTGAATTAAAACTCTACTCGTGGGTCAACAGTGAGAAAAGTGATTAAGATTGTGTGTGATTTGGTTAATCGATTTGGACCGTTAAGAGTGTTAACGGTAAAGGCTGTTGGATGAATGAAAATTGATGGGAAAAGGTTGCTTGTCTGGGTTAACCTTAGACTTAATGGTCGTAAAGAAAAGCGTGAAACGAGAAGAAAGGATTTTCTTTGCTTTTTTGTCCAAAGTCACACGCTTTTCCTATTTAACCTTATAATTGTAATCGGTCGACAGTCGCTAATTGAGGTAAACAATGAAACGGAAAATGATTAAATCTCTGTCAATTTAATGTTGCCCTTCTCATTACAAGATAAATACAGATGATGAAAATGAAGATGAAAATAATGTCCACTTCTTATCAATATTTACCTTTCAATGCTTTTTTCCATGAATCTTGGGCAGCAGCATTTTGTTTGCAATCAAAATGTACTTTCAATGCATTTTTAAAGGTTATGCATTTGGGTAAGCAAACATGTACAACTTTGTGTGGTCAAGCGCTTTGTATTTCATCTGTTGTCCACGGACCATCAATTACCATCAATATCATCATTACCTTTTGATTAATTTCGATTCTTTTACCAATCCTTTTTTTTCTTCTTCTTTTCTTGTTCTTCCACAAATCTCATTTTCCAGTTTCATTATTCAGTTTATTTCAGTTCACTATTTACTCTGAATGTTCATTTGTCCATCAAGGGTCAATATTTATCAATCAACTTATCACTTGACAATCTAAATATATATTAATAAATAGACAAATAGAGCAATAAATTATTTCGATTAAAGGTAAACTTCAATTTTAACGAGCAATTCCTTGTTATCTCATCGAACCATTATGATGCTAATAATTTAACATTTAATAATCTTTCAAAGAAAAAACCTTCACAATTTTCATCATTAAATTCATTTTTTTGCGGTTCTTTCCATTCTAATTCAATTTACTAGTTTAATGAAAGGTAATAAATTTTGGTGCAAATGAGCATCAAAGGTGAACCAGTTGAAAAACTTAAACCATTCAAATAATTTACACTTTTAATGATATTCAAAGTTTTCCTTGACATTCAATTGCAGTTTTAAATTGAAACTCAAATTGTCACTGAACAAAAATGAAATTTATCTGTAAATTGAATGATTTTTTTTCCCTAAACTTATAAATTTTGTCTTCTCTTAATGACTGGCGATAACAATAAAGTAGAGAAACTGGAAATTGAAATGAGAAAATATTGTTCCAACTTCAACTGATTTCAGGTAATAAAAGTCAACAAAACTTGTGACCAAAGTATCAGGTGAATGACATTGAATTTTCACTTAAATTCATAATCAGTTATTAGTCAGTTAATCGGTGTAATAAGTTGGAGCTAATATTGGAAAGCAATAAAAATTGAAGAGAAATAAGTTCAAGAATGAAATGTAAAAAATCGAAAAATTGAACTTTTCTTTTATTCTTTTCGCCAATTTGTTCAGATCGTTTACTCGATTCTGTTTTACTTTAGCCAATTGTCCGAATCTGTTGAATCAATCATGATCAAAGTCAACCGATGAAGGTTCAACTTGACGCATCATCAATCCTCATGTAAATCACGGCAAACTCAGGTAAAGAGAAAAAAAAGTTTTTCTCATTAATGAAGGATAATTGTGTTCAATGAGAATTGAGAGATTTACATGAAAATATCTTGGAAAAGGTTGAATATCAATAAATCATATCATGTCAACAGGGAAAAGTTGAAAGACTTTGAAAGTTGGGAAAACATTAAAAGGCAAAAGTTGTCAACTGATAAGTTGAAAGAGTTTAAAATTAGCTGAATAATGAACTTATTGGAATCTTTAGTTTACCATGAATTTTGAATCTCAATTCCCAGTTGACCATGATAATGATGAGAAAACTCTTTTCACCAGATTTTCTCTTCACTGAATATTCGTTTTTACACATTTTCATTGTTCGACTTTCAACTGATCATCACTTTCATGGTAACACATTGCAACATTTTGTCAACTTTTCTGTTCAATTCTCACTCTGATGGTCACTTCTCAATGAAACAGATTTTTGCAAATGACATTTTCTTTTCTCTTTTTTCTCTCAATTCATATTCTTATTGTTGGTCATCATGTTGATGGTTCTGAGTTCACAGTTTCTCAAATGTTATTCACAAGTCAATTTGGAATGAAATTTTTGTTCATTTCCAAATTGGAGTCCCAGGGTGAATGGAGAATGGAACAGGAAAAAAAGAAGAAGAAAGTATCATGTAAGTAATAGTCATCATGATGATGCTCATTGAAATGATGATCGATAAGAATCATTGATGTGTTTGTTGGTCAAGAAAAAGAAAAGATGAGAAAAGTTGAGAAAAAAAATTATTCACTAAATCACAGGAAACCACAAGAGGAAGTAAAAGTTGGCCTAAAAATAAACTGTCCAAATATATTGAGAAGGAAAAGATGATGTAAACAGAATTGATAGAGCACTTTACAAGTGGTCAAAGTTATTGGATTGGAAGAGAATCCAAATTATGATAACAAATTTATATTGACATTGCATATTCGATTGTCAATGGTCAAAACTGGACATCAATTTGTCAAAAGTTTCAAACTTTTTATCCACATTTCGATTCCAATATTTTCATGTTTCATGCAAAAACATGACACATCAATGGTTAACCTAATCAATCTGAACATGTCATCAACCATGAAAAAGTCTGAGTTTTGCATCAACTGCGACTTGATTACAAGTTTCAATTCAATTACACATGAAAGTGAATAAAAAATGAAACACAAAAAGTTGCAAGTTTTGATAAAAGAATCTGAAGTAGAAAAGATTTCGTCTCAATCCGATTTCCAAGAAACTTCTAACTTCTTTGAGCATTTCCAACTAAACTCGAAAAGATTTTGATTCAGATTTCAAACGAAGAAGCAATTCTGAGCAGTTTACAACAAAAAGTTTTTCGTATCTTAACCTGAAGAAATGTTTCACAATTCGTTGAAACAATCCAAAGTTCATCGGTTCAGCAAGATCCTTCGACTACGAATTGATGGAAAAAAGAAAATGTAATTTTCTGTGGCTATTTCAATTCTTTGCCAAACTAACATTAAACAAACTCTTAAATGACAATTGAAATTTGAAAGAATCCATTTCCTGAATGAAAAGAAGCAGAAAATGTGACTTTTCAAAGTAACTTGAACGATTAAACTAAAAGCAAAAGCAGATTATGTCACAAATTATAGCAAATAAAATGCTAATTATGGACATTAATGTTGATTATATTCATTTTTATGTTTAGCCAATGACAATCTATACAATTATAACCGGATTTTGGGAGTAATTTTATTCCTTTGCCATCATCATCATCATCTCCATCTTCATCCTGATTCTCTCTGTTTTCCCTCTAAATCACTATAAAAGTGCAACCTTAACTAGACACTAAGAACACACATAAAAACATCATTTTACAAAAGGTATTCCTTGTTGACCATCATGTTAACCAATTAATGATTACCTGAGAGACAACTGAAACTCTCAGGAGAAACCGATTCAAGTTTTGACAACAAATACCAAATGAAGCTCCACCTAACCTTTACATTGGTTACACTGAAAATGACTACATTGGTGGCCATCCAACTAAACAGTATTTAATAAATAACCATCATCATGATGAGGTTGATGATCATTTTACCCACATAATTTATATTTTTTTACACAAACGCTCTTCACTTGTAACAAGAAAAAACGTGACTTCAACTCCCACTTATCAATTCTTTATAGTAATTTCATGATACTTCGATTATTGTTACTCTAATGATTGGTCCCACCATTGACACTGAACAAGAATCAAAACTGTTCCAGACTTTCGTCTTTCCAGAAATCAAATGTTCGTTTGGAGTTTCAGTTGAAAAGTCTTGCCAATGAGCCAAAGAATTGCTTGGAATGTTCATTCTCATTGGAAATTATCAAGTTTCTTTGAAGAGAAAAAGTAAAATCTTCTTCACAGTTTGAACTTTACTGAAACAATGAGACGAATAAAAAATGATAATCTCATGATCATTAACATGATCATTACTCTTATCCATGTTGACTTACCTGACCAATTGAAAAGAGAAAAGTTTGATTAATTGATGAAAATTATTAGTCTTTTCACAATATTCATCATCTTTATCCTTCAATGGAACATAATCTTACCCTGAAAATGGATTATTTACGGTAAAGAGAGAAAAGTGATTTTCTCTTTTCGTCCAGATTCCAATGAAATTTGAATGTGCACCTGATGATGATTGAAAGGCACAACACAGTGATCAGGTTTACAAGAACAAGAAAACAAATTAAATGGAATCAAATTTAATCTTGAAAATCATCTTTTCCATTTTTTCTCCATTTAATAACTTCTCTTTTTGGCCCTTCTTCCCTTTTTTACCCTCAAGCTTTACCAACTCTTTACATCTCCTTCAGTCTTAATCCTTTCAATTCTTTATTATTATCATTATTACATGATAATATTGTGCCAATGGCAAAAATTATCGCTTTCCATGTTTTCTTGCTTCTATTTTATGTTTATGGTTAAATAATAATTTAACCATAAATAACGCAACTTACTCATTAAGAAGACATAAAACTTCATCAAACTCATCATCATCATTATTATTTTTACCTTTTTTTGCCCATTTCTGATCTTTTCATGTAAAATATTGCATTTGCTTTTTAAATGCAAAGTGAATCCAGTTTCCATGTTTACCTACAACCTACAAGATCCATTCTGATTGACTATCAGATTCTTTCCTATTTAACATTAATTATCTTCTTCTCTTTATGAAATGGTTATCATGCCAAGTGCATAAGCGCCCTCTCTTTCATTAAAGGTAAACTTGAAAATTATATAACAATTCAAGTAAGTTTAGGTTAACCAACTTTTGCCAGGTTTCATCAAAATAAACGTGATTCTCTATTCATTTGGTTAGATTAACCAATTTGTGAATAACTTTGTTTACCAACTATTTTCAATCCAATCTGTTGATGAAACTTACTCGCCTTTTGCCATCTTTAATTGTCACCAAATGAACTGAATATTAGAAGCAAATCAATAATCTTATCATGATTACAGTTGTGAGTATGAAAGACGTTAGTTTCGAGTTTCTGAAGGCTTAACTTTTTTTCGTTTTTTCGTGTTTTTCTGTTTTCTTAATCAATGGCTTTGCAAATCGAGTGACTTTTGTAAGCTTTTGGAGCGATCCATTGAGACCCTCGCACATTCAACTTAACCTGAGACGGATAAAAACACTGTTTGGCTCATGTTTAATCAGGGAAAAGATTCGGCTTATTACTAATCAGTTTTGATAATTAAGTTAATAAATTATGCCAAAAATCGAAATGTTTGACAAAGAAATTTATTCGGTTCAAAAATCGTGTTATTGGTATTTCTGAACAATCTCACAAATCTTTTCAATTAGAAAGTTTTTTCGCTCATCTAAAGAAAAACTGTTTTCTGACGATGAAAATTGTGAACCAATTTGCTCTTTTACATTCCAATTTACGTTTTACTGTTAAAACATTTCATTATCAATAAAAAACAAGACTAAACATATTGCTTTTAAATGGATAAAGACAACGTTTTTAAGGAGCGGCAATCACCTTTCGAACTCATATTTTGGCAAAAACATTTCAATCTTTAAAACAATTTAAACTCTAATTGTTCATCTTTAAATTAAACCATCAATTATTATTCCTGATTGTCAAAACGAGCGAGCAAAACCAAAAGTACATTGGACTTAAAAAAATTTAAAAAGACTGAAAAACGTGCAGATCACGAATTGAATGATAGAAATTGGCGAAAAGTTGAATCAGCAGATAAATCACCTGCTTTGTACGGAAAAGATGATCAACTTAAAACAGTTTCAAAAAACAGTTTCAATTTGTTTCAAGATAATCTTAAGAAATCTGTCAAAATGAAAATTATCATAATTTTGTGTAACCAATTATCTTGCAACTTTACCGAACAATAAGCAACAGTACGGCATAATGTTTGCTCAATATTGGGTGCAGAAAAGGAACCAAAAGATGGAACGAAAAAATGGGCAAAAAAGTGAAAGTAAATTAAACCGGAGCCAACTGATATCATGAAATTTCTCATTCTTCGTGTCTTCCATCAACGAGAAAGTGATAGTTGATAATCCGTATCGCTTGATGAACGTGATCATTTAAAAGCTTAAAATTTTCATTTCACTATTCACCTTTTACCTCCTTACCTTTGGGCATAATTTACTTTTTTCATACTTTAACAGAGTCTAACAGGTCAACACACAAACATGATACACATATGTAATCGCCTGATGTACAAGTTTACCTTAATTGATCCAAATGATTACAAGCATAGCTAAATGCGACTCCATTAGATAATGATAATTTTGCACTTTCCATTCAACAATAATTTTCCTAATGTTTGTAAAAGTTGATTAAGAGAAGAAGATTTTTTTCCCTCAAAAAGAAAATTCTGTTCAACTTTAATTAATTGTATCCTGGTTCTTGTAATGATTCATACATTCCAACCAATTTCAAGGTTTTGCTGCTTCAACTTACCTTTGCCATTCCCAAAGTTGTTGTGTCTATGTTACTACAAACTTTAATATTGTTTTCTTTTCATTCAGAAAAAAATGCCAAAAAATGGAAACTCGGAAAATGGGAAAACACGAATTTTCTTCTTTTCTAAATACGGTTCCTTCTCCCTTTTTTGTCTGATTCAAGGTGGGGTCATTTCCACCTTTCATCTGTGGATTTAAAGAAAGTCAAAGAAGGTGAAAGAGGAGTGGTTTTAGTCCAAGAGTTTATTATTTCAACAAATATTATTTCATCTGAAAAATCAATTTAGACGATTGTCAGTCTACAAACATTATTTGCTATCGACTACTTAATGCAAAATATCGACACTTTTACTCACTAGGAAAAGGAAAGGAACTTGTGCATTTTTTTCGAAATTTTTCAGGCTTATCATGCAGGAGACGAAAAATAACGAACTCAGAGTGGCCACCAGTTAATATCTGCGATGAAAAGATGCATCAATAAACTGAGCGCTGAGATAGTGCACAACAAGCCGACATGTGTGAAGGACGATCTCTTGAGGAATCAAATCAACCTCTTCCGTTATTGCTGTGCAAAGCTCACTGAGAGTTTGATGTTGTTATATAATTTGATACTCGCGCCCTTGACAAGTGCAGTAGCAACCGGGTTGCTAGCCTGTTGTAAAACCCTTACTTTACATTTCTTTCTTGTATTGTATGAATAGTCTCATCTTTTGTATTATTGATTAAGTGACCTTTGATAGATTAAACGTGTAAGAACCAACATGTAACCTTCAATTCTGTGAGAATCGCGGAATCTCAATTATTGTTAGTATTCTCGGAATACAAATGCGATTCGTGAAACCTTTGTAATACTCGGTATTTAGGGTTCAATTCTGAATAAAGCATTTCATCGCTAAGGTCCATTTTATGATTTAATTACTCCACAATTTACATTTACTAACATTATATCGAATAATATCTAAAAGTTCAGACATTTATTGTTATTAGCATTAGTTAACCCAAAGGTTGATTTATTAGTTTATTTTTATCCAATTTTGATAACTCAATTTTTCGTATTCAAACAATGAAAGTGATTAGATATGAAATGGTAACAATGTAAATGAAAGTAATGAATAAACTTTGACGATATTTTTATTCACTCATTAAACTAATTATTTAACTTTGCAATAAATTAATTCACTAATTATCTTGAATCAATAACTTCATTGGACCATTTAAAAGTTATCAGTTGAATCATTTCAGCATCAACTAATCAATGAAAAGCAATGGAAGAACAGCAAAAAAAAGAGAAAGAAAAAAAGTTTCGTCTTTTCTATCTCAACAAGTATCATGGTAATCATGATGGTGAAATAATGTTGCAGCAAAATGATATCATCAATGGAAAGATTAATTATATAACAAGCATAACTATCAACCAAATAAGCTTGAAATTGATTCACAATTTACCTGAGAAAAGAAGAGTTTCTCCGCCGTCACTCAGATTCCTTTCCATCTCTTGAGGTGTTAATTAAAGTTGATTTTTTCACCATTTTCCGATTTTCCTCTTTACTCCATTGTCTTGTTTTTTGTACCTTAAGATGATCATGATGATAATTGAAGAAAAGAGTGAAAGTGATAGAAAAAAAAGTTCAACTAATACAAGATTGATTTCTGAACTTCCAGAGAAAAAGAAAAAACTCAAGAATTTTCAATCTTTAGTATCACTTGCACATTCAATTTTAAGCTTGATTAACACCTTTTCTTCACCTCACTTGATACCTATTTTGGGTTCGTTTTTTGTCAACCCATTCGTATTCATCTTGGGTTAAATGGCAAAGATTAAAGTTGAAAAAAGGTGAAGAAGAGACAAAAAATGTTGCTCAGAATTACATGAGCCAATGTGGATAATCAACTTTTAACCGAACTTTTTCTTTCTCTTTTTCCTTATATTCTTAAAGGATTGCAATTTAACTTCTTCTTCTTCTTCCTTTCCATGTAAAAGAACTTTATATTCATGGAAATTTGAGATTACAATTAGATGAAACTCGATTCAAGTTCAATATCAAAGTTGAACAAAAGGATTGACAGTAAAATTTGAATGAAAGAACAACTTAAAACTCGTTTAGTTTCTCTTCAATCTTCATCATTATCTTCATCATTTTGTCTCTTTATTCACGTCGAACAGATTATCATTGAACAACAGAAAAAAGGACATTTTCTCATTCTTTCCATGAGATGCATTTGGATAAGAATCATGCAAATCAAATAAACTCCGTAACTCATCGTTTCATTGTTTATCCATCTTTACTCATCCTCATCCTTTATCTTGCCATTCAAGTTTAAATCCTTTTTTTCACACAAATTAAACTTCTTTGCGTGCTTTTCATCATTTCCTTTTGTCAAACTTTATCCTCATCTTTGCCTTCATTGTGACTTTTGATGAGTTAAATCAAGTTTCAAATCCTTCGTCTTTAAAGAGTCACAATTGCAGGTTAAACGATTTCGATTGAAATTTTGAATCGAAATTGAAAAACTTGGAAAGTTGCAAAAAATCGACTTTTCAAACTTGGAATCCATTTGTTTTGAAACAATTCATTTCCATGTTCAACATTTGTAGTCTGAATCCATTAATAATGAGATTAATTAAATTGCATGATTCAACTCTTTTTTCGGTTCGATTTGGTTCTTCTCATCTTGTTCATTGTTCAATTATCTAATCACGTTGAATAGAGAAATTTCAACACAATTTTTTGCGATTCTTTTATTTGCTCTTTACCAGTAATTATGGGCAAGCTTGTTATTATATTCAATTTGATTTACCAATTAGACGTTAATGAAGATCGAGACGATTAATATGAATGAAATGAGGTTCAACTATCGATGTTGGCAAAAGGCAAAACAAAACAGTTGAGATTAATTTATGCAAACAAGATGAGGTTAGCATACTAATGTTGAGTTTCATAGGAAACATTCATTGCAATTTATTGAAGCTCATTATTTTCTCACTGATCAACTAATAATCTCAAGAGTTGAATGAAAAGAGAAGAAAAAATGAGTTTAAATTGAGGAAGAAAAAGGTTTATTAATGTGACTATTTTTTTATTAAAAAGTATTAAGATGAAGGTTGACGGAATAAATCAAGTTGATGGTTCAATGATTAGTGCAATTGAAAGGTTGACTGACAGTCAAAGCTGTTGTTTTCTGGTTCAAACTTGATAAGGTGAGAAGAATGAATTTTATACAATTCATTGACAAATTTTGGTGAACATTTTTCACTCCAAAGCCAAATGGTAATAATGTTTATTGAAAAAGTTTGCCCAGTTCTGTGTCTTGATGAGGTCAAGTGATGAAGGAAAGGTTAATGTTTTTGTTTGTCAAATGTTGATAAGCTTTTTGTTATAAATGGTGACCATAATGGTTACCACAAATGTTGCCTCCAAAAATAATATCATGCAATATGATTTGATATTAGCTTGAGTTCAGTTGGATTGGTTATTGCAATGGTTCATGCTCGAGGTGGTGATATGGAGGGCTAGCGAGCTTCAATTGTAGTTTATCAAAACAGAGATTTGCTATTAATGGATAAAATTTTGGTTAGAAAAGCGTTATCAGAATATTTTCAGACAAAACTTTTCTTTTGACAGCATCGAAATTCCGATGAACTTAACTGATTTAGAAAGTACGTGTTTGTTTAGAACAATCAAAAATCGCATTCGATTTATTTAATCTTATAGCTCTCATGAGCATAGAAAAGTAAATTAAGCTTGATTAAGCTTTAAATCATTTGCTTTTGCATTTCGAAGTTACATTGCAGAAAAAATAAAAAATATATTAACGCGAACAAGTTCAAGAAAAAGGTCAGGAAGTAAGACAATAATAAAGGATTTGCATCTTTTCGTTCACACAAACTTATCGTTGCATGAAGTGTGATGTTAATCGCAATCATTTTCATGGTTTTGCAAATTGCAAGATTGTCTTCTCGAAGAACTCACTGTTTCTCAAAAGCATCTTTAAAATTACAATAAGTGACGAAGATTTTTTTACTTTTGGAGACTTTAGTCCTTAAGTCAAAGAGATGCGATCAGTTTGCATTGAAACGATGTTCAGGTTGAATCGGTCAAAGATGAATATCTTTAGAAAATGGAAATGGAAAGTTTCGTTTACGATTGCATTGTATTCAAAGTCTGGATGAATCGTTCCAATTTGATTCCATTGTAGAGAGAAAAAGGATTTTGACGTTTATCTGAAATCGTCCTTGGTTTGCATGCGAATATTAAATTGATCATTGATGAACTTTCCACTGGACATTGGCCCAGTTTGCTAGACGAAACAAGGTATGATTTATTGGTAATATAATAATAAAGCGTAAGATAAAGTTGACTTTGTAATGAAAAGTGACAATTAAAAGAGAATAGAAATAATGTTGCTAACAATGAAAAGAAAAATGGTTCTGCTAATAATCATTATTTGTGTGGATTTTAGAGCAATTATAATGTGAAATGAAATTTTCATTAAAGTCAATTCTCTCTCACATTCATCTCATTGAAGGATAAAATCAAATTATTTGGTTGAAAGAGTTTGACTTATCCATATCTATTCACCTTGCGGTTGAATATTCATTGAGGCTCAGTTGATTGCAAAGGCACAAGCAAATGAGAAGCAACGTTATGCATATCAATGTGATGATCAACTCGGAAAGGCTTTCCACTAATTAATGATTTTTGATGAACACAAAGTGAATAAAAGTGAATAACTGTTAAAACAAAGAGCAATGTTAATGAGCTGAAAATACATATAAAAAAGTTGGAATCGTAATTCAATGTTTGCCCATCATTTTACTTTCCAATGAAACTTTCCATGATAATGACCTTTTCCATTTCAACTCATCATCATTCAATTCCTTTTAACCTAATCTTTCCATTGGTAATTATTGGCTTCTCAGTCAACCGATCAACACTCATTGACATCCTCAAAGACCATCCAAATGACCTCAACAAAAGTTAACCTTTGCATGACCACAGCGATCACATTCAGTGCTGATTAACCTGCAAACAGAAGCTTCATTTTTCCATTTTTCACTTTTCGCTCAACTTTTCAGAACCATTATTATCTTCATTTAGACGTAATTATAATCTCATTTAGAATCAAAATTGAAATTGAAACTTGGTGGTCTTGAGACTTGTCAACCAGAGTTGAAATGAATGACAATTTAACTGACAATTTGATTTGCAAATCAGAATTTCAGGTTTTCTCTTTCAATGTTGGTAAATGTTGATCGGTAAACAATGTTCACCTGAATTTCAATCTAAATTGAAATTCAAGTTTACAGAAAAGACGAAAGAAAAAACAAAGAGAGAAAAAAAGGATTAAATTGTGCTTTTCTTTTCATGATACATTCATTGGTTTCCATGGAAGAAGAGTTTGAATAAGATGAAGATGAGAAGGAATCACGTCAAAATCAAATTACAAGTTGTTTCATTTGGTAAACTTTTGTTCACCTTTACCAGACTGAGGCTGAACAGCCAAAGTTCACATTAATCAAAACCATTAACACTGTTAACCCTGTTTTTTGCTGCAAATAAAAAGGTCAATTCATCAATTTATTCCTTAAAAGAATTGATTGAATAGAAAAATTTTTTCCTTTTCTCTCATCTTTTTTTAGCTTCTCTTTGATTCTTGTAACACAAAATATTTTGCATCCAATATTGAATAGATTCAGATAAAGGTGCCTCTGAAAAGGTGCGAAAAACCTCTAAAGGAACCTTAACTAATCTCGTCTGAATTAAAGCTTATCAAATTAATGTTTTCCCAACTTTTGTGATGTTTTCACGAAGATCTTCAAGTCCATGCAAAAATACAATTTACTAGCTCATCTCATTACCGTCCTTTGTAAGGTAAGAAAAGTATTCTCATTACTATTCATGACTAGTTGTCCAACATTCTGGTCACTCACTTGACCAAAACATGGATTAAAGTGGATCAAAAAGTGGGCAAAGTACATCGGATTGAGAAGAAAAAGAAATGAAAATATGAAAATTGGTTATGGAAAAGGTAAAGAATTGAATGTTTGGAGAAAAGGTGAAATCACTTTTTTCATTGTAATATTGTAACCTTATGTGACGATGAAAAGAGCAGCGTAACCAATGGGACAAGATTGAGGTAAAGGTGAACAAAGATGTTTGTTACTTTTTTTGCACTTTTTTATTCATTTCCATTTGTGACTTTAGTCGAACATTGAAATTGCCCAAAAATTATTACATTTCCCATATGCTTTACTTGTAAGGTTACCACAATTGATTGAATGTCGAGGCAAGTAAGGTGAGACTTGAGGTTGTGGGTTTGATCAATGTTTTCCAGCTTTGCTACACTTTTTTAGGTCAAAATGAAACTTAACATAACCTTCATCAAACGGGTTACTATTGCCTTTCAATAGAACCAAAGACCCATTTTTTCCAAGTTCATCCTTATTCTTTTCACTTTTTTCCTCTCTTCTTCTTCTGGTCTTTTCATCATTACCTTTGACAATTCGAGTCTCTCCATTAAAGTAAACTTTATTAACATGGGCCGAGGGGCAAGAAGGAAGAAAAAATGAAGTTGAAAAGTCAAGAAAAGGAATTTAATGGAGAGGGAAAAAGGTGCGAGTTTAGCTTGACTTTTTTTCCTCTTCACTTAACTTTTCTTGCTTTTCGCTTTTCCATAATGTCTGTTATCATTGTTACCTCTTGTGGAAGAGGAAAGATGATGCTCAAGATGAATGTATGAAAGTGTTCAGAGGAGCGTTAAAAATTCAGTTATTCAATGTCAGGTTAAATTTGGTCCTAAAGTGCTCTAACCCAAAGGAGGAACAAAATTGTCAACCTTTTTAGCCTCAATAAGAGTGAATTAAAAGCACTGAAAAAGTCCAGTGAAAAGGCAAAGTCAAGTAGCCAAGTGTTGAGTTTTACTTGTGCAGTGATGATGAGGGTTTGCCCATGAAAAGTTGCTCATCAATCGAGGTTCACTTTGCAAGTTAAATCACTTTGGATCGACTTTATACTGCAATGGGTCAGACTTGGTTTAACCTCAACTTGTTATTGACCATTATCATCATCATCAACAAAGCAATTTTCAAATGGCCATCTCTTAAAAAGGTAATAAATGATGAGAGAAAGGTTTGGGTGAACAAGATGATAAAAAGAAGAGAAAATATTTAAAGAGTAAAAAGGATGGAATGGTCAATACAATGGCCAACAGTTGATCATATATCTTGTTCATAGGTGAAGCTTGTCTTCGCTTCTCCTTAAAGATCCTTTTATTAACCTTATTAGTGAATATAGCCATTCATTGAATATCTTGTTGTTACACTAATTTAATCAATCACAATGGTCAAAATTTTTATTGTGTCCAGTGGCTTAAAAAGGAAAGAGAAGAAAAAAGGAGAAAAGAAAGAAAGAAAAGCAAAAATAATGATCGGTCAATGTAAAGACACTGAATAATAATAGTTTTTCTTGTAACAAAAAATGTCACTAAACTCGTCTTGAGCATTGTTACACCAATGATTGACCATTTTGTCCGATCAAAGTGGACAAAGAGTCAATTGTTCATCAACCAATAAGCATAATTGATTGAAATTTGATGCAAAAATTTTTACTTCCAAAGTCGAGACTGACCACATTTCGAGGAAATTTTTCAATCAAAATTTTCCAAGTTTCACTTTTTCATGATAAATGAATTTTCACAAAAGTTGCACCTTTTTCACCTCTTTTCTTGTCGAGGAAAAAAAAGTAAAGAGAAGACAAAATTCTGGGAGTGAATTAAGGGAATGCAATTGACATTGACAGGGTAAAAGAAGTGATATTGAATTGACTGTGATTATACAACAAAGCATGGAGTGAAAAATATGTGTGTCTTGAATCAGAATGGATGAGGAAAAAGGATTGACTTTTCTTTTGAGAGAAAAAAATATTCTTCATTTGATTGACACATTTTTTTTCTTATTATCATCTTATTCTGTATTATTCATTTAGGCATCAACAATTATCTCTTGAAAAATACCAGAATATGATAATCGAAGGCGAAAAAAGAAGAAGAGAAAAAATCAAATTTCTTTTATTCAGTCAATGAAGGTTAAAGAGGAACAGTTTAATTGAATAATTTGATAACATTTTACGAATTCTTGTCCATCAAAATTAGCAAAACTCAATAACAATCCAATGATGTTACCCATGATATCCGTGGTAATGTCAATGATAATTGATGTTCCAAGTGTTCAGTAAAAGTGAAACTTGATTTTGTTCAACATTTAATGGAAAAATATTGTTCAATTGTTTCTCAGTTCAACACTTTGTTCACATTGAAACACTCAATTCTGGATTCTCATTTCGTCTACAATGTGTTTACTGTGTTCATCAAATCAATAAACTCTGAACACTTGCATTTCAGTTTTCAATATTTTCTTGAACAATAGATGATGAACAGAGAAAAGAAAGAAAAAAAGTAAATATAAGTTCTGTACGAATTTTGACAACTTTTATGAAATTCTTTTTTTTCTCAACTTCTTTCTATTTACTATTTCTGTGAGCTTTTTTCACCTTTTTTTCCTTCTTCGCTCAGAGTTTCATTTTTACCGCTTTAATGGTTATCGATCAAGAAACACATTTGTACATTTTCACTTAAACTCGATTCTCTTGCAACTGTTTTGTTCCCTCAAATGGCAATCAAACAGAGAATCAGTTGTGAAAAATTTTCTGCTAGCTTTTCATCATCACCATGACCATTATCATGAAGAAACAATCAACCAAATGGAATTGCAATAGACACCTTTTTTTCTCTCTCACAAAACAAAACTTTGATTCTAATCGTTGAAACATTTCTTTGCTTCAAAATTTACCAACATTCATCAGTTACCTGGTTATTATCATTTGCTGTAAATGAAAGTTTCATGATGATTGAATTTCTTTCGATACTTTTCATTTTCTTTGCTCATTCGAGTTCGTGATTTACTATAGCTTTTGTTTTTGGATCATTCACAAATGACGAAAAAAGTTGTCCAAATAAACTTCATTTACTTCATGTTGAATCGTTTTTTTGGCAACTTCATTGGCTGTAAAGAGTAAGCAAGATTTATTTTCATGGCAAAAATGAGTTGCAATGAATGAAGATTAATCAAGTGTTAAATGTTGACCAATTGTAAATAAAAGCACAAAATTTATATTCCAATATTTCTCAGTATTGCAGCTTATTATTTCAGAGTCTTTTCAGTCTACAAATGAGACTCAGCACATAACAGGCTTTACTTGTTCAATGCACTGAAGGTTAACAAAAAATATTTAAAGTTGAAGTTAATGTACGTACTAACGCCATCTGGATGTAATTCTGTGAGACGCTTTCGCAGCTGATTATGGGTTTATTGGTCGTCTTGAAAGTTGCTATTAATAATTGACTATTTTTGTTATTGATCAGGACTCATGATTCAGGAGGACTTGGACCTAAAACAGTGAAACTTATTTCACTGTAGCCCAAAGGGAAAAATCGTAAAATCCAAGATTCGAAAGAGTTAATTTATTCAACAAAAGAGTGAAAAATTTGACTTTCGAGTTAAGAGTCGGGACTTTGTGGATTTGTAGATGCATAAAAACTGAATCCATTCGTGCTGTTGAAAGATGTCTCTAATCGACTGTTTTCACGAAGATCGAATTCAAAGTTGAAACTTGGATACAGTTACCTTTGTACAGTCATGGGAGCAGATTTTTTCATCAAACTCATTTTTCTGATGTTGAAAGTTCTAAAATTTTTTTTGATGGCCAACAAGAAAATGCACTTCTTTTGGGAAATCAAATTTTCTGTTTCTGCACAAAAAATCACTTTGATTTTCAGTTAAACCTGATGCGTCGAGTGTTGTTGAGATTTAAAGAGCTGAAACTTTTTTTCATCGATAGAAATGGGGGTGAAAATCAAAGATCGAACACCTTTTCAATTTATCAACAGTTCTCTTGTTTTACCCTTAAACTTTGAATATCAAAATCTCGAGAAAGATAGCACTTAAAAGCACCAATCGATAAAACTTGACTTCGACAATAGAGTCACGTTAACTTTAAGCACATATTTCTGATAAGTTGGTCGATCGATTGGTTGGTTAGACAACAGCAATTCTTATCTTTTTTCTTGTTATAAATAAAATGTTGAATTATTAATGAATTTTTTCTCAGAATCGGTTAGATTAAATTTCATTGAAGATATTTATGAATCTCCAGATCGACACAAAAAACTGAATTTCATTGAATCACATCTTAAGTTGAAGTATGAATATTTTCTGTTGCAACTCTTAAACAATCACATTTTTGCTTTCAAATTAATTATTAATCTAAATGTTTGATCAAAAAAGCTCAGCATTTATTAACAAATGATGTCGACTGGTTCATTATGTTCATGGGAGGATCTCGAGTTTTCCTCATCAAAACCTTTTCAACTGTTCCATCAATGCTTTTTCCTGTAATCTTATTCAGACAATATTTATGGATGGTAATAATGTCTGTAAATAATGATACTTTACACCTTAAAACAAATTGTCTTTTCAGGTGATTATCTCAACATTAGGCTGGGTTTAAATTGATGATTATCTGAACAAGTAAAAGTTTCTTATGAACTGATAACCATCAGCCATCACTGAATTTACATGAAGTTGCAGTAAAAAGAAGGAGAGATTCATTGTTTCCATGTAAGACAACACCTAATACATGAATATAGATGAAAGCTTGTCATGATTTTCAATTTTTCCAGATGAAACCAAAGAAGCAAATAATCAAACTTAATCTCTTCTTTTGATTAACAAACCAAACTATAACAATCCAAAATGAACCAAAAAATGTAAAACTTCTCAATCAAGCGAACAGAAAATTTTCTTTGCGATCTTTTTTTCGCTCAAACCATTCACCAGCTTACCATGGAGCTAATAACATGATGATTAGTATAATCATCAGGAAAATTCGAAACCAGATTTGAATATTAATGAGTTTCTGTGACCAAACAAATATTGCCATTTGTGTCTAAACATGTTGCTAAAGTTATCAATATTAATAGATAGTAAAGTTGTAAACTTTCATCAAATAATTTTGGGTGGATTTTGCCTTCTCTTCAGTGATGACATTCATTGATCATACACGATGTAATGATGTAGTTGATCACCTAATGCATCCTTCATGTTGCACGAGCTTTTCCTCGACTAGGAGGAGTTCACATCGAGTCTCAGTCAGGGTTAAGCTTCAACCTTCAACATTGCCATTGGTAAGGCTCACGAAGTTATGTTCAAGGCCGGATGACTCGAGCCCATTTACCTGTTCTGATCACTTAACCAGTGAAACTTACTCGACTTTGTAAATGTGTGGACACATAAAATATTGTGAAAGGCATTTCGAGCGAAATGTTGGTGAACTTGCAACCGGGTGAAATGATGTTTAGGTTGAGGTGAACTGCAAGTGAATGCTTTTAATGATATAAATGACAATTTTGAAATTTAATATCACATTTTGCGAGTAAATTGTTCCCTAATAATCCAGTTGCTTCATTTTCCCATTAAGATAATGTTGGGAAAAGATGAACAAAGAAGATGAGCAAATTATTTAACCAAAAGATTTACTTGAAATTGATATTGACATTTTTATTTGCCCATTTATCCTTCGTCTTTTCAACATTTTTTTCTTTTCTGTTCATCATTATCTTCAACATTTAATCTCATGTTGACCAAACAATCACCTATTTATCTTTCCCTGAAAAAAAACTATCATCATTGTCTACATCATCATCACCATCAATATCATTACATACTCTTCATCTCCATCCCTGACTTCCGTTTTTTTCGATTTTTTTCTCTTCTTCTCCTTCATTCTCTGATTACCTTTTTGGGTTTCTCCTTATGAAAGGCATTACACTCTCCAGCCATCATCATCCGTTGAATGTCAATATTGAGGATAAACAAGAGAAAGACTCAAAGTCTAATCGAAGTTAAAGCCATGCAAAAAGATGTGAAATGCTGACAATTGCAAAGTGTATTGCTATTAATGCAGTCAACTATAGTCGAGCTTTTGTGACAAAAAAAACAATCACAATGATAAGGTGTTGAATGTACACGCAAAGCAAGAGAGGGAAATGGCGAAAACAAAATCCATGAGGAAATCTTGGAAAAGAAAAGAAGAAAAGATAAAAAAAATTTCGATATTCAAACCTTTTGCATGTCCATACTTTTGTATTAAACATGGACAAACAATGAACCAGGAAAAGTGATCAAATGAAGCATATCAAGTTGAAGTATAAAAAAGCACTCATTAGCTTTATCCATTGTCTAACTGTTGACCACTTTTGCATTGTCAATGAATACGTTTGCATTAGTTTGTATCAACTTTTATTTTCCTCTCTCATCATCTTTTGACAACAAAAAAAGCCTTTGACTTTTACAGTTGCAATTGTTCATCTCTACTTTGTATCCTTTTCATGATTAAACATGTTCACTTTAATGTTGTGGTTAACAGTTTGCTTGTCAATAGTCAACAGTAAACTTGAAATGCATAAAATGAGTTTAATTTTGAAAGGAAACTCTTTTTATTGTAAAATTTGTCATCACTCGAGTTTACCAGTTTTTTGGGCTTCTCTTCATTGTTTCCAACCAAGTCCAAGTTTGGTGAAAGTTGAATTTAATCAATTATAGATTTAAAACTTTAACCTTTCAACTAGACAAGGGAAGCTTGATAAACTCCCAGTCAATCAGAATCGATAAAGTTAACATTAATTTATCTGTTTTTTGTTGCCTCAAAAAGGAAACTGCATCAACTAAAGAAACCCAACAATTGACTGAGAATTTTACTTTTATATTGTACAATTATCTATCAGTTGGTGGTCATTGCCAGTAAATGCTCTGTTAGTTTGTTTCATTTGAAAGGTAAAAGTCGAAATTGAAAGTTGCTCTGATAAGGAATGCATGAAGAGAGAAATGCAATTCGAGATTTTCTGTGCATTAGTCAAGTTGGCCTTTTTTATGTTACCAAATTGCTCGATCACAAAATGGTTGGAAATGTTGAAACTGAACCAAATCATGAAATTCACGGTAATCTTTGTTAAATACTTATTCCTTTGAAAGACTTGTTAATCAATGTGAAAATATAGTTTTCCTTAATTTAATCATTGAACTCATTTCTCGAAGCGAAACCAAACATTTACAATGTTAATGATTGGTAAAGCTGTAAAAGTAACAGTTTTAACCTTTCTTTTCCTTCTCATTTATGCTGATCATGAAAGTCCTTTTATGATTACTGGTTCAACTTTATCAATTTAAATGAACCTAATCAACTTGAGCCAAACCTTTGGTCAAACAAGTTAACCCAATAAAGTGGTTCTTTAACAACATGGTAAATAGAAGAGAAAACACAAGAAAACTATGGCACCAACAAGTTGTAACTTGGTGCTGAAATGAAAGATTGGACTTGCTGTGACTACGAGGAATGCGATTTGTAGGCAAACAATAGAAGTGACCAGATAGGTTATCTACTGATGAATCATTCATACTTCACTGGAGAAATTTAAATTCATTCAATTCAAATTGCCACAATTATTAGTGGCGTGATTTAAAAGCAAACTCCCAATCAAGTAGTATTGTTAGTAATAGTAGTATAGAAGCATACGCTTATGGCTCGCAAACTGCAAAAGAAAATAAGAAATAAACTTGCTCACCCCCTCAGTCACTGTCCCCGTGACTATCATCTTTCAACGGTTATTTTATGCCCTGAAGGTCTACATGATTTTTGACTGAAACATTGCAGTAGTAGTAAAAGTACACAATCTAACCCTTTGTTAAAATTTAACATAATGTTCACTTAAACGAACACTTTAAGAAAAAGGTTACTTTTATTAATTTAGAGTGAACGGAGATAAAACATTACATATTACCAAGAATGAAAACTAAAAAACTAGTCACTTATCATTTTTACATTTCATGTTTTATATTTTGCACATTTCATCTTCATCATCATCATCATAACCAACATCCTATTTTGTAGCCTAATAAGGCTACATCTTAAAATGAGTTTTAGCCTTGTTTTGAGAGTTGGCAAGATTAGCTTGCCAACTCTTATTTTTAGCATTTCCCCCCTCTCCAGCTCCAAAAGGTCCCTCTTTTGGTTAATTAGATGATGATTCAGATGTTACAATTAGGATTAAATTTTTCAACTAAACGGTTACCATTTATGGAACCAACATATATGGAAACCAATTACAATTGATTAGTTGGCTAAATTAAGGTTGTTTTCAGCATTGCTAAATTCATGCAGAATTTCTTTAGGGAAAAGTGAATAGTAATAAGTCATTTGATACTTATCCAACAGTTCTTCAAAATCATCAATTAATATACAAATAAGTGTTGTTAGATCCCGGACCTTTCTTTTTCGATTCGTAATTTTTGCCCGATGATATCTGCAATAGGTTTCGACAATATGTACCATGTTTTCACATATATATTTTGATGTCAGGAAACTACGCCTTTCCTTTCTGTCGAAGTGAATATTAGTTGACTGCAGTAAATTGTTGATGATTTTAATTTGCAGAGTGGCCGATCGCTTCATGGACAACCATCTATACAATCTATAATCCATTCTAAAAGAAAATAAGAAAAGTTAAGTAAGTAAGCAGAGTTTTATCGAAGGTTCAAAGATGACTAAGTTACAATTCAGTTACAATTTTTTTTAACTACATAATCTCCATTCACAACATTTATGGAAATTATTACAAATAATTATTCTAAAGTTTTAATCTACTAAAATCGAACAAAGTTTTTAAACTCTTCTATGTATTCTTTTCGTATTATGGCATAAAAGAAAGTTAAGTTGTTGCATTCTATATATCGCACTATTTGTTCTAGTGCGACAAACATATCTTCAACCAGGGCCTGAAATCTCCTGGTTCGGCCGTGGCCATGTAGTTTATTGAAATATAATTTTCTATAGGTGATGGCAGCTTCTAACATTAGTTCCAAGACGGCGAGATACAGCATGTAACGATATCGTACACGCCTTGGGAGTGGGAACTCATCGTCTAATATCTGATCATTGTAAAATTTAATTTTTTCTTCAGCATATTCTTTCACATGCCTCCAATTTGCGAGACTGGATCTATTTTGATCGTCCATTTCTGTAAGATATTTAAAGAAAACAAAGATTTTGGATTAATAAAGGTGATCAACATCGTAACTTTTCGGGTTTTTGGCCTTAATAATGGTTCCTCTCGTCACCAGGCCGACAAAATTTTGCGTTTTGCTATTTGGTTGAACGTAAGGCGATCTTGCGTTTCTAATTTTGCAACCAATGAACAAACAAAGTAGACTAATAAAAGACATCAGTCCTGTAACCCCAATTAGTTGCATCAATGGATTAGAACTATGTCGTCTGATGAATTTTACAGCATCAAAGTTTTCAATCACAACTGGTTTTAATTCAAAACTTGACATGGTTGGGCTCAGTAAGAGATTGATTTTTAACGTTTCGGTTGCATTTATGGTTCTTTTTAAGTGAGTAACATTGTAAAATGTTTTTCCAATTGTGAAGACAGTATCTTTGGTTATTCTGAATGGATAAATTGGACAAGGCTTAGTGATGTCAAATATTGTAATGTTGGTATTAAAGCAGTATATATAGATTTCTTCGTTGGCAACTTTAATTTGAACATCAGCGCGTTTAATTTTTTCAGTGCAATTTTCTGTTTTCCAAAATTCATCCAGATTTTTATCTTCCGAATCGATACAATCGTTATCATCAGGATTTAAAATTAGATTGTCCTCGTTTTCAATATCTTCTGGGTTGAAAGGACATATTGAATAATATATATAGTTAAGGTAGTAGTAAAAGTACACAATCTAACCCCTACTAGACATTATTATTGACAATATGGGCAACATCAAAAACTAGAAAATGAAGGTCATTGCGAGCAAAACAATCTTTTAAATTTAAACCCGGAAAACGCCGAAACTTTATGCAAACAACTATGATCAACCTTGATACAGTATGATGCTGAAGAGTTATCTGGTTTTCAAACTGCTTTTTCAATATTCAATTTATGCATCAAAACGTAAACAATTTAATTTATTTTGACGTAATACCAGAAGTGAAATTGAAACAACGTTTCAAACACATGCGATTATGATAGATGTGCACACAATTTGACCATGGGATTTAGTATCAATGCCGATGAAGTTTTGATCAATTTTATATTCAATTTTTACATTCGATCAAGTTGATTTCATTAGTTTTGTGGCTCTGAAATCTTCAAAGTTTGTAACTTTGTACCGAGTTAAGATCCTTTTCTTTGTGATACTTTTCAGTCATGGAGTATATTCAACAGATCTAGTCTTCCATTGACGAGCTAACTCATATCTCCTGCTTTCTAACTCTCCAACTCGATCTGGCAACGAGCTATCATTAAATGTTATCATCGTAACATCATCGCGGACATTAAAACAGGTTTCAATACTTCCATCAGAACATCTGACTGCGTGGAAAATTGCATGGGACTCCATAATTGAATCCATTTTTGAGGGTGAAAAGTAACAATTGAAATTATGTAACTTATTAAGACACACAATTAAATAGACACATAAATGTTTAATTTTATATTAACATTTTTTTATAAACATTAACTTATATACATATCTCCCACAAAGTCTCTCAGTCGCAAAACTAGTGAGCGCAAACTTACTCAACCGCACCTCTTAACTTAACTTTGACCAATCAAAAGCTGATTACTTGAACTCCTCCTTAATGAAAGAGAAAAGAAAGGGAAAAAGAAAGGGAAAAGAAAGAGAAATAAGTTCGATAAACTTATTTGAAAGTTTCCTATGTTAAGCTATGGTTGGGAAAAGAAAGAGAAAAGAAAGAGAAAAAAAGGGTGATGTTCTACTAAATAATAGTGGAAGTCTATGGAAAAATGTGTTAACCAATTAACTCTATTGACAGTACAATCGAAAGGATTAAATTCAATTATTGATTGACAAATTCCGCGTTAATTATATTTCCGCATACAAATTTCCTTAATTATGAATTAGTATAAATAACTCTTATACCTCTAGTAAAATTCATTATTGAATTACAAGTTATTCACAATTGTGTATTTGTTTCCTACTTACAAGGTTTTATCTTGTTTTCTGTGAAATAATGGCTAAAAACCTTGCTGCAATTAAAAAGTATAACAAAAAAATGATGGAAGAGAAAAAGAGAGAAAAGGAAATGTTTGATAAGTATGGCTGTAAGCCCCTGAGAGTGGTTCTGCCTTCGCTTGAGGAATTCGCAAAGGAAATGTAGGAATACAGCCTGTTCAGCAAGCCACCGAAAGTGATACTACCAAAATACTTTCCCCTGCCTCAACTGATGTTGGTGTTCATAATGACTACGTCTTCATGGAGGAGTTAAACGATTTAATTGGTTCACAGCGGTAGCCAGAACCTCAGGTTTCCAACAATCTAAATGATTGTGTTCAAACTGGTACTGTAATAACTTATAATGTGGAGATCACTTGTGCTTGTGGCCGCAAAAATGGTTTTAAATTGTCATTTGAACCAAATCATTAATATGTTTGAATTATTGATTAAAACTTGATTCGTTAAAACACATTGAATTGAGATTTTTCATCATATGTGCAACGCGCGGGAAAAATTAATGATAAATTTCTTGTCGTTAAATGGCCTTACCGGCACATTTTGTGCCAGACATTTTATTACTACTAGGTGGTTCAACCTTGATCCTGTTTTACCCCTGCTGACGTTCCAACTGCTAGTATCAAATTCTCGAAGGATTTGATATCAAAACCAACTGAATCTGATGTAGCTTTGGAAATTGGTGAAGCACTTGGATAACAACGAATGAAGAAGAAAGTCATTTTGAGAAAGATAATCAAAATGCAATCGATTTTCATATGTTAACGTACAAGGTTAAGCTCACACAAAATAATTCATAATACTGGGTATTTCCACCTGGTTGCCTTGATATCCTCTTTATTATCAGGCTAATAGTAGATCACCTTGAATGTGTTTTCTTAAAATTGTATTAAGCACGTAAAATTAAAACGCTGCAGGATTTTATCAAGGTTAAAATAATTCATTTTGAGGAAACAAATAAGATAATATATATCCAAAAACTTACATCATTTTCAAATATTTTTTTCCAGTTCATGATTCAAGTCTGGAATCAGATAATTTATCAAATCTCGCAATACAACATGATTTGATTCGTGAGCATATGTGATTAGATCTTTCCTGAGCTCATAAATAGTATCACTCATCGATGAGTATTCATTTAATTGTACACCATTGTACAAAGAAATCCATTGCGTAAGCTAGTTCGAGTTTTTCTTCCATAGATAATTTTTGTGTGAAACTCGGTCAGTCCAGTAAAAGTAAAGAATAATATCATAATAATAAGAGTCGATTTTTTTCTGATTAAAATACAATAGTAAATTCAAATAGTAAATCAATCTTAATAACTTACCTTGCAATATAAAGCTATTCTCCCCTTGACTTTTAAGCGGGTCAACTGAAGATCTCTTTAAACTTTTATTAAAAGAATTGTCTGGAAACTGCTGATGAAGTCTTGCTGTGAAGGATGGTTGTAAAAGCCTGACTGTGTGTTCATTATAATGTGGAATAATATCATTCTGTTGGAGGCTTGTAATGAAAAAATGATTCAACTTGTTCATTCTGAGTCTGAATTTCTGACAGAAATGTATCCCAAACAAAAACAGTTTATATGCGCAAAAATGCAGAAAAAAGATTCGAGAAAAAAAAATTTAATGGAAATAAACGCGAAATCGTAAACAGAAATTGATATGATAAGTAAATTACATATAAATGTGAAAAAAGAAATAAAAAAATAACAAATAATAAAAACAATAATAACAAAAAAACTTGAAAACAAAGATTAAGAAAGTATGAGAGAAAATGAATGTAATAATTCCATTCATCAGCTATTTCGTGATAAAAAATGTGGAGACGATAAAGCAATTCTTCGATGAGTTCTTCGGTTATTGGGCGCTTGAGCAGACTGTTGCTCACTTTTGCCAGTTATCTAAATCTCGAATGTTCCTTGTATGTGCTCTCCTATTTCCAATCACCTTTCTAACGATATCATTTATTTGTTTTGTCTCATTGTTACAAAGAAAACCATTACAATTTATCAAGAACCACAGAAGCCAACGAATCTTATTTCGCATCGGGTGACATTTGAAAATGAGTTTATAATAGTGTAATCGAACAGAATTGTCGACTCTTTGCATCTTTTAATAAAATGTAAAAGAAAAAAAACCAAAATAATTGAAAATTTGAATACATCTACAATTGATAGCTTAATGACAAGGTAAAAACGAGCAGATTTTATGAGTAACCCAATTTTAATTTCAACTAAACAATCTGTATTAATGCAAAATACAATATTTATGATACCTCTATAATTAATAACCCAATATAAAATAAAAAAGTAAAAAAAATGCAAATAGCAATATCGGAAACTCGCATGTAAATAAGTAAAATAAAGGGGGATTAAGAAGAGTCAACGGAACGATGAAAGAGTGAAAGTAAAGAATCTTGGAGCTCTTAGTGTTCTTTAGTCGCAAGAAAATCTTCTGCTACAATTTCGATCAAAGTATCAGCCATGTGGCAGCATTTGGGACGACATTCTGATTTGAGGAAAGGTGTGTCCAAGATCGCATGCAAAATTTTCTCCATTTCCCTGAGTGACTGGCTATAAATATATTTCTCTTCTCGTATGAATGTCAGAAGATATAAAATATTTTTGTCAAGCAGTTGATTTAGGAAGGATTGATGTGCTGAATATCTCGCCATTTTTCTAGAATTACAAGAACAAAAAGAATAGAAAAATTTAAAGATCGTAAAAAAACTAAAAAACATGTGAAATAATTTGTACAAGCATACTCAAGGAAGGATACAGAAGATTCTTTTTGCAATTTTTGTTCGGCATGAAGGACAGTTTCGAGATGCATTCCGAAAAAGTTAATTATCACAACTGTCACAAACAGGTATATGATTACATGGTAAATACAGGGCATTTCAGACCAGCTGAGAAACCAAGAGATTCAATACAAAAAGACTTTATTTACTCTTCCGAGTCTCCGCTGACTCAAGGAAACATTAACTGTAAAGCTACATTTTTCAGCTTCATTTATACACATATTATGCATAGACTCTGCTAAAATTGCAGAGAAAGCTAGGAAGCTTCAGAAGGTCATCACGAAACTCAAGTCGTTAATTATGAACTGAATCAGCTTAAACAGACCATCAGCGAGATGAGTCGTAGGATTAGGGATCTTGAGAACCTGAAATCTAATGTCGCACTACTGCGAGAGACGCAATGATCCTGAGTCGATACAGCTTAAATTTTCATGCTAAATCAGAAATATATTTATCAGCGTATTAAAGATTACCACTAACGTTTGCACTTAGAACTCGCTTCTTAGACAATTTTTGACCAGCGAGTTTTTTCAACCACACAGACGAGCACGGTTTCTGTGCATGTACAAACCCACTTACAAATTTTTAACAAGCGCGAAAAAATTAATGCTAAAGCTCCTCACTCATGGAAACACTCACCTTATTGTAAACAAATAGGAAAAGCCAAAGTGGAGCGGAAAAATTATAAATTTTCAATCAAGAGAGACGAAAGTTTGTCCCAATCTATATAAAGTTGTCCAATTGATGAATCCAAAGTTATGAACCTTTTTGAGCCTTTTTTATCCAAAAAGTTCACGATTTCAGGATCATTGAGGTTTTAGAGAAGACAAGATCTCAATATCGAGATAAATGTGTTTTTCCATTTATCGAGCAGTAATCTTGCAAAGGGCTTTTTTCATTCCAAATCCAGATTCAGTAGCAATGAATCTTGTCTCAAAGCTGGAAAATATCACTCAATTGGTAAGTTGATAATAACGTTAAAAGATAATAGACCGCAAATGGAGATTAAAAAAGAGGATTAAATGGGATTCAATTTCATTGTGAATCAGCTTGAATCTCACTGGAAATGGTCAAATAATGAAAATGCAATTCAAGATGAAATAAAATAAACTTTATTATTATCATTACTGTTATTATTATCAATCGATGGATACATTTTACTGGGAATAACGAAAGAGTAGAGAGAGAGAAGAAAAAAAGAGTTCTGAAAATGAATCAGGAAGGAGTAAACATGAACTGATCAAGATAAAACAGTTGATCCAATTTTGTTGAGTATCTTTTATATCTTCTTTAACTTTATCATTTTTCTTGTTCATCTTCTTAACATCATTCACAATGTCAAGAAGATTATTTCTCAATATATAAATAACTGGATCAAAGTTACCATTCTTTATGAGAAGAACAAGAAAAAAATCGAAAAATCTCTTCAGATGAACTTTTCTAATTCACTTTCTTTTTACCTCTTTCACCAATGGAAACTGGATTAGGAACTGGAAATTCAGTAGTTTGTAAACAATTTATTATTGATTTGATAGAGAAAAAAGAGATTCAAGAGAAATTGAACTTTTCCTTTTTTTTCTATCAAACCACGCATTTCGATTACAAAGTCATTTTGATCCCGTTCATCATCCTTTTATTCGGTTATTACAGTAAAGTTTAAATCATGAGAAATTATCATCCACTTGAACTTTTTAAACTTGCATACTGATGAGTTGGCAATTCAAAATTTGACAAATTTCGATGATAACAAATGAATTGAAAAAATATTCAAAATTCATGATCAGCTAGACTTTAATCGATAACAAGCAAAAAGAGCTTTTACTTTTCATAAAATCAACTTTTGCAAACTACGAAATTGAATCAAGTTCATCATTTCTCAGTTTCTAAACTTTACTTACATTCCAAATCAATGAGCTTTGTTTTTGTGGCAACGAAATTGATTCAACTCGAAACAATCTAATGACGCAAAGAGGTTAATTTAAAGTTTATTTGGTTCTAACTTCCACTTTCAATGGATGAATTTGTAAGCTTAACTGGCTTGAAGTTTATTGCCATTATCAAACTGCATATTGACAAGACTTCTTAGTTCAAAAAAGTTTATCAAACATCGGCATAATGTCATGGTGCTTCAAAATGCGCTCGCTCAAATAAGAGTGCAATTGCTGTCATAGTGCTGATAAGTGGATCATTGGTTATTGCAAATGTTCACTTTGACCATTTTCCCGACTGCTTGATAGAGAAAAAAATTTCGAATAGATTTCTGAAAGTTCCAAACAATTACAAATATTCATTAAAATTTCTCTCTCAGAATTTTTCTTTTTCTGATTTGACGCGTTCGATTATTTTACTAAATATTGATAAACATTGATTGACCGTATCACCTGAGATAACATTGTTGATGACCTTGGTAATCGAAGTTGATTTTACTCTAATAAACATTTAATTTCATTTAATTAACCATCTTAACACTCGCCGATCATCATGGCTTTATCATTACATTTTGTATTCCTTTGAATGCTAATGCAATGTTGGGACTTAACCAAATTGACTTCACACATGAACCGCTGTTTGATAAACACGATAATGATGAATGGTTATCAAAACAAACTTTGTCATAACATGAATATCTTTATCTTTTCATTGCCTGTTTGGCTTCTTTTGGCAAGGAAAAAAAGTTCATTTTCTCTTTCATGTATCATTATTATTGTTTGTTGTTGTTGCTCTTTGGATACTAATTGATTAGGAAACAGTTGAATGATTGATGATACTTCAATTGAGAGAAAGAATAAGAGGAAAAACGAAGTAATTAGAGAAGAGTTATCCAAGATAATTCTGTGGGCACCATGATAAATTCTGGTGAAAGGTTGAGGAAAGAAAAAATTCGATACCTTTTTGCCTTCAAGTGCGTCTCTCATCACATTAATATTTAGATACTTTTCAAGATGAAATGTTGAGTGTCATCATGTTTGCTGATTGATTTCAACAAGAACCAAGTCAACTGTGAAATGATGAACAAGATGAGAAAAGATTGTCATTCCAGTGAAAGATGAATTGTCATCACTTGATTCATATGAAACGATGAAAAGAGAAAACGAAAATTCCAAATGAGTAAAACCTTTTACCTTTTTTTTACCTCTCGCCACTCTTACAGCTAATCTTTCCCAATGGATATTAACCTAAAATTATCACCTTTATCAAGATGAATGAGAAACATACTTTTTCATAATAATAATAGTCGTAATAACTCAAGCTTGTTACGTTAGTCAACGTAAACTTTTCCTTATCTTCACTTTCTTATAATAATAACTTATTATTATTACTTTTATCATTATTAAACCAACAATCTTCAAGATGAGTCTTCAACTTGCTGACACTAAGATGACCCTATCAAGTCAATTATCAAGTTATCATGTTATACTGTATTTGACTTAATCATTAGCTGAACCAGTTTCATTGCCATCATTTATTATCCTTTTTGTTTATCATCAAAATCACAAAGTTAATTACAAATTGTCCAAGCAAATAATTTACCAACAAACCAGAGTTTTCACTATGATTGGAAAGATGCATTAAATTTTCAACGCTGTTGGTTTAAAATTTGCTCATATTGAACTGGACTTTCAATTCTGTGCCAAGTACAAGAGTTGATCTTATCTTGACCTTGACAAACAACCACTATTAAGACCTTTCAAAGTTATTGGATTTATTAATTTTGTAAAACAAAATGTATAGATAAAAATTGCATTGACTAATAAAGGTCTTGCGATAAAAGTTGATGTGACTCAAATTATTGGTTAGGTCAGGTTAGGTTAGGTTAAGATTGAGTATAAAATGTATTTTCATCTTTTGACTAGAAATTTTATTGACCACTTGATACATAGTATTGTATATGTGAATCATTGAGTTACTCCACAGTATTAGACTGTGTATTATCATGACTATGTTAGGCTAGGTTAGGTTAAGTTAGGTTAGGTTAGGATTGAGATAGCTTTGATTCTCAAGGCTGATTATTTCATGACTAAAGTTGACTTGATTTTAACATTTCATTTGAAACTTTTGACTTTTGTTAATTTTTATTCAACACTTGATACAAAGTCTACTGTGAATCATTGGGTATCATACTGTGAATCATACTGTATTATTAAACTGATTTTTCACTTGATAATAAGGTTAGGTTCGGTTAGGTTAGGATCTAGACAGCCTAATCGACTCATGTTATTGGTAATGCTGATGCTTAAAGAAGCTTTGATTCGAGTCGTAACTTTACTTTTCACAATTTGAATCTCGCTAAGTTCAATAATTAGCTTTAGAAAAGATACAGAACAAGTTATTCGTAATTTGTTGATGATTTTTCTCAATCCAAGAGAGCTTTTGATATTTAGGTTCTTTGAGTTGAAGTTGCGTCTGTTAATGTTGACTTTTAAATGCATTATAATTGGCTTTTATTTGACCACAATTTAAAAACAAAACGTTTCTTTGTTTCAGTTGTTTCAATGGTAATTTTTGACAATTATGTTACCAGACTTATCATGACCATTATGAAGTGAGCAAATTGCAATTTGACAACAATTTAATCAACATTAAGTGAAAATTGATCCTGCAAAAGGTTTCCCTATCAGCAGCTTCCATCAATTTTTATCATTATAATTGCCTACATTTTCAGCTTTATTCAACTTAAAATGAGTTGTAAAAATGTTTATTTTAATCCAAATTGCAAGTTAATTTTTCAAAAGTAATTTAGATGATGAAGATTATGATGAAACAGGAAAGATGCTAGGTAAAGAGTAAATGTTCATTGAAGAGTTACATAGCATATAAAGCATGCAAGTTTAATAGGATGAAAGATGAGGATAACCATGTAAGTTGAAAAGAGAAGGGAAAAAAAGTTGACTTTCGATGTAACCGATAAGACTTTTGGGTTATTTTTTGAAACTTTTTTTTGCTTTAAAATATTTTTCGACCTTATTTTCAAAGCAATACTAAATAGTTTGTTGATCTCTGTACAAAGAGTATAAACAGTAAATATAGTGAACATAAAACTGTCAAATGGCCCTGAAGTTGAAAAAATAGTCACTTTTTAAGTTCAACTTTTTCTGATTCCGTTTACTTGAAAGTCTTTCAGATTGACAAGATTTTCATCTTTTCTCAAAACTTGGTGCACTTCAAGGTAGACCAAGTGATGAGACATGAATGTCTTCACTTGGAAACTTTGGTGAAAGTGTACCTTCAGGCAAATCTTGGACTGAGTAATTGAAATTCGGAATCAATTTTAACCATGAAAGAAAATCTTTTTAATCGGTTATTCATTTGCAGTTGGCCAGTTAAAGTTGTTCATTTTTATTCGGTTTTCCTTTCGTTTTCCCAATTTAATTCAATTCAATTGAACCGGTAAAGTTGCAACAACAATTGATTTGATAAGATTGGCAGTACATTTCCAATTCTGGTTTGGAACATCATGTAACTTTCACTCGATTTTGCCATGAGCTTTGGTGAGTTATCTCATTCAATCTGTTTTTTAAACAACAGATAACTGTTAAGGCTAGCAAACTGTATTGACTTTTGAAGTTGAGTTAAGTTTATTTTATCCTAATAAACGTAACATTTACAGAACTTTACTTGAAGTTCAACTGAATAACTTAGCTGCTGAATAGTCCAGGGTAGATAATCCCAACGTTGACTAATAAAGATTATTTCAATGATTAGAGTTGATTTGGCTCTAATAAACATTTCATTTGCAACTTTTTGTTCAATCACTCAATACAAAGTCTAAAGCCAATCAATTATTAGATGTTGCTAGGTTAGGTTAGGGTTAATATAACCTAATTGCCTCTTAATGTTGATGATTTTGATGACTAAAGTTGATCTGGTTCTGATTAAAACTTCATTTTCAACTTTTGACTCAAAATTTGTAATCTTTACTCAAGTTTATTATGAATTATTGCGTTACTTTATATTATTGAATTTTGACAAAGGGTTGAGCAAAGGTCTGTGAGTCATGAACTTTACAAAACTTTGCAAAAATAGTTTACAAGTTTGTCAAGTCAAGTCGATGGAACCGATATTCATCACAAACTACAATTCAGGTCAAATGTCTAGACATTGTGATTTTTTTGCATTACTTTATTTCATTCATTCATTCATTTTTCACTATGCATTGCAACCGACCATTGGAAGTCATCTTACGATAGTCTTGATTTTAAAAACTTTGAGTTTTAAAACCAATCAAAACTGATGTTCCCGGCTAAGAACAAGATAACTTACAACACCCATCGAAAAATGCAAATTCGAACAACTTTTACATCGAAGCTTTAGTGATAGGTTTAGCAGTGATTGAACAAAAATCTCAATAATCATAGATTTCAAGAAAATTAACTGTGACAATTATTTGATATTATTTGATAATTTTTAATATTAGAATGAAATATCTGCTCTAAAATCTCCTGGTCTGCATTTTCTTTAGCTATTGGCTTAAACAAAATTCCGGATCAGTATTTTGATTGAAATTATCTGAATGACCCAACAAACACAAAAGTCAATGAGTTATTTTTTATCACTCACCAAGCAACAGATTGATTTGATGACAACGGAATTGATTGAAATTGCGATTATTTCGATGGTTAAATTTGATTTGATTCCAATAAACATTTCAATTTAAAACGAACATTCATTACTGCCCAAATCTAATAGATCTAAATATGAAATCTCATTGAACCATCAAACCATAATGATTTAGTTTTTAAAATTGCAACTGGATTTAGACTCGAGATTATCTCGATCCTGAATCTATCCTTTATCATGATAACATTGTTTCGTCTAGATTGATCTTGAGAAGAAAAAAGTTGAATTAATTTTCCAAACTTATCAGACTAATGTAATCAAGTTGAACAAATTAATTTCAGGCGTAACCTGTCAATACTGAAGGCAAATGGAGACCATTTTTTAGACTAAAGATGAACAATCATAGACCCATGAATGAAAGTTGCGTGTTGAAGATAAACTTGAATGTTATCAGTTGCAACAAATCAGAATTGAAAGTTCTTCGAATGCAAAGCTGAAAAACAAGAAGAAAATGTTGAGGTAAAAGCAGGCAAAAGACTTATATAAATGGTCCATCTTCATCTTCATCTCTTCGTTGCTTCATTTATTTTTTCTCTTCATCATCTTCTCTTCAGATAAGACTAAGTTGATGATAAGAAGTGAAAACGTTCAAGAAGTTATTTTATCAGTTTACATTTGTTTATCTGTTGACGTTTCAATGTTGTGTCCGTTTTCATGTTTCATGACAACAAGTAGAGAATGGTGAAAAGTACAAAAGAAGAAGCAAAATGAAAAGAAGCATGAAGATGCAGAAATGATACAAGAGGCAAAAAGAAGATGGAAAAATAGCAAAATTGGTTTATCTGATTTCATGTTTAGTCGACAATTAAACCAACCATTTTTTAGTCTCTCAACAAATGAAAAGAGCCAAGAAAAGGACCACCAAAAGTGAATGACAGAAGTTGATAAAGAATATTTGAAAATAGGAAATTCGTAATTATAATCATTTGCTGGTGGAGCAAAGGTAGAAAAGATGAAAATCTGAAAAGGAAATGTTGAACAAGAATAAAGTTGAAACAAAATTTTCACTAAAAGTTGAGCAAAAATTTAGAGAAAATGGCATTTTCGAAAAGTTGCCAATTCTGGTCAAACTGATTAGACTTGATATAATGTTCAACATTCATGGAGAAAATTGGATATTTCCTGAACTTTGAATTTCGGCTGAAGGTCGCCATTGAAGAAAAATTATCAATGAATTTCTTCTTTTCCTCTTTACTCTTTTCAAGATTTCCTTTACAGAACATTTTACAACAAAAACTCAACTCGGACTGATGAGCAAAAGAGACGACAGAAAAGGTCAACATTTCGAATCCATTTTCCTTAATCTTTAGCCTTTTCTTTCCCAAGTAAATTATTCAGGAAATTCAATGTCAATGTGAATAAAAATGAAGAAAAGGTTTATTCATATGAAATGAACAATTACATTAATTAGAGAAACTTTCAACTTGTTTCTGGTTCTCTGCATTAGATGACAAGACATTATTGACCAAAAATATGTTCAACTTTATCTATTCAAGTAAATTGATGTTTTTTTGGAGCAACAAAAAAAGACGATAAACTTGATAAGCTTTAGTCTCTTTTTTTGTCCACATTTGATTCCAAGTCAACGACGGTTAATTGGCCTGCAACTGTTTGCCTATTTAAGCCGAGAGATGATGCTAATAATGATGATGAGATAAGATGGATGAGGGATAAAGAGTGTAGCTTTGAGCAGGAAAAAGCTGAGTGAATTGAAGTGAAATAAAGTAATTCAAGATATTATCCAATAAAATATATTGCCTATGATATTGGACTGAAAATTTAATAAATCTATATGTTGGTCAAAGCTCCGTGAAGTGCCAGTTGAAATTGAGTTCTGTGACTCTCTTTGCTCAGCCAGTTGGGTTGCAAGAGTGGGTTTAAAAGTTTCATTTATTTTTCACTTTCTCGACTTTAATGTTGACTGGCAATTTGAAAGGATGATTATTGTAAAAGATTATTGCAGAAAGGAAGATAACAAAGTCTCTTTTCATGATTACGGGACAAAACGGATTTGTTGGTTCATTGAGCTGTAAAACTAATCGATTAGGATTCAATGGATTCACCAAGGGCTTTCAAGTGGTCTGAGTGGGGAGAGAAAAAAATGAAACTGAAAAGTACGCAAAAAGAAGCGAAATCAATGTTAACCAGTTTTTACCATTTCTGTTTTATATTAGAGTTGCTATTGTTGCCATTGTTGAGAAAAGGTTTGAGAGGAAAAAATTGGTTTATTTTCAGATTCAAAGTAACTCTTTATTAACAAAATGGATTCATTTCAATCTCTTTGTTTATCTCTACTTTACTTCATAATTCATCCAGAATTGAATTATCTTTAAGCGTGATTTACCTTTAAGATTGGCTATTAATCAATTCATAAATTGATGCGATTAGAATGATTTAAAAGTAAAAATATTTTTCATTATTGGATGAAAGCATTTCAATGAATGTAAAGTCAAACCATTTGTAAAATGGATTTGCTTTCAAAGTTTCAACATTTCCAAAGCTCTTAAGACGAAAATTCAGATTCGATATGAGTAAAGAAAGATTGAAGAATGGAACATTTCGAAATCTTTGTCTTTCTCTCAGCTTTATCATGACGACAATGAAATGTTCATTCGAGTTTCTTCAAAATCGGCTATTAATCAGTTCGAAAATTGACTTCATTAGAAGTTATTTGAATGCAAAAAATCTTTCATTATTGGATGGAAGCGTTGCAAGGAGTGCAAAGTCTGAAAATTTTTGAAAAGTTCTCTTGAACGAAGATCCCGACTTACGACTGAAAAGTTGTAGAAGGAATCGAATGGAGAATGAATAAAATTTTGAAATTTTCACTTTTCTTGAATTCTTTTTATGACGAAATTCCATTTTTTCAAGTTTCTGGTTTTAATTTGAAACTTTATTCAACTTCATTGCAACAATTAATCTTTCGATTTCTCAATATTTTGTTCTGCTTTACTTTTCTCAACTTGCATGGAAACTTCAATCAAAATGATTTCTCTTGAGAGATGAACTTCTTTTTTATTTATATTTGTTCAATGTTGGCCTGATCTTTGTTTATTGCCAATGGAAGGCAAATGGTTTACATTGTTTACCAAACTTTTTTGTAATCAGTGAGGATGAAATAAGATTACATTGTTAATCAATTGAGGTGATCAAGCTTGAAGCTATGAAGGGAAAAGGGAAAAATGGACACAACTTTTGTAATAAACTGATGATGATCATGGAAAGAACTGAATGGCATGAAACAATATTTACAGTTGGACTGCATTTAAAGGTAAACTCACCTAATTGTCCATCTATTTGGATTTCAAGACATTTTGATTAAAAAAAAAACAAAAGAAGAAAAAAATTGGTGAAAAGCTGCTCATGAGATTCAACTTGTTCAATCCAATGAAATATCATGTTGAGATATTTCTTTGTTATCCAACGGAAAATGGAAAAATATTGTGATCAAAAATGAACCTTTAAAGGCCAGTTAAACTCTTGAGAATTGATTGTTTGGAAAAGAGAAATTACTTGAAACAAATGAATAGAAAGCAATCAAAATATTGGTCAATTCAAGTAATGGCAATGGTTAAGGGAATCGAGTTGATATTGATTTGTCGATGTAACATCAATTGCCTTAATCAGCATTCAATTTTCAATCCATTTAATTAAACTAATTGTTCGCTCAATGCTGCAATTTTCAAGATTCAACATTTGTCTAATTAGATTGTATTGATTAAGATTTGCACTTTTATTGAGAAAAAGTGAAAATTTGAAAATTCTGTTTACTCAATTGTTGGATTTCAGTTGATATTGAGATTCATCTAATGAAGATAGTAGTTACATGTAAAGAGATTTAATCTGTATTTACAAGAATCGAATCTGAGAATATTGTTTTGTTGAATTAAAGTGAAAGGATATTGGATGGACATTAATGAGGATATTATGTTCTTGTTTTACTATCGGTTGAACCATTTCACGAAAAATGTGTTAAGTAGATTGAAAAGGCTCGGAAGATATAAAATTTTGTCAATGAAAATAATTGCCTTTTACAGTCCCATTGGTCCCTCTCATGTCCAATAGTGTATTATATTACCCGCAATCCTATCTTGATCATCATTTCCATCTTTTCCTTTATTCTTATCTTTATCACCATCATCTTCGTCTTCATTGTTTATCTCGAAGATATCATTTGTCAAATTATTGGCTTTTCTCGACAATAATATTCAATCGTGAATGTTGTACAACAATGTTATCAATAATCATTGTGAATCAGCAAAAGGAATCATATTCATCGAAGGAATAGATTTGTTATGAGAAATATAATTTCATAATTCGAGTTTTATTATTTTTTCTTAAAACATTAAACTTCGAAAAGGTTCAAAAAAAATATAAAATGTTTATTGGAATCGGATCAACTCCAGTCTTCAAAATTACCAACAATATGAGTCAATTAGGTTATCTCAATCCTAACCCAACCGAACCTAGCCTAACCATTGTCTATTGACAATTCACAGTTCAATAATGCAAAGTAATCCAATGATTCACAGTAGACGATATTTTAAGATACAATAAAACGTAGAGTCAAAGTTGAAAATGAAATGTTTATCAGAAGCTACTTGAGTAATCAAATGGTTAATCTTAATCTAACCTAATCTAACCTAACCAATAATTTGTTTTGAATCAACTTCAATCATAAAGTAACCTTTATTAGTAGATGCAGTTATCTTGTACATTTTTTGACAAACAATTAAATCCAAAGTCTTTTAAATTGTGACTTGAAACTGTTTAAAGGGAAAATGAAAGATGAAAAATGTTGGTTAGCACGTTTTTGTCAAATTATTGTTAACTGATGTTCAAATATAATTTGAAACGGAAAACGATCAGCGATTGCTGTTTCGGGTGTTCTGGTTAGAAGAATGAAGGTTTTTGTTTTCTTGTTAAATATTATCGCCGACTTCAGATGATTAGATGATCAACTTTTCGCCTCAACTTACACGAATTTTAGACAAACGTTTTTATTCAATGAAAAAATTTTTGGCAAAATTTTAAGCAGCAAGAAGTTTTTCTTTGTTTTAGACGAGTTTTTGAAATTATCGCGTTCTAAATAATTGCGTCTAACTTTATTAGCTTGCCCATAATTTTGTGGTTAAAAGCATTTCCTATCAACATGACTTATGAAAGTAAAAATTGGAAGGATGAAGAGGAGAGTCAAGTAGAAGAGGATAAAGAGTAAAAGATAAAAACTCAGCTTAGAAGAGCTGTTCACTTCTTTCATATTGAAAGATTATTTGAGAACAATGAAAATCTTTTATATTGTCTCTCAGGCAAATAATGAGATATGAGGAATGAAAAGAAGAAGAAGAACATGGTGACATGGCATAGGAAGAGAAAATTATTGCACTATTCTCCTCCGGATATACTATTAAGAACATTCATCATGTTGGCCATTTGTTGATAAAGTATTTTTCTTACTGGACAAGAGAAGGAAAATTGGTTCGAAAATCGCCTTTTTTTCATTTTTAGCTATCATTTACTCTGCCATTTTTTACAAGTTATTGTGAGGGGAAAAAGTAATAATAAGGTTTGAAAAGAGATAAACTGATTTCATGTTTACTGGAAAGTGAAAGTGAGTTAATTCGAGAAGGAAATTCGCTGTTAATGTTGATCATCAGGGTGAGTCTGATAAGTCACACGATGTCCCTGGAAATGTTACCTTCCTTGTTAGACTGACTTGTGATATGTTCATTTGGTATTCAGGGTTAGACCACCAAATGAACCAATAAGTCTTTGGACACAAAGTGATTTCCCTGTTTTCCTCTCTTGGTTGCATATCTTGAAAGGAGCAATCAGTAGGATAATGATGGTGATAGGAGTAGCAGGAGAAGAGGAAGAAGATGGAGAAAAAGTTGAGAGAGAAAAAAAGAGATTCTCTTTTCTTCAATGAAGATGATGTTCAGAAGAGTGGGCAAGGTTTAGAGGGCAGTGAAAAGAAAGAAACAAATTGTATTAACAGCGAGATGTAATCAGTCAACTATGAAATATGATTTTCAAGAGCAAAGCCCATTATCATTAACATTATCATTTCTGTGTAACCATTATTATTGAAAGTCAAGTGCTTTCAATTTTTTGCTCACATTTCCTCTCTTCTTGCCGATTCATGCTACTTATCAATTGCTGGATAGTCATTTGAAAATACCTTAACGCATCCAAGTTTAGCTGAGTCTAGTTTTGCAAAAACACAAAACACGATTAAAGTAAACTTCAAAAGCAAAAGCAAAAAAATCAGTTGATCATGTCTTTCAATTTAGAAAAAATTTTCCCTTCATTTCTTAAAAACATATGAAAAAGTTCGAGATTCGATTCAATGTGATTCGATGTGTGAATGGTCATTCACTTTTCACAACATAAATCTCGATACCTCATTAAAGATAACATCCACTTGTCGGTTATTATTGGATATCGTATTTATAACTGGAAATAGCTTGTTTAGCATTTAATTTTGCTGAAAAATCAAGTTACCTGGTTGATCCTGCCATTAGTCATATGCCTGACTCAAAGGTTGATGTTTAACTGAAATAAAATCAGTTTGGGTTAACAGAAAGAGTTAATAGGATCGCTTGTCTAAAGGAAAATCAGACGAGATGATCACCAGTTTGCCGTCTTTTATTTCGGTTATAAGTACTCATAGTACAGGCTTTAATACTGCAGTTAATCAGAGCTCAGAATTTCACCAAACATAAAGAGTCTTATGAATCATTCGGTTTTTAGTCTTGTGATTTGGAAGTCTAGATGAACACTGATAGCAAGTGTCTGGCTTCACATTAAAACGGAAAACAAAGCAACAGTTAAAAACTGTTTAACTGGTCAATTCCTGGAAAGGAATCACGATTTTGTGGAACAGAAAACGCATTGAATAACAGTCTGTTTGATCAAATCTTAGGACATATTTAAGTTTATTTGACTTGAAATGAAAGCGGAATAAATTTGAGTCTCCATTAGATGAAACACGAAAAGGTTTTACTTTAATGATGATTATAATGCAAGTTGTAAAAACAATGATTTTGATGAAATAATGTGAGAGAATAAAATAAAGTTATAAAATGAAGTGAAACGCAAATTGCCATTTTTATTGGTAAATTGATAAAAGGCAAAATCCCATGAAATCTATTGAATCTCTTTTGTTCTTTTCATCTCTTTTCCTTGACTTTTGTACTAAAAATGGTCTCATCTCATCAAGTTAACGGTTTATCCTGCAATTTCCCTCATCAATGTTGATCTTTTCCAAACAAGACCATTGTTCCAATAAATGCTCAACCAAATCTCACCAGCAGTTTCATTACAAGTAAACATGGTGATTCTGTAAAAACGAAAATTCTCCACTTTTTTTCTTCTTTTTTCTTCTTTCATCCTTTTCTACCTTTTACCTCACAATTGAATAAAAAAACCTTTTAATTGCCTTTTTATTTCACCACATTTGATTCAAATGATGTGAACATTCAAATCGATTCATTTCTCAATTTACATTCTCCAATCATTTGAATCTTTCTCCATCATTCCATGATTTTATCGTTCAATTTCCTTGTTCACCAAATAGCCTTCAATGGAAACAGTAATGATGTTGCATGATAATGATTAAGCATTAAATGGTCACTCAACAAAGTGCCGTTAGAAGCAGAAAAAGGCTCAAAATTAAGTGATCAAAAGGATTCAAGTGGACATGAATAGTCAATTTGATTATAATTTGAATGAAAGTTGAAGTAAATTTTCCAATTCATTTGGAAATGATGAAAATTGTAAAATCAATATGAAATGTTTCTTCACAATAACACATTCTCAATGGTCAAACTCATTTGATCAGATAAAACATTGAATCACAGCTGGTAATTGTCGAGATTGAAATCAATGAGAGAAAATATCATTTCAATATTATCCATTTAACCTTTAACCCAACAATAATGACTAGTTAATATTGAACCTTCTCAATGGGCAGCTATTCTTTTCTCATGATAATTATGAATTTCTCCCAACCAAATGGCCACTTTGATCACCAACACAGTTGATTATCATTTAATCAAATCATGTTTAATAGTCAAATGCAAATGGAAATTATTTTCAGATATTGAACCCAGATAAGTTTATCCAATCTCATTGTCCATTGGATTAAGAGTTGTTTGGGAATCAGTTTTCACTCTACTTTTGGTCAACAATAAAGACAAAAAAGATTGACCTTTGGAAACAAAAAGAGTCTCAGTAATGACCAATTTCACCGACAACTCGAATTGGCAACATCTTTCTAGAAATGAAGCGAACAAGTTTAACCCAAAGAAAAGGGCAAATTTTTCACTTCAAATTTAGAGGTTCAATGAAAGTCGAGGAAATGTTTCACATCTAAATAGCCTATTAAATGACCATTTCAAAGTCACTCATTGACCAGTTTTGTTCACATCAATACGCCCTTTCCTCTGACTCTTCTTTGTCTTCCTTTGTTCAAGTTATTAATCTTTTCCAATCTGAACCTCATTCCAACATGGTTTGCAGTTTGTGATTATGTGCATAAATTAATTGCAATATAACAAGATTCCCAACAAATGTTTGAATATTGATTAAAATTGTTGCAAGACAAAAAAATATTTTCTGTTGCTTTCAATGGACTTTTTTTTCTTCCTCTTTTTATCCATTCTGTTCATCCTTATTCAATTAGCTAATGCATTCTCCTGTTCATCTGTTTCAACTCTTTTCTCCCCATCTTCTCACAATCAATGTCCATTGTAGTAATTAAAGAAGCTGATTCAATATTGTGAAGAGTGAAAAAGTAGGCGAAAAAAAGGAATTCACAAGAATTCGGAAGAAGAAGAAGAAGATTTAATAAATGAAATTGCAATATTAAGATGGAAAGAGATAATCATTGATGAAGGAAAATATGAAATCAAGTTGAACATGATGATATTATGTACATGATAAGAGATAATGATATAACAAAGAGATTGAAGGTGATTAGAGTTACTTCTGTTTTGCTGAGTTTGACAGAAATGGTTTGGATAAAAGGCAACAATAATACATAATAGGATGATAATCATGATGGAAAGATGAACAGTGAAAGATGATTAAGAAGAGCAAACGACAGCTGATTTAACCAGGTTAAGAGTCGAGTTGATCATCTTTTAATTAGATAATGTTTCCTTGATTACACTTGACATGTTCATCTTTTCAATTGACTTGATACTTCGCCACTGTTCATCACTTTACCTTTAACTCGTAATTGATAATAAAGATGATTGTATTGATGAAAGGATAAGGTGAAAAATTATGGCCAATATTGTCGTTTGAAGAGTCCATATTTTTCAACCCATTTGCTTCGATTAACAGTCGAACATTATGGTTAATTGAATGGGAAGACGATCTTTTCGTGTAAATAGATTGGGTTCCACTGATTATATTATGGGTTGAAGACGAGTGCCAATTACTCTTGAATAATGTTCAACTGGGAGTGAATGAAGGGATTTAATCCATTAACATTTGTATCAACATTGGCTGTTAACTTTTGCTTTCAGTTTCGCTTCGCATTCAAATTTTTCGAGTCAATGTTTCCTTGTTACTCTGTTTTTCAGACATTTTGTGATTAAACAGTTTGAAAATAGAGTCTGTTTGTCTGGTCAATGACTTGGATGACCATAAGTTGATTGAAAGGAGGGTGAAGCCAAGAGGGAAAGAGAGGCTTGAAAAGTAAATTAAAGATTGAAATCAATTTTTTCAACAAAAGTCCATTGAGGACAAAATAAGGGTTAAATAGTCAGTTGATGGTAATCGAACGTATTATTTATCATTCTTTCAATAATGAAACTCGAGGCGACCGAAGGAGGAATCAATTATTAATTAAATGAAAAGAAGCTGCTATTGAGTGAAGGATAACATTTTCAGTGACTTGGACTCAACGCTCAAAGTTATTGAACAAATACTTTATGATGTAAAGGGCGCCATCTATGGAAAGGTTCATCCAGCAGGCAAGTTATGAAAAAGTTGAATGAAGTTGAACAATTAGCTTTAATCATTGAACAACCATCCATCTAAATAGCCAAATTCATTATTCGAAGGATGATGTTTGACCCAGTCAATGAAAAATTCTGAGATTATTTTGTAGCGAAACAATTGATATGACCAAAACCCTCATTCTAGCTCTGGTCTTCATCTCAACTCGGGAAAAAACTTGATCGAGATTGTCAGATGAAAAGCAAATCGAAAGTGATTCCAGTGAATCGAAGCCAAGGTCGTATTTATTTTGATGCAGCAAGTCTCACGCCTTTAGGTTACACTTAAACGGTTAGTGATGAAGTGAACGAGACTAAAAAATGAAGACTTTGACCCATTAACATTGATTGCGTGAAAAAAGTGCGATAAACAATTTGAATCCTTTTAAAGTCAATCAGTTAGAGAAGCTAATAGTTGTCGGTTGAAAAGTTAAAGGATCATTAATTATTGCATTTGACTGTTTCCTTTTCAATGTAACTTTGTTGGTTTCATTTTCATCACCCTTTTTGTTATTCATTGTCATTCCATTTCTTCTTCTTCTTCTTCTTCTCATCATCATCATTATCATTATTATTATTACCAAAATAATTTTTGCTCCATTATTTTTATTAGTATTATTACGCTTCTTGTTACCCTGATTATCATTACATTCCCAGTAAGGGTTCACAGTAACCAGTTGATAATAATAATAGATAAAAATGAATCTAAAGAAAAGAATCTGAAAAAAACGAAAGAAAAATTATCCTTCTTTTTTTTACGTATTCATGTTGATAGAAATGCTATCAAATACCATTTTTCTTGTCAATTGAAATGATAAACAAAAGAGCAAAAGGAGCAAACCTTTAACACCATGTAACCCAATTTTCAAGTTAAAAAGGCTTAATGAATCGCATCAAATGACACCTCATTTTATCCCTTCTGATACAACATTTTTCATTATCTTTTCTTTTCACTCCCAGAGTTGAAGTAGAAGAAAGAAAAAAACTCTTTCATTCTATTTTCATATTAAATTTCAATATCAACTCTTGTTACTCTCTGCTTGATAGTTTTCCATGTTATCATTGATAAACCGAAAAAGGAAGTTCACAAGAAAAAATTTATGGAATGAAAAAAAAGGATGAAAAAAAGAGTAAAATGTTATCAAGAGTAAACAAGGAAAAAAAAGTTGCTTCAGTTTTGCACATTAAATGCTTTCCAATAACTTTAATGAATAACAAATCAATAGGCTTTTTAGGCTTGAAACTGAAAAGAGTTGAGATGAAATTTCATTCTGCATTCTTTTCATTTTAAGTGTTTTCCTTTTCCCTGTAAATTTGGTTTCACTTTTTTGTTTCGACTGAAAAAAGGATTTCCGTTCATGAAAACCATTTTTGAGTCTAATTGATGAACATGATTCCAATTGGAATGAAGAGAAGAGTAAAATTTTTCAATTTTAAGTAGGTTAATGAATCTTTACAACAGACTTTTCCAGACAAAAAGCATTTTCTCATTTGTCCAAGTTGAGAGTGAAATTAATTGATAAAAGTCAAACATGATGAATGCTGGGAGTTAAATTGATATTAATGGAGATGATATTCTGGATAAAAGTTGCAATAGATAATTGATGAAAAGAGTTGACGAAAAAATTGCATCCAAAATGTTAGTCATTAGAGTAAAAATGTAATGCTTGAAAAGGTGAAACTTTTGTCAACAAATTGTTCCAAATCTGACAAGTGAAATGAAAATTTTGTCATCAATCGAACGGAAAAAGAAGAAGAAGAAGAAATAAAGATAAAAATTGATGAATCAGATGAGGGAGAGAAGAAGAATGTCTTGAAGAGAAAAGTGAAAAGAGGAAAAAGGAAAAAGGTTAAGCAAGAAAAGATGAGGATGGAGATGAAGAGATGCCCCTTGTGATTCCAAGCATTTAACGTAGCGTAACTGTTACATTATAATGAAAATAAATGCGCTTCCAGCAAGAACTGAGCACACTTCATTACTTTGTTTAGCCTTGAGCTCTTTTTATCTGTTTCATTCATCCAATAATTTCTCACTCCCAGTTAGACTGCAACATTTTCCTGAGAAAAAGTTTGTAAAATTTTCCTCATTTTACACTTTCTTTTTGCATTCATATGCAAAAACCATTTTACTCATTATTCCATATCATTTCAATTTCTTCAACTTTTCATGATTGTTCCTTGATGTACTTTGATTATTCTTGAAATGCTCTTCAATTATCATTCATCATTGATCATAATTTTGGCAATAAGTTTATTCTTTATTCCTTTACAAAAGAAAACATTTTTTTCCATGTTCAACCTTTTCATGGATTCCATGTTAATACTGATTATTTAGATTGTACTTTTAAGATGAATATACTTATGAAGCGTATAATGAGTTTGATGATTTTTTCACCAAAAACTTTTTTCTCTCTTGCTGCCATTTTCTTTATCCAATGTTTACTTTCAACATTTTTCATGGCATTTTGTTGTTTAAATAACAGTTTAATGAGTTGGTTTGATAAATGATGATAAAAGTTATCCTTGCATAACATTTCACATTAAAATGATGTAAAAATGTTGCTCTACTTTTAAACGTTTTTCAATGTACTTTTCAATTGAGAATGATAAAAGTTGGCAATTACCATGAAAAGAGAAGAAATAGTTTTATAAACTGAATAATCTGGTAAAGATGCTTTACATGGAATGATAGACTCGAGGGAACTAAACAAAGTTTTCATAGCTTCAGGTTAAAATAATGTTTATGATGGATTCTGGTTGAAATGTTTATTCATCAAGTTTGATGGGTTAATCGGTTTTATTGTTAATTCAATGATTATCATCATTATGATGCCGGTGATGATGAATAAAACAAAAATTGTTCTCACTTTATCTTTAATCGCATTCTAATTGTGTTATCTTTCCATTAACTCAATGAAATTGAAATGACTTCAGGGTATATCGATTCGTGTGTTATCCTTTTAAGTGAACAAAACAATAGACCATCATCCAATTATACCGAATGTTCAGCTTGATGCTTTTCTTGTATCATTTTTACCATGATTCAGTTTGACTCATCCGCAGCAACCATAAAGTAAACATGATTGTTGATACTTTTTTTCATTCACACCTATTTTTGATGTCACTTGACATGAACTTTTTTTCAAAGCTTAACGATGTTTATTGTAAAGGGAATCGAAAATTGCATTAAAAAAGTTTCTCATTAATGCACACCTTGAGGGTTTAACAGACTAAATTGTAACACGATAAAGTTTGTGCATTAAAACGCATCAAAATCGGAAGGAATAAAATTGGAAAATATCGATAGAAATAATGGAATTTTTTGGTGAAAATTTATTTGCACAGTTAAAGTTGGTCATATGCAAAGAGTAAAGAAGAACCGATAGCTCTCCATTGGATTCAATGAGAAGTTTAGTTAGCGGTCCTCAACGAGAGGCGCTCAAATCAGTCACTTTCTCAATCTCTTTCAATTTAATTACAATCTAATTTTTTTATCTAATCTATTAAAAATACCTTTAAAGCGCCCTCGCCAGAGCCACTTTGTAAGCTTCACAAAATTGTATTGAGAGAAACCTCTTCTCCTTTACTCTTTGGTCATATGCATGTATCTTGCTGACTGCGTAGAAAAGCAACTTTTATTATTTCGAGTCCCTTTAAAGGAATTTTTCGTGTTTCTTTTTTCATTTAAATCTTAAAATTCAACTTTATTAAAATTGATAAACTGAAATGAAGTGATAGTACCCGTAAGTTTAAAGCCGGCGAAGTTACAGTGAGTTTAATTTAGATTTGTTTTCAAATGTGGTTTGTGCACAGCATATTATGAATTTGTTTTATCTCCGTCAATCGTCCATTACCACCGTGTGATCCTCTCTTTCATTGTCACTCTTAACCTGCCTGACCTAGGTTTCTTCATAGTCTTGACTTTTCAATTATTTCCCAACAATATCTGATCTTCATTTCCAAATCTTGTGTCACAATTCTATGGCAGGTTGACTTCGGCATTCCTGTGGCGTTACATAAGACTCCATAGACCAGGCTTTCGAATCAACAAAAGAAGCTTTAATTTTTTCGATTCTATCCTGGTGAATTTTGTTGTCCGAGCGATCACCTTCATAATTGACTTTATAGGCCATAATTGACCATATCACCTTTTCTAACACGCGTACACCAAGTTTGACTGGATCAAACCACCTGATAGTTCTAAACTAACACAAAATTTAGTAAAATGGAAACATTGAATGTCATCTCTCGTTTTTTTAATATTTTCTAAAAGAGACATTTTGATAAAAAAAAAATATTCCCAGATCCAAACAGACTGAGTTTTAACGGTCAAAATAATATATCCAACTACCCGATAGGGGGATTATAGCAAGCGCGAAATTCAAAAATTCGTTGCGAAACTTGCGTGGGATGCCCTAATATTTTTTCTTTTACTTCAATAATAACAACACGAAAAACATTGAAAACTTTGACAAAGGTATACAGGGTTCAGGCTAAACAGAGTAATGAAGAAGCAAGATAAAAACACCATTCAAAGCCTTATATAATTCAGGTTGCTTTTTGGTCATTTTTTTCATATTTTGCATTACTTGATGACGTGAAACTACAATTAATGCAAAAATTATGAGGCATGAGTTTATTGATTATGTCAAAATAATGCATTGATCTGTAAGAATTGAATTATTAATATATTCTCACAGTTAATATTTACTTTATTTCCAGCGGATTTGAAACTACTTACTATGATACTATAAACGAACTTTTGAAGATTGCCGTAACAAACGCTAAAAAACCTGCCATAATTATATGCCATAGCTATGGCTGCCTAAATTTGGCAAGAGTTATCTATGTTATCAAAGCAGAGAAACTTACAGATTTATTTGGTAAAATTTTATTGCTTGGAGCTCCCTGGAAAGGATCAACAAAGGCCTTGAGGACACTGCTATCTGGAGATCCCTAGATTTGCCCGTACACCCTAGTCTGTTGGCCCCATTTACCAGAACGTTTACATCACTGGTACACCTTATACTAGGTCCAGAAATTAGGGAAAAATTCGGCCTATAGTTCAACATAACAACAAAAATTTTACAGATATACGAAAAGCTTTGCACGAATTTGGAATAAAATAGATCCTAAAATGATCGACAATCGTGACCAAATAAGCGATATGATCAATTTGATAAACTGGATTCGAAAATAAGAATCTATTGTCGATTCGGGATCGGGTTGAAAGTCGTATCAAATTTACGCTATAACACCTTTGTTGTTTGTTTGTTGGCAATTACAATTATCACTTGGTTGAGATTCACAATTTTTCGATGATGATAATGATAACGATGATGATCTTGATGATGAAAAAACATTGCGTACTTTGAAAAATGGCAAAAACAATTTGTTATAAAGACTTAACTGTGAGTTTTCATAAATTTTTGGTGACAATATAGCTTATGAATATTGGTTTGAAGCTTTTTACTGACTTTTCGTATTTTGATTTCACTCCTTTGAGTGTCTTGTTAACGAGTTCAAAACTGTTTAACATTGTTTTTCGTTGAACTGAAACTTTTTCATCAACTTTATTTGCTGCATAAATAATCTTATAAACAACATTTGCTTCTGTTTGCAACTTGAGTAGGAGGGACAGTGAATAAGTTCAATTATGCTTATCGTATTCAGCACGAAAAATTAGGAAGAAAGATATGTCACACGTAACCATTATAAAAATATCGTCTAAATCATAAATATTCAAAGACTCTTGGAAGCAATTTTTGAAATCCAGAAAAATGAGACTGTATTACCAATTCAGAGCTAAAGATAACATAAGTAAGATACACGGGAGCTAAATTGATCATCCTTTCATGATTGATAATTAAAAAGGTCACTTAGCGCAAAATAAAGCAAAAAAATCAAATAAGGAAAATATCTCAAAGATATAACTGAATTGAATCAACAAAACAAATGAAGTACATTCAGATCAAGTTCCTAAATCCTGTCTGCAATGCAATATCAAAAAAATGGAATAATACTCACTCTGATTGAGTTTAATTCAGAGTCATTTTAGTTTACAATCAATTGAGTAAGTTTTAATCAGTTTTTCTTACGAATCATCAAGAAAAACTATGGAAGTTTCTAATGAATAGTGTGAACTAGATGAAGATGAATATTTATAGTTTTGCAGAAGTTTCAACGAGAAAAAGCCTCTTAGATATAAACAAAATTGACGATATCATAATATGTGGATAATTCAGTGCCAGGATATGTGCCATTTGAAGAAGTTTTTTGTGTTTCATTTCATTTCTGCCTAGCGGTTCGAAAAAAGAACAGACCCGCGGATTGTTATAGATTTTTTGGTCCAAACGGCTATAGAACATGAATGTTAATTGTTGTGTTTTCTTCGTACAATAAATATTTTGACTTTTTCACTAATCGAATAAGTTTCTTTTTTCCAAAAAGTGCATTGCCAGCAATTTTATACTACCACCCTTCCCTGAAGTTAGCTGAGTCTTGTATCTATGTCTGAAAATCAATCCAAATAAATTAATTATTTACATTATTGATATTATAAGGGTTTCAATCTAATCTTTATTTAGGGATTACTTTTATGATGGTTTGAGTGGTAGAAGTTTAGGATAATTATGGACTTTCGACCAATACAAACAATTTTAAAACAAACAATTTGAAAGAAAGCAATTTAAAGTAAACACTCTGAGAGAAAAGATAACCTTATCTAGGTCGATCACTCGTTATTATCTGTCCTCTGATATTTCTTTATCGCTTTTTATACCTCTTCAACGGGAGCTACTCACTTGCCTTTTTGTCAATTGGATAACCAGAGAACGATGTCACTGTTACTGGTTGTTGTGAACGATTTATGGAACGAATTAAAGTTTCCACAGGCAATGTACTCTGCGTTGGTACTGTCATTGTGCGCGATATAAATTAAACTCACTGAATATATTCACTGAGCTGATCCCACCGCTGCCACCAATTGCTGTGGCCCTTCTTAAGCTGAATGATAGAATAAAACGGTTAACTTAGGTGAGAAGATGGATTAAGAAGTTTCTTTGAACTCTCCAAAACTACGTAGGAAATCCAGCGCGATAGGTTTACCAAGCGGTAACTCCCAATCAGTTATACGAATGAAAAATTGGTCGTAGACAATTATTCCTCGTTCTCGATAGAGCTGCATTACCACCTCCTGATAACCCTTATCCTCTCCAGGGAACTGAGTGCCAGAAAGCAATTTCCAATATTTTAGAAATATCTCTAGTGAAACTTAACCATATAGTCAACCACTCAAGATCAGATAATAGAGACCGAACAGCCAAATCTAAAAAGAGAAAAAAAGAGAAGAAAATAAGATGAAAGGAAATTTTTTTGTTACAGTTAACATTATACGAGGAAAAAAACTTACCAAATTGTGAATCCATTTTTTTGAAATAAACAAGAAAGAGTTACGATGAAAAAGGTAGAAAAGTTGTGTATCGTTGAAACCTAAGTTGGAAGAAACAAATGTGATTAGTGAATGATTGATAATCTCAAAAAACTTCTTTTATTCTCAAACTGAATTGTGAGAACCGCATGAATAAATCATTTTGGAAAATTACAGAGAAAAATAACTATCGGAAATCGGAAATCATTAATGATATTACCTGAACATTACATATGCATGATTCCCCTTTTTTTCTTCACACCCCTAACCATTATTCATAAGCACTCATCACTCCCGAATTAAATGCCTTACTAACAAAATAAGGGAAACTGAATAAATAAATTCAAGAATTGAAATAAATGTCTACGCTTTCACCCACTTAAGTTAGCACCTTTTTGCACTTACAGGTTATACATTAACATGTCCTCTATATGATCGTATACTAATCCAATGCCTACCTAATGTCGCTTAGTGTCGCAACTGTGACATATAAACAGTAATGTATTGAAAAATTTGAATTCATACCTCTAATTTGAAAGTCAAGCATTTGGAGTACAGACTTCAACCGGAGTACCGAAGGATTTCATTGACCTCTAATCAACCATCCATTTATCCCAAATCGGTTTAAGTGAATCAGGGACATCGAATGTCGTAGAGACATTCCCGGTAACCTCATCTACAACGGGCTTATATTTACTGCTGTCTTCACAAGTTATACTCCCCCAAGGGAATTCGGTCGCTGGGTTTTTCCAATCTTATCTTTCTCCACTCCGTCCTGTTTACACCGTACTTCACAACTACAGTATAAATATCGGTTTCGTGAAGATCGCTTCCTTCCTACCACATGCTCATAAAAAGTTTGCAACCAAGTTTTTTAGGCATAGCTTCTCTTAAACTAGACACTTTTGCATCATTTTTATACAGCCACGGACACTAAGTTTCGTAAACTTTCAAAGAAAGATACGCATATAGTTGATTATCTAATCAATTTAGACTTAATTTAAAAGCATCTTTGATTAGATAATCAACTATATGCGTATCTTTCTTTGAAAGTGTACGAAACTTAATGTCCGTGGCTGTATTACAAGATTAGTTGTAATATAAGGAACATTTTGATATTTTTTTTGTATGTATTGATTCAGTATCAAATCAGAAAATGGACCTTAAACATTTGATAAACGGAGATCGATTTTTTGACTAGTCTCTGCCTTTCTCTATATCAGTGGGGTAAAACTCTGATGGCCTTAGAAATTTCAGAATTCAGTGTTTATCTGGCAAACAAAAGACTCAGGAACGATGAAGGAATGACAAATTATGAAACTGCACCAATTATGAGCACTTTAAGTTCAAAAAAGTTCACATTTGGTGAAAAGACTGTCCTCAGTCGCTTTTGAGTTTAGTTAGAATTTTAGAGAAAATAAGTAATCAAAAAAAAATGATTATGAATTGCAAAACAATATTATGCAATTGAAAATTGATTCCTATAGATAGTTTCTTTATTTATGTATCAAATAATTTGTCAATTAAACCGAAGAACACTGATCTCTAAACTGAAACCCGAATGCAGTTTATAAAAAGTAATACAAGATTGAAATGTCACATGATACCGGTCTTATGATGGAAACGGACGAGAAAATATTCAAAAATTGACCATAAAGGTCATTTTATCACTATTATAGCAAAGGAAATAAATGTTCACATTAGTCAACGAGAATAAAAAGAAGAGTGAAACAATAAAAATAGCAAATAAGCAATAATAATGATAGTGATAGTGGTGAGGGTGATAATAAAAATCTAATAACATGGTAAAAGAAGACAGAACAGTACAGAAAATTTTATTACCTGATTCACTGTTAACGCAAAGATGTAAAAGCAAATCTTGGCACAAAAAGAGCCATTTTCGGCATTCACAACATCATCATTATTACTTTCAACATTATTCAAGGTAACAAAGTTTAACTTGACTTGTTAATCCAACTTGATCAAACTTAATGCTCATGAAAATGATGTAAATTCAAAGTCGTAACTTAAACATTTTCCACCAAGAATTCATTTCAAGATGACTAAACCAACGACAATTTCAACCAATAAAAATGTTTATCAATTAATAGATTACCATGAAACTAGAAAAGGTTGTTTTCACCATCAATTTGCTATTCATATTTTCATGCTTCTTTAGATTGCTTTTTTCGTGATATTCATCATTTCAATCTTTTGTTCACAATTTCTTTTCATGAATCAAATGCAATATTAAGCAAAACTTTACTTGGTCCAAAACTCTTCATCATGGATTCCTCTTGATGTGAAAGAATCGAAATTTTTTCAAATTTTGACGAGTTCGAGGTTTAATGGTCACAATGTTTTGTTACAATTGATAACATAATCAATGCGATATAAAGAAAATAAAATTGCCTGATAAGTTGAAATGACAAATAAAAATATTGCTGAATGTTTCATTATTGTAAACATATATTTTCATGTTGTTATTCCTGTTATCATGTTGGTTTACTTTTGATTTTCAAGTTTATTCAGTTCAGAGAGAAAAAGATGCTTCATCAACTTGTCATACATGAAAGAAATGATTTGACCATAAATATTGAAATACTTTTACAATAATATTATCCTCATGATGGAATATAAAATACATGGTTATCAACATTTCACTTTTTTCGACTTTCATTCTTGTTCTTTTTTTCTTTTCGTGAAAAGGATAAATTTGGTCATACACTGAATTCAAGTTCATTTTTGCACCAGGAAATTGGATGATGATGATGATTCCTGCTAAAGTGAGATCATCTCGAAGATCCTCTTTCAAATTGTAAAGTATAAATCATGAAGTAAAATTACTGGCTTAGGAAAAATTCAAACTAAAAGATCAGTTGAATCAGCCAAGATTGTATCTGATGAAAAGTCACATTTATTACGCTGAGTCAAATTCTTGTCCGTTTCTGTTAGTCTCATGTCTCAAAGTTCAATAGACATTATCATGTTCTTTGTTACTCAGAAACATGGATCAACAAAGAAACTCAAAATTAACAAGCGACTCTTCAGGTTATTTTGCTCCATTAGCATAAGAAAATGTAAATCTTTTGTATTCATTTGACTAAATCAGTCTCACAATGGAAATCAATTTTTTCTTAATCGCATTTCATTCCATGTTTCGGGTCAGAAAAAGATCAGGTCTGGTTGACTTGGGAAGAACAGCAAATTTGTTAACTCTCTTGACATTTGTCGAGTTGTGACAATAAATTGATTTTGTCGATTCGAATTGTTATCAGACTTTTTTGCTAATTTAATTTCAATTCAATGAGTCTGCAATTATTATTTAGATTGGACAGCTTTGGATTTACTGAAAGTTCATTGAATTGCAATATGCATAGCAAGTTGAGCGATCCATCCGCCCGGTGTTTAAAAATTTTGAAACAATAATTATAATCATTAATGAAATGAAAGTGAAAAAATTGGATAATTGACAAGATAATGGAATGTTAATCTTGATTGAAGGTTTTTTAAGGTATTTGATCTGGGAAGCTGAGTGTTGGGTGGTGTTGAGGGATAAATCAAAATCAAGGCAGGGAGGTGACTCACAAGAAACTAGATTAAAATCAAATTGTTAGACAAAAGAGTGAATCAAATTATGCAAAATAGGTAAAGAGAATAAGGAAAGGGAAGAGAAAATAATTTCATTTCGACAACCTCATGAGACTCGGTTTCTCAGTCAGTTTTTTTTCTTCTTCTTCTGTTTCTTTTGAATACTTCATTGAATACAGTTGAATTAAAGGATTTTTTTCAGGCGGAGACAACAAGAAAACATAAAAAAGGAAGAAAAGAAGAAGAAGAAGAAGCAAAAAATGATAAAAATATTCACAGTTTAGATTAAATACTCCCAGTGTTCCTGCATGCGATTGAAATGGGTTATTAGATGTTTAATAATCATAGTCATGATGAGCAACTTTCAAGTGATTATCTTGAGTGATGGAAACTTGACTTTTAAGATTGACAAGGTTGGTTATTAATGTAATGATCAGTCAAGTTTTCCTCAACAATGGAAGAGGTTAAGTTATTGGAACAAATCTGTAGACTTTGATTGAATAAATTAGCAATTAGAAACATTTGCAGTTGATAAAGGAAGAAAAGTGTTACTTTTTTTCTTCTCTTATTTCACCATCAGATTATTGGAAACATGTTACACCGAATAATGCTTTTAGAGATTAATATTGATAATCAAGTGAATAACAAGAGTTATGGGGAAGGGCTGCAGGCTGGGTGAGTGTGACGGTAAAAGGATGAGTCTACAGCTTGACGAGTTGAGACAAGGTCAGGGTTAGGCAAGGCCAGGGATGACAAGAGATTCTCAGTGTAATAATGATGAGATGATTAGTTGGTGAACATTTTTGTGTGATAAAGGGAAGGATGAATGACAGGGAAAAGTACTAAGCCTTGAGAGTATTTATGGATGATGAAGACTGGGAAGGATGCAAGGATAAATGAGCTATTGTATTGATATTAAAGCATTGGGAGTGAAAAGACAGGGAATGAAGAATGACCTCATCTTTCAAGTGATTATCCAATTGGTTTCAAGTCAAATCATGATTAAAGAGGAAAAATGAGTGGAAAATAAGATGAAAATGAGAATGATGAGAATGATGATGATGATGGTATTATGGCTATGAAAAGATGGTGAAAATGTAATTCTGCAAACTCTGTATTCTTTTTTGCCCTTTTCTCTTATCCATTCCATTCTATTCACATCTTTTCTGAATCATTTTCTGCTTCAAATTAGTTGTGACTCATATCTAGCTGAGCAAATCAACCTCACAAGAGATGAAGTAAAAACATCGTTTCATTCACAACTCGAACAAGTTGTATTATTGGGAAAAAAGTAATGATGAATAGTAAATAATGACAAATTAAATGTTGCTTTTTTATTCCTTTTCTTTATTCAACTTTACCTGAGATTAAATAAGATGATGAATCGAGGAAAAGGCAAAGAAGTCATTTCATTTGTAACATTAATGTAGATTGATATTGGATGATATGTTTATTGAAAAGCCAATTGAATGGAATCACTGCATTTTATTTAAGGCAACCTTTCATTTCCAAGTGGATTTCCGATTGGAAAGCCTTAACTTATGGATAATCTTCATCATCATCATCATCATTTTCATGCCCTTTTTCACCTTCTTTTTGACTTTTTTTTCTCTTTTCCTTTTTCTTCCAGTTCCATGATTATTCCTTGCTTTGTTTTCCTATTCAGACATGTCAATGTTATTCATTAATTTGGATTGAAAAGAAGGCTTTTTTTTACTCCAAGATGATGAACCATGTAAGCATGGAAATGAGGATAAAGAAGAGATGAATGAATGTTCAATAGATTTCTCATCTTTTCCACTTTTCTCTTTTCAGGATCAACATCACCAATGAATTGGAAATAAACTTTTTTTGTCTCTTCTCCTCCATCTTCGCCTTGCTATTACATCAACCTCATCTAATCTTTTCCTTCGTTTAATCATTTGTCCTATTATAAAACCATCAGGAAGAAGAAGAAGAAAAAAAGCGATTTCTCTTCTTCTTCCAAGTTCACTTCCATGATAATGATCATGATTATGATGATAATGTTACTCTAATTGGTGACAAGGGAACTCACAAGACTTTAAAGTCCACTTTCAAAGTTGAAAGCTTCACTTAACTTAATTTGTATTCAAGTCTCGATTCAAATATGAAATTGATATTAGGTGAAGCAAATGTCGTCATAATTGAATAATTTCAATGTTAATCTGATTGGAAATCATTGAAATCCAAAGTCAAATTTAACTCCAAAATCCCAGCAAATGCTGTGTTTAGTTCAATGGTAAAGGTTATCAGCATTCAACTAATCAAGTTAATGAAACTAATTTTTGGGTGAAAAAAGTTCACAATGAAGACTTATGATCTTTTGCTTTGCACATTTTTTCCCCTTTTTTCCCTTCATCACCATGAATATCATGTAAGAATGAAAGACTTTTTTTTCCTTCTTCTCTTTTCATGAAGAAATCTTCTTCAATCATCATTTTCATTAAGCCTTTTCTACTTTTAATGCAATCAAATTAACAGCTAATTTGATTCAACTTGCTCAGGGTTTCACTTGTTCATCTCTTCAACTTATTCACTATTTATCCTCATCAGTTTCATCCATTTATTTGTTCATATTAATGCATTAAAAAGCAAGTTCATTTGAGTCACTCTTTTTCATTCCCAATTCCCTGTGTATTTGTCTGTGTTAACCATTTAACTGATTATGCCTTTTGTTTCAACCATTATCATGATATTACTTTTCACTTTTATCACTTTCTTACCATTAATTGGTTTCTTTTAATATTAACAGTAAAATTGTTGAAACAATGCCATGATTAATAGCTGATTATTGTTTCAAAGGAACTCTCTTAATTAATGATCAGATAAAGTGTATCAAATTTAACCTCACTAATAATCATGATAATGATGGACAACTTTCACCATTATTCTAATGAACAAATTCATTTTACGGAAACTCTTCCATGAATAGAAATTTGTCTTTCGAAAAAATCATTGAAGCTTTCGATTGAAAAGTGTTTTGATTTCATGAAATCTAGAAAAACAAATTCGGTTCAAAATTAAGTCATTTTCAATAATGAAAACTCAGCTTAGCAAGTTGACCAGAAAGAGTGAAGAATAATTTTGAATTATTTCTTGATCCAAAAATCGACTGGGTTTCATTGCTGAATATTGTTTCTTTCGGCTCATTTTTCATGTTTATTTAAGGTTTGAAACGATGTTTGAGAAGAAACTTTTTGCCTCCAGCAATTGATGAAGTAAAGCTTATAAATTGTTTTGCTTTGTTAGTGCAAAAGTATTGGGAATTCATTTAATTATGAGTTACGACAATTCAACTGTATTAGGGCTTTGAGTTCAAACACAAATTGATAACTCACTTTGACATTATAATTTGAATATTTCAATGTATTGAGATTTCTTGAAATTTGCTATTAAAATAGTACGACAGTAGAAGGCGATTGATGTTTGATTATTATAAGGAAAACTGGGTCCAGACCTACATTCAACCAAATCGGCATCCAAGTTGAAAAGGTTTCGTCAAACGAAATATTCAGAGATCAGAAATTCAGATAAAGTCAATTGAACAGCTAAATACAAGTTTTATTGTCAATTGCAAGTCGAAAGAAAATTCTTATCCTTTATTTTTATCCCTGACGATGATTTTTTTCCTTCTCGTCATTATCATGAAATATTTTGCGTCTTTTTTCCATTTCTAAAGTTTTTGGTTAAGATTGACTAGACAATAAAGAAATGCTTTTTTCTCAAATAACAATTAGATGGTTTCCTTTCATCATGACTATTGACTGGAAATGAATTGAATTGAAATGTGAAAACCGCAAGGAAAAGAAGGCAAGAAAAGAAACAAAAGAAATGAAACTTTTGAGCTTTCCTTTTGAACACGAAGGAATAAAGGAATTGAGCGATTAGCATTGCATGATATCGAGTGGAGAGAAGAGATGAAAACATTGAAAAACATTGACTAAACATGAAGATAATAATGAAAAAAAGGAGTTGGATAAGTTTGATTGGAGTGAACAAGAAAAGTGGATTTATCATGTGAACAAGAAGTTACATTTTCATTCCCAGTTAAGTGAATATCATTTCAAGTTTGAAACATTTATCGCAATTCCCAAACAAAAGTAACAACTCCTAGACAACAATATAATTTATCTTTCATCTTTCATCGTTCGTCTCATCATCATTCCCATTCTCATGTAGATCTTGCCTTTTATTCAGCCTTTCATTTGGCAAACAGTTTCCATTATTATTTGGGAAACATTTTCATTTCAATTTTTATTTTCTTCATATTTTCACATCTTTTCTTCCATGCTTTCTTCCCTGAATAAAAGCAGAGTAACAAGTAAACATGACAGAGCAAACAATGGATCAGATTGCCTTGGATACAGAATAGTTATCTTTACCATTGATGATGGCACAAGAATCATCAAAAGTATTATCATAACTGAAGGAATCAGACTTTTCTCAAAATCATTTCATTTCCGATCCTTGGCTCATCTTTATATCTTTAACAATTTTCTTTGTCTCCAAGTCATTCTCATCTTTACAATCTCAAGTTTCCCGTCATCAAACCCATAAATCAAACCGGAATTCAGATTCTTATCCATGTTCATAATCTCTCTGATTCTTTCCTCGTCTTTACCATTTCCAAACCAGAAAACTACTCTTTACTTCATCATAATCTTCATCATTGTCATAATTTTCGAGGATTTTTCACATTCTCCTTAATGTTGCTAGAGATTGATGAAGATTGTAGAGTGAAAACATTGTAACTCCATCATTGAGATAATTGTGATCATGTCATGATACAGAATACAAATGAAGACCAAAGAATTGCAAGAAAATTTCAAGTTGAAAGTTGAAAACATTTGGAATATGAAATGCTTTAATCATTGAGTTTTACTAAAAAGACACGATCAACACATTTATGCACAAAGTGAAACAAATGAGCAAAAACGGGTGAAAATTGATTTCTTTAGACTCTAGATGTAGATGTAAGGTTTGTAGGGACGTGTAACTGAGCCCATTTTTGTGATTAAAGATTTCTCTCATCGACAGTTCTCGAGAAAATTGAATTCGAAGTTGAAACTTGCACAGCTTTTTGTACAACTACGGAAGCAAATTTTTTCATGAAACTCATAGTACTGAAGTAAATTTTGATGATGAACCAGAAAATGCACTTATTTTGGATAATAAAACTTTTCTTTTTCTATAAAATAGGTTAGTTCGATTTTTAGTTAAATCGACCGCATTCTATGGTCATAATAGTTAGAAAGCTGAAACTCATTATTTGTCGTTAGAAGTAGATTTTGAGTAGAAGTAGAAGCGCATTTAAATTGTGAATTTTGGGTAAATAATGCACAAGAAACAACGTATTCAACTAAACAAACTCATATTAACACATATCTTGGTAACTAAACCATTTTTCTGGTTAAACTGCAAAATGAAATGCAAAGAGTGATGTAAAAGGCTCGAACATTTGAGCAAAGAGTTGAGAGATTCAATATTCAACCCTGTATTGTTTTAGTCTATAATCAAATCTAGTGTTTGGAGAAGGAATAACGGCTGCAGGCAAAGCCATTCTCGAAATATCGAGCCTCAAAGTTTTCAGCACAAAGGACCAAAATCGAGAGAACTGTTGAAAAATTGGAACAAATATTCAATTCACAATGTGCAGCAACAATTTTCATTAATAAATAATGAGTTTCAGATCGCTAAATATTATTATCACAGCATGCGATCGGTTTAAATCAAAATCGAACTAATCTGTTTTATGGCAAAAGAAAAGTTCTGTTTCGCAAATTAAGTGCATTTTCTGGTTGGTCATCAAAAAATACATCAGTAAAATAAGTTTGGTGAAAAAATTTGCTTCCATTGCTGTACAAAAGACGATCGAAGTTTCAACTTTGACATCGATTATCTAGAAAACTGTCCATCGAATGAAGTATTTAATAGTACTAATGGACACAGTTTTTATGTCCTTATAACCCCCACTAAGTCTCAACTCTTTGCTCAAATGTTCGAGCCTTTTACATCACTCTTTGCATTTCATTTTGCAGTTTAACCAGAAAAATGTTTTATTTACCAAGATATGTGTTAATATGAGTTTCTTTTGTTGAATACGTTGTTTCTTGTGCATTATTAACCCAAAAATCCTAACCCAAACGCGCTAATGCAAACTTAATAAATTGAATTGGATAAGCAATTAGCATAGAATTCAATTGGTGAAAGAATAATGATTGTAAGAAATGTCATTCTCGAAATATTAGGGCTCAAAGTTTTCAGGCCAATGGTCGAAATCAAGAAAACTGTTTTTAAATTGCGAAAATTATTTAATGCATAATGTGTACCAACTACTTCTAACGACAAATAATGAGTTTCAGCTTTCTAACCATTATGGTCATGAAATGCGGTCGATTTAACTAAAAATCGAACTAACCTATTTTACAGAAAAAGAAAAGTTTTATTATCCAAAATAAGTGCATTTTCTGGTTGATCCTCAAAATGAACTTCAGTAGTTTGAGTTTCATGAAAAAATTTGCTTCCGTAGTTGTACAAAAAGCTATGCAAGTTTCAACTTCGAATTCAATTTTCTCGAGAACTATCAATGTGAGAAATCTTTAAATCACACAAATTGACTCAGTTTATACGTCCCTACAAACCTACAGAGTCTAAATTTGAAAGAAATTAATTTTTACCCGTTTTCTGTTCATTTGTTTCGGTTTGTGAATAAATGTGATAACTGTGTTGTGTCTTGTTAGTAACAACCTAATATTTGTAAACCCAATTTTAGGTTAAAGAATACAAATTAACTCTAAATTATCCTTGTTAATTTAGATGTTTTATTTCCTTCTCATTAACATTGTTGGCTGTTAATATGATTCATTTTCTTATTTTTCTGGCAATAATTGATATTTCATCGCAAGTCAAAATTCACAAGCAATTTATGCATGCTTACTACAAAACCCATTCCCAGGTTTACCCAATAATGAACCAAGAAGACCATTATCAAGTTTATGTTGCTGGTAAAGTAATGAAGTTCAATGGAGTAAAACTATCAAAAAATGAGCTGCTTAGATGTAAGGTTCTCGATATAAAGGACAACAAAATAATGTTTGCGTTGGATGGAAAGCCGGGAATCATAGTTCAGGAAAACGACGGTCAATATGCTCATCGCTGGATAACACATAATGGAAATTTTATTGGCTCGTGGATTGTGCTTGGTGATGGTCTAGCTCTACGTGTACCAGTTGTGCTCAATGGAAATTTGGGGAATCCTGGGAAACCATGGCCCTATGTGGAATTGTTGCATTTTGATTGGGGTTCCTCCGATAACAAGAATGAAACATCGGTTAGTGTTAAACATAACATTACTTGGTTTAATAGTTCAGATTGGATGACCATAAGGGAATGGAGATTACAAGATCATATTTTTTTCGAAGATAAACTGTTTCTCCTCATTTCTCGATCTCTTTTCAATCCAAACAACAATCCAACGCAAACATCACAAGCAAATACAAAGCATGAACTTGTTATTATCAGTTTTTGCTTAGGAAAAGGTTCACAGTTTTTATCTCATCCAATTGAGATTCACTTTGAACTACCTTTAACCCCGCAATTAATAGCCGCTTATCCAATCATGAATGCAGTTTTTCATTTTAAATTGGGCGCCAATGTTGATGAATCTAAAAGATATGCCATAATAACATATGGTGTGGATAACACATTAACCATTTATTATATTAATAATTTACCTCTTCTGTTTAAGAAAAATACTTATGATTGTGCAAATGTTTCAGTTAAATTTAATTCATTTTATAAACATATTCGATTCGATGAAAATGATTGTATCACCACTATTAATGAATGTGAAAATGGTGGCGTTTTCCCAGCTGGCTCTATCTATTCTGTAGGTTCCTTGAGTGTATCTATCAACGAACCGTCTAGCAATGTCTATCTGTCCACTTTACATTTGGATTATCCTCATTTAAAAACAATTATTTACATCTCTAATAAGGATGGAGTTAAATCGTGTGAGCTCGATTATGGCCTGGAATCTTTAACGTGTAAACCCATCTTGTCTTACAACGAACCTTTCAAATTGTATCCACATATCAATGTCATTGATGCCCAAGTATTCGTTGTCAACACCGAAGGTGGAACTTATCTTTTCGACAAAAACTGTACAGATTATTCAAATTGTATTACTTGTGTAATGTTTGGACATTCAATTGGCTGTCGATGGGTTGACAATATATGCGAAAGAGTTGTGGACTATACGCAACAGATTGGCTTATCAAACAACTACTGCATTACAATTGTTGGAGTCACACCAAAGGAAATAACCTCGTTAGATAAATCATTGAAAATTGAGCTGTCAACTACTCTTCCATCATTTGGTTCTCAAGAATCAATCTGGATCTCTGTTGGTCCTGGAAATTATTGTCCTAATGTAATTATACAAAATCAAACGATCCATTGTGATTTGGTTTTGGCATCTTCTGGTTTCTTTCCAGTTAATGCAACTTTTTATTTTTCCAAGTATGCAAATTCAGTTAGTCTCACCTCAATAACTAAAGATGCAATCTCGGTCAGCCGGATAGACTACACTTTCTGGATTTTTTCCGTTATATCGGTTACCATAGCTGTATTCGTCATATTCTGCATTTATGTAGCTACTAGTATGAATCTAAAAGGTACAGAATCAAGGGTTGGTTTATTTGCAAGACTCAACTACTACTCTAATCCACAAAGATCACAAAGATCACAAAGATCCACAAGCACGCGGACAGGAAGTTATACTTCTGCCAAGACTCATGAAATGTCAAGATCATTCTAAAATAGAAAGATTTCTGTTAATTTTGTTCTATTCATTTATCTCAGGAGAAACAATAAAAGCACCAAAACTTCAGTAAACTCTTTTCCCTTCAAATTGTTTATCACTTGTCCTTACATTTGAACAGATTTTGTTTTTAACCTCAATGGTGCTGCTATTGCCATCTGTACGTTAATATTTACTTCAAAATGGCCAATAAACTGTTGTGATTGACTTTAATTTAACTCTTTAATTTGTGGTAATATTTACTCAAAATCCATTTACTTTACAGTTTATTCTAGTCTTTTCTCCTAACATCTACGGTTTAGTAAAAAGTCTTTACTGTCAATTTAGCATCTTACTTTAGTTGTTGATCAGCAAATTGTCTGGTTGTATTCAAATGATTGATCTAAGGATTTTACTCTATGATCATCGAGAATTGAATAATTTCTACAATCTTTACCGAAAAAAACTCTGTCTTTTTTAGCTCTGCGTTATTGATTGATCTTTAAAGGTTGAAACGATTTTTTGAATTTATTGAATCTTTCAATAGATAAGTCAATCAATAATGAAGGACAATTAGTTTGCTCAATTTCAATTTAAATGTCAATGTCTAGATGGCGCAGTTGACAACATTAAAAATTGTAAGCTGTAATATAAAAATGATTGAGATTAAGCTTGTAAAATGTTTAAATTATTCTTGTTTCTTGAAGAAGCCTTTTTTTCATCCAGTTAGTTGATCAAAGTTCATTACCATCTTTATTCATCATGTCAGCAATACTAAAGGCCTTCACTTTTGGGAAATCTAAGCATAAAAGTAAGCTCATCTTTGTATCTACATCAAGTTACGATATTTCCTTTCAAAGTAACCGTTTGACTTTTTAGTAACAATGTGTTGTTGGTTGAATTACAGAGTTGCCCGAAGAATGGGGTGAAGATATTAAACATCCGGTCAACGAAGGGTTGCCCTTTCACTGTAAATATATTGGATCAACTTTGGTTGAAAAAGCTTCAGATGATGCAACCACAGCAGAGGCAATTAAAACAATTATTCAAATGGTGAGTTTCAATTCCATCATCGACAAGCAATGTGTTTGTGTCGCTTTTTTACTCAACATTTATCACTTTCAATTTTAAATCATGTTAATCTGGAATGTTTTCTTTCTCAATCTCTCTGTTTTCAGTCTAAACTGGCTGGTAAAGTTAAAAATTTGCGCAAGGTTGTCCTCACCATAAAACCTACTGGAATAAGTTGTAAAGATGCTCACAATGATGAAGAAATTTTCGATATCTCTATTTACAGGTATTTAACGGCTGTTCTTCCTATTTATGTCCAATTCACTTTATTCAAATTTTCTGTCCTATTCTTTTGTTTTATTAGAATCTCATATTGCTCAGCTGACGCCAATTATGACCGGGTTGTCGCCTTTATCGCTACAAATAAGAATGAAACTCACGAATGCCATGCTTTCCTTACCAGAAAAAATGAAGTAGCTCGTGCCTGTGGTAATTTTCTTCATTTTTAATTCTTGAATTTTACTTCCTTATACAGTCAAAATCTGTTATGTGATTATTGTACGATTAATGTACTTCCTGTTTAGTGTTTAGTGCATTTGATATTTTCCAGTATCGTTACTCATCTTTTACACCATTGATCAATTATTTGATTGTTTCCTTTGTTAATCTTTTACCGTTCTCTTTTCTTAATCATATTTAGCATTAACAATCTCTCAAGCTTTTGCCATTGCTTTTGAAAAATACCAAGAAACATTGAAAGAGAAGAATCAAACTAAACCAAGTAACGACAGTAAAGATACCAAATCAAATGGTAAATCAACTGATCAGGCATCCAATGAAAATTGTCAGACAAATGGAGCACCCATGATTGATTTGCTTAGTGATTCAACTCCAACCCTTAATGGACAAATTAATGATCTTGATGCTGATAAGGATTGTTTCCTTAGGTAAAACTATTTTCATTTCATTTCAATTTAATTTTAATTTTTCAATGAACTTATTTGTAAAATGCTTTTATTACCATGTTTAGGTTGGCTATGTCTCGAGCTCGAACAGTATCTGATGATGTCCCTCTATTACCAAGTAATTTAACTCTTAAAGGATTCCAAGACCCAAATCAGCTGAATGAATTCATCAGAGCTGCTACTTGTGATGATGGTTTTGATAAAAATGATGCATTCAATCTGTTCTAGAATCTCTTTTATCCACAAGATGTTCCAAGTTCATGAAGTTTCTTTTTCTAATGGTTTTTTCTATTAGTAAACTTTATGTTTCTTATTATTGTTGACAAATGCCCAACAATTTTCATTTAACGTTGATGAAATTGTTATAAACCGAACCTCAGGTTAACACTTTTTTTTATTAACCTGGTTTCAAAACAACTCAAAGTAGTCTTTAACTATTAATCATTAATTGTCTATTTCCTTTATACTTCGTTCTCTATACTCTATTATATACTTGTTAATTCAATTCTCATGAAGTTGACACTTCCAATTTGTGTCTCTTCTGAGTTTTGATAGCTTTGTTTTGATCTTTGAAATCGCAATTCAAACTATTGTAAACCGATCAATGTTTTCTTTTTACCTAAATTTGAATCTCTTTTTATAAAAAGGCAACTACATGCAAAAAATAATCATTATACGAATCTCAGAAGAAAAGATTACATGGTAAATCACTACTTTTTTTATAAATCCATTCTTTTATGCTATCCTTTTATTTCATTTACACAATTTCTTGTTCCGTATTGCTCTTTTGTCATAACATTTGCTCAGTTGACATCAACTTGAAGCATTTCATCTCTTGGATAATTGTGATTATGAAATTAAACAAAAGAAATTTACAAAAAATTGGAATAAGTCAACTGTTGGAAAGTTAAACTGAAACACAGTTAGAAAGACAGAAAATGCAAAGCATTTTATCAAGGATTCAAGAAAACTGAGTAGAAATGTTTGTTCGATCACTGAGTGATTTAGAACAAGAAGTTTGAGAAAAATGGAGAGTCGATGATTGGTTGATTATTCCTTACAATTTCAGATTCTTAAGAGAAATATAATAAGAGAAAAACTTTATTTAAGATGGATCTAGTAAAGGATTTTGAATCATATAGCTTCAATTGCAGCTTCTTCAGCATCGCTGGCACTGCTTCCATCGTCACTGACATCACCGAATTCAATGTTGTCATCTTCTTCTTCTTCACCATATACATTTTCATTGATTTTAGCATTTTCAGGAAGTTCACCATATGCTTTAAGGTTACGAGCTTCATCGTGATTGTATTTAAGTATAACATCAGCTTTAGAGTCTTGGTAATCACGTAGACCGACTAAGATGATATCTCCTTGATTAATCCACACTTTTTTCCGCAGTTTCCCTCGAATATGACAAAGACGTTTGACCCCATCAAAACAAAATGCCTCAAGTCTACCATTACCAAGCATTTTAACAACTTGAGCATATTCTGAAGATGAAAAGATAAAAACACTGAATTAGCTAACAGAATAAAATGACACCACCAAGGGAAGGTAGCAGCAATAAAAACTGAATAATTTAAATTTACCTTGTCCATCCTCCTTGAATACTAATTCTCTTTTTTCAGTCTCATTTTCATTCTTTCCTCGACGACGATTTTTACCTCCCTTTCCTGGATTCAGCAAACGAAAAGAGATGAAATAAAAAACAAGGTATTAGATGAAATCAAATATGAATAAGAAAAGATTATTTTTTTAAAAAAATCAATCAAATGATGACGCAATCAAGTTAAAGATTCACATCACTACATTGAACAGCATGCAAACAACATGGGAAATGAAATACAGAGGAGATAACATCGTCATGAGTATCACTTTTGACAGAAGAGCGTAACAAGAAGCAAAAAATAAACTATAAGCACTTACCCTTATTTTTCGGCATGTTGCTACTAAAGAATTAGATTAATCAAGTTACCAATGTAATGAAAAGTGGAAATTGATTATAAGTAAGATGGTTAAAAACTGGCAAGAACAATCAGCCAAAAAAATTCAATTAGGAAATGAGATAAATGAGTAAATGAATCCAGGCAGGAGTATGGGAAAAAAATATTGCAATAAATGCCACCAAACAGAAGGGACCGTTTACAAATTATGCTCTGTTCTATCAATTTCATGAAAATATAATTTTATTAATGAATACATGATAAAAATATTATTATTACTTGTCATCATTTATTTAAAAAATATTTGCGAATCGCAGCTATCTTTTTATTCAGTTTGATCAACCAGTTTTTCACGCTCAGAAAGACTGTAACACAGTAAATGGCAACTGAAAACCAATCTGTAAATTTTACAATTTTCAATTCTTGATTCCAAGCCTTAATATCAATATCCCAATTATCAATTCACCAACAAAGATTGAGAAAATTTAGTTTGATAAAAAAGATCAAAAATTACAGATTTTAAAAGACTATCACAAATCTTGAAATTTTTTCAAAACAAGCCTACAAGAACGAACTTTTTAGAAATATTTTGTCAGATAAAATCCGAACTTATTCCTAAAAACCAATCAATTAAAATAGATGTAAAAATTTTATCAAATTATCAGGAAAACTCAAATACACCTTAGGTCTGTGCATAATCTAAATTGACTGATTTGTGACTAAACATGAAGAGGAGCTTGCAGTCTTTTCCACAAGATCAACATGAATGTGATTTATTTTCTGCAAGTTAAACAGAGATCTTGAAAATTCATCTCCACGATTCAAAAAGAGTATTATTGATCTAAAATGTTGGAAATAATCTTAATAACAATATTCAACAAATTGCAAACGGTTGCAAAAACTATCTGTCACTAATAAGAGATTATCAAAGATGGAAAGTATTTTTTTCATGATCACAATTGCATTTTATTATGACAATTCGTCGATTTCAAGCATTAGGCTATAAAAAAGAGCAGATTTAACATAAGCAATCTGGTAGAACAAATTATTTCTTATAAGTATTTATTTGTATTTAGTATAATCAGCGGTAGGATTCCAGAATTTAGTTTGTACTTCTATTTGCATCCACTTGGTTTAGTTGCTCCTTGCTGTAATGAATTGAGAAAAGAATTAGTTCAAATATCTTAAAGAGTTGACAAAAATTATGACAACTTACAGGGAAAGAATCACATAAAAGGCCTTTAAGATCGTCGAGAGCTCGGTTTTGTATATCACTGGTGTGTTGCTACAATAATAAGAGTAAATACAAAATAGATTAGTTAGATATTCTGATTTCTGATCTTGAATTTTCTGAGAGATAAATTACATTGTTAACAGTGATCCATGGGATGAAATTGGGTTTTGGGACCAAAGATTTGGTAGCAACTCCTTGCTCCTTGAGTAGTTGCGATCCTTTCGCTCCATTGGCACAGTTTTCAATGGTGGTGTAGTTTAAGCCTTGTTTTTGGGCACACTGTAAAGTAAAGAAGAAATTATGTGTTAATCAAGTTTCTTTAAGTTCAAGTAATTTAAATGAAGATGAATTACGTACAGATTTGCCAGCTCGATCAGGTGAACTTGCACTTTCCATGCAGTTAACGAATTTGATTAAAGCAGAAGTATCAAGTTCAGATTTGGCACAGGCTTGGATTTTGTTTCCTTTGCATTCCCTCTCGCCATGTTGACAGCTGAATGAGATTGTAGATCCACTTTCAGTCCACTGTAAAGAATGAAAAAGACAGAAATAATTAGTAAAGAATAAGCAAAATCAAAAATCGATTTCATGAGCTTCAAGTTAATATATAAATATAACTGTAAAATTTATGAGTAAACACATATTGATTCTATTTACAGAATCAATAAATCTCAGTTTGATCAATATGACTGTCTTTGGAAAATAAATTACTATTGCAACATTAAGCTTGAAAACTGAACTTGGGAATCGAGGTAATTCAGCCTTGCAGTTGAATTGAAATAATAATTGTTCAATTTAAATTTCAATCCCTTCCAAGGTAAACTAACGGCTTATAACATCAAAATTGAAGGTTAACATGTTGGTTTAAATTAAAGGAACGATCATACAACTAAACATGGTTATTACTGTAATAAATTATCAAAATTTTGAAGCTTAACCAAATATATTCATGACTATTATTGTAAGACGATTAGCTCATGATAATGAAATGATTGAATGACAAAACGGATGATTACATAAGCATGTTGATTGATACTTGACCTAGTGTTGAGATTATGGAAGTCGATATAAATGAATGGATGTCGAGTACTCTAAGCTTGTTAATTGTAAGAAATGTTAAAGATGTTACTGAAAACAAAGATATCGATAGAGTTTCGCTTGATGAGTCTATTCGAATAGACTTGCTAATTATTTTTATGGGTCAAGTGGTTTGTTGATGTATCGAGGAATAGGTCAAAATGTAACAGACGATTAAGCAAATTTAATCAAACTAATTCAAACTGTATCGATAATCAATAACTGGAATCATTTGACTATAAGCCAAGTGAACCAAGATATTATTTCGGTCTTTTGTTGTTCAATAGGGTGATTTACCGACTGATGATAAAACTTCCCATTTGTACCATGAATCTATCAATTATTCACTCATATTAAAACGTGATTTTCAAAGCGGACACAAGCACTGAAAACTCTGAGAACATTAAAATTGATGAACCCAGAATTTACTAGATTACTAAACTGAAAATTAGAAGTGACAAATCATGTGAATTAACGCTATCAAAATGATGATAGGTAATAATGATGAGTGTGAACTGAGTGTTAAACAAATAGGTGTTCAAAACAAAGAATGGTCAAGGCTTTTTAGGTCATTTGGTGAGATTAATCCTCAATTAGGTTAATTGTTTCCTGTTGTCTATAGAAATGGTGAGAGAAGGCGTAAGTGTGAAGTGAAAGTTTTCATCGTTTCTCATAAGTCTAATGAAGGAGTCTAATCAAGAGAAATAATTGAAAAGCATTGGTTAATCAATTAGAAAAGGGATAATTCATTTGATAGGATGAGAAATCAGAGCAAATCGGACTGGATTTTGACAGAAATGTAAACTGTCCGCTTCTGTGAGCAATGGTGTCTCATCTTAACCATCTTGACACATTTAAAAGCTTCATGAAACCTTGATTATGTGTGAGGATGAAATGAATTCAATTATCAAACAGCTTTCATAATTTCTTGATAAAAACTAAGCAAATAATGTCATATAATAGATAAAGTTAAGTTTATCAAATGACACTATTTACTTGGAAACAAAGAACTATTACAATAAACATGACACTACTGTCATTGTTTACTGTCCATTGTTGATTAGATGATTATGATATGAAGGTGAAGTCAAACACTTATTTGAACAACCGTGACGAGTTTGTTTTTAAACACTGATTGTCATTATATCAGAAACGAAAGTAAGATTTCTTTCAACACTTTAACTCTATTGTATGTCAATAGAGAATCAGCAAAGTCATCACAGATAGAGTTGGCAACAGCGATTGAAAACGTAACGAGTGGAGATTAAATTTCAACTTAGCATGAAAATCAGCACGTCTACATCAAAACCATTTCAAGAGAAAGTTACCAATTCACAGCAATCATGATTTAACTTACGGATGCTTTGCCGAAAGGAACAAGATCAACGTTAATTTTCTCGAGTCCGAGAGATTGGATGGTTGGGTATAATTGATAGGTTATGAAAGCGATTGAATCTGGACACAATGTTTCATAATAGACTCCTAAGGATACCTTGTCCGCTTGTTGACCATCAACCTATTTGGAAGAAAAAGATTTTATTAGTAAGTGAAGACAAAGAAAACGTTGAGTTTTTTATAATACTAACCTTCAATGAGAAAAAAGTAAGTAAAGTGACCACAGCAAATAACATCTTCATGGTTGTTGTAAGAGAATTATGGTTGGCTTCGTATTAAACGAGTATTAGTTCCTTTCCAAAGTTGCCTGGATATGAAAATAGTCAGGATTATGTGATTAATGGACAAAATCAAATAAAAGCATTAAATAAATAGGAAAACTGAAAGAGAGAGATGATGAGAGAAGCTCAAATAAAACTCTCTGTCTTAACAAAGAAGACAGAAATGCTGAGAGGCAGATTGATAACTAGTATCTAATATGTTCCTCCTCTTTCAATTTAATCTAATCCTTGTATTACATCAGAGTTCCATATGAATTTTTCACGCTCATGCAAGGTCAATGGTATTGGTCAATGGAAATGGTATTAGCTAAGTAAGATCTTATGAGAAAAAGAATGTAAAATTTCATTTTCTGGACATTTTTGAGTGATTTTTCTTGATATTAAATTGCCAATCAAACTTTTGAGAAATAAGAGATCGACTTTTGCAGTTTTGATTCAGGATATCATACGAATAAGGAAACTTGATACAAAATAACGAAAAGATGATTTTTCAAGAGCTGATTTTTTTCAGATTAATCAGGTTTAAGGTACATTTTGGGCCATAAGAAGATAAATAAGAAGGCACATAAGAAATGTAAACAAGCTTAGATGACAGTCAATCAATTAATAAACCACAACAGCTATTCATTTGTAATGAAAATATGTGAATGGAGTGTATTCTTACCTGAGTGAATGATTAAAAAACTGGATGGTAAAACAAGTAAAAAGACTGAAACTTCAACAGGATAAAATCAGTTATCGGGATTTCGCTTTGATCATAAGGCTTTGTTTGAAATGATATCCACTCACAAAATAACCAAAACTGGGCTGAATAGGAGTAAAGGAATTATGGACACAAAGAATATAAAAGAAACTGTTCAAGAAGTAAGCTCATTCAGAAAAAACGAGTAAACCCAATCAGCGATTAAGCATTTCAGTGTTATACAAGTTTTGTTGTCCAAATATTGTCCAAATGTAGTATTAACGCAACTTGAAGTGTAAACAAAAGCTACTTGATTATTAACAACCAGGTGGCGTTAACAGTTCATGAAGTTAAAGCTTTAAAGACAGACTGGTTATTATTAATAGTAACCAGTTACTTGAATGCTCTAAACGGTTTCTTCATGGTAAGCCTATTCAGAGAAATTCAGACACGTAAATTTGTGAGTCATTTCTTCAATGAATGAAATACAATAGAAATTTTAGTTTTTGATTCTCAAATCTCGGCGATTTACAGTTTTTAGAGTCACCGCGTAAATATGTAGCCAAGTAACTGGTTACTTTATGCATTGTCGATAACTCTTTGAGGCTATCGATCTATTGTTTCGTGTCTCCACAAACTTAGACGCTGCAAAAGTACATTTGAGAAATGTGCCACATTTGGCGGAGCTCACACAGCCTTCGTCAGGAGTAGAGTTGTTTGAGAAATGAAAAAATTATCAATCGAGAAATTGAGAATTATCAAAAGATTTATCGAGAATTATCGAGAAAATATATTGAAATTTTGTTACATATAAAAGATACATTAATCGAAAATAGTTGGCAATGACTGTAGGAAACATAATTTATCAACATTTTTTGGTTTGATTTGACTTCTTTTTTGAGTAATAATTTGACCAGTTTTAGAAAATAAGCGTTCAGGAGAAACACTCGTTGCTTGTACTAATAAATATTTGAGTGCCAAATTGTGCAACTCAGGATAATGTATTTTTGCACTTTTCCAATATTCAAATGGGTCAGATGACCTTGGAAGAACCTCTCGATCTAAATAATGTTTTAAACCATTGTTGACTGCAGAAGATGCATCATAAACAGTTGAAACTCTTTTATCATGAGTACTCCATATACCAGCTGGAGGTTCTTCCACTGGTGGTCGTTGTGTAAGCTCCACGGTAGATAAGTGATCATTTAAAAATTTGAAAGCTTCGGCTGAAGCTCGAGGTGAATTGAAATCAATCCTTTTGAATCTAGGATCCAAATAAGTAGATAAGGCCAGAATACGATTATATTCTATTCCTCTGAATCTTTCTTCTAATTCATTAAGTAGGCACAGCCGGAATGTTTCAGCAGATCCAGTAAATATTTGTTGTTCCAAAATATGTTGAGCAGAATTTATAAGAACAATAATTTTCGAGATTGTTACCTCATTTTCGTATGACAACTCAACAGTGATGTCATAAAATGGTTTGAGTAATGAAGTTACATTACGTAAAGTTTGTAGCTCAACTGATGATAACTCGAGCTCTCTGTTATCTGTATTGATTAGTACATGCGAAATATCACCATTAACTTCAATATAACGTTCGAGCATTAAAAACGTGGAGTTCCATCTAGTTTCTACATCCAATTTCACTTTCAGATCTGCTTTACCCAGTCTTTTTCTTTCATCTGCCAGTTCTTGTTTTAAACTTGACGAGTTTTTAAACTTTTTCACTGTTGTTCTTACTCGTTCAAGTAAATCAGAAAGTGAACCACATTTGCGTATAGAGCTTTGCACTACGAGATTCAATCTGTGAGCAACACAGTGAAGATGTGGACCGAAGTTTTTAGCTGCATTAATGAAATTCGGTGCACCATCAGTTATAATACACACTAATTCCTCTTTGTTTAAAGACCAGGTCTCCATTGTGTCATTAATGATACTTATCAAGTTGGCACTTGTTAAAGCGACAGTTGTTTTATCAACATGGAGACATGCACTGGCCAAAGAATATTCATGAACAAAATGTATAATAATGCCAACATAATGATTATGGTTGAAATTATCAGTCCAGGAATCCATAGTTAAACAGTACCATTTAACATCAGCTAAAAATCCTTTAAGTACATCAACTTGTTTGAAATATAAATCTTGCACCATTTTAGTGACAGCGAACCTTCCTGGTACAGTGTAATGAGGATTGAGAAGTTTTATAAGCTTCTTAAAGTAAGGCGAGTCCGTTGTCCTAAATGGTAGGTAAGACTTAACAATCCACCATGCGAGAGCATCATTGATTTTGTCCTTCCTTAGACCATCTATAAATAAAAAAATAGAAAAAATTAGATGCTTGCAAGCAAAAACAAATAAATATCTTACCTTTTGTTGACTGTATTTCATTAATGGTTTCATTTATTCTCGGTTGGTTAGGTTCCGTAGAGCCTTGTAGTTGGTCATAAACTGACTGGTGGTTATGTTTGAGATGGTATTTAAGGTTGGTTGTATTACCACTATCTTTCACTTTTTTCTTACAAATATTACATGTTATTAATGAAGAATCTGCATTGGTAGTAAAGTAATTCCAAAAAACACTTGATTTACCCATTTAAAGTAAAATTTAATAACAAAAAAACCATCAAAAGAGACTAGAATAACCATGTGGTCACTTTTTTAAAACACAATAGTGTATCGATAAATCGAAGCTAATATCGATAATTTCTCGATGGCAATATATCGAGAAATATCGAGAAATTGATATTCTCGCAACAACTCTAGTCAGGAGATTGACTATAAATTGGACACACAGACCTAATGTTTCGTTGATGATTTTGAATAAAACGGAATGAAAACTCTTGAGAATTAAGTGAATTTGAGAATAGTCATGTTTATTACGAATAATTCGCTTAATATCGAGTATTACAAAGCAATACAAATATGAACTCAAATGGCTTGAAGAAAATTCTGCATCTGTCTTCAACAGGCATTTATACTTTCAGGAAGTAGATTCTGCCGCACATTATAATGGAGTGAGAAGACTGAGTCTTATCTGTAAACACGGTCATCCAACGCCATCAACCAGCCATCGTTAACTTGGTTAAAACCACTTCGGGTTCCCATCAAAAACGTAATACTAACACTCATCATCTTTCAAATCTAACAAACTCAAGCTACATTGTTGGATTCACGGTTGTCACCCAATAGACAACATCGTTCAAATAATGCTGGAAATCATCTCCGAATGGGATATTGGTTAGATGCACGGCATAATTACTCATGAAAGGATCACCGAAACATCCTGGACATGCGTAAATATGCTCTAAATTAAACAATCATCTATCACCAAATTCAGCGAATTCACTGCCCACTCATGAATTAAAAACAGATAGAATACCCTTTCATAAGTGTCACGAGTATTATCGATGACGCCATCATACTTAACTAAGCTCGGAAAGAGAATATAAGAAAAACGGAAAATGGCCAAAAAAGGCAACCACCGATCTAGATTCGGCCCTTCAGCAGAACCATCATCAGTGGGTCAAATCAGACTCAAATAATTGATCAACACGGTCCTCACAAAGACTGGTAAATAACACGAAGGCAGCAGTATATTAGCCAAGCTAGAATTTGAACACAACATACATAAACTAACCAAAACTTAGCTACAGAAAAAATAGGACACAATGGTTAATTAAAAAATGGGCTGATAAACTGAGTATAACTGAAAAAACTAAACATGATAACCTCAATGAAATCACGAGTGGACACTTAGTGCGATAGGGACAGCTTATATCGATAGCCGCTCATTATCGAAATCAACACTTAACTACAAACAACTCGGTCATCAAAAGAAACTAATGAGCGTATGATATTATGTATACACCCTCAGCGAATGTAGATTGAGACTTCAGAGCAGAACTCACCAACCTCTCGATAAAGAATTGAAAATCTTCGGAAAATCCCATAATAACTAAGAACTACACCTTTGTTTTCGTACCTTATACATATTTCATGATTCAGAAAGCACCTCTTTACATACAAAATTCCTGAACAATGCAAACATTGTAACAAACCTAACAAGCATAGAAAAATCTAACAAAGAACGACGATATAAACAACAAATAGGTGGCTGAGTTGAAAGAAGCTTGCTATAAGCATGTCGATCACCGAAAACGAAACAGGAGGGATATTTGCATCAACATGAATAAGAATGCGACAAATCATCAATCACATAATGAGATTGCATAAAGACGGATTATATTGTTCAACAAGATATGCATGTTTAACTTGTAGAGATTGTTGATTACTTACATTCATTATAAACCAGCGGACAATACATTATTTATTTCATTAACACTATCATTACCTCATTGAATCAGTCTGTTGATTCAATGAATGTGTGCCAAATATTCAACATTTCTTCAGTGCATCTACCTATTTATTTCAAGTGTATCTGTGTAACTGTGTTTCACTTGTGCATCTAACATTCGCCTTCACATTAACTTGGATTGATCTCTATTTCATCTTTTTTTTTAAAACCCATTGTTCAACGGACAACATGAAACTGTTTCACCATTCAACACCAAATGAACATCCTCACCAGAAAGACAAAACAGCGGTTTTTCCTTATCAACTTGATACAAGTATAGCGCCTTCAACCAAAGGAAAGAGTGATAAACTAGTTGATTGCTGGTTAAACATGGCTCCAACCATTTTAATTAGTCCAACGAACCAAGATGACGGAAATAATTTTGTATCAAACGATATTTCTGAATCAGTTAATCCTCTGTCGCCAAACAAATCTAATCTCTCGTCTGATAACACTCTTATGATCATCAACACTGACACTAATAACATTAACAACAACAATAATAATAACATTAATAGCTTCAATAAAACGAGGAAAACAAATTGGATTCAATTATCTGGTCACGAGAATACCTTTGCATTTGGTAGTCCAGGAATCTTGTATAAAAAATGTAAATCTGATGGCAACGAAGCTCTTGCCTACAAATCACTGATGGAAGAAGCAACTATGAAACCTTTTGTACCTAATTTTTACGGCTGTCTAACCGTTAACGGATCATGTTGCATTGCCATTGACAATCTATTATACCATTTTGACAATCCCTACATTATGGATATCAAAATGGGATCAAGGACTTTTCTGGAGGACGAAGTTTCAAATGGTGAACCAAGAGCAGATCTGTATGAGAAAATGATTAAACTGGATCCTAGTGCCTTATCTGAAGCAGAGAAACAAGTCAAGGCGATAACCAAATTGAAATATATGCAACTTCGGGAGCAATTGAGTTCCTCCTCAACTTTAGGATTTCGTATTGAAGCATTCAAGGTGAGCAAGTCAACCATGTTTGTGTAAACTGTGAGAATAACAAAACTAGGCTATTATGGTTATGACAGGGACTATGTACACCGTGTACCGATGCGAATCTACAAAGTTTTTTCGAAATAACTTTTTAATGTATCAATCAATCAGTTTCAAAATTTTTGAGCACATTTTATTCGCAAAAAATTAATGCATTACAGCTTCAAAGTATTAACCTTCATTGGCGACAAAAAAGCTGATTTTCACACAAAAGTTGTCATTGACAGAGACCGGAGGATCGCCTGATATGCCATCTATTATACTTTGTATGAGATATTCGAGCTTCTCAATGGTTTGAGGTCGATTTTGTTCATTTTGTTCTCACACAGTTGAGAGGAGAAAGGTCCGGGCTATATAGTCGCACCCATAACTGCCATTGAACTTTTTAGTGAGTTCTCGTCTCTTACCTTAGTCCCAAAATGGAATTCGTTTTTTTAAAATTTCTAACGTGCTGTGTGGAGGTGCAACGTCCTGCTGGAACCAAAAGACGGGCGTAATAGTTTAACTACCACAACTTCTGGCTTTTGATGACTCATATTCGATTGTTCTGCCGATTTACGTACCTATCAAGCCAAAAATAGGGCTCAATTGAGAAAATCTGCATTGAATCAAATCATCCATCCAAAAGGTAACAAATTTCCTTAGTAAAAACGAAGCGTTTTCACATGAATCGACTGTTAGTGGCTGTCCAGTTTGACCATTGTGGGCAAAAATGGCTAAATCCTTTTTCATGATCCTCTGAGAAGTTGTTTTGCTCACATCAATCTGTTGAGCTAATCACCTGGTTGATGTTGAGGAAGCAGCAAGTTTCTGAGGAGTTCTAGCAGTTTTTTGCCTCTTGTAGGATAGCTGGAAATAACTCAATTTTTACGGCTGACAGACTATTTTGTTTCAGCTTTTTTGTGTTCGAAAAAATCGTCCTAAAATGCGTTTTCATACGCCAACCTAACACATTTTCGATCATTTCTATCACACTATTTTAGTTAGCAGAAAAAGGGTGCTGGGCATATTGAAATTTATGTTAAGAAATAAATTAATTTATTTATTAGTCGAGACTTATGGCGACCAATTTCATCAGGAACAACCTGGTACAGAAGGTTCAACAAAGGCGAGTAAGATGTCACTGACAAAGGCCGACAAGGTGCTCCTCAAAATTTTCTTGATGATATATGTTCGACCTACGGGTTAGTACAATTTAACAAACAAGTTAAAAGTATCTCGAGCTAACGGCCAGCAATAGAAGCCGATTCCAACAAGGCAACGACGACGAACTTTATGTTATTTTGTTTTTATGGAACTTTGTCCCGCCTATTCGTTAAAAAATGATCTTGTTTGTACAACTGAGCAGAAATATTTCCATCACATGCCATTAAGTCGTAGCAAAGTGCAAACCAAAATGACATAAAGTCCGTTGTCGGTAGATTTTTTGAGTCGAGGCCGCTAGCTCGCGGTAGGCTCTGACTAGTGAACTTTTAAATTGTCAATTAAATTAAATGAACCCTTAGGTCGAACATATATAACCGAAAAAATCCACAAATAAGTCGAACCTGTTCAGGGCGCGGAATTCTTGATAACCCTAATATTATTGTTGTTGTTGTTATTAGTGCCAGTGTTTATGATCATAAGAGTGTTATCAGACGAGGGATTAGCTTTGTTTGGCAACAGAGGATTAACTGATTCAGAAAACTGATTCAAAAATTTGGTGAAAAAGGTTTCATAGTTGCTTCTTCCATTAGTGATTTGTAGGCAAGAGCTTTATTTCCATCAGATTCGCATTTTCGTGAACACGATTTCGCGCACGTTTTTGAGCCAAATTTGCATTTTGTTTAATTGGTACAATGTGATGGAGTGTGTTCATAAGAGTGAAATTGTTCACATGAAGGAATGGGCTGGCGAAACCATTTGGTTAATGCCTGACACAGGCAGTACAGGTATAAGTGCCTCTAAATTGTACCATTATAGTGGAAAGTATGTCTGATATCTCATTCGCCATCTTAAAATCAGTTATCGGGATTTTGCTTGCCAAATATTGTCCAATTGTCGTATTAACGCAACTTGATTATTCACAACTAGGTGGTTCATGAAGTTGAAGCTTTAAAGACGGGGTAGAGCCTATTTGTACAAGAATCGTGTGTAAATAGGCAACCAGGCTATTTGCACAAAGTGCATTTCTAATGCCATCTATTGTGAATTGATGGCAAGTTTCGTCAATCGTCTGACAAATCAGAAACTTTCCACCTTTCACTAACTGCATTACGCACGAATGTAACTTTAATCAAATGGAATTGATTGATTTTACTGTTGGTCAAATTTTTTAAATTATGATAATTTGTGTGATTTCATCAAGTCTTATGAAAACAATAGACGCGTACAACTTTGTACCAGAACCTCTGTTAAATCATTAAATGTTGATTTAATGTACAGTTACATTGTTTTCCATTGTAAAGCCGGTGGTAGATATCAATCGAGATCGAAAGGATTGAGAAAATCAAGGTAAGCCTAATCTCAAAGTAGAATTTTGTGCTATTAATAACTCATATATTATCTTTAATCACAGGACATACAAACGATGTCCATTTAGAGTCTCAATATCAGAGGATAAGATTCGTCAAATACTCATTGTTAAAAATATTGAGCCGAACCACACTTGCCCATTTGCTTCAAAGCCAGAAATTTATCAACGTTTACCTCGCCAACGAAGACCTGATGATGTACAGAAGAAATTATTATTGGATGTAAAAGACTGTAATGCTAATACCAAAGCGATCATTGCGAAATACAGTGAAGAGTTTGGAAAAGCAATCACCTCAAAAGACATTCAAAATATTATACGAAAAGAGAGGGCGATCGATGGAAGTAAGACTGATCTCGAAAGGTTAATTGCAAAAATGAAAGAGCAAAAAGATTCAACTGTTTTTGTGACATACGAAAATCAAACAGTGGATACAATATTTTACCAGGACAATTATATGAAGAATTTATTCATTGAATACCCAGAGTTTTTACTCGTAGATGCTACTTATCGAATTAATCAGAATCGAATGGCTCTTATGTGCTTCATGGTAATTGATGGTAATGGTGCTTCAGGTGTAGTCGCTCTCGCTTTTTTACATTCAGAGTCTGAATCATGCACCTTTTCTGCTCTTGAAAGTTTGAAATCTGCTACTGGAGGAGCCCGAGAAACAAAAGTCATCATGGCAGATAAAGACATGGGTAAAGTGAAGTGTTTGAAGTGTTTACTTAGAATGAAAATCAAATTCAGAACTAAAATTCAGTGCTAAAATCTAGTACTAAAATTTAGCACTAAAATTCAGACCTACAATTTAGTACTAAATTTTAGTACTAAATTCTAGTACTAGATTTTAGCCTTGAATTTTAGTACTGAAAGAATGCAGTCAAATGCGATGACCGAAATATTCATTTTGACTAACAATCTTTTATAATTTTAGGCTTTTCCTGAAGCTAAAATACAAATTTGTATCTTTCACGTTATGCAAACTTTTGTTCGGGAAATAACTTGCAGAAAGAGAGGCATTGATAATGCTCAAAAGAAGGGAGCTCTAACAATATACAAACAAATGGTTTATGCAGATTCGGAGTTGTCATACAATGAAAAGTTGAAGGAAATAGGGTCGAGCGATTTACGTAAATACTGCGATCAAAATTGGCATAATATACGCGAGCAATGGACAATGTTTGGTCAGTTTGGAGTGTTCAATATTATGTGTCGAACAAATAACAGATTGGAACGATTCAATCCAGAACTTCATAACATAGCTACTAACTATGGAGAAATAGTTGAATCATTTACAAATATTTGCAAAGCGATTAAAGCCATCAGAAGTGAACGTGAGCAAGAAGCATTCGATATGATTGCAAAAGTCCAATCACAGCCAATGGATGAGTTGCGAGATGGTTATCCAAAAATTTTAACAACATACGCTCACAACAAAGTTAGCAATCAAATTGATGCGACAAAAAGATTACTTAAAAAATTTTTATTTGACGATATGCTGGAGACTGGTCGCTATGAAAGTGGCAACAGAACAATTTACATGTCAATGGATGGTTGTACTTGCTTTTTCCATACTGTTATGAGGCTTCCTTGCCGCCATATTTTTGCACTGGCAAAACTAATGAACAAAGATGGTTTCATTCCGGAGTTATGCTCCAACAGATGGCATTTGGTTAAATTTGCTAATTTATACGGTAAAATCATGAACAATATTGATGGTAGAAATATTACAAGCGTGCATCAACCTGATTGCTTGAGTAGAACTGCAAAAACCTACGCCATAACACAATATCAAAAGTTACGGGAACTTAAGGATGTTGTTATGCAGTTTGCTGATATTTCATCAAATTTACCTGATGAAAAGTTCGAAAAGGTTGTTTATGCAACAAAAAAATTCACGACCGATATTCTTGCTAAATATGATTCAGAAACGGATCAGAATGAACAATCTTTACCATCAACTTCGCAATCTCATAATTCAAATTGTTATTGCAATTTAGAAAATTATGAATGCATGGAAAAATTTATGTGTTGCCATTTAATGAAATTAACGCACTCTCTATGTTATGGTTCCCTTAATTGCTATCGAGGAAAATATGATATGCGAGCTGACCCGGAAGCAACTTACTCATGCCTTCAATGCCCTGAAGAAAAGTACACAGATGTGAAACTTATCAAAATGAGTGATGTTCAAAGGCAAAAATATGCTCACACAAGAATTGCGCTCAAAGGTCTAATCTTGGAGCGTGTATTGAGTACAGATGAACGTCTCGTTCAAATGGAACGCAATCTAAGGCAAACTAATTGGAAGGCTCTTATAAAGAAATATTTCATCAAAATTGATATTTGCGATATTGAAGCTATTCAGTGGGCTTATCCAGACGATCCACAAGTGGACAGTGATGAGGATTCTCCTAATGTTGAACCCAATATAAATGTTGAGCCAAATATAAATGTTGAGCCAAATATAAATGTTGAACCTAATATTAATGTTATACCTAATATTAATCTTGAACCCAATATAAATGTTGAACCTAATATTAATGTGAACCTAATATTAATGTTGAACCTGATATTAATGTTGAACCTGATATTAATGTTGAACCTAATATTTATGTTGAACCTGATATCGATTTTAACTTTTCTTCACCAAAAAAACCTACAACAATAATTGAAAGAATTGATGAACCAAGTACCAGTGATCATAATTATCCAAAATTGAAACAACTCTCATTGCTTAAAGTTGCATTGAACATAAGAAGAAAAGGCAGTCAAAAAAAACGATAAAAAAATCGGTAATAAAAATAATCAATGGCCTGAGCACAGATCAAAAAAAGAGAAGTAAGTAAACTTTTGTGAGTTTGGTATTGGTTACCTTTTTACTAATCGTATATTTATTTACTTGATTTTACCAGGAATGATAAGTTGGCTTGCTAGCGAGCAAGCAACAAATGCTATTATGAATGGAGAAGTACGAATTGGCTTAGAAGATATTGAGGTTGCCCCTCCTCTAACTTAACAAAAGTTCTGGAATAGCGAAATAAAAACTGAGAGCATTCATCAATACATGGACCAAGCAGCTTTGGAATTTTACATTTCGAAAGTAAATAACAAAAGAAAGTCATGGTTGTGTGCCGCATGTGAGAAGTCAACGAAAATGAGCGACACCATTTTATGTGATTGCTGCATGAATTGATTTCATATTAGATGCATCGGCCTTAAAAGACGACCATCGAAAAGATTCTCGAAATGCACAGACTGCAAAAACTAATTCTATTTAACTGCATTTAAATTTCTAATTATTAATGCCTTTAATAAATTGTAACTTGAAAAAACTGCGATCTTAATATTAAAACTCGTTTATAACAGTACTGGTATTTAGTTCTTAAATTTCGCACTAAAATTTGCTACTTAAATTCATTACTTAATTTTAGCACTAAAATTTAGTACTAAATCTCAGAGCTAAATTTTAGTACTAATTTTAAGTACTAATTTTTAGTACTCAAATTGTTGACTCATTTCTGTTGACAAAAATCAAAAAAATTTATCAAGGATACTAAATAGCACTTATCGAATCCCTAAACATTGCTTCCTTACTTTTAATTCAAAATGGACAGGGAAAGTTCCAATGATTCTTTACCTAGTGTTACAGATTTTGCCGATATGTCTAGTTCCTCAACTCTCCAAAATTCAATTTGTCCTGACTGTGTTGTGAATCAGCAAAAAATTGATAAATTAAATGAACAAATTGAAATGCTACTTGAACAACAAGAAAAAGATCGTGATGACATCAGGATCTTAAGTGCAAAACTCAGTAGCAAATATAAAAACCATTGTGAAATTTGTGATTACAGTAAAACCTCGCAAAGGTTGTACTCGCAAAGGTTGTGAGCGGTCCTGCCGCCTAGCGATATTGTTTGTGCAACTCTTTGAAATTATTAACATAATTGCATTGTAAAAGTGGGGAAAATCTTAAATCCCAAAGATGGCGTTGTTTAGTTTCATACAACCTTTGCGAGGTTTTACTGTATGTTACTGATCGTCAATTTAATTTGAAACTTCACATCAAAAGTTGTACAAACAAAAAACGCGCTCGAATGGTTGCTGATCCTGATTCAAGTTACTCTTTATCGAGATCCTAAAGACTGGATATTTTTCTTGTGTAAATAGGCTTTACCTAAAGACGGGCTGGTTATTAGTAACAGTTACTTGAATGCTCTAAACGGTTTCTTCATGGTAACCCTATTCAGAGAAATTCAGACACGTAAATTTGTGAGTTATTTCTTCAATGAATGAAGAACAATAGAAATTTCTGTTTGCGATTCTCAAATCTCGGCGATTTACAGTTTGTAAAGTCACCGCGTAAATATGTAGCCAAGTAACTGGTTACTTTATGTATTCTCGATAACTCTTTAAAGCTATCGATATATTGTTTTCAAAACTATCGATATTGTCATTGCATTATTGTTTACAATTTTTATTTTCGTCCAACTGTTGGACTCCAACTTAAGTTTTTTGGTTTATTTTTGATCAGCAAATATGAGTATTTCCTACAAATGGACCTCTTCATCTATTCGTAAATGTTTTATAGATTTTTTTGTTAAAAATCACCAGCATAAACTGGTACCCAGTAGCTCTGTGATTTCATCTGACCCTTCATTATTATTTAATAATGCCGGAATGAACCAATTCAAAGACATTTTTATCGGTAACATCTCACCTAATCATCCATATTATGAACTTAGACGTGCTGTTTCTAGTCAAAAATGTATTCGCACTGGAGGTAAACACAATGATTTAGATGTTGTAGGCTACGATTTGACGCACCATACTTTCTTTGAAATGCTTGGAAATTGGTCTTTCAATAGTTATTTTAAGGTAAAACATTAATCAATCACTGTACAATCTTGGGATTCAAATATTTAGTGTAAATTATGTAACATTATTTAGCGAGCCAAGTTTTTAAGTTATGTTGATAGCAATGTGGTTTTTTTCATTCTAATTTATGTTTTCTTACAGAAAGAAGCTTGCACTATGGCTTTCGAATTGATTACCAAAGTTTATAAGTTGCCTTTAGACAAGCTTATAATAACATATTTTGCTGGTGACAAGACACTATCATTGCCCGCTGATGAAGAAACGAAAGAAATTTGGTTGTCACTTGGGTAAGGGTTCGATCAAAATGTCAGTTTAAACCTTAATACGTTTGTATAGTTTTCCACAGAATCGTATTTTACCTACGAATGAAAATTTTTGGGAAATGGGTGAATCTGGACCTTGTGGGGTTTGTTCCGAGATCTATTTCCAGCTTGATCCATCTACATTTTCTCTTGAAAAATGTGTTGAGATTTGGAACATTGTTTTCATTCAATATTACAAGTAAGTCAATCCAAAGAATCTTGGAAAGTTACTAAATAAATGCTTTTGTTTGTTTCCAGAGATGAATCCGGGATTGTAACAAAGTTACCAGCAAATCATGTGGATACTGGAATGGGTTTGGAACGAATGGCATCGATTTTAAACAATGTCCCTTCTAGTTATGACACAGATCTTTTTCAGCCTTTACTCACAACAATTTCAACGGTTTGTTGCATGAATTGTCGGATTTCTGAGTATAATTATTAACTGTTGAATTTTTGAACACATTAGATGACCGAATCTCGGCCTTATCAAGGATCTCTAAAAGATAACTTAGACATAGCCTACAGAGTAGTAGCTGACCATTCTAGAATGATTACAATATCTCTTTCTGATGACTTGAAGCCTGGAACGAAAGACACTGGACGTCATTTTCGACAAATATTTCGTAAAACATTTGCTCATCTGATATTTGATTTTGGATACAAAGAGCCAGAGAAGGTTTTAATTGAACTTTCTAAAAAAGTAGGAAATAATCTAGGAGATGTTTATCCAGAAATCAATTTAAAAATGGACCGGAATCTTAGCGTCATCGCTCAAGAAAGTATATTGGCTACTGATATCATTGAAAAGGCTACCAAGCTATTCAATAAAATAGCAAATCAATTAGAAAACAACAAACAAGATTGTATTTCTGGCGATGCCGTTTTTGATCTTTTCCTGAATGGCGGTGCTTCTATTTTCATGATAAACAGGATGGCTTGTAATAGAAATTTAAAAGTTGATTGGGAAGGATTCGAGAAATGTTTTGCTAAACATAAAGCTAAATCAGCAGAAGGATTAGAAGAGAGCAGAAAAAAATCGAAAAACAATCAAACACAATTGAATGTAAATAAGTGACTTGATTTATTTACCTAAAAAGTAAATCATTCAACATTAAGAATTGTCACATTAAACTCAAGTTGACCAACATTTTTGGCGCCTTTACTTTCAAATATATGCTCAACAACACCATCTAGGGATGACTAAACAGGACGTAAATGTTATTAAAAAGAAAATTGTGATTCTTTTCTCAACTCAATAATCATTGTATCTTTTATCTTGATTGTTGATCAGGAACAGATAATCTTCATTAATTTTTATATCTGTTGTTAAATATTTTCGATGGCTTAACAATATCTCATCAACATATTACATCGTTCAACCTTTAATATTTATTGACTTTTTTTACTATTTTTGTTTTGTTGTTGGTCTCTACTATCAACAAGCATCATTGAATTATTTTTATTCCTATTCTCTTCTGATTTTTGTAATTCTGTTTCATCAACATTATTATTTCATTCTTTGACTGGTTTAATTACATAACCATCTGACGTCTATTGAATGGGCTGTTCTGATCGACACGAGATACTCCTCTCTATAATTTTTTCTGCTCTTTTCAGTTCTCCCTCCCTCCCTTCCTGTCCTCAATCCTCTCTTCTTCAATCTTGATTTTCAAGCTATTGACTGACGATAGGTTACCATCGCCATCACCAACATCATCTTCATCACCAATATATTTCACTCGAAGAGTTTCAATCCTGGATGAATAAGTTGCTTAAGTAAGAAAACTTGAACACAATTCTTCATTTACTTCCAATATGACTTATTTTTTCTCATTTCCATGAAATATTTACCTATCTTTTTCTCCCTCTATCTCTCTTTTCAGTTGCTCACTCTTCCTCTAATCCATGCTACTTTCCTGGTTCAATGATTTTTTTACTCGATGCTGCTTCAACTTGCAAATCAAAGTATAATGTCAACACTAAATATTTTTTCCTGGTTTACATTTCCATTTTATTGCAACTGAATGTTTAACTTGTATAGATTATTGATTACTTGAACTCTCCTTACATTCATTATAAACCAGTGGACAATACATTATTTATTTCATTAACACTATCATTACCTCATTGAATCAGTCTGTTGATTCAATGAATGTGTGCCAAATATTCAACATTTCTTCAGTGCATCTACCTATTTATTTCAAGTGTATCTGTGTAACTGTGTTTCACTTGTGCATCTAACATTCGCCTTCACATTAACTTGGATTGATCTCTATTTCATCTTTTTTTTTAAAACCCATTGTTCAACGGACAACATGAAACTGTTTCACCATTCAACACCAAATGAACATCCTCACCAGAAAGACAAAACAGCGGTTTTTCCTTATCAACTTGATACAAGTATAGCGCCTTCAACCAAAGGAAAGAGTGATAAACTAGTTGATTGCTGGTTAAACATGGCTCCAACCATTTTAATTAGTCCAACGAACCAAGATGACGGAAATAATTTTGTATCAAACGATATTTCTGAATCAGTTAATCCTCTGTCGCCAAACAAATCTAATCTCTCGTCTGATAACACTCTTATGATCATCAACACTGACACTAATAACATTAACAACAACAATAATAATAACATTAATAGCTTCAATAAAACGAGGAAAACAAATTGGATTCAATTATCTGGTCACGAGAATACCTTTGCATTTGGTAGTCCAGGAATCTTGTATAAAAAATGTAAATCTGATGGCAACGAAGCTCTTGCCTACAAATCACTGATGGAAGAAGCAACTATGAAACCTTTTGTACCTAATTTTTACGGCTGTCTAACCGTTAACGGATCATGTTGCATTGCCATTGACAATCTATTATACCATTTTGACAATCCCTACATTATGGATATCAAAATGGGATCAAGGACTTTTCTGGAGGACGAAGTTTCAAATGGTGAACCAAGAGCAGATCTGTATGAGAAAATGATTAAACTGGATCCTAGTGCCTTATCTGAAGCAGAGAAACAAGTCAAGGCGATAACCAAATTGAAATATATGCAACTTCGGGAGCAATTGAGTTCCTCCTCAACTTTAGGATTTCGTATTGAAGCATTCAAGGTGAGCAAGTCAACCATGTTTGTGTAAACTGTGAGAATAACAAAACTAGGCTATTATGGTTATGACAGGGATATATAAAAAGTCAACCCATGACAGAAACTGATAATCAATTATACAACATTCATTCATTGAAATGGCTAATGTTTACTTTTAGATGGTGTGTTTTGAAAGGAAAAGAAGGAACTATTCAAAGAAGCAGATAAAAAATAATTTCAGAGAAACTGAATTTTCTTCTTTTTTAGAGGACCTTATATTGTGACAAATTATCATAACATTTTCGGCTCTTAAGTGTAAATGAAATTTTTTCTATCCATGCTTAAATTTACATAGAACTTGCAAGCTCTTTTAAAAAGGTACTTATTAAATTGTAATTAAGTAATTGAAATCATTATTTCATTTTAATGAATCATGCATTAAAATAAAGCCACATGTTTGAACATTCCGGTGATTCAGTTTTTTAACCGTTTTCACATTAATGCTCATGAGATTATTGTTTTTCATTTTGAAACCCTACTCATCAACCACATTTTACTTATGACTCGCAAAATATTACGAATCTGGTAAAGAATTGACATTAATGACAACAAATCACCAAGAAAAGGCTGAGAATTAAGAAAAGTCTGACTTGGCTGTGTTTACTTATGATTCTTGAACCTTTATGCTTTCACGATTTCACCATTTATTCATTAGAGAAACAGCAATAAACCCATGTTTAAAGACATAACTTACAGTATAATGATAGTGATGAAAACATCTGAATTAAAATAGTAATCAGAAGATCTGTATTCATCTTATCCGTAGTAATTTTAAAGATTCATGAGACTTTGTTTACTTTAGCGTAAGCAAATACCCAAAAGGTGTAAATGTGTGTATGTATGTTATGAGTACATTGATATGACGGTTTAATCTCAATCAGTTCCTTGATTGAACACATTTTGTATTCAAATTATCTGGGTTTGTGTGACTTTTACTTGCAAATATTGAAATTTTTACATGTAAACTTTTAACCTTTTCAACTGCCTTATGATCCACCATCATTATTACCGTCAAACATAATCAAATGATTGTGTTAATTTCAATGAATGACTCTTGTCACATTAATTAGCCCTCAACTGTTCTCCCTCCAGATTTTTTTTATTATTGATCATCAAGTTACAAGCACGATTATTTTCATTACCATGACTATCACTATTGCAACTATTAATTTACTATACTTTTTTTTATATCATTCAGTTGAAGATTAAATTATTGACTGAAAGATGAAGCGCAACAAGATTCTGGTTAATGTGGTGATTATTTCAGATGATTATCGGATAAAGAGATGAAGTTTGAAACCCTTGAAAAAAGCAGCTCAAATGGAAAAACAGTGTTCCCCTTTTTTTAAGATCAGTTATTCATCTAATCAATAGATTCCATCCATTTTTAGTTGAAAGATGAGTTTGAAAGGCACAGAAAGGATTGATTGTTGTATAACTGAATCAACTTGAAATCTACTTATCACCAGTTCACCACTTATTAACCGTAATGCCTTCAGTTTAACGATTCCCAATCAATATTTGGAATCCTTTTATTACTCCTTTTTAAACCAATTTTTAGTTTTCCTTTGCTTTTGACTCACCGGGAAGAAATGCTAGTTTTAGTCATTCAGTTCAACTGATATGAATCACGGTCAGAACTGATAATGGGTTGACTAAGAGAGTAAACGGATTTTATTTGTTATGAGAATAAAAAAAACAGATTTAATGTAATCAGATGACTTGATATTAATTATTTTTTTTCTTATCTTTTTTCCTGTTTTATTACTTTTCAAGCAGACGAATCTTCACCGAACCAAAGCCAAAGATTTATCATTTGTAAAGACGAGAGAACAAGTAAAAGAAGTTTTGAGACAATTTCTGCCGGCTGATCGCGATCAGTTCAACAAAATTTTGGACCGTTTGAATCTGATTCAATCATCTTTCAAGTGTTCATCCTTCTTTCAATCCCATGAAGTTGTTGGTAGCAGTTTACTGATGGTCTATGATTCCTGTAAAGTGGGCATTTGGATGATTGACTTTGCTAAAACTGTCCCCTTGCCTGAAGGTATTACCATTGACCATGTTTCCCCTTGGGTTCAGGGTAACCACGAGGATGGTTATTTATTTGGATTGGAAAATTTAATCAACGTTATAAAGGAATTTTAACAAAGCGAAAAGATAACAAAGTTGGAAATCAAGATTGAAAAGCGATCTCAAAAGCAAAGGAAAGAAAAAGAAGAAAATGAAATCGCATGATTACAGAAATCATTTACATCATTATCATGGACACTATTGACATGAACATCAAGCAACTGAAAAGTGCACAATTCATCATTCAATTACAATTATCATCGCCAACATCAACATAAACATCAGCATTAATATTAACAACTTTAACAACAAAGTTGATTGAAAGAAATGCGAAACCTCCTTCTTAACCAGCTCATTTTATTTGATTTTTTTTCTTTCTCTCTCCAATTCAACTTTATAGTTGTTTGCCTCTTCACTTAATTGTATTAATTTACTTTAAATCATCAGATTAGAGGTTTACTTTTACACTTTCCCCAGCTTCTTACATTTCAAATGATCTTTCGTCAATCCACTTCCATTTAGTTTCCATTTGATTCAATCAACTTTCAAATCTGCCATGAAACAAAAAAGATGAACCCAATGCCTTGAATAGCTTCTCAGCCCGTAACCATCATCATTTCATCTCTCGCCATTTAATCATCGCCATCATTGTTATAACTATTATTTAATGTGCCAAAGTATAACCACAATCAACTTCATTTCTTCAATCACTTCCTCTTCCATCACCACCACCACCATCTTCACCAACAACATCAACATCTTTTTCCCTCCTACATCCTTAGTTTCACCGAGCCAACCGCCGTTGAAACAATTGTATCACAATATTTTCCTCTCTCACCAATTAACACCATTCTAATATTATAATTATTATCACATAATCACTGCTAATTGATAAATCAATTATATAAATATTATAATAATTCAATTATTTATCACATAAACGTCAACCCAAGTTTAAATTTTTATATTTAAATATTTTTCTCTCTTTTTTTCCTAACCAATTACTTGCACTTTTTTTGTACCCACCGAGAAGACAGACAAATCATTGTATTAATATATAAATATTAATGACACCAAATGAGCACTTTAACCACCATAAAAAAAGCAACAAGAAATAAGTTGATAAAAAATAAAGCTAAAAGTTTCCTATGAAAAGTGTAAAAATCAAGAAATTCAAGTTGAAATTGCATTTGAAGTTTAGGCGTGAAAAAAAAGAAACCAAAATTGACTATTTTTTATCATTTCAATAATTTAAACTCGAAACATTGCGTTGAAAATGGGTTTACATTTTCACCATGAACCATTACAAGATTGAAACAAGATTGAATGAGACAAGGAAATGATTTGAAGTTGATTGTAAGTCAAACTCGTGTTCACTTGATGAAGTTTATACCTTGAAGTACATGTACTTTTAGTTTAAGCAATAAACTGGGCAGTTCTTCACCATCATAATCATTATCATCACATTCATTCATTGAAAAATACTTGAAAGTTGAAGAGGAACCAAAACATTGCCCTTCACCATCCTGGTTTGGCTATTGATGCAATTGAAGCAAGTTAAACTTGCTCCAAAGCGGAGCTCTTCAAGTTACTCTAATCACTGTACAGTCCCTTTAGACGTCAATCCAAGATCCATATTAATTAGTGTTGCTTTTTAATCAACTTTCCAGTTTCTCAAACCACTGAACAAATGAACTCAATCTATTGATTCATCAAAATGTCTACGTAACAAGACTCAACATGAGGCTATAATAAACTGCAATCAAGTCTATTTTTAAATCGGCAAAGTAAACACAATTTTATTACAACATCTAAATATGCAATTAATGAATTAATGATCAACTCTTCCGTTGTCTATTTTCAAATTATTATGTTAATATTACATTCCTAATGAAACATTACAATCGCTATTTCAATGTTTGATTACAAAACGAAAAATTATTTTTACTCAATTTTTGCTAAATAAAGGTTTCATTGTTGTCATCATGGTTATCACTGAATGTTGAACAAAAAGATGATTTTTCATGTTTCTTTCCAATCTATTTGAGCTAAATTATGTTATCATATCACCTGATAACTCATGATATTAACTGGGAATCGTTAAACAATAGCAGGCTTGATATGATTCATTCAACCTTTCTCCGGTTTTGATTAAATCTGTTTTAATTTCACATTTTGTTTGACTTATTGTTTCTAACCGACACATTTTTTTACAGTTTATTGTACTTTACATTGTCTTCTATTAATAGATATTTGTTCCTCTTCGATACTCCATTGTCTTGAATTTTACGTCAATATTCAATCTTGATTCGATGGTTTAAAGTCTAACTATTGACATCATATTGGGTGTTACGATTAACACTCTTTCCCATGGTTTTGATCAATCTTTGCCTCTCAATGGATACATTTTTAGATTTCATTGTTTTTTCCCGTTTTTAGTTTCAAGTTCAAATAGGTTGTTTAATTTGATGTTGTTGGCATTTCATCATGATAGCCAATTTTATTCAATTATTGTACTTTAATTGTTGAAATGCCAGCAATTTAATGTGAAAGGTTTTCAAATGATCTTTGCAATAAGATTGAAACGGTTTAGATTGAAGTGTTAACACTTTATTTTAGGTTTTATTTATATTTTATTCAAGTTTAATCAAGTCAGCATTTATGTTTAGTCTTGATACAGATTGGCATCCTTTGAGAGTTATTTATGGATAAGACTTTTCATGTTATCATCCAACAATTTGAAATCTTTGAGGTAACTCAGAGTTGACTACATGAACTGGTAACTATGTTTGTATTTTGGGTCTTTGCCTCCAACCAGAAAGTGTAAACGCACTTCTCTCGAAGACTCTGAAAATTTTGTTATAAGGTTAATGTTATTCAATGTATCATTTGACTTGGATAAGCTCATTCATCTCATGTAACATGAGATTCTGGGGAATCTTTTTCAAACTCATATCAAATGTTATCTAATACTTACATTTGGCTCTACTTGGCATAACATGGCTGCTTCATCCTCTTTGGCGCAATGTGTTTCCCCAATGACTAAAGTAACCTCGTATTTCAAGCCACTTACAACTTGCATTCGAGCTGATTCAACGTTGACCAATTTTCGGTAGTAAAGAGTGTCTTCGTCGCTGTTTCGATGGTTAATGGCCATTTGGGAAAGAAGGTGAACTGTCTGGTTGTCGACATCAACGTCTCTCCATCCACCTAATAAAGCTTCGGAGACACCGATTAGGCATATTGCTAAGGCAAGAATAACTTTCATGGTAGAAAAGGTTAATTTTACGATTCTATTAGTAAAATAATTGTGATTCTGGTGTTGATCAAACTTAATAATTTCTCTACTTTAAGCTTCATTCTGTCTTCTTGTTTTTATTTTATTAATCTGTGTTCAATCTAATCAGTATAACTCATTGTCTACTTCAATAAGCCATTGTTCAGGTTCGATAATTCATTGTTCTTTGATGTTTTTCTTTAGAAGAGAAAATGATTCTTATTTTAATCAGTTGATAATCAGTTGAGTGAATTATGGGATTTGGAAACACATCCTTTTGTTGTAATATAATCACATAAGTATTACCAAGATTAATAACAAGATTTTGTACAAAAATATTACACAAGCTGCCAACTTATGCCAACTTATCTGGATCATTTGCAACTAATTTATTTTCTGGGAAATTTCTTATAAATCTTTCAGTGGTAATTCTAAATTGTTGAACTATCAAAATCAAAATCACAAAGCTAAATTTACTTGTTGAATTGTTTTGCTTCAATCGACATTCAATTTTTAATCAGCTTTTACTGCGCCATCTGCTGAGTGTTTAAGTCACCATTTTTGCTTAAGAAGTTATTTTTCATCAATTGATTAAATCCCTGATTCTTGCGTGCATTGAAGCGATTGATGGATGAAATATGAAAGTTTGTTCAGCATACTAAAGGAATCAATAAGAGTGAAGCCATTTTTGACAGTCTATCAAGGCGTAAAAATAACAAATTTAGTTTGTGGTCAAAACTGTTACACAGAAATCTGATGTCATGAAGTCTAAGTTTTACCCTCGAATAACCACTTTTATTCAATTTTCGTGACAAAAATTTCTAGATGAAGAGTAAGAATATGAACAGTTGCTTGTTGCTCGACTGATCCAGAAAAATTGGTGAAAGAATAACCACAGGAAAATAAAGAAATCTGTAAAGAAACCCTTTCTGTTTACTTTGTTTGGTTATTTGGGGCAGATTCTTACAGTTTAATCACCAATGAGTTGTTTTTGTTTTCAAAAAGATCTGAGATCCATACATGGCCCAATAGATTATTTTTACACTTTGACTTCAAATCTTTGACTGGATCACAAAAATGAAGAGACAAATGAAAATAACTCTTTAGCTGTCGATATCACTCACTTCTTTTCCCAATAACATTGGGTTGAGATTTATGCACATTTTTTGCTCACTTTGCTAAAGAAGGTAGAGTCTATCAGCATTCTGGTTTTAGCTGATTTATTTCCATGAAAACGTTACCAGAAAAGCTTTTGGGCCAAATACACTGTTTTTGAATATCGATGTTATTGAAACGTAATGGCAACCTAATAAAGTCAGATGCTTCTCTAGGCTTTACCAACAAATGACTGCATTCAGCGATTCTTGATTTAGATCTTGATATACAAATTGTCTTCACTTGAATCATCTACCTTTGGACTAGCATTACTTGTTATTAGTCTCTATTGGTCATTTCATAAACGATGACAACTTCGATAACCTTTAATCTTGCTATTTATGATGGCAATTGTATACTAAATCAATTGTGACTTTGATCAAATTATTTGAAACAACTTAATGATTTTTTTTATCAGAAAAGCTTAAATTACACCAATTGTAACTTATAATCAAAGATGTATATTAAATTGAAAATGAAAGTCAGGGAAGTAAACAATTTTATAGTGCGGTTGAGGTTTTTCATTATTATTTTAGAGGTGACAAGATAAATGATATTATTAATTACTTATTGATATACAAGTAATGCATTTATATTTAAGGTTTATATTTATATCATCAGTAACGGATGGAACATCATTCAAGCAAATCAGTGGATTGAAAAGACACGCAGTCCGCTTTAATTAATCAGATTCCTGATGGTTTCAACGATCTCCTTTTTCCTTCTTCATTCCTGGGTTTGGTGAAATTATCCTTTAATCGATTCAATTATTTTAATTTAATTTCAATTGATTCTCCAGGAATCATTTCCAATTATTACAGACTTTCAGTGAAAGTAAAGGCTGGTCAAATCAGTTAACCATAACCTCCAAGGAAACTTTGCATATCAAAAGGTATAAAAGCATTTTCCAATCAATCTTTTTAATCAGATGAGTTTTAGTTAATCAAGAATCATTTAGATTTATATTGTGTGATATATTGTGTATACGAAACATTTAAAATGAATACATTCCAGTTGACTCTTGTTTTTGGTTTAGTTTTTGCCATCCATTCAGTTCAAGGAGGCAAAGGCGGTGGACACATAATCATTGGTGGAGGAGGTGGACATCCACCACCACAAGCACATCCTGTGCCTGTTCCAATGCCAGTTCCAGTTCCAGTTCGTCATCCAGTTTACATACCAATTGGTAGGTTGAAAGGTTGAAAGATTATCTCAATAACTGTTGATCTTTTTTGTCATTTCCAATAGTGAAACACATTCCATATCCAGTAACCAAACACGTTCCAATTCATGTTCCCGTTCACGTTCCTGTGCCAGTCCATGTTCCAGTAAAAGTACCAGTTCACATTCCGTAAGTACAAACAGTGAGTCCAGTTTCAATACACCAACTAATGTCTTTCATCTTGACGACAGAATCAAAGTGGAGAAACATTATGAACACCATCACAAGGGCTGGTCCCATTTAGGAGATGATCATTTCGGTGATGAAGGCTTATATGGTGGCCACGATGAACACAATTTCAAGGAACAGGGTCACGAAGGCTATGGCCATGGAGGCTATGGTAATGGAGGCTATGGTCATGAAGGTTATGGCCATGAAGGTTATGGTCATGAAAGTTATGGTAATGAACATGGTTACGGTCATTATGATCATGACTCTTATTCCTCAAAGTGAATGTGATTTATATAAATAATAAATAAATTTTGTTTTATAATAACAAGGAAAACATTATTTTTGTTATTCAAGTATTGACACTCTTGCATGTATAGCATTTCGTATCATTGAGTTATCATATGAATTCAGTAAAGTTTAAGTAAAATATAACCATATTGTTGAGAGGCAAATAATTTGATAATCACACAGATCATAGGAGAGTAACCAGATTAATGGAAAGAGAATGACCGCGAGAAAAATTAAAAGCTCCGAAAGTTGTAAAAGGCAAAGCTCGTTGTACAAAAAGTTTAAGAATTTAAAATGCCTCCATAGCTGCGGTTGGCAGGTTTTTAACTGATTCAAACTTCAAATAAAGGTTCAACCTTTGCTTATTTTTGATAATTTATGACATTTGTGTCAATTTTTGATCTTTAAACTCATCAGATAGTGATTTTAATACCCAAAAGAGGGCAACACTGATGCTTTAATTTTAAAAATTCAATTTTTGCCTTTTTATTTGGTGGCGCCTTAAAAGCTACCTTTGCTCAGTGAATTTTTATTACAATCTAAAACTTTGCAAACTTACACTTTGTTAGAGAATGCATTAAATCCAGTAATTTTGTGATAATTTTAAATAGGTTTCAATATTTTATTAAAACAGTTTTTTAAAAGCCCAACAATAAATTTTAACTCGAAATTTTTATTCGCGAAATTGTAAAAATTGTGAAAGTTGGTATAAAAATAGTAATTCTAAAAGCACTAGAAATAAAAGGGAAAATTAAAGGTAATGAACGATCCAGGCTCAAGCCAACAATACATTTTACTTGTTAGGTACACACAACGCTCTTAAATTAGGTATAATTCTATAATTAATTCAAAGTCTTTGTAAATCAACATTTGTCTTGTATTCAATTTTTTGGACGCACCTATCAATCTTATGCATAGTTATTGTCAAGTTTTAATGACTTACCTTACATTTAGTATGATTGACCGGTCATATTATTGAATAAATCTCAATCAAATGAATATTTCTAATGAGTGCTATTCGATTCCTTTAAGGAATGAAACTTAACGAATATCAAAATTTGAATTGAAATATGAATAATCCAAACATTTTAATTGCCAATTGCTTGTCGCAGTCCATACCAAAGAGGTACAAGAATCAGGAAGCAAAATGTGCATAAAATCTCAGCATTTCTTAGGATATGCAGAAAATGTTATATCTAATTGAATTTTCCAACAGTTTCAAATAAATTATTCAATTTCTACAAAAAATAGCAACAATTTGGGTTTCAAAAAGCAAAGTTGAATCAGTGATTTGCAAGCATTAAACTGAAACTGATGTTAGAGATCATTTTAATTGGAATGATGAGATTAACCTAATAACCATAACTTGATTATTGGGTAAGAAATGCCGGTTGCTAATAGCTGTACCAACTATTGAATGTACTAATATCTTCAAACTAATGTAATCTTTGTTTTACCAAAATTTTCAAACTCTGAAAAAAGGATAAATTATGAAGCATAACATTTGGAAAGTTGATTGAATCTTGACAACATTGATGAGTTGTCCAATTTTTCCCTCTGTCTCTGGATCTTTCTAAATTATCTGTTGAATGTCTGCAGATCTATGGCCAAGTTTGGGTCTGGTGTGAATGGAAAACTTGGACAAGTTCCACGGGAAAAGCAGAAAGAAAAGAGCAAAAAAACATTTATCGATAAATTGTATCCATTGAGTGACCATCCACTGAGAGTTGAATTTTGGATAAAAGTCCAAGTTTGCAGAAATGGCAAAGTCAAGCTTGAAGAGTTAAGAAAGGGAAAATGAAGAGTGAATTTTTGAAAACAAGCAAAGCATAAAGAAAAGAGGAATAAAAAATAGAAGATGATAATAAAGATGAAGATGAGAAAGAGCCTGAGTTAACGTCCAGCCAAGCATCGGAAACACAAGACGTAAACAGGATTTTTGGAAATCCTTTCAACATTAACATGTTCATGTTAGTGGACTTGGCAAACCTGTGCAGGATGAAAAAGAAAGAGAATGAATATTAGAAGAAAGAGAGAGATGGAGTGAGTGAGTGAGAGAGAGAGGAAGATTGAAACAAGTTGTTGGGCATGAGACTGGAGAGTAAAGGTTGTTTGCCGTTACTTGAATGACGATCATTTTCACGTGTTTACTGTTTCAGCGTTTTGTGTTCACTCAACAGTCAACCAACATCTGAATAACAAAAAGTGTTTCGTCTTTTTTTTTGTTGATTGTTGTTTGAAGAGGCAAATCAAACAATCCTCTACTTTTGAACTATTAAGTGATTGTTAACCACCTTTGACAGTCTTTGTGTTCATTTTCAATTGTTGTAATTCATTTGATTCCTTCCTTGTCTCTGGATAAACAACTGTATTCCAATACATTTCAATGTTGATTCCCATTTACAATTGATCAAAGTGAATCTATCTGGTAGTTGAAAGTGCAAATTGTGGATATATTTAACTGGATTAATTTATGACCATAACAGTTATCGGTGAATCGTGTAAATCTGGAAGAACAAGATAATAGAACTTGTTAATACGGAATTTCATTTTACTTTTCTTAAAGTGTTCAAATGGATAACAATTGTTTCAGTGGGAATTTGATCAACAGTTTTCAACAGCAACTTGACAAAAATATCATCATGGTAAGTGAAATCAAAACTGTAATTAGTTTAACAAAAAGAAACAAATTGTTTCGTGTTCACTTATCAAATAATCAAGATGTATCTAATTTGAATCAACATATAAACTGGAGAAACAGACAAAATCTGATATAATTTGAAACATTTCAGATACGTGATTTATGTAAATGTTCAATTGTTGTACAATGGTTACTACTTGATCTTTGATGGTCATCTGTATGGATATTAAGATCTTCATTTTTATCATTTCCCTGAAAATTAACAAATATGTTAATAAGATCTAATCAACATGCCTATTCTTGTTTGATTGCGTGAAACACAATTTACAGTTCTCTCATCATCAGTTAATTTCCTCAACTATTTCAAGTGTCTCATCACTTTATTTCAACATGAAAGGGGTAAAAGTTAATCTCATTTAAATTTAGCATCACGCAATGACGATAAAAGTAACATTTATTTACCAATTTGAAGCTCACTAACAATATAATAACATTGCCAATTCGTAGACTAATTGTAAAAAATCAACAATCTATTTGATCTTCATCAGTTTTTTGCGTGGTCAATGTATTGTTAAATATCTTTCCAAAACTGTAAAACTGTTAATTAATCTCGCGTTAATTTGTAAAATAGCTGTGTTCATGGAATAAGAATCTATTACCATCTGATCTTCAAATCTTTCATTGAAAAATTCTGAAAGATTATTTGGATCATTTGTAAATGAAGAGATATGTTAACAAATCAAATATAAATCTTTGAAAAACAAATTTTTGTCTCATAACTGAAGTTAAATCTGATTAGCCAGCTTACTTTGGTTGCTCAGAAATCAGAACGAGGATGATTAAATTAAGGTTTACAAAACGTGTTTCTAACCTGGCCATATCTTGATTAATTGAACCCCTGTTCATTTGCTTTTTGTGGTAATACTTGGTACTGGAATAGGTTCCTTGTCACTATCTCATTAAATAAATAACATTAACCACGGTTAACACTTGATAAACCAAGTCCAGTAAACCTGATTTGCTAACGATCACTTGCCAAAAGCTTATTAAAGTTGGATACAGATAATCAAGTTAATCATAACTTTAAATCTTGAAATCCAGAAACTTGACTTGGGTCTTCCTTTGGTCAATAAGCAATCATTCATTTTGCTAACCCTCTTGCAAGATGGACCATTTACTTGATAAACAGATTGTGATGATGAATGTAGAATATCCTTGATCTTAAAATCAATCAATTGATATTGTAATAATATACGATTAGATGTATATTAAGCTTTATGGTTCCTTGTAACTGATCAACAGCTTGTATGTGAATTGTTATTATAGTTGATAGATTTTTTGATTCCCTTAATTATGACAACAGTTCACATGGATTGGGTTAATATTCACGGTGAGATCAATGTATCAGCAATATTAATGACTTTCTCTCGCCAAGTGATGATGTTGATTGTAACGATCGTTGCCCTGTAGAATGGATATTTTTTTCATTATTATCATTAGTAAAACACATAAAACAATGACTACCTTAGGCTAAACAAAAGAGAGAAGGAATAAAAAATATTATTCAATCACTTTTTTTCATCGATGACAATGCTTTTCCCACTCAAGATACTTCCTATTAGTACAGGAATCAACAATTGTGATCAAAATTTTGCAACTCACTAGTTTACCTTTCATTCTTCCTACTTTACCTGGGCTGATTGAAAGAACAAGTTTTCCAATGGAATCGGATTCCGAGGGGAAGATCACAATATTACTGATCAATTGTTAGCCAATTCAAACGACAGGTTAACTTCATGTATTGGCTGATGGTGAAAAAAAAGTTGAAAACAAAGCTAGAAACATTTTCCATCTCCAATTGTGTTCAGAAGAACATCTCATCAGATAAGAGTTGGTGGGTCATCAGTAATTTAATGTTCATGTATATTTGGTAGATCATATTTCAAGCGGCCTCTTCCTGATGTTTTTTCATTATATTTACTTGAATCCTTGAGTAGCCTTTTCAATACGCGTATGTAAAATTAAAGAGTTTAGATACATTCATCATCACAAGATGATGAGGGATTAAAACTGGATAATGTATCACATATTAATCCAATCTGGTATAATTGCATATTTCCTTGATCATGATTTGAGTTCTGATTGGTAAAGAAGATGTGTATTGCAAAGTAAACAGGTAAAACCATTCATGTGGCAATAATATGGATGTCGGTTGTTTAAGTAAACACTCATTAACACACAATTCTTAACCATTTTACAAACGTTTAACCATCCGAAGCAGCTAATGTAATTAATTGGTAACACGGTTATTTATTAGTGTAGTCAAATCATTTAACTATCAGGTTTTTAGGTTTTCCGTTTGATATTGAATTAGGTTTAGCAAAAAAGTTACCATTAGTCGGACAGATCAATTTCATTAATATTCAAGTAACCCATTACATTCAACTGGACCTGAAAAAAAAGAAAGCAAAAAATGAAATTATTGATAGAAACAGTTAGCCTCGGGCTTTCAGCTCGAGACAACCTTTTCGAGGTTATTTGGTAACTTGATTACTAAACATATTATAAATGATGGTTTGAATTTCAAATTATAACTTGTCAATGAAAAATGAGTTTATGAGACACAATTTTGTTCAACATTGTAACTTTAGCTGATTTCAAGACGGATCAAACAATTGGTGAAACACATGCTTCAATGTTTTTTCCTTGATCTTGAGTTATCAGCAGATCGTTGAAATGTCTCATCAACAGAGCGAAAAAAAGAAAAAGCCAAAACATGAATGTTAACTGTTCAATTGACCTTCATAAATCAGGAGAAAATTGAAGAAGCGGAAGAAAAAAAAGAAAATTGAGGTGAAAATTGTTGTACACAAAGCCTTTCCTTTATAAGCGTTAATAGTAGACAATTTGTATGTAAAAGGCCACACTAAAAAGGTAATCAAATCAACTCTACTGGATACCAATCAACACCCAAACAGAGATGATAGCTTCAGTTGAAGATGATTACGTTGAACTTGACCTGTTGAACAATTTGATGACACAAACTTAAATCAGCAAAATAAAAGGAAACAAAAATAGACTTTTGAAAACAATAAACCGTTTGAAAACAAAAGCAATTGATTGGATAACAAAAAAACGCTATTTCGATTTATCGATAGACTATTGCAACCCTTTATTTCGATTAATCGTAAAACCATTAAGTTTTTCAATTTATTCAATTGTTTTTGCTTAACTCGATGGTAATTTTAACCATTTTTAAATAGTAAATAATTTTTTCAAACTTAAACACTGTTAGTTTGGCTATCATTATGTATTAATATTAATACCTGAGTTTGTGATGATGAAGAAAGTTATTTGTATTTCTAATTAAGCTGAAAGGCAGACGGTTTTGAGTATCAAGAACGTTGACTTGCCCTTAAGCTTTAGCTGGTACTTTTGTTTTACTTTTTTGATGATTTACAGTTTAATTGTTATTATAAATTCAAAGATTTCTTTTAACCCTTAACTTTCATTCTTTCAAGTTTATCACTTTCAAATCAAAATTTCATCAAAATTTCATTCCAAGTTGTAAAATACAAACTCAGCCTCATCAATATAACCGTTTTTGTAACAGTGTAAACAAGCTTGCTTCATCATTCTATCGAGGCAAGTATAAATTTTATTTAGTTTATATCATCATCGTTTAATCATTAAATTGGTTGGATTGTTAATAGGAATTTTATCAATCAAAAGTATTTCTTTCCTATTGCAATATAATATTCATTGAAACTGTAATGTAAATATTGTAAATATCATATTGATCGTTTACTATACTGAGCTACATTACAATTGTAATGGATACAAGTTTCGGTAAAGAGTCAATTGTCATTCTATACCGGTAATAATATTTAAATTGTGATTGTTAACATTTATTTAACCATGTAACCATGTCTAGATGACCTCACGATTGAGGTTAATTTGGTCAACAAATGAATATGTATAATGATTTGAAGCTTAAAGCAGTATTCAAATTGAAACCTGACTGTCCAGTCCAATGTTTTCCTTCTCCTCTCTCTCTCCCTATTCATACAATACAATTTAGGTTTTACAGTTGAGGGTCATAGTGATTTACTTCATCTCTATCACTGTTACCAAAACAATCAAATTGTTGACCAAATTCACTCCAATATATTTTAAATAATTCTTCTCCCGGTAGCCATTAACATTTGCTTCTTTTAACAAAATGGAACATTAGAATCGCTTGTAATTAAGAGTTTAGTGTAGGTTTGAATCAGCCACCCACCACCCACAGTCATGTTAATAATCTTACCATTGAATATGCATATAAAAGAAACATTTCATCTTTTTCATCTTTAAAAAATTAGCCTAAAGCTTTTTCTTTTCTCTTTCAATCATTTTAATTGTTATTCAACAGTGTTACTTAATCAAACCACTATTCACACCATTTGCTCTATTTTCAGCACTTAGGATTCACAATGTTCATTTATATTATAATTACTGTTTACCAATTTATAGCTGAATAAAGGACCAACCATCTTCACTTTGTTATCCTCACCATTTGATCGCCATCATGATGAATATTAATAAATTGTAGATGGCGAAAAAGAAACTCGGAAAACGCAAGTTAATTACAATTCTGGACCAGATAATAAGATTTCCAGTTGCCATTAAAAAGTGAATCTATTATCCAGCCAAGAGTTATAAAAAGATGGACCATTCGTTTCAATCAACAGGGATAATCAAAAAGTCACCCACCAATGGTGTGGTTGTCATTGCGACTTTAACTGGTTGCAAAGCCTACCAACGATCAATGATTTAAACCAATTGATACATCATATTGAACGAGAAACAAATATTGGAAAAGGTCAAGAAGGTTCAGGTGAACCAAAAAAGATGATGAACCTGATTGGATCAATGAATGGCCACCTGATGCTTTTCCCATGAGACTACATATAAGATGAACAGGTTAACTTGGCTGTTATGGACGTATGTTTATCTTTATTGGATTTCACTGCTTACAAGAACACAAATCTGGCAATCGTTTCCGTTTCCAGGGTGTTAATGAGTTTCATCGTTTTTTTACCGGATTCCCATTGTTTTGCTTCAATCTCTGTTATCAATCAAACTGACCTGCAAGGTTATCCTTGGATTAACATAGCACAAGATTGAGTAAACCTTGAACCGGTCATCCGTAATGTGTTTTGTTGCTGTTAACATGATCAAGATTAACTCAAGTGTGGTGATAAAGATGTAAAGTCACACGATGTTGGTAGCCTTTTAGAAGCTGATGTTGTTTTGTTAATCATCAAATAAAACAATAACCATGTTTTTTTGGTAACAATTGATTAAATCAATTGAAGGAAAGAAGCATTAAAGATGAGAAACGAGAGAAAAATAGATTCCTTTCCTGTTATCATTTCAATCTTGGCCATCTTCAGAAGGAAAACAGCCGTTTGTCTTTACCAAGAAGTAGCCATCAACGATAATAATCTTACATCGAGTTAAACCAATTCGTGAGGAGATTTAGGTGTTTATCAAATCCAATTCATTCACAGAATCAAAATTGAAATGAAATTGCTGATGAAGGGCAGAAATGTGAACCATTCAAAAGTGTATTTTTAACCAGATGCTCAAAAGTGGAGTAAAATGGGTTTGGTGTTTTCATTTTTACCTCAGGCCTTTTGATCAGTTTATTAACTGTTAGTTAACTACCCAAGGTTACAATTTGTGTCGTGATACTTTTCCTACCAAACTATTCAATACTGATTATATTGATCAAGCAAAAGCTGAATTGGCTGGAGACGATCATCATTAATTAATTTCAGTCAATTAATGGATGGCAAAGGAAAAAGCAAGCAAAAGAAAGAAACTATTCGGACATTAAACCTTTCTCCTTAAAATAATCAATAACCAGTCATTATCCAGATTTTACTTTTAATTTATAAAATATCAATCCAACAACAATTAGAGACTAATTAAAATGGAACCCAAAATAGAACCACTTTGTCATGGAAAAGACAAATTGATTAAAAATATCACCAGCTATTGATCGAGGCCACCAAATCTATCATCGATTTAAATGGTTAACCCAATTTATTTCATTGGATATTGAAACTGTTATTAGCAAGTAAATGGAAAAACTTGATTACAATCAAAATTGCTCTCAATTGTCAATCGAGATGGACAAATGTTGAAACTGATGAATCCTGGAAATCAATTGAAGATCTTTCCCAAACTCTTTCATGGTAAAGCTTCAAACAAAGCCGAATGGCAATAATTTTCTTAATCATATTTAACAATTTCACCTCAACAATTTATCATCATTAACGACTGCCAAAGAAATGGTTCAACTTAAAAATGGTTGATCCTTTATCATCCCACATTAATGGTCTTCTGGTTATAAAATTTCATTCATTTGTTAGTCTAAATTGTTTCAATCTTTAAAATTGTCATCAACTGTTCAATCTAATCTCTCAAACATAATAGTCAATTACATCATGTTTATAATCATTATTTCCTCCCTCAATTGCAGTTTGGACATTTCGAAGATCTAAATAAGGCTAAAGATGATTACAAGATTTCCGTTTCATGTGGGCTTTCATGTGATCCCAATAGGCTATCAAAAAGTGCCACAACCCGCTGGGTGCGTTTAGGAGACTAAAGCAACCAGTAAAAAAACAAAAACAGAACCGGAAGATTTGAACATTTGATTGCAACAATTTTAATCGGTGAAATCTGTTCAAGATAAAAATTGTTAATAAAAAATGTTGATTGCTTGTTTATTGCTTTTCATTTTGCATTCCAAGTAATCAAAATGATCAACACATTTGACCTTAAATTAGCATCTTGAAATTGATTCCTGTGAAAAGTTATGGACTAAATCAAGCTTAGATTTATCTTCAATATCATTTGATTTCCTGAGAAGAGGTTCAAAAAATACTTCTCATTTCATGATTATTTAGATTAAATGACTGGCTCAATCAAAGGCTTAAATCATCTAAATCCTGTTGAAAGATTGAAATTAACTGTTGCTCAAAAATGCCATTGAAAACGATTATTTTAATATTACAATTCAGAGGTTTCAGAATACAGCATTTTTATCAATCAATTGAATAATTTTAAGGTTTGATAAGGGAATTTTCGGAGGTTAGGATTTGGTTTGGTAGAAATTTCATCGATAATATCTGATTGCATGATTTAAATCAACAATTCTGGACTGTGTCAAGGAATTCAGTGTCTTTAATTCCAACCGAGTCTAATTTAGCAACCAGCTTTTTGACAGTATCGTCGTCTAAGGTTGGCTTCCTTGAAAGTATCCAAGCATCACCTAAAAGCATAAAATAGGATTTGTATTTCAAGTTGAATTTTGGTTAATTAAAGTTCAGTTGAATATGAATACTTACGGAGATTGAAGAAGGGAAAGATATTATTACATGAAACAACTAAGGCATAATTATCGTAATCAGTGTCAACAACCCAATATTGTGCGTAAGGAGAGTCTAAATTTGAAGAAACAAGGAATTAGATTTTTGCGTATTCATCATTTACAGATCAGAATTGAGTATAAAACTTACATTTGAAAAATTTTACTTGGAGGACATTGTCTTGTTGAGTTGGTTCTGCGACTCCAACACTGAAAATTGTATTGTTACCAAGATCAACGCCACTGTTGTTGACAAAAATGACGGGATAAGTGTCTACGAAGTAGTTAGCTTTGATACAACGGAGACCATTTTCAAAAATTGGTTTGGTTGACTTTATTTCATACCATTCACCGAGATACTGTTGAGAGAAAACAAATCAATAGATTCATTAAATATGACATTACAACTGTGTTTGATTTCAATGGAAAAAAATTCTTACTTTTGCAAAGTCAAGAGGCTGTGGAAGTCGAGTTGGTTCCGGGCATCTTCCAGGCAGAAAGCTTGTCTTGATTGAATCAAGTTGGAATAGACCTGCAGCCTCAAAGGCTGGAACAAATGAGAAGGCAAAGACACAGAGAATGAAAAATTGTTTCATTTTGATTGTTTACAAGTTAACTAGTTATTAAACTAAACGTATTCACAAGTGATCTGTAAATCAACAACTACAAATCTCGTTGTTAACTGATCTTAAATACCTAAATTTGCAGATTTTATCAAATTATTTCTTCTATCATTTACCAATACGAAGTATGGTTCTAATAGATTCACCCATTGATACTGTTAACGGGAATAATGATTATAGCGATTTTAACTAAACCTTTTTCTAATTCGAACAAAATTCTCAATAATTTATTGACAATGCTTTTGAAAGCTTTGGCTCAAAATGATTCACAAATTATTTCAATTGACGGAGGAAAAATTCAAAGGAAAATCTAAAGGGAAATTCTCAACGAGTTAACTCACAATAAGTGTTGATAATATTGTGATATAATGGCATTTTTTCTGCGAAAGTAAAACAAAGCATATTAACTGGTCTCATCCAAATCCTAATTGCGATGAAATCCATAATTATCTAAGCAATCTATTCACTCGAATTAATTGCACATCTGAAGTCAACAAATAAATGATCTTTAGCATAGGAACTTCCTAGGCATATATCTATTCAAAGCTAATGATTGCTTGTTCATTGCTTTTCATTTTGCTAATCAAAATGATCAACACATTTGACCTTAAGTTTCCTTTTAAAATCCATTTCTGTGAAAAATTATGGACTAAATGAAGCTTAAGTTTATCATTTGATTTCCTAAACTGAGAAGAGTATCAAAAAATACTTCTTATTTCATGATTATTTAGATTAAATGACTGGCTCAATCAAAGGCTTAAACCATCTGAATCCTGTTGAAAGATTGAAATCGACTCTTGCTCAAAAAGGTCATTAAAAAAGCCACCATTTGAACTTCAAAATTGAAACTTATTGACATTTAATGCATTCACTAATAACTTTTCTTGTCATTATGATTCACATCAAAAAATAATTTCACTTCAATTAAAATGTGAATTTAAAAGTAACATGAAGGTAAAGCAATTACATTTTCCTGAAAATGGCATCCGACTTATAATGTTAATCCATTGACAGACCATTGACTTCGCCCCTTACCTTCCAGCATTGTAATGATGTTAAATACACATACATATTCTTGTAAGTGTTTTTCATAGATACTTAGCGGTCAATAAAATTTCAAATCTTACGATTATTTTGCCGAATATTAGATTCGTATTTTTAAATATTAATAAGTTTTTGAATATAAACATAAAGCTAAGTAACCTTTATTTATATAGTGATTTAGAGGGTTCAGAATACAGCATTTTTATCAATAAATAGAATAATTTCGAGGTTTTGGTTCCAATTTTATCGGTAATAGCTTATTCCATGATTTAAATCAACAATTTTGAGCTGTGTCAAGGAGTTCAACGTCTTTGTAACCAAACGAGGGTAATTTAGCAACCAGATTTTTGACAGTATCATCGTCTAAGGTTGGTTTCCTTGAAAGTATCCAAGCATCACCTAAAAATCGTGAAATTTGTATTTGAAATTAAATCTTGGTTAATGAAGTTCAGTTAGACATTTATACTTACGGATAGTGAATAAAGGAGCGACAGCATTACACGAAACAACTAATGAATAATTATCGTAATCAGTGTCAACAACCCAATATTGTGAATAAGGTGAATCTAGATATTAAGAAACAAGCAATTATCAATAATCACCATCGACTGATCAGAATTCGGTATAAAACTTACCAGATGGACCATTTGAAAAAAAGTTATGAACTGACAATGCGTTTTCTAGATGAGATGCAATTCCAAGACTGAAAATAGCATTGTTAGCAAGATCAACGGCAGAGTTGTTAACAAAAACGATTTGAAAATTGTCCATTCCGTAGATAGTTTTGACACAACGTAGGCCATTCTCAAAAATTGGTTTGGTTGACTTTATTTCATACCAAGCACCGAGATACTGTTGAAAGAAAACGAAAGTCAAACACATTGAAATATAACATTACAACTGCCTGCAACAAATCTTACTTTTTTAAGGTCAAATGGTTGTCGAAGTCGAGTGAGCTCAGGACAATCTACAGGTTTAATGCTTTTTCTGCTTGAATCATGTTGGAGTAGATCTGCAACGTCAAAGGCTGCAACAAATGAGATGGTAAAGACACAGAGAACGAAAAGTTGTTTCATTTTTAATTTTGAACAGGCTTACTTGTTATTAAACTAAATGTATTCACAAATGATCTGGTAATCAAACTAATAGCAAATGTTGCTATTCAATAATCTCAAAAACCTAAATCGGACGATTTTATAAAATTATTCCTTCTATCATCCAACAATACGTTGATTAATAATGCAATTAGATTTGATTCTAATAGATTCACCATCGATACTGTTCAAGGAAATAATGATTATAAAAATTTTTTTGAACAAAATTCGCAATAATTCATTGGCAATAATTTAGCTAAAACGAGAAATAATGTAATTGAATCCACAATTGCAGATTGGGTAGAAAAAGGAAAAAAGGAAAATTCTCAACGAATCAACACACAACAAGGGTTCATAATATCGTAAATAATGGCACTTGTTAGGCCAATCTGCGAAAGTAAAGTTAAACATAACAATCAATCTCATCCAATTCTCACTTTCGATGAAATCCATAACTATCTAATCAATGAATCCATCAAATTCACTCGAATGGATTGCACATTTGAAGGCAACAAATGATCTCAAGCATAGGTCTACTCAAAGCTACTGTTGATACATTACTGGGAATTTCATTGAAATGCAATAAAAGAGCAACAATCAATTAACGTGAATCATATCAATCAGTGAATCTAGAGCCACTTCTATTTTATCGTGTAATCCATATCAAGCCAATGATCAAATGTAATTCAGTTGTAGCACTAGAAGTGTACCCGTTAGGCTAAATACTTAACCTTACCTAACCAATTGTTGAGATATGAAATTAAGAAGAGCAAATAAAATGTAAATTGTAATTTAGCCATGTTGACTATTCCAGTCTCTATTATTACCAGAAAACCTAAACTCTCACAACTTTCCGCTTTCACTTGAAAACAATTATTAAATTCAATTCTAATCATGGCTATCGCTATATTCACACGAGGTTAAAGATCCATAATAGAGTTGAATCAAGCCAACAATTGTAATCACCAACAACAATAACCATTCTCAGTTTGCAGACCAAAATGAATGTAAAAATTTACTGATTGTCTAGAGTCAAGAAAACAATTTAAAGCGACTATTAACTTTTACCAGTTTTTTTTATTGACAATTAATCTAAATGATTGAGTAAAATGTTGAAATTTCAATTGAATCCAAGACATAAAAAAGAGCAAGAAAATAATTTTCGCCAAACCGAAAAGGCCTCTTCAATGTCTTGATGTTCAGAAATACATTTATGCCAATCAACAACATTAACCTTGATAAACATGAATTTCATGATTACAAGCCATTTCAATTTAATCTCAATGACATTAACCAAACAGTTAACCTTTTTTATTATTACATTCACCTTTTGATTGAATTTACCAAATCAAACCTGAGATATTCCGACATTTGTCTTTGAGTTTAACATCAAATCAAGTTGAACGTTGATTGTAACAAGAAATGGGTAACAATCGGGTTAATGATACATAGTGTTGAAACAATTGAATTAATGTTCATTTTAATATTAGAAATGCAAGTGATGGAAAAAAGTCAGGTAAAGACTAAAGGTAAAGTCTAAAAGTGACTTTCAGTTTTTTCCGGTTCTCATTACATTTGGTAACAAAAGAGTTTTTTTAAGCTGGTTTAAAGCTTCAACCTTGTTTCACCTATTATTATGGTTATCATCATCAGTTATTAAGGAAACGGGCGAGTTCCAATTTTATATCTACTATTATATTCCAAGTAGAACTGAACAATTGCAAGAATAAGATTTGGGCTTGTCTTTTGTACTCTAATGAACAATCTACCAGAATCATCTTCCTGTTTGTTTTTATCATCGTCTTCATCACCATCTTAACCAGATTCATAATGGGCTTCATGGGCAAGGTCTTCATCTGCGTTTCTCAGGCTTTCATCTAGTAACATTTCACTCTAAATAGATTCAACTAATTGTTGATGATTCCTCATTAAACTACAAACTAATTAATCACATTGTGATTGATTGTGTTTACCATTTTTTGATTGAAACCCATTTCTGTAATAATGTCTTTGTTTTGGCAAACCTTTTATCTAAAGGTAAACAATCCTTTTCACCAATTTTGATTAAATCAGTTTTAATGTAAAATTGAAAAGATCAATCAATTATAATTGATGTTGGAACCAAGTTAAAGGTTAACTTTATTTTTAGCGTAAAAACAAAAACTGACCTCAAGTTTGGTTGTTGCGTGATAACGTGACTTGACCATCTTGTAGCAACTGTCAAGACTCAACAATTAACAACAGTAAAGAGTAAATTGAAAATGTTTGAATGAAGCTACAAAAGCAAATCAATTTAACTTCAATTTGTTTGATCAAAACAGATCATCCTTCAGTTATTATTAATCTCAATCAGTTTGTAAACATTTAATTGTCTCCAAATTGTATTCAAAAGGTTAAACCTTTAGCAAGTTAACCAAATATTCATGTTAATTTGGGTTTAATTTGTCCCAATAGTTGGTAACCAAGTTAACACCATTTCAAGTTGTATTTCAATATTGAAATGTTATCCTAAAATGATATTAGTTACAGATGAAGCAAAGTTGATATTAAAATGTGCTTCAAGCATTTTGATTGATCAAAAATGCTGATTCGACCCTTGAACTTATCAGAGTAAATTAAAGGTTAACAGCTTAAGGGGAAGTTTATTTATTTTTACTTTGGTCATCAGATAATCATCATCATTATCATTCATCTTTATCTTCATCAACACCAAACCTTTCCTTTCCCGGACACAATTAAAGCCATTTTCATCCATTTTTACTTTATTCATCCATTTATGGCTATTAACAAGTTCAATGGGAAAACAATTAGCCAAATCTAATCAATCAAAATCTCTAATTCTGGTTCATTTATGAATAACATTCTCATGAAAAGGTCTTTGAGACACTAACATTGAAGATGAAATGATTGAGAAAATTTGGCAATTTTATTGTAAATTCTGAATAAGAATGTGAAATTTGTGTCATTTTGTGTCTTTTCAGGTTCAATTGTAAACTTGAATTCCAGGTTTTACCGGAACTCAGTTTCAAGATTGTGATTTACCTGATTTTATTTAGAGTTAAATGAACTTTTGCCCTTGAATTCCCTGCTTACTTTCATTGAGTTTTATCATCAATAAAGGAAACAATTACAAGTTTTATTCTGTTTTTTTACATTCTCATCTTTACCTGATTCTTCCCATTTTTTGACCGATAAATTAACATTAAAATATTTCTAACTTTACCGTTAATATGAGTATAAATTTGCATCACGATCAGATTCAATGAAACGTTTCAATTTACTGGCTTTTCCGTTCAATTTCTGGCCATTTTATTCAGTTTTTTTTTCGCCAGAGTTTCCCTTCTTTTCCTGAATAATTATTTTATCATGATTTCAAGGTTATTATGATTCCCACTCAAACCTAATTCAATGTTAACCCCAATGTATTAGAAGTAAAAAAGGTTAAATTTTTCTCTTGTTTTCAACCTTTTTTTTACAAACCATCTTTTGTGTGTTTGTGTGTTCATTATAAATAGCTATCAATTTTTCTGGTTACAATTAAGTTACATTGTTAAATGTTAACCAACGTGATTTCAATCTAATGTCACTTTTATCTTGGACCTGACTTTTAACTTAACCATTGTCACGTCAAGAGTTTATCATTTGGAGGAAAGGTCATCAGCTCATCTTCAATGATTAATTAACCAACAAATTTGTTTACCAAAAAATGGACGCTGGTAGAGCTAATAATACAGTAAATGTGCTGTAAGATGAGAGCTTTAATTGGTCCTGAATTGTGATCCGAAACTGCTTCTGGAATTAGAACAAAAACATTCGAATTGCGAAATTGGAAGCTTCAGCTGAACATAAGTCAAGAATGATGCAAATTTTGTCTGAAACCAGCTTAGGTCATTGAATAGAGAGTAAACATTCTGGTTTCATTAAAAGTCAACCATGTTGTTGATGATAAAGACATTGAAATAGATATTAACTTTGTTTTTGTCATCAAATGTTCACTGTTTAATGGGTTAATGTCAATTATCACATAATCAATTGTTTCATAGGCTCTTGATTATCAACATTTCCCTTCAATTGTTTAATCTGTTCAATTCATTGGCTTTGTTTGTTTTGGTTTGAATGCTGCTTTTTATTGTTTGCGACAATAAAGTTTGCTTGAACCATTTTACTCTAAATTTTTCAAATTAAATGATTCACTTTCATGGTTGGCTGGTAATTGTTTACCTGAAAATTTCATTTCATTTGTGAACCATTAACGCTTCGATTGTGAATCAAGTGAAAGTAAATAGTAGAGCTTTATGTCGGGTCCTTTCTTCCGTCCAGTGTTTTGTTCCATTCAATTAATTTGCATAAACAGTATCGTTTAGGTAAAAGAGTTGACCAGTTGGCAGGTCATTTGTAGACGATTTGCTTAATATCCTATTGGCAAGCAGTCCAAATGTGTGGCCTCAACACTTAATCTTTTCCCGTCAAATAAGAGTTAACCATTTTGATTGATCAATCTTCAACATGTTAACTGATTGATTGATCAAATTGGATAGTCTTTTCTTCTTCCAAGTTCATCTTTTTCATTTTTAATCAATTTAAACGATCCCTTTAATTGATACTTGTGTAGCCTTCATTTTGATCAAGATGTTGGTGTAATCCATTCCAAGATTGTTGAGGTTGCTTTGATCCTTGAGGATTCTTTCATTATATTGGAGGTAATAAATTTGGACATTTTGGCCATTTTCCAGGTCCATCCTGTAATAGATGAGATAATTTTAAAAATTAAAAAATGTTTTATATTTTGTTTTAACATGATTGCTTTTTAAGCAAGTACCAAACCCATGTTTTGGATGTTATTATGGTAAATGGCGGGTTTATATTATTATTGCAAAGGCTTGTTGTGGTGTTAAAAGGATGGTTAATCACTTTAGAAAAAAGATAAAAGTGAATCTATTTTAAATTCAGTTGAAATCAGTTTTTGATAAAAATCGATGAAAGGTTAAACGTTTTAGTGAACTTTGATGATTTTAAGTTGAAGCGTGGATATTATGATTGTAGGTTAACGATTCAATTTTGTAAAGCTTGATTGTTCTTAACACTGATTTATTAACAAACAAACGGCTGCTTTGTACTTTAAATTGGCGGTTTCAGCAATTTTCTTACGAAAAAATGTTGATATGAAATGATACAAATGGCTTGTATTGTTGTATTATGAAATATGAAAATTGTATCGGTAAATTTTCCCTTTACCACTTATTCATTAGCTTGGTGGTTAAATTGTAACTCCATCAATCAATCCATAAAGTTGAAATACTTGAACGAGTTAATCGATTAGCAGTTCACATTAAATAAATTTTCCAAAAATTGTGATCAACTACAAAAATAAACAAAATGCTGACTGACCGTTAAGTTAACCAAAAGAAAGCTATTAGTCAATCATTATTGCAAATTATCTTCAGATGACCAATAATCCATAAAATCCTGATGAATGTTGATGTTGGCTGATGAACTGAGAAAGAAAAATTAAAACACTTAATTGAAATTATCAACATTTCCAAATGAGAAGCATGAAAAATTCAAAATTTACACTTAAATAAATCGGCAATTTTAATGGCTGACGTTGTCATGGTTACTTTAACCAGAAAAGTTTCATTCTACATCAACAGATGGCGTCTAATTCATCAGAACCCAAAACGAGTTTTGAATAAAAAATTGAAACTTAATTCATTAACAATTATCTTTACATCAATCTTTGAAGCTCACAATTTATTTTAATTTGATTATCTTTAATACTAAACTTTACACTGTTGATCCAAGGTAAGTCAATGTTTTGTTATGTAAACTTAGAGAAGGAAAACAATCAAACCCATTGCAAAGGAAGCTAAATGAGTAAAACAAAAAGTGATTAGAAAACCTTGAAGATTTAATTAAATGAATTGAAGTAAATGATAATAATGTTATTACAATCATATCTGATATAAATCTGAATAGATGAAACAATAGTCTAAACTCTGAACATCCTTTGCACCATGAAATATGGGAAAACATTGAAAACAAAAGCAAAACAAAACCCAAAAAGCGGATAAAAAGCTTGAATCATCTTTCCTTGTAACAAAAATATTCAATTGTTAGACCAAAATTAAGGTTTTTTCATTGTTATTTACACGAATCAAGTACAATTTGGAAACGTTTAATTACTAATTAATAGACAAGCTGAAAGAGTACAATAAAACAATAAGTCTAACCATAAGTCTAACCAGTTTAACCATAAATCCAACCAACTTTCATCTTTTGTGAATTACCTTGGGTTAGCTAATTGTGAATATAATTATTAAACATTTAAAACCTTAACTTGATTCAATTTTACATTTTAATAATGAAACTAATTTGAAATAAGATTGATTGTTGATTAATGTGAGAGTTGAAATTATTGATTGTAAATTGGCTTTCAGTTGAAGAGGGAAAAAGTTGATTGTTAATCGATTGCCAATTTAATGATGATTATGGTAATAAATGGTTGTCTCATTGATTCAAGCCTGCGGCTAATCATAATCAGGAATCAGTTGAAGTAGCTTAATCAGTGATTATTATTCATTACAATGAAAGCGAATTTAAAATTGAAAAAATTGTAACGTTTAGTAAAAGCCTTATGATTAAAGGATTACAATTGGAAACAATAAAACAAAATAATGTTAATCACTTTCTCAGCTTTCAATTTTATCATCATTTAAATTCACAATTAACCCATCATAACCCAAGACTCAACTAATTCATCCAATTCCAGATTAACTTAAACAGTTAACCTTAAATTGTTCAACATTAAACATTCAAAGTTAACCCAATTTGAACCCACAAATGACAAGCAAATTGTAATAAAAATTAGAGATTCAATAGAAGTGGACAAAACTGCAAATCCATCGTTTTTTAATTGTCAACCAATGATCTACTTAATTGTCCTAAAAATTGATTATTTAGTTTCTGGTAAATCGAGCAAATCCAATCTCATTAAACATCAACAGCGAATCTGAATATTTAATATGAAATTAGCTTCCAATCTTAGCCTTACCTTGATTAATAGATGATCATCTAAACCTAAATTGGTTTCAATGATTGGATCAATTTTCAATGGTCAATTCAATCTCTAATTAAACTCAAACATAAACCCAAAATTGATGCAAAAAATTGAACCCAAAATTGGATCAACACTAAATGTTAGACCAAATGTTTGAAGTCAATAAGTTCCGGTTAAGGTCAATAACAATTTGTAATATTGAATGATATCCAACGCCATTTGGTAATGAAATGAGGCCATTTTGTATGGATTCATTCAATCATCATTAACAACTGGATTTACTGTTTAAATCATTAAGCTTATTACCATGATTGTGATTAAGTGCATAAATAATAGTGAAAAGATTAACCTTGAAAAGATTAAAATATCTGTTCAATATTGGAATCAAATTTAGGTCAATTTTGATTGTTATTAAGACGGACCAGAATATCATTCACACTTATTTGATTATCAACAATATTGTTATATCAATAATTTAATTCAACATCAGTCAATAAAATTACCTTTTCATGTTAACCATTTACCAATCAGTTTGATTCCGCAATGATTACAATTCAATTTGATGAAACCGAAACTGTTTGGTTAATTATTGTTTAGTCAATCATTTTTAGTTTGCACAAATGAAGAGTTAAATTTAGAGTAAATTGTTGTCCAAGTTGTAACTCAATTTTAAACAGTTTAAATCACGATAATTTAATTTTCCAATTTTTTGCATTTCTTTTTTCAATTCTCAGCTTTTCCTGATTTAAGCTCAATGTTTACAGGTTAACAGCAACAATTAGACGGTAAATTGTTGACTAATAATCGCCATTTATTTTTAACGCTAATGGCTTTAAATGAGATTAAACAAATTTTCAAATCAATGGTAAACATATGAAGTCCATTTGCAATCAAATCAATGGAATCACGAACCTTTTTCTTGTTCAAACACAACGATTGATATAATTAACTCAATTGTGATCATCTTTCAACAATTAATTGATATCTTGAAAGACAACTGCAATCCTTGGAAAGGGTTTAATGTTTTATTTAAAAAGGTTTGCTTAGGGAAACTTGAATGAAAAATTTGAATAATTATTGTTAGGAAACAATGATAATTTGAAACAATTATCGTGTGAGAAATCAGAACTGCTCTTGGAATACATTATGAATTTGAAGGATTGTTAGCAGAGAAAAAGATTTCACCTTAACAGCTTCAATTAATTATAATTGTCACAATTAAGAGATCTCACATATGGATTGAGTTTACAGAGAGGTTATCATTAGAAATGATTATCAAACCCGATTTCTGGTTTATTTGGGTTCTTATGTGATTGTAAGTTTAACCTTAACCAGAAACATAAATGTTTATCAATTTTACCCAAATGCCAACTTGATAGGATCAGATCAACTCTGTTCATCAAAATAATCACTTAAACCCAATTCCTTCAATTTCTGGTCATAACAATGTAACCCAAAGATGATAACCAACAGTAAGCTTGACTGAAACCATCAAAATTGTAATAATTGTTACTGTTTGACAACTGTTGAACAACATTGAATTTAATGATAAAATTGTTCGCCTTTTCAGGGAAAATTGATATTAAACTCTAATAACAACTGAATACCGGTTTCTTTATAGTTACATTGAGCTATCATCAGCTGTAAATTGTAAACATCTTTTACAGATTAACATATAAAAATGTATTGCAAGTTAACGTGTTCAAGTGAATCGCGTGATCAACTGATTTTTTAACTGAATACAAATTGTCTTGAGTCAATTTTCAAGAGCAAGTGAGAAAAATGATTAAATAAAGGAACAACAAAATTAATGTCGATTTAGTTACAGGTAAAGCTGATCAATATTGAGTTTCCGTAATGCATTTTAGTTTCATTAATCATCAACCTGTTCATTTACATGGTTGATGTGTTTAAAACTGAGCCCATCATCGTTACCTTTTAACGATTGTTGATAACCATTACAATCAACATTATGATCACCTTCATAACAAGAAGCGCACAACATTTGTAAAGCAAATCACACTTATTCCTTGCCTGATTCACTCCAAACAATCAAACAATCAACAGAATTATTAGCAAACACAAAAAAAAGGTTATTACGCGTTTTCAATAAGAAAAAGTCTCTTCAAAAGAAATGAGAAAAGATGAGAAACAAAATTATCCAAATGAATGAACAAACCAACAATAAAGACTAATATCAATGTAATCATTTGCCAACCAAATTAGCTGATAATTCAGACCAAATTACCAGAAATAAGACCGAGTTAATATCAGGTGAAAATGAATGAAACCAGAAAAAAGTAAAATCTCAGAATCTAGAGAAGAACCAAATCTTCTCAACCTTTCATACCCATTTACCTGTTCATGTCTCTCATGTCTAATGTCATATCAACCTTTAATTTTGCCCTTTTTTCCCAATCGACTCTTGAAGAAGCAAAAAAAGTCTCATCCATCTCGTTGATTCTCACCTTTATGAGATGATCTTGAAATGTAAATAAAAGCTAAAAACACCTTTTTCTTTACCAATTTTTCCAACCAATTTTCATGGAGAAATTCATGTTCCAAGACAATTATTTCAATATAAATGGCAAGTCCTTATTGACCTTAAAAAAGTGGACAAATCATGTTACATTGAAATGAGTACAAAAATTGAAAGCAAATGACTTTTGTTTCCAATCAAATCATTTCCTATTTTATATTAATTGTGTCTCGATGAGAGACATAAAAAGACAGGGAATTAAATGTAGTCTTACTTTACTCTCTTTTACCGGTAACATAAGAAACTTTCTCTCTCTCAACTTGTCTTCTCTTTCGTCTTTCCTGTCTTCCCCATCATCTTCTCTCTCTCCCATCTTGTAAACCAGTCTGATTACAGGCAAACATTACAACGTTTGCTTCATCTTCAGTTGAGTTTCATGCTTTTTCCTCTCAACTGTAATCTCAACAATCAATTGTCTAAATGAAAATAAACATTTAAATTAACCATTTAAATCAACTCAACGAAACTCATTTACCGTATTGTTTGTGTTCATTTTGCGACAAATTGCTTTCCACAATTTGGGTCCGGATTTAACAATGTTAACCAACTAACATTTGGATTATTAATGAAAATATCAAAACTGTGTGTTTAAACGAAATGTTCATTAGACAAATTTTGTGCTTCGATTGTAATTAGTTAATCACTTTGTGATGGTTGTAACTGTTATGGGCTTAGCCATGTCTTGCTGTCCAATTCATGGATTCTTCAGAATTCCAAGGTAAGTCGATTGCATTCTTGTAACTCATTGAAATGCCTTTACAATAAGCCAGGTTTGCATTGATTTTGCTTGTAAATTTAAGTTCAACTAAACAAGTTTAAAGGCTATTCCTGGTCTACTGTCAATAGACTGGTAATAATGAATCACGTTACATGATTACCTTGAAAATAGCCCGAGGAGTTGGGCTAAAGAATTCCGATGTTTTCTTTTCATTTGCACCATTAGACTTGACCAACAATCTATCATTATTATCATACACATTGATAGCCTTTAGAAGGAAAAACCTTTGAAACACTTTGCGCCAAAATTATTCTTGATTTAGCATGTAATTACAATGTTGTGACGATTAACTTTCTTTGTGATAAAAGGTCGACTTTGATTGTACTTTTGCAGGATGAAAAGATTTTTGAATAAAGAATGAAAAAAATGATGGAAAAATGGAAGAAAAATGGCAAAAAAATTGTTTCTACTTTTGGTGTTGAAAAGTGTAAATAAGCTAACAAGCCAAGAAAAATGGTAAAGATTAACGATTGAAGTTGATTGTTGGTGAATAGCGAGAATTGAGGTTAAAATCAGGTTTGGCACCTGAATTTGAACAATCATATTCGTGAGCTGATTCTGTTTCATTGGGTGAGGTTTCATTGATTGGTGCTACTAAAGTGTATTAAACATGAATAATACTTTGACAACTATCTATTGAGTGTCAATAATCGATAACCCAAAGTTGAAAGGTAACAAATTGAAAAGCGAAGAAAAAGAAGAAATTGAGGGAAAAAAAGAACGATTTCGATTCTCTTTCTCTCGTCATACCGAGTAAATCATCTGATTAATTGACTCAGTTTGTTCAGTTAATCAATCATAATTATCCTGAGAATGATTTATCATTTGAAAATGGTTGAGATGAAATTTGAGTTCTTGAAACATTTGAAAACAAATAGAAGTGAAAAGAAACATTTCCTTCTAATTGTTATTGATTCCTGATTAACATTAACCAAATGAACATTTCAATCAAATCAAGATAATTTGATTAACGGTTAAAATTAACCTTAATTGTTGAAAGTCAACAGTTACACCTAAACATTTGCCTCAATTGATTCCAATTGCTATCAAATTGAATTTTTATTTCCAAAAAAACGGTTCATTTTTAGTAGCAAACATTATCTTAATCCAAGCTTTTAAGTGAAAAAATATCTAAATTGAACCGAAATTGGAATAAATTGAGAAAAAAAAGTCTCATCATTAGCTGAATTTGATATTAATAATAACAATTTGACGCTATTTAATTGTAATTAGCCTTAAGTTAAATTTGATTTCTTGATTTACTGATTTACTTTTCCTTAAATTGTCCAAAAATATTTCTCTGGTTAACACTTGAAGATGAACCAGAAAAGCTATTGATTTCAATCGACTGATTAACACTTTTGCCTTTAGGATGTTTACAATTAACTTGACAATGACAACAATTGGCAACAATTAGTTTGATCATTTTAGCTTGACTTCAATTTTGCCAACTTCATCATTTTTCACTTCAATTTTCATTGTTAGTCTCATCTCTTTTTTTTCATGTTAAACATTCAATTATTTTTTCCTTTTTTCTTGTTTCACTATTTATAATGTTTTCTGATTGTTGCCAGTATTTTATTATTCAAAGTAAATTACAAATGAATTAAATATCAACTAATTGAGAAGCTTTTCGTGCCCAAGAAGAAGCAACAATTTGTGTTCCATTTGTGGATATAATGAGGAATCACGAGAGATTTGGAAACTTCTCAATCTGGTTCGTCTTTCATGGTAACATGTAATCTCAACAGTCGACTCTCTATACAATGATTGATGTTTCATCTTCGATTGACCATCTTCAATCTGTTTGTTCACGCAATCAGTAAACACTGACCATAAACAAACACCTCAAACCCGTTAAAGGTTAGAAGCTCAAATTATCACAGAACACACAATTGATATTGAAAAAGATTCAACAATTAAATTCAATTGAATCGGCATCTTTTCACTTCTTTTGTCAAAATGAACCCAATTTTTGCCAAACCAAACAATTTAACCCAAAATTGTCTCTGTACTTCAATTCAAAAACATTGAATAATACAAAAATTAATATTAATTTGTCCCTGAATCTGTGATTGTCTATTGTTCAGTTGTAATTGTAATTGTCTTTTCTTGATTTCAGTTAATCAACAATCATTCCAAGTAAACTGTAGGTTGAATGTTGCTTTATAATTAAACACATTACATGATAAGCTTAACTTGAAATTTATGGTGATGATGAAAATGAGGATTCCATGTAAACCTTTCGTTTCTCACAGACTTTTCTCGCCTTTTCTCAGCAATTGAACCAGTTTCAGGTTTACCGTCACAATAAGGTCAACTTGCCTATTCAACGGCATTAGACTAATGTTTCAATTTTTGCTGTAAAATGAACAAAACAGATTGAAAACTGGTAAACGGGTAAACTTGTTAAATTGTTAAAGAAACAAATCAATTAATTGATCAAACATGCAATTATATCTGAAACTGGAATTAACAATCATGTTAAACTATTGAACACGCAATGTCTCTGAAGGTCAGTTTAATGGTCAATTAATGATTGAATTTAAAAGTGAAATTGTTGTAAATTAACAAATCGATTGGGAAAAGAGAATTGCTTTCAACTTTCCTTTTCATGTCAATAATAATAATAGATTTGAATAATTTCATGATTCAGATTGTAGATGATGATTAGATATTAAAGTAGAGGGAAGCGTTGAAATTAAATTTAAATTGTAAAGTAAACTGTCTTGAGTTAATTGTGCTTCTAACTGGATTCTTGTTTGTGGTTAAGTCAGTTGTTTCCTTGTGTTTCTCAATGGGAATGGGTTAAAAGCTGGTTATAAGGAAATGTTTAAAACCAATATTTTCATTTTTTCTGGTCTTCAATTGTCAACTATTATCTGGTTTGTCAACGTTTACCTGCCATATTTAAACTGTATGGTACATAGATCTGTTTAATAACCTGTTTCAACCAATGATCAAACTAATTGCTCTTCCGATTGTTTTATCCAACCCTCAATAGATACAATCATCTTTCAACCCTTGTTTGTTCAACCATTTTATAGCAACATTACATGTAATATGATCACCATTCTGAACAGCATCCATGTAAGCCAGTTTCATCGCTCCTCATCGCTACTCATCACTTCTCTAGGTTTCTATTAATGATTAAAGGAGATAAATTGTTTGCTTAATTTGTTTTTCCCTTCTTCCTTCATTGTTTCATTCCTAAAAAGACTCAGGTTGACACCATTCACATGGGAAACACACGCGTGTCCAGGGTAAACGTTAATGCTGCTCTTGAACACGATTAACTAATTGTTTTTATCCTAATCACTTTGGTGACAAGGTTAGACCTTTTTGTTTGCTTTGCAAAACCCAAACTTAGATATTGATCTAATGTCAGATGTAAATTCAACTTTTGGGTTTTCAGGTTTTTGCCAGGCCTTTCAATTGAAACTTGTCTAACCTTTCAATTTGAGTCTTGAACTAGTCTAACCTTTTCAGTAATAGTTTTAGATGTTATCAGGTTGCTGTCACAGTAATAATGCAAATTAAGCCGATGCTGTTTTGGTTTTGACCGAGTTAACAGTTAATTTGAAATGTATCCATTAGCGAATCAATGTTTTAAAATGTTTACTCGAGTCAATACACTTATAATGAAACAGTTTTTTGGGTTCATTTCTTGGTACAAAGCTAAACTGTTAGGACAATTAAACTTGTCTCGGTCAGAATAATTTAAATTTGATTAAAATCTATGAATCTTGAAGCATGTAACCTAATCTATCACGAAAGGTGCATTTAATGGTACAAAATCATTTTGATACAAGTGTCAACCTGGTGTCAAACCAGAAACATCATTAAACCTTTTCCTAATTGACTCTGGTTATTTAAATCGCAACCATTAGTCTAGTATCGTGTTAAAAAATAGATTGTTGATGGAAACCTTTACATTACATTAATAGTTTTAATCAAACATCAACAAATGATATTTATTTTGTTGCCTTCAGCGTGACTCCGGTAATAGGGTTAACAAGTTTATTTAGAGTCTAAATTGTTGACAGGTTGGTAAATATTAACTTTACTGAATATGAGAGTCAAGAAGAGAGATATAATGAAATCTGAGAATAGAAGAGGAACCTGTTAACATGGTATTCCAATTGTAAGATTGACAACTCAATAGATGAAGAAGCAAGCCAAGACATTTTTCCCACTAAAATCATACACTTTTTTTTGCTACCAACAATATTGAACCTCACAATGATATATTAATAAATATTACCTAAAATGTCACCAGTTTGAGTCTGGAAAATGAGGCAAAAAAAAACGCTAATCAATTGTAGTTAGGGAAATGGGTTGAATTGGATTAACGTCAATCTGTACACTTTAAATTGAAAAGTCAAAGTTGATTAGAATCTGCTTTTAATTTAGTTAAATTTACGATTCAATCTTGCGGTTAATCAATAAGCTTGTACTCAACCTGATACCTAATAATAGCAACAATTTGCATTTTTTCAATTTTCATATCGACACTTAAAATGTAAATCAATCTGATTCTGTTGTTGCTCGGCCATTCATGGAAACCTTACCGATAATGATATACAAATGGATTGATTTTTATCACGTTGTTTGATCAGATAAACGTGAAACTTTGTTTAAATTGTGGTTGCAATCAAAGTAAATGTTAAATTGTTGTCGTAATGTTTCACTGCTTCAATCAACTCTATTAATTGCAAAAATAAATTGAGCTTTTGTCTTAAAAGCCTTTCAAACTGTTTGATACAACCGTTTCTGGTTATGAGCGGTAACATTATCAATGGTTGAGAAGTTCATTTTTTTCATTTCAATATTTTACCTATTTATCATGAAAAAAAGGTTGGAAAGGTAACAGGGAAACAGGGAAAAGATCAACTTCAAATGGAGCGTTTGAAACAGTTAACAACTTGAAGTTCATCTGTGTCAACATATTATTGATGATTCCAATGAGATTAATGGGAAATATTTTTTCTGATTTTCTTGAAATGAACAGAAATTTTCTCCATTTGTTCATCTTTGCTTCTCAATATGTCAAGATTAAGTCGTTGATTGGGTTCAGCTAATTATGATCATTGGTTAATCAACTTTGCGGTTTCAACCTTTTCTCATTTGTTTTTGGGCAAAACATACATTCAGTTGTTATTAACACTGATCTTTAAACGCCTTTTTTCTTGATTAACAGGGAATAACTGTTAATCAAGAAAATCACAATTGATGAACACTTAGTTAACCTGTTATCATCATTTTTCACTGTTGAATCACAATTACATGAGAAGATTGAAAATGTGAAAACACTTTTTTCATGCAACTTTAACATTGTGACTACTGATTGTTGATTTAGTCTTTTGTTGAAGAGTAAAAATAAGTTTAAAATGATTTACTCTTTTAAAGGTAACAATTAGCAACAATTAAAAAGGTAGCCAAACTTGGTGAGTTAGTTGTTAAAATATTGATTAATTTTTTGGGTTCTCTTGATTGCTTTTGCTCTTGATTACAGGTTGAATGACATTGGGTTGAAACGAGTTTCAAGGTTGTCTTTAAGTCAACAAGAAATAATTTGTCTTTAACTTGTTATCAATTGATTAGTCTTTTGTTCAGTAATTATTCAGTGGTTCCATGTGAGTCCAATGTATACCCAAAGAGCGTGCCATTGTTACGCTCAACTTTGTTACCTTGTACCTTATTGGTGACAAGGAAAAATGATAACCTCAAGTGAATAATGAAAAATGGCATTTTGTGACTTTCCTTATTCAACCAAAACCGATTCAGTCAACCTTTTCATTATCACATATTGATTGTCATTAATGGTCAAAAAATTGATATTTGCCAGGTAATAATCAAAATATCATCAGTTGAAATGGATACTTTGAAAGGATGAAAACATTGACCGTAACCCATTTTTTGTCATCAAGAGACTCGCAAGAGTCAAAGATGTTTGGTAAAAATTTTGGGTTTTTGGGTTTTGATGAAAAAATAGAAAAGTTGATCAAAATTGATTTTCTCAATTAAATGTTTTTCCAGAATTAAAAGCTTTGATTTGAATGGAAACCAGATTTGGACTTTAGACAATCACAATGGGTGAAGTCACCAAGTGAATCTTGAGATAAATGGTTCACCAGAAAAGTTGATTATCTTGAGGTTTGTTAAGGTTAGTTTGACTCTACTTTCACCTAACCATTGTCTAGTTGAACAATTTAAAGCCATTTCTCTGAGAATTGTAATTACTTTTATTTCTACCTTTTCTCATTGTTGACTAATAAACCTTTGTTGACTCTCACAATTATCATCACCTTCATCATCATCCTCTGTAACCCATTCTTGACATTTAATTTGAAACTCAACAAGTTGAGAAAATTTTTTTACCTTTTCCATTGTTTTGCCTGTATTTCACTTGGTTTCAGTTGGCTAATGATTCTCATCGATTCAACCCTGATCTATGTTAATGGGTTAAATCATTGATATGGTTCCATCTTGGTAAATATTGTCTTATCCGGAAGTTTTAATGATTCATTTACATGGAATGAAATAAATGAGGGTTTCCATGAAAAAGTAAATTTACTCATCAAAATGTCATTGACTTGACTATTATCATTATAAAGCATAATCATCTTGTAAGATTCAAATTCATTTCTCACTTGCCTTTCTCCATGAATAATGCAATTTATGGATGAAAATATCTTCAACTTTCATCTTGAAATGGAAAATGAAAATCTTGAAATTCCTCTGTTGTTCAATTTCAATTTGATTGTGCTTTTGATTGGCATCAGATTAAACCATTGATTATCTCAATCTTGTTTACTTTCAGGCCTAAAGGTTTTGTAAACATTAAAAAGCAATTGTTAATTGTACGTGAGTTGAAGATGAACATTGAATTCAATTAACTTTCTCTTTTCAATTTGATTGTCATGAACTGTAATCAAATTGTAAAACATTTAAATCAACTGGATTAAGAATGTTGATTGTAAACGGAATAAACATGATCATCAGCAATCTCTTTGATTAAGATTGATTCACTTTTTTTTGTTTGCGCTTCAATTTGTTTTCATTTTACTTCATTTTTACCTTTCACTTGACCTTTACTTTGACATGACATTTTACCAATTGCTAATTGTCATCCTTCAAATTGATTAGATTGCTCTGATTGTTTCATTGCAAGTCAATTTATTCATGTCAAATTAATGTTTCTATCAAATGGTTTGTCAGCTAAAAAAAGATCATTAATGGTTAAACCATTTTCATCTGCAATCAATTTGATGAAGCTAATCATTTTTCAATATATTTTGACTTCTTTTTTAAACATTACTTGAAGCTACCTTTCAACGGCAATTAGTAGCAAACCTAATTGTCCAAACTGTAATATTTCAAGTTTTCACGGTCAAAATTGAAAAAGGAAGCAAAATGAAGTAAATTATTGCAATTAAACTTGAACAATTTACACAACTGATCATTATATTACATCAAAGGCTGGATACGTCAATAGATTGATAATTTAATGACAATAATTATCGAAGTTGTTGTTCAAAAATCAGTGTTTCTCATTGTCGATGTGAATAGTGAATAGCCAACAGGTTTCACTGGTTAACATTTCTTCCAAAGAGTAAACAAGGTTTTCTTCTCTAATTTTTATCTACAATTTTATCATGTGCTAGTTAATTGTGAGCAATAAACTAATTGTTGTCATCTTAAAGGGAACGTCTTAGGCTTAGGATTTATTGTAACTTAAACCTTACGAGTATTCCTTCATAAGGTTTCTCAATCTGGAAGTAAAAGCTTGCAAAGATTGGGTTTTAAAGTGTAAGACATTAATCTAGTAACTTACCCATTCGCAATTAAATTGATTGTGTGTTTAGCTTTTGTTCATCTCCTTCTTATCACCATAAGATAATGAATAAAGTCATTGGTTCATTTTATATTTGTCTTGACAACTGAAACAACAGACGATGTGTTGGATGAGTAAAGAGTTTGAATTTTGTCCGTTGGTTTCACCTCTTTTTTTTTCTTCTCTATCGGTTTATCTACAACAACGATGTGGAATCATTTTGAATTTTTTGCCATCGAATTAACCCATTTTTAACTAATTAATTTATTTAATTAACCAAGTATTTTTGTGTCAATTGTCATCAAAATGTGGAAATTATTTCAACAAAAGTAGGTTCTCTTTCACTCTCTTTGTCTTTCTTTCTCTCTTTCTACTTTGCCTATGTTAACTCATTTTTTTTCTTCCAATATGTTTTACTGTTACTGTCATCTATTTTGTATAAGTTGAAACCTTTTCAATTGTGTTTTCTTAATCGGACGTTAACCATTTTTTAAGCTGATTGAAGTTATACAAATTTAACTTCATCTTTCTAGGGTTTCGCCAATCAATAAGTAGATCATCTTGATTATTTGAAAATGATATCTTATTCAGTTATCTCTTCTGCTTGGTTGTTGTCATAATATTTAATATTTCTTTTCTCATTTTCTTTTCTTCTTCTTCTTTTAGATCATCAAAGATGAAAATTGCTTCCCAGGAAAGTTGTCAACTAAATCAAAATAAATCATCAACTCTAAACAGGACTGGACCACAGGAATTTGATAATCTGTCAAGTTATACTTTACCTCGTGGTGTTCATTATAAATCTTCCACATTACCTCCTCCACCACCTTCTCGAACACCAACAACCTATTCATCAAATATAAATAAATCGCGGCCATCAAGTATTTTGACAATGAGTGCCGGTGATGATTCATGTGCAATTAACGAACTTCTTGAAGGTCGTATGTATTTAACAGTCATTTTACCACCAGAATTGGCTAACCTCAAGAGCTCAAACAATTCAGGAAATAAAGTAGTTATCAACGTGGAACGTCGTACGCCAATGATGGACATTTTAGTTAACATTGCAACTCAATACAAGTTCAATGCATCTAAGTATCGGATTCATGTGGATGGTCATAATTTTAAAGCCAGCACACCAATTGGTTCCTTAGATGTAAATACCGTTGCAATTGTATCAAAACCAAGTAAACCTGGATTCAGATCAAATGATAATCTGCCACAGGTTATGCCAACTTCTTCAGCCATTTACCAGATTTCAACAAAACAACGTTCAGCAACACTAGCAGCACCACCATCTAAATCGAGTGAAAATTCTAATCATCTCCCTCATCATCAGGGTCTATCATTCATATCAAATGTGCCATTTAAACCAACATTCAGACTGCAAGTTAATCTACCAAGAAATCAACTAATGGTCCTTCGAGTCTCTCCTGAATCGTCTATTGGTCAAATTAAGGCTAAAATTTGCGAGGAAAAAGAGCTTGATCCAACTAAATATCAATTAACTGCTAAGGATAAAGAATTGTTGCTGCTTGATCCAATCAAGTGTTTAGCAGATTATGGTATTCATGAGGTCTCTTTGATTTCAAATAATCTCCTAACTAAAGTTCGAATGGAACAGCCGACTAACATCAATGGTAATATTAATCATTCGTATCAAAACCAAGATCAGATGACTGTAAATGAATATCAAACAACAACAACTCAAGCTGTGGGTAAATTAAATAAACCAATTAAAAAGAGACCGGCACCTTTACCACCATCAAAATCTAGATTAAATGAAGAATCTGTTGATGGAGAGAAAGCTGATAAAATAATTTACAAACAATCAATCGGAGCTCATCGTGAAGAGAATCATAAAATGGAAGTAAATGAAAAAGTTATATCATGCAACTCCCATCTTCGACAAGATTCTGGATCAGACTCCAGTGGATACCATGAATCATTAGCTTCTTCTGAATCTCCTAGACCGTCATCTGAATCTGTTAATCAACAAGGTACTAATTTAAATTGTCGAAACAAATTAAATGATAAAGAAGTTAGTAAAAAGGTGATTACCAAAAAACGTAAAGCACCTCTTCCACCCAATTTGAAAAATGGTCACAGCGTTGGTGTTGATGGTGGAGGCAGTAATTGTAGTACAAGTAGCAATAAAAGTGAAATTGGTGAATCAATCGATTGTTTGAGTGATGTTAGTGTTCCACTCTCTTCATCTTCCTCCGGTTCGAGTCGCCGAAGTGATTATCGTATGGTTAATGGAAGAGATTCAAGTTTACACGGAGATGAAACTTCATTTACATTAGTCTCAGGATCTGATGATTTAGATGATATTGGAACATTGAAAGGAAGTGATTCGGCTCCAATCCCAAGTCCTGACTCAGGAACATGTTCACATGTTCCCCTTGATGAAGAGAAAGGCAGTGATGGAATGGCTTCGGCTCCTGAAAGTGCTATCATGGGAGATTCAGCAATTGGTGATACTATTGTTGAGGAAGCTGATATTGAATTGGAGGAGCAATCTAAAGATTTTCGCGATAATTTATACAATGGAGATCGAACTGATAATAAATTGAGCCGATCATCTTCGCCACTTCCTTCAACAGACGAATCATCTAAAAGTTGTCAAATTGTTGATGATTTTGATGAGAATACACTAGATTCATCAGAATCATCATCTGTTAATCATCTTAATGACTCTTCTAGGTTTTCAGTAAATGAAATTTCCTCATCAACAGTCTCATCAAACTTAACTTCTTTTGATGAACCGGAAAATAATGCATCTGTAAAATCATCTTTACGTGACGAACACAATCCAGACATAATAAAAAGCGAAACATTGAATTCAGCGTCAAATGAAGAATCTCACGAGGAGTCTGTTTCATGTTTAGAAGATAACATTCAGTGTCCGTCAGTTGTTGAAGAAGAGGTGGATAATTGTAAGCAACCGGAGGAACCACTTGTGCAAACAGAAACTCCATCATCACCATTAAAATTATCAACAATATCGTTATCGCCATCCTTTTCTACAACAATTCATTCAATGGATTCTGATTCATTGAGAGACGATAAAGTTTTGAATTATATAGGTGAAACAACCCACAATGGAAACTCAACAAATGTCATCCAAAAAGAGAATCTCTTCACAGAAAACACTAAGACGCCTACAATTGTTTCTGGAAACAAGTCATTTGTGAAACAAGAGACTGAAGATGATAGAGAAAGTCTAAATAAAATGAAAAGAAAGAACAAAGACGATTGTTTGTCTGGACAAGAAGAGGAATCAAAGATGAAAGTATTCAGCAACATGACAAGGTCTGATTATGAGGAGATTAACACAGAGAATAACAATATAAATTTAAAAAATTTACCCGAAGAAATGAATGAAAATGTTGGTCAAAGTCAAGAGGAGAAGAAAGTTTCAAGTAAATTTGTTCGAGATCTATGCCGCCCTAGAGTAAGATTGACAAATTTCAAGATTGGTTCTTACCAGCAAATCAACAATGTGGATATTTACCAGACTCCTAACGTTTCAAAGGGCATTGAAAATTGTATATCTAACGATGTCTCACAAGACGGCTCAATTAGTGCAAATGAAAGACCTAAATCATTGGCTACTGATACGGTTAAACCAGTAATTGTTACAGCATCACTTAAAAATGGCAACACATCGGCCTGTAATGAATTTGGTAGCAATAACATGATTAATTCAAACACCAAAATTTCAATGATTGCTCCTCAGCCTTTCAAATTGAATAGGTTAGCTTCTTGGAGTGGAACTGATACCAAAAGTTTTCGCCAAGCTTATTCAAATATTTCAAATATTGTTGAAAATAGAGAAACTATTGCTGAAAAGGCTGAGAAAATTGAAAAGGTCTTGAGAATTGAACGTCCCATTGACAGGATACCTCGTCTGAATAATGGGTTCACTGGAGGTCATCGATGTGTATCACAAATTGAGATTAATGGTGATTCAGCCAAAGTTTCTATTCGTAATACACTTTCACCAAATGAAAATGATGAATCTCCAATTCAAGTAACGACATTTGTCAAATCTGAGCAAACACCTTTAATCAAAAATAATCAAATAAAGGAAGCAGACTTGCAAAATGGTCGTTCCAAGCAAAAACAACAAATTAACAAAATTTTACCTGACAGTAACACAAAGCTGGAAATTATTAAAACAGTCAAATCAAAGACGGAGCCGATTAGCTCAAGATTTGGAGGACCTTCCATAAAGTCAATGGAAACTAGAAGCTTAACACCAAAAGTACCTGTGCCTATCTTACCATCATTTATTCCTCAACCTCCACCACCTCCTCCTCCGCCGATGCCCAACACAACCAGTGGTTGCAAGAAAATTGTCAGAAGTGTGCCAAAATTTAAGAAGACAAATTCCTCAACATCAAAAACTGATTTTCATGATGCTTTACTGAATGAGATTCGAGCTTGTGGCGGAAGAGGTGCCCTTAGGAAGGTCAATATTCATCGTTAACTGTCAATTGGTAGAAATAATCAAATGTTAACTCCCATTTATATGTATTCACATAAATGAAATTGTTTTTTTTGTTCTGTAGCTGTAAATAGGTTCAGTCAAAGTACTATTGGGAAATTATCAAAAAATCCTTTTGAAAATAGTGCAAATCTATTATATGCAATGATTTTTTTGTGCAATGAATTATTAATTTAGCGTCATAATTTGTTTCATTTTTGTTTGATGTTGAATAAAAAATATTTAACCATGATTCCCATTTCAAACGAAATTTTATTCAAAAATATTTTAAATTATAATCGCGATACATCGATGGATGAAGAGGGATGTTCAGCTGATTTCTTAATAACCGCTTTTTCTGATAAATTGTGAAAAGCTTTTTTCTGTTTAATTTTTCATTTCTCATCATTTCAAGTTTTCTTTTAATTTCATTCCTTTTCTTGTTGTGTTTGAAAAATTTACTGACAACCTTGCGAAAATGGACAAACAAAAAGTTGGCCACACTCAACAAGGATACTTCAAGCCACAAACTGACGACACTTGCCACATAACAAAAGTACTCAATGGAATTGAGCTTCTGGGTTGTAGTGACGTTTGATTGGAATCCCAATGGATAAGCAAATAGAAGTACAGTTTGATCATCTCTCAGATTTGCCCAGTTCATGCTCCTCAATTGCTGGACTTGGTAAAGCTGGGTGTTACATTCTGGATCATCGTACATTTCCTCACACCTTGATCGATATTTTCTCACTGGAATTCCAAGTTTAAATGTTGAATTGTAAACGTCTCTGGACAATCTAATGAAACTACGATCGGCAAATGCCTTGTTTTCAAGATAAATCGAACTGGACATGCAATTTTTGATTAAATCATGGCGAGATCTACCTCTTGCATCTGGATAAGATATACATTCTGAGTATGGTGAACCAAGACCGTGACTTTGTGTGGTTAAATAAGTCAATATGACCAAGTTATGAGTCCTGCAGTCAACCGAAATTTGCCAAGGACTACCATTAGAGTATGTTAACTCTTCCTTGGTTTCATGGATGTACAATTCAATCGTATTATCCCAAGTTACATTCCAGTTAATGAATATCCGTAATAAGAACTCGTCATAAAAATCATTCCGGTGATACGCAAATGGTGATTCCAAGTCTCCAAAAAAGGTGAAACACTTAGAATAGGCATTGATATTCACTGCCACTTGACTTATATTTGTGCAACTGATGTAATTTTCATCATTTTCGTCTTTTTCCTTAGGCAAAGCTACTTTACAGGAATCAACGAGATCCCACAACCATGGAGTCATTAAATCAATTTCACCCACAGTCAGTTCATAACGCAAATCATAGGAGGTTAAACTGGAGTTCAACGGTCTTGTAACTACTGAACTAGCTTTCTCAAGATCCAACTGATAGTGATAACAAACTGATACAGCAGGCAGAGTGACTATCGATGGTCGATAAATTTCAATGATGGTTGAGGTTGGAAATTCAAAATACATGCTGATCAAAGTTGTCACCTGAATGGCTGCTCCAATTGTACAAATGAATAAAGGAGCAATCTTATCAAAGGTGAACTTGAGAGATTTTTTGATCACCCAGTATAAATTTTGACTACGTGAAGGTTCCATTAAAGCACTGACTATGTTGGCATAACACAAGAAGAATCACAAGAAACTGAAGGCATCTACATAATCATTTCATCGATTCTGAACTCCTTTCCACGCATAGATTCACATTTTTAATGTTTACATTCCAAATATTCTTTATATCATTCTATTTATCTATTCTGAATAATTTTGTATCAAACTAAATTTTACGTTGTAAACAATCAATTTTGATTTCACTGTTATAAAACGAAAAGAAAAGATTGAATATAGATTTAATGGATTTCAACTTGACCTTTTTTTTGACCAAAAACCATTTTGTATTTGCTAATGAGCTATAAAATGGTTGTTGTAATATTTGATGTTTCGAAGATAATTGAAGTTTGTCATTATTTATTTTGCCCATTGATCTTTTTATTGATGACTGTCACTTTAAACCTTTATTAATCCATCGATCACATTTTGATGTGATTATTGACTTATGTGACTTTTTGATTATTGCTTTGAAAAACTCCAGATTCTGGAAGGCTTGATAAATTTTACACAATTTTCATCAAAATAGTTGGATGCTTGTAAAATCTATTAGATAGTCACTGATTAATATTTTGTTATTAGAGCAGTTGCAGATGTGTATCATGATTATATCCAATTCAAACGATCATGATTAATTGAACAAATGAACGGGTGTATAGCTTCGTTAGCTATGATGGCACTCATTACAACGCTTGTAGTTGCTGCTGTCATCTCAATCAGTTCACTATTTAAAATTAATAGTATCCACATTATTGAGTCAATCCAACTACAGCAATAAAAACATTCAATAAAGGATTATTAAGCTTTCAAGATTCATAAAAATTGAAAATAGAAACAAGTTCAACCAGTGAAATATTTAACAAATTGATTGATTCTCAGTCAATATGATAACATTGTTTCATCGACATATTCTGGTTTTCATATTTATAATTGAAATGAATGTTACATCTAAAGTCCTTAAACAAAATCGCTTGGCACACCATCAATATCTTCATCAAATATTTCCAGTTAAAAACTCTAGTGAATTATATACAGTTTATGTGGCAGGTAAAGAGTTTACAATAAAAGTGCCAGCAAGTGTTGAAGATAATCAATACAAAATTATGAACTGGAAAGTGATAAACTCCAACCCAAAACGACTCATGTTTATATCTGGTCCTGAAGCATTCATTATGATTGATGAGCAAATCATCAGAAAGTTAATTTACCCAAATGTAGATATTGGTTCAATAATAGTCTTGGGAAATAACGAGGCTCTTCACATGCCAACAATTTCTAACCCTGATACAACTCGTTCACCTATTGATTGGAACTATTTAGAATTGTTGTATTTCAATGAAGAGGAAGAAAAAATCAAAATAAGTGAGAAAATACCATGGTTTGATCAGAATGACTGGTATTTCATACGAGAATGGAAACTCCTCGATTATATAATCATAGAAACTAAAATGTACATACTTTCAAAGCGAAGGCTTACCATATATTCCGAAGGCCCAGGACAATTCGCCAATGAATTTTCCATCATTCGATTGTCTCTCGATGTTGATACAAGTTTGCTATCAACTGCAGTCGAGCTTCACAAAAGAGTGTTATCAAGTTTCTCTGCTCAGTTTCTGGTCCATTTAGGTAGCATTGTTGATGAAAATAAACGTTACTCCATAATAATCCAAGAAACTGGACCCGTGAGAAGCGCTTCACTTCGCTGTTTTATCCCCAAAATGGAGGCTCGATTCAAAGCGATTGGCCTTTCTTGTGAAGAAGTCGGAGTCTGTAATCAACTTCATCAACATTTAAGATCAGTGTCAATCCAGTCAAAGAAGTGTGGAGATAAACCAACAGTTGATTGTCCCTTCCCTGAAAACCTTTACCTAACTGATAGCATAGACGTTGCCCTAACAACTCTCAGGGAAATACCGGTCTATAGTCTAGTCCGTACATTTCACACTCCTTATCCTCAAGAGTTTTACAATGTAATTTATTCCGACATAGACAATCGATTATTTTTCTGTAAATTTCAGCCCACTTCATCTTTAATATGTACTCTTGGACCTTCTCATTTAAAGATCCGCGATTTTAACACTGATCTTGTCCTCAATGTGATTAATGGCTCAACATCTTACTTTTTCCCTGTTTATCCACTGAAACCTTCACCGAACGTTCTCAACTATCCGTGTGACAAGCTCGGCAATTGTTTTGATTGTATCATGTATGGCTTTTCATTAGGATGTATTTGGGTTGATGGATATTTTTGTGAACAAAGATCTGTTTCTCTGGTTTATAGTCAAAGATATTTTATTTATAATTACTGCAAAAAAATTGTCTCATTTTCAGTGAAACATTTAGAATCGAAGAAAATTTTGGAAATTGAATTTCAAGAAGTTTTTGAACCAGTCAATCGCTTTCACCAGATTTCTATTCTTGCTGGGCCTAACAATGATTGTGTTGATATTAAAATGAACAACACAAATTTAACCTGCGAATTAAATTCTAGGACTTCTGGTTATTTTATTGTTAATGTAACCTTTTATAATGATTCTTATTTAGGTATAACTCCAATCATTGCCATTTCAAATGATTATATTTCGATAGAAGCCACAAGTGCATGGAAAAGAATGACTATCATTGCGACGATTGTAGTTGTTGTTATCATCATAGTATTTTGTTCACTATTTGTTCGCTCCTTTCCCAAAGTTGGTGAAGCAACCAGAACTTTTAGATCTAAACTCAGTGACTTTATTGGTTCCTCCATCGAAGCAGAATTGAAATCATTAAGATCTAAACCAGCAGCAAGAATTGCTATACGACCAAAAAAGCTAACACTTAAAATCAAAAAGTAATCCTTGAAATTGCTATAAATTTGCTTTAAATCAATTCAATGATTTATACCAAGAATCTCATTGCATTACTGCCTTAGAAACAAGACAGGCTGAGAAATTTGGTTGTCAGAAGTGTTAATATAAATTGATTGCAATAGCAAAATTACAATGTAAATTATGTAAATAATAAAGTAAAGACTTTACTAATTTGGGTTAATTTTCATTCCATGTTGATCCTTTGTTTGTTTTTAAAGCATTTAATCATATCCACATTATTGACTCACAATACAAGGATTATTTGGATATAATCATTAATCGTTAAAAAACATTAAAATGCAAACAAGCTCAAATAATGAAGTATTTTGAAGATCTGAAATTGTTTATTGTAAATATCATCGCATTGATTGTCATCTTTCTAATTGAAACAACTGTTTCAGTTAGACTCTTTAAACAAAATCGTTTAGCCCATCACAAAGTTTATCATCAAGTATTTCCAGTAATTCAAGTTCCAGATTTCGGTAAATTGTATACAGTTTATGTGGCAGGTAAAAAGACTACCATAAAAGTGCCTGCGAATGTTGAAGATGATCAATACAAAATTGTGAACTGGAAAGTGATGAACACCGATTCAGCTCGACTATTGTATATATCTGATGGTTCAGCTTACATTATGATTGGTTATTTTGATGCAATCAAGAAAAAATTGACTTTTCCGCATGCAAATATTGGTTCAATAATAGTCTTAGGAAATAACGAAGCTATTCACATTCCAACAATTGTCAATCCTAATAGTGTTCAAACGAACATTACATGGAATTATTTTGAATTGTTGTATTTCGATGAAATGGAGGAAACAATCAAGATTATCGAGAAAATTCCATGGCTTGATCAGGATGACTGGAAATACATATTAGAGTGGAAAATGCTGGATCATATAACCATTGGAACTAAAATGTACATACTTTTAAAACGAAAGCTAAAAAGATTTATTGGCTCACAGATTGAACCAGTTAATGAGCTTTTCATCATCCGTTTATCTCTTAATGTTAGTGACAGATTTCTTGAGTCTGCAGTTGAGCTAAATATCAGAGAGTCAATCGACATTTATCAAGCCCAGTTTGTAATTGCATTTAATGCCTCTGAAAAAGAGCGTTACTCTGTCATTATTCAAGGGAAACATGAAACTGGCCATGACATTTCATATCGATCTTATCTGCCCAAACTTGAAGCTAGTTTTGATGCTGTTGTCGCTTCATGCAAAGAAACAAACGTTTGTAATCAAATGCACCAACATTTGCGATCTAACAGCTTTGTTTGTAACTCTAACTGTCCTTTCGCAGAGCAGCTTTATCCTACTGGTACTCTTAAGCTTTTGTATAAAAAATTTGCAAGCATTCCGTTCAATGCTACATTTCGTACTTACAATGCTGGTTATCCAGATGTATATTATAATTTCGTCTATTTTTCTGAAAACCAATTTTGGAGTTGTGTGTTCAAGACACTTACATCTGTAAGTTGTTCTCAAAAAGTTGAGTTTGCAGGTCAACATACAGTGGACCCAATTTTAGACGTATTTTCTGGTAAAACCTTTTACTACAACGGTTCTGGTTCAGCGAAAACTTTATCCAGTATTGATCCTTATCCTTGCGCCAGATTTGCCAATTGTGCCGATTGTATCATGTATGGGTTCACATTTGAATGTAAATGGACGGATATGAAATGTTTATACAAACCTTCTCTAGTGTATAATAGGAAACACATTATTAATAACTGTTTAACCATCGTTTCATTCTCACCTGATAATCTTCAAGAAGCGGTCAATATTTTAAAAATTGAATTTGAAGGAGCTTCACCTAAACTAGATAATGGACTTGAGAAGATCTCTATTTTTGCTGGTCCTGACAATGGCTGTGTTAATATAAAAATTGACGGGAAAAATCTAACCTGTGAATTGAATTTGTTGACTTCTGGTAATTTTACTTTGAATTTAACGCTTTATAATGATGCTTATTTAGATTCAACGGCAATTACGGCCATTTCGAGTAAAACTATTGTAATTGAAGCCAATGTAAATTTAGGTTTTACTTTAGTTACTTTACTTAGTACTTTAGTAATCCTTTCAGTTGGTATTTTTGTTGCCGCTATTTCAGTGATCTGTCTGGTTATTACTAATATTACGTACCTTCGAACAACAATCTTACATAGATTGGATGAAACCACAAAGACTTTCAGATCTAGACTTACAAATTATGTGCGTTCCACTTTAGACTCGGAAGGAAGTTCATTTAGATCAAAGACATTAAAAAAACTAACCCTTGATCGATCAAGAAAAAAGGATCCGATAATAACAAAATAATATTGTAAATGTATTTTAAGATCATTAAAGTTGCTATCACTGCAATCTAACATTTATTGTAAATTGTTATTTGAAATTAATCGTAGTCTCTTCTTTAGGCTTGACATGACGTTCATTTAACGGTTATCCATTTCTTTGACAACAAGACTGGTTTTTAATAAAAAGACATTTAGCACAAATGTAACATTTGCATTATGCACGAATCGACACAAAGGGGCAAAAGAAGTGAAAATCACTTTCTTTCAAGTTTAGAATCAATCAGCTTGTAGTAACATGCATCCATTTGTGCGATTAAAATGTTTCTACGATCAACAGTTTCCCAGAGAATCGAGTCCAAAGTTGAAAATTCGATCGCTTTTTGTACAATTATGGAAGCAGACTTTTTCATAAAACTCGTTGCACTGGTGTAACTTTTGATGATCAACCAGGAAACACACTTATTTTGCGAGATAAAGTTCTCTGTTTCTCTATAATAGATTAAGTTAGATTTTCAGTTTCCACATTCTGTAGCCTTGCGAATTAAATACCTGAAACTTAATATTTGTCGATAAAAAGTGTTGATTCACATCAAAAGTCTAACACTTTTTTCAATTTATAGAAAGTTCTCTCGATTTTGGCCATTAGCCGCAAAACTTTGAGTCTCAATATTTCCAGAATAGCATCACCTAAAATCATAATTAGTCAGTCAATCATAAGATTTCATTACAGGCTTTAATATAATTCAAGTGAATAACGAAGAAAACTTGAACTGATTCATTTAATATGAATATCTATTTTGAACTATTATACTGAACCAGAGAACTTTATTTCTCTAAAAAAGTGTATTACCTGGTTCATCAGCAAAAGTACATCAGTAAAGTTGAGTTGCAACTTTGACTACATTTTCTCGAAATCTGTTGATCAGAGAAATTTTTAAATCGTACAAATATTTCAAAGTCTAAGCAGAACAGAAATTAATTTCAACCGTTTTTGTCTATTTGTGTAAACCAACGTTTTAGGATCAACACTTAAACACTTTTCTTATTACCAGTTTTGCATCAAAAAGTAAATCAATTTGAGTATAATACAAATAATCGTATCCAAATCATTAGTCAACGTTTCTGGTTCAACAAAACTTCAAGGATTATAAATCTTTCTGCAGCTTGAAATGCTAATGTGCTTTATATTTGATAAATTAAGATTGTTTCGTGTTAATATGATCACTTTGTTTTACCGCAATACTTTGCTTTTCATATTTTTATTCAAAATGACTGTTTCATCTAAATACTTTAAACAATATGTCTTGGCAAGCCACAAAGTTAATCATCAAGTCTTTCCAAGTGAGACCATCTTAACCAATATTAATACTAGTACTAGTTACACAGTTTATGTTGCAGGTGAAGTGTTTACCATAAAAGTGCCTGCGAGTGTTGAAGACGATCCATACAAAATTATCAACTGGAAAGTGATAAACTCCAATCCAAATCGACTCATGTATATATCTGGTACTGAAGCATACATTATGATTAATCAAGTTTTCAAGAAAAAATTAGACTATCCTAAAGGAATCATTCATTCAATAATAGTCTTAGGAAATAACGAAGCTATTCACATTCCAACAATTGTCAATCCTAATAGTGTTCAAACGAACATTACATGGAACTATTTTGAATTGTTGCATTTCGATGAAAAGAAGGAAAAAATCAAGATTATCGAGAAAATTCCATGGCTTGATCAGGATGACTGGAAATACATATTAGAGTGGAAAATGCTGGATCATATAACCATTGGAACTAAAATGTACATACTTTTAAAACGAAAGCTAAAAAGATTTATTGGCTCACAGATTGAATCAGCTGATGAACTTTTCGTTACCCGTTTATCTCTTAATGTTAGTGACAGATTTCTTGAGTCTGCAGTTGAGCTTAATATCAGAGTGTCAATCGACATTTACCAAGCTCAGTTTTTAATTGCATTCAATGCCTCTGAAAAACACCGTTACTCTGTCGTTATTCTAGGGAAACATGAAGCTGGCCATGATATTTCAAATCGAAATTTTATGCCCAAACTTGAAGCTAGTTTTGATGCTGTTGTCAATTCATGCAAAGAAACAAACGTTTGTAATCAAATGCACCAACATTTGCGATCTAACAGCTTTGATTGTAACTCTAACTGTCCTTTTGGTGAGCAGCTTTATCCTACTGGTACTCTTGAGCTTCTTATTCACAAACTTCGAAAAGTTATTCCGATCAATGCCACTTTACTTACTTACAATGTTGATTATGCAGATGTAAAATTTACTCTTTTCTATTTTTATGAAGGCAAACTTGTTTTTTGTGAATTCAAGGATTTTTTACATGATTCTTGTTATCCACTTGATGGAGTTAAAGAGGAATATATAGCTGACCTATTTTTAGACGTAATTTCTGGCAAATTCATTCTGTTGATAGGTTCTGGTTCAGCGAGAACTTTAGATCTGTTTGCTGAGTATCATTGCGAAAGATTCTACAATTGTGCCGATTGTATCATTTATGGGCTCACGTTTGGGTGTATATGGACGGGTATGACTTGTAAACAACACGAACCTTTTCAAGCGCTTAAAATTCGGGAATACACCATCAATTACTGTTTTACCATCGTTTCATTCTCACCTGATTATTTTAAAGAAGAGGTGAATATTTTAACCATTGAATTTGAAGAAACTTTTGGAATAAAGAAACGAGTTGAAAAGATCTTTATTTCTGCTGGACTCGAAAATGATTGTGTTAATATTAGCCTGGGCAATAGTAACTTAACCTGTAAATTTAATTTGTGGACTTCTGGTAATTTTATATTGTATGTAAGTCTTTATAATGATGCTTTTTTAGATTCAACGCCAATTACTGCCATTCCGAGTAAAACTGTTGTAATTGAAGCCAATGTAAATTTAGGTTTCACTTTAGCAGTCCTTTCAATTGGTATTTTTGTTGTCGCTATTTCAGTGATCTGTTTGGTTATTATTAATATTACTTACCTTCGAACAATAATCTTACATAGATTGGATGAAAACACAAGGAATTTCAGATCTAGACTTACAAATTATGTGCGTTCCACTTTAGACTCGGAAGGTAGTTCATTTAGATCAAAGACATTAAAAAAACTAACCCTTAATCGACTAAGAAAAAAGGATCCGATAATAATAAAATAATAAAGTAAATGTATTTTAAGACCATTAAAGTTGCGATCACTGCAATCTAAACATTCATTGTAGATTAATATAATGAGTTAAAACTTTCGTGTTAAGAGTTGACTGCAATTTGGGTTTCAATGCAATTCGCTTTTCACACAATAATGGGCGCAGACCTTGTTTGATGTGCTTTTTTTACTCACTTTAATGATGTGTTTTCGATAAATCATAGGCCATAATGAAATCCACTGATTCATGTGCAAAAGGCAATTAAGTATCAATTTTATCCTCGATTTTCTCGAAATCGACTCAAAGACTTTGCTTATTACCAGTTTTGTATCAAGAAGTAACCTAATTTGAGCATTATAGCAATTAATCGTATCCAAATAATTATTCAATCTTTCTAGATTACTAAAAATTGAAGGATTATAAATCTTTCTGCAGCTTTAAATGTAAATGTGCTTTATATTTGATAAATTAAGATTATTTCATGTTAATATGATCACTTTGTTTTACCGCAATACTTTGCTTTTCATATTTTTAGTAAAAATGACAGTTTCATCCAAATACTTCAAACAATATCGCTTGGCAAGCCACAAAGTTCATCATCAAGTCTTTCCAAGTGAGGCTTACGATGGAAGCTATACAGTTTATGTTGCAGGTGAAGTGTTTACCATAAAAGTGCCTGCGATTATTGAAGACGATCCACACAAAATTGTAAAATGGAAAGTGATGAACTCCAATCCAAATCGACTCATTTATATATCTGGTACTGAAGCATACATTATGATTGATCAATTAAACAAAACAAAATTAGATTATCCTGGATCCATTCAGCATTCAATAATAGTCTTAGGAAACAATGAAGCTCTTTACATTCCAACATTTGACCATTCTTCTACTTTGATACCAATAATTAACAGGAACTATTTTGCGTTGTTGTATGCCGATGAAAAGGAAGAAAAGATCAAAATTGTCGAGTCAATAAAATGGTTAGCTCCTTCTGACAAAGTTTACATAGGCGAGTGGAGCATGCTGGATCATATAACCATCGGGACTAAATTGTACATACTTTTAAAACGAACTTTGAACAATATAATTAAATACGGAGAACAATTTAGTTCACATAATGAGATATTTATCACTCGATTATCTCTTAGTGTTGGTGAAAGATTTCTCGAGTCTGCAGTTGAGCTTAATATAAGAGTTTCATTCGCCATTTATCAAGCTCAGTTTCTCATGATATTTGATGGCTCAGAAAAGCAGCGTTTATCTATCCTGGTTCGAGGGGAAAATTCAATTGGCGAAGCAGTTTTATTTCGTGGTTTTCTGCCCAAATTTGATAATCGTTTTGATACTGTTGTGCGTTCTTGTAAAACAATTAACGTTTGTAAACAAATGCACCTACATTTGAGATCAGGTTCCGCCGATTGTTACTCTAAAGGTAATTGTCCTTTCAACGAGAAGCTTTATCCTACTGGTGCTCTTGAGTTACCTTTACAAAACTTTGACCAGATTCCAGTCAATGCAACATTACGAACTTTCAATGCTGGTCATGTAGATGCATATTATAATTTTGTCTATTTTTATCAAGAAAAAATGTTTTATTGTAGGCTCAAGCAGACTTCAACTTTGAATTGTAATCCAAAAATTCTTCTTTATGGATTTGCACATATAGCGGAGCCAATTTTAAACGTTGTTTCTGGTAAAACCTTTCTACTGGCCGGTTCTGGTTCAGCGACAAATGTATCCAATATTGATCCTTATCCTTGCTTCGAATATTACAATTGTGCCGATTGTATCATGTATGGGCTCACATTTGGGTGTATATGGACGAATATGACTTGTAAACAACTCCTACCTGATCAAGAATTTAATATCTATCTATACACTGTTAATCACTGTTTAACCATCGTTTCATTTTCACTTGATTATCTTCGGCAAGCGGTCAATATTTTAAAAATTGAATTTGAAAAAACTTTTAAAATAAAGAATAGAATTGAAGAGATCTCTATTTCTGTTGGACTCGACGATTGTGTTAATATTAACCTGGGCGACAGTAGCTTAACCTGTGAATTGCATTTGAGGACTTCTGGTAATTTTACTTTGGTTGTATATCTGAGTAATGATGCTTATTTAGATTCAACTACAATTATGGCCATTGCGAGTGAACGTATTGAAATAAATGAATCCAATGGAGATTTAAGCATCCTTTTTGCACTCCTTTTGTTTGGTATTGTCGTTGTTGCTATTTTTGTGATCTATCTGGTTATTATCAACATTCCTTACCATCAACCAACAATCTTACCCAGATTGGGTGAAACTACTAGAACTTTCAGATCTAGACTTTCAGATTATCTGGGTTCCACTTTGGGTTCGCAAGGTGCTTCATTTGGATCAAAGACACTTACAGAACTAACTTTTGATCGACAAAGAAAAAAGAAGTTGAAAGCAAATAAAAAATAATATAATAAACATTTGTATGATATTAAAGTTGCGATCATTTCAATCTAAACATTGATTGTAAATTCATTTCGATTTTTCGCTCGAGACAGATCACAAATGCAAAATCTTATGAGGCTTGAAAACTCATAGCAATTAGATGTTTTATGTTTTGTTTATGATCGAACATACTCTTTCATAACGACACAATTCTTACAAATATGACAGAAATTATCAGTTAAAACTTTGCCAAGAGTTGAACTCGCCTGCGTCCGTAGAAACTGCGTGTTTACCAAAGAGTAAAGAGGAAGAGACTGCGATTTAGGTTTCAATGCAAGTTTTCATTTATTGCTGGTTAAAGCATAATATTACAACTTGAGGGTTTATTAGAAAGTCACTCAGCCATATTTGGCTCAGATTCAATGATATTACATTTACAAACAAATCACAGTCTCTTCTTTACTCTTTGGTCAAGACGTTATATTTCAGGATCTTTGTTTATTGACGACACTTGAACTTGAAGACTTTTCTTAGTACAATTTTGTATCAAGAAGTAAACCAATTTGAGCATAATTACAATTAATCGTATCCATCAATCTTTCTGGTTTACCAAAATTTCAAGGATTATTAAGCTTTTGCATTGTTAAATGCTAAAATTTGATGTATTTTGATAAATTTATATTTCTTCGAGTTAATATGATCACTTTGTTTTACCGCAATACTTTGCTTTTCATATTTTTAGTCAAAATGACAGTTTCATCTAAATACTTCAAACAATATCGCTTGGCAAGCCACAAAGTTAATCATCAAGTCTTTCCAAGTGAGACCATCGATGGAAGCTATACAGTTTATGTTGCTGGTAAAGTGTTTACAATAGAAGTGCCATTGCACGTTGAAGACGATCCATACAAAATTGTGAACTGGAAAGTAATGAACTCCAATCCAAATCGACTCATGTTTATATCTGATGGCTCAGCTTACATATTGATTGATCAAGAAACCAAGAAAAACTTAACCTTTCCGTACGAAAATATTGGTTCAATAATAGTCTTAGGAAATAATGAAGCTCTTCATATGCCAATAATTGACAATCCTTATAGTAATCAATTAAACGTTGCATGGAACTATTTTGAATTGTTGTATTTCGATGAAGAGAAGGAAACAATCACGATCATCGAGTCGATTCCATGGTTTAGTCCGAATGACTGGTATTACATCTTAGAGTGGAAGATGCTCGATCATGTATTCATTGGATCTAAATTGTATGTAGTTTCAAGTCGAAAAGTACTTCTCAATACACCAATCAATGATGAAGAGCCTTTTATCAGGACTGAAATGTTCATAACTCGATTTTATCTTGATGTTGACAAAAACCTTTTATCAACCGCAATCGAGGTCTACAAAAAACTTAGATACGGACATCGAATCGCTCAGTTTGTAAATACGCTCAAAGGCAATGATAATGATGTCAAGCGTTTCTCCCTTTTGATCCTACACACCGCTGGAAATGAAACAGTTTTCAGACGTACCATTCTGCCCAAATTTGATCACGACTTTGAGACTGTTGAACGTTGTAAAATATCCGGTGATTGTATCTCAATGTACCAACATTTGTTTAACAAAACTTGTCTCAATCCAACTTGTCCAGGCCATCCCACTGGTGAGATTGAATTTGCAAGCAGAAAAATAGGGAATATTCCCATCGTTAGTAATTTTCGAAGTTACTCTGGTGGTTATCCTGATGCTTATTATAAGCTAATTTACTTTCATCAACATGAATTGTTCGGCTGTGACTTTGGAAGTGGTGCAAGCGTTGAATGCTCTGCAATTCCGTCATTTCCAGGAATCAATTTTAAAACCGATTTAGTTTTAGATGTTATTAGTGGTAAAACCTTTTACTTTCTCAACTCTACTCAACTTTACCAGACACTTCCATATGTTTCAGATAAACATCCTTGCTTCAGATTCCTCAATTGTCTCGATTGTATCATGTTTGGGTTCAGTGTTGGATGTATATGGATAGATAATTCTTGTGGACAGCGTTCATCTAACCAAGTTTATAGCTATAAAGAGTTTACTGTTAATTTTTGCTTGAAAATTGTCGCCTTTTCCTTAGAACCTTACAAGGAATTATCCAAAAAGCTGTTGGAAATTGAATTTGATGTTGTTTTCTCGAAACATCAAGTCAAACAGATTTCGATTTTTGTTGGACCCAACAATGAGTGTATTGAAACTCGAAGAGAGACTCACAAGTTGACTTGTTTATTGAGCTACAACTCTTTTGGTAAATTTCCCATTAAAGTGAAATTTTCCAATGATGATTATTTAGATACAACTCCAATCATTGTCACGTCAAGTGATACTATTTTGATTGAAAATATAACTACAAATTTATGGATCAAACTTGCTTTTGTTGGGGTTTTTGTTGTCATTGTTTTTGTTTTAACAACCATTTTGATTCTAATGTACTCGAATCGACCAGCAATCGCGAGGATGCTCAGTGAAAAAAGTATCAGCTTTTCGTCTAGACCTGGTCGGGGCAATTCTTCAGTGGAATCAGTGGGAGTATTCAGATCTCACTCACTAAGCACGACAATATCTGCAAGAAAAGCAGTAAAAAAGGCATTGAAATGGTGAAAAAATAGTTTTAAATTCAAACAATTTCAATTCATTGGTGGTAAAATATTCCAACAGATTTATAAGTTGATTTCATATGTTACTCCAATTTCTGTAAATATTAATAGATCCATGATTTGATGTAAATTATAACATTGATTTGGCAGTCGTTGCCATTCGAGAACTTAATAAAATGAAATTGTACAGAAATCTTATGAATCTTTGATTGATCATCGATGCAACTCATAATGCTGTGTAGACTTGATATTTTGGTTTTTGGTTGTGAGCTATTGCTAAACATAATAAACCATAATTGAAAGTTGACTTTGTTCAGCATTTGGATTAAAACCTTTTTTAGTAATTTAATGATTGAAAACGGACATTTGAGGGATGTTGGTGGATCGCTTAATGAGCTCTTTATTACTCGATTATCTCTTAGTGTTGGTGAAAGGTTTCTGTAGTTGATCTTAATAAAAGAGTGTCATTCGACATTTATCAAGCTCAGTTTCTCATGATATTTGATGGCTCTGAAAAGCAACGTTTCTCTATCCTGGTTCGAGGGAAAAATTCAAATGACCAAACAGTTTTATTTCAAGGTTTTCTAATCTTTGTCTATTGACACTTCCCTCGTTAGATTCAATGCTACCAAAGGCTGCTATAGAAGGATGACATTTAAATTTACAAACAAATCGCAGTCTCTTCTTCACTCTTTGGTCAAACAGTTTTATTTAGAGGTTTTCTAATCTTGTCTAATGTCTAATGTTTAATTATGGGCTCAAGAAACCTTCAACTCTAAATTGTCTTCAAAAAGTTCTTGGAGTTACACATACAAGGTTTTGAACATATAGGGGACCCAATTTCAAACTTCGTAAAACCTTTCTACTGGCCGTTTCTGATTCAGGTTGAGAAGATGGATTTTTGCTGGACCCAGCAATGATTGTGTTAATATTAGGCTGGGCGGCAGTAGCTTTGTTTGGTATTGTTGTTGTTGCTATTTTTGTGATCTTTCTGGTTATTATTAACATTCCTTCCCATCAACCAACAATCTTACCCAGATTGGGTGAAACTACTAGAACTTTCAGATCTAGACTTTCAGATTATCTGGGCTTCACTTTGGGTGCTTCATTTAGATCCAAGACATAAACAGAACTTTTGCACGACTAACAAAAAGAAAGAAGTTGAAAGCAAATGAAAAATAAAATAAACAACATGTTGTGTGATATTAAAGTTGCGTTGATTGCAATCTGGACATTCATTGTAAATTCATTGCGATTTTTCGCTCGAGACAGATCACAATTGCAAAACCTTATAAGACTTGAAAACTCATAGCAATAAGATGTTTTATGATTTGTTTATGTTTTGATCACACTCTTTCATAACGACACATTTGTTACAAATATGACAAAATGATCAGTTAAACCTTCGTGTTAAGAGTTGAACTCGCCTGCATCCGGGCAAACTGCGTGTTGACCAGAGAGTAAAGAAGAAGAGACTGTGATTTTGGTTTCAATGAAAGTTTAATTTATTGCTGCTCAAAGCATAATATGACAACTTGCGAGTTACTAAAAAGCCACTCAGCCAAATTTGCCTCAGATGCAATACAAATTCAATGCAAGTTCAATGTATTGCTGGTTAAAGCATAATATGACAACTTGTGTGCCAGTTAAAAAGCTACTCCGCCATATTTGGCTATGCTTAAGTATTATTACATTTGAAATTAATCGCAGTCTCTTTTTTACTTTTTTGTCACGACATTTTTCGACAGCACTTGAACCTGAAGACTTTTCTTATTACAATTTTGTATCAAGAAGTAAACCAATTTGAGCATAATTACAATTAATCGTATCCATACATCAATCTTTCTGGTTTACCAAAAATTCAAGGATTATTAAGCTTTTGCATTGTTAAATGCTAAAATTTGATGTATTTTGATAAATTTATATTTCTTCGAGTTAATATGATCACTTTGTTTTACCGCAATACTTTGCTTTTCATATTTTTAGTCAAAATGACAGTTTCATCCAAATACTTCAAACAATATCGCTTGGCAAGCCACAAAGTTAATCATCAAGTCTTTCCAAGTGAGACCATCGATGGAAGCTATACAGTTTATGTTGCAGGTAAAGTGTTTACCATAAAAGTGCCTGCGAGTGTTGAAGACGATCCATACAAAATTGTGAACTGGAAAGTAATGAACTCCAATCCAAATCGACTCATGTTTATATCTGACGGCTCAACTTACATTATGATTGATCAAAAAACCAAGAAAAACTTAACCTTTCCGTACGAAAATATTGGTTCAATAATAGTCTTAGGAAGTAATGAAGCTCTTCACATGCCAAAAATTCTTTATCGTCGTAATGTTGAACCAATAATTCCCTGGAACTATTTTGAATTGTTGCATTTCGATGAAAAGAAGGAAACAATCAAGATCATCGAGTCAATTCCATGGTTAAATAATTTTGACTGGTATTACATACATGAGTGGAAGATGCTCGATTATGCATTCATTGAATCTAAATTGTATGTAGTTTCAAGTCGTAAAGTGTTTAGTCATACACCAATTAATGATGATGAAGAGCCAAATCTCAGGGCTGAAATGTTTATAACTCGATTTTCTCTTGATGTTGACAAAAACCTTTTATCAACCGCAATCGAGCTTCACAAAAGACTTAGATTTGGATATCGAATCGCTCAGTTTGTAAATACGTTCCAATTAAATGACGATAATAACAGGCGTTTCTCCCTTTTTATCTTACACACCACTAAAGACGAAACATATTTCACGCGTGCCTTTCTTCCCAAACTTAATCATCTCTTCGAGACTGTTGAAAGTTGTGCAAAAGCTGGTAATTGTATCTCAATATACCAACATTTTTTTAACAAAATTTGTCTCAAACCAACTTGTCCAGCCTATCCCACTAGTGAGCTTACCTTTGTAGAAACAGAAGTAAAAAATGTTTCCATTGTTAGTAATTTTCGGAGTTACATTGGTGGTTATCCTGATGCTTATTATTGGCTGATATACTTTGATCAACATGAATTGTTCGGCTGTGACTTCGCAAATTGGTTAGACTTGAATTGCTTCCCAATTCAATCATTTCCAGGAATCAATTTTAAAACCGATTTAGTTTTAGATGTTATTAGTGGTAAAACCTTTTACTTTCCCAACTCTACTCAACTTTACCAGACACTTCCATATGTTTCAGATAAATATCCTTGCTCAAGATTTCTCAATTGTCTCGACTGTATCATGTTTGGGTTCAGTGTTGGATGCATATGGATAGCTCCTGTTTGTGAACAGCGTTCAACTGACCAAGTTTATAGCTATAAAGAGTTTACTGTTAATTTTTGTCTGGAAATTGTCGCCTTTTCCCTTGAACCTTACAAGGAATTATCCAAAAAGCTGTTGGAAATTGAATTTAATGCCGTTTTCTCGAAACGTCAAATCAAACAGATTTCGGTTTTTGTTGGACCCGACAATGAGTGTATTGAAACTGAAAGAGAGACTCACAAGTTGACTTGTTTATTGAGCTACAACTCTCCCGGTAAATTTCCCATTGAAGTGAAATTTTCCAATGATGATTATTTAGATACAACTCCAATCATTGTCACGTCAAGTGATACTATTTTGATTGAAAATGAAACTACAAGTTTATGGATCAAATTTGCTTTTGTTGCATTTTTTGTCGTCATTGTTTTTATTTTAACAACCATTTTAATTCTGCTGTACTCGAAGCAACCGGAAATGTCGAGGATGCTCAGTGAAAGAAGTAAAAGCTTTACCTCTAAACCTGGTCGGACCCCTTCTTCAGTGGAATCAGTATTTTTGTCTGACTCAGTAAGCACGACAATATCTGCAAGAAAAGCAGTATTCAAAAATGTTAAAGTGGTAAAAAATAGTTTTAAAATTAAACAATTTCAATTCATTGGTGGTAAAAGATTCAAAAGATTTATAAATTGATTTCATATGTAACTTCAATTTCTATAAATATACCGAGCATTTGATGTAAATTTTAGCATTCATTTGGCAATCGTTGCCATTCGAGAAATTAATAAGTGATAATTTAACATTAACTATTATTAAAATACAATTGTACAGAAATATGTATCTTTGATTGATTTAATTCATAATGCTAAGTAGACTTGATATTTGGTTTTCTGGTTGTGAGAGCAAAGCTATTGCTAAACATAATAAAACATAATAAAAGTTGATTTTGTTCAGGATTTCACCTAATTCAAACCTTTTTTAGTAATTTAATGATTAAAACCTTCATTGGAGTTTGCTAAAATTAAAATTAATTTGATTTGCTAAGCTTTATTGAAATTATTAACCTTTAGGTGTTGACTGGTTGGTACATAGTTTTCCGTTGATTTTTTGGTTCAACTGTTACTGAATCTCATTGTTCAGGAAAAAAAGCTTGATTAATGATCCATTTGTTCAATGTTGTTGGTCTAAAATGTGATGATTTAGTGATTAAAGATTATTGGGAAAATATGACTTTCAAATTTCTGTGGAAATTAAGGAGGTGCAAGTGATTTATAAATTGTTGCACTGAAACTTAGACCCTTGCAAATGTAATAGCAACAATCGTGATTTCTAATTATAATAATTCTAGCTAATTTTGACAAAGTCTATGAATTAATTGATGTGATAAGATAAGTACTAACTGATTTGTTCATAATATTGCGTTTATTTTGCTACTTAACTGTTGCTCGATGATTTGTAGACTTAAGGGGCGTAAATGTAATATTGATAGTATTGATTAAATCCTTGTCAGGATTGAAATCACACCGATTTCCAATGAAAACATGATTTTGCCATAAACAAAGTCGCATTTATCTGCTATTTATTCACAATAAAGCTCATTAGTCCAACTGCTTTTCATTTCATTTGTTTTTACCATCAAATCTGTTGTCTTTTCAATTGTGCAAAATGAATTTCCTAGTTTTGATTGTTTGTCTGTTTATCAACTTCTCGGATGGATCTGTGATCAATTGTGAAAATGGATGCTTGGACAGGCCAATAATGCTCAGTCAAAAGGCTACATTTGAAGCTAGCGCGTATACATTAATAGCTGAGCCTAAACGCAACGGAACTCAACTTACTCTTAAAAGAAGTGATACTAAAGCAGCGTTAGTTAATGTATATCTTAATGACACAAGAACTTCAACTGTCCTAACTGGTCAATGTAACTTCGCAGCTTCAGCGTTTTATGAATTCCTTACTTTAGGCAAAGGACAACCAATACTCATAACGTCTCAGCTGGATAGAAAGACCATCAGCATCGACAAGAAAAAATGTTCATGGATGTTGCCTTTGAATGTGACTATTCCAGGAGTAAAGAAACCATACGCAACAAGAAACTCGACTTATTGGTTGCAAGTTGTTGCCGATAACAAAGTTGTCATAGACAACAAACGCTACCGACTATCATTTTCACCATCAACAGTTTCAAATCTCCTGACAACTGTTTGTTTGATTGTATTAAGTTGGGTAATCAGTTGAGTATTTCATAATTCTTCTATGGAATTTGGTTGATACATTGAAATGTCAGTGTTGCAAATGTTCATTGAAATCATGTTGACATTATTAACAAGAATGATAAAAAAAAATAAGCAAATGTTATTGGTTTTTCCGATTTTAAAGAATAAATGATTTATTTTTAAATGCTTTAAATAATTTCCAAGTCTTTATAACAAAACTTATATCAAATTTTCAATTTGATTGTTCCACAGAAAAAATATTTGAAAAATTAATAATGTTACAAACAAATAAAATACAATAAACTATGTACTATAAAAAGACAAATCATGAAACAAGATTTGCTTCTTTGGCTAATGAATAGAAAATTGAAATAGAAATTGGCTTTCTAGTATCTTTGCATTAAAACCCATCATAGTTTCTTCTTTCTTTCATTTATTCCAAGAAATCCGAGGTCTGACATGCATTTTATTACCAGATCTCGGGTCTGACATTAAACATTGAACTGTCAAACCTCCAATCATGTCACTTGGTGGGATTAGCGTTTTGGCTATGCTTACATAATTTCTAGGTGGAATAGCCTTTTTACGAATCTTATTTAACAAAGAAATTAATTTTTGATTGAATTTTGTGATTTTTGATTTCTAAATAACTAAATTGTTTAATTTCGTTACCATGACTCTGTACTATTTTGAGAGTGCGACATTATTGAAGGTTTGACAGTAATCCAAATCCAGGGTCCGACAATATTTTGGTTTTTCTGGTTGTGAGAGCAAAGCTATTGCTAAACATAATAAACCATAATTGAAAGTTGACTTGGCTCAGCATTTGAATTAAAACATTTTTTAGTAATTTAATGATTGAAAATGGACATTGAGGGATGTTGGTGGATCGCTTAATGAGCTCTATATTACTCGATTATCTCTTAGTGTTGGTGAGAGGTTTCTGTAGTTGAGCTTAATAAAAGAGTGTCATTCGATATCCATCAAGCTCTCATTTCTGTTGAAATTTGATGGCTCTGAAAAGCAGCGTTTCTTTATCCTGGTTCGAGGGAAAAATTCAAATGGACAAGCAGTTTTATTTCAAGGTTTTCTAATCTTCCCTTGTTAGATTCAATGCTACCAAAGGCTGCTATAGAAGGATGACATTTAAATTTACAAAAAAATCGCAGTCTCTTCTTTACTCTTTGGTCAAGACGTTATATTTCAGGACCTTTGTTTTTTGACATCACTTGAACTTGAAGACTTTTCTTATTACACTTTTGTATTAACAACTTTTGTAAGAAGTAAATCAATTCGAGTATAATAACAAGCAATCGTATCCACATTTTTAGTCAATCTTTCTGGTTTATCAAAAATTCAAGGAGTATTAAGCTTTTGCATTGTTAAATGCTATCAAATCTGATGTATTTTGATAAATTTATATTTGTTCATGTTAATATGATCACTTTGTTTTACCGCAATACTTTGCTTTTCATATTTTTAGTCAAAATGACAGTTTCATCCAAATACTTCAAACAATATCGCTTGGCAAGCCACAAAGTTCATCATCAAGTCTTTCCAAGTGAGACCATCGATGGAAGCTATAAAGTTTATGTTGCAGGTGAAGTGTTTAGCATAAAAGTGCCATTGCACGTTGAAGATGATCCATACAAAATTGTGAACTGGAAAGTAATGAACTCCAATCCAAATCGACTCATGTATATATCTGATGGTTCAGCTTATATTATGATTGATCAAGAAACCAAGAAAAACTTAACCTTTCCGTACGAAAATATTGGTTCAATAATAGTCTTAGGAAATAATGAAGCTCTTCACATGCCAATGATTGGCTATGCTCATAATGTTGAACCAATTATTCCCTGGAACTATTTTGAATTGTTGCATTTCGATGAAAATAAGGAAACAATCAAGATCATCGAGTCAATTCCATGGTTAAATAATTTTGACTGGTATTACATATATGAGTGGAAGATGCTCGATCATGTATTCGTTGGATCTAAATTGTATGTAGTTTTAAGTCGAAAAGTACTTCTCAATACACCAACCAATGATGAAGAGCCTTTTATCAGGACTGAAATGTTTATAACTCGATTTTCTCTTGATGTTGACAAAAACCTTTTATCAACCGCAATCGAGCTTCACAAAAGACTTAGATTTGGACATCGAATCGCTCAGTTTGTAAATAACCTTCAAGTCAATGACGAACGTTTCTCCCTATTGATCTTACACATCAAAAAAGACCGAACATTTTACACGCGTTCCTTTCTTCCTAAACTTGATTATCACTTCGAGATTGTTAATGGTTGTAAAATATCCGGTAATTGTGTCTCAATGTATGAACATTTGTTTAACAAAATTTGTCTCAAACCAACTTGTCCAGTTCATCCCACTGGTGAGATTGAATTTGCAAGCAGAAAATTAGGGAATATTCCCATCGTTAGTAATTTTCGGAGTTACTCTGGTGGTTATCCTGATGCTTATTTTAAGTTAATTTACTTTCATCAACATAAATTGTTCGGCTGTGACTTCGCAAATTGGTTAAACTTGAAATGCTCTGCAATTCCGTCATTTCCAGGAATCAATTTTAAAACCGATTTAGTTTTAGATGTGATTAGTGGTAAAACCTTTTACTTTCTCAACTCTACTCAACTTTACACGACACTTCCATATGTTTCAGATAAACATCCTTGCTTCAGATTCCTCAATTGTCTCGATTGTATCATGTTTGGGTTCAGTGTTGGATGTATATGGATAGCTCCTGTTTGTGGACAGCGTTCATCTAACCAAGTTTATAGCTATAAAGAGTTTACTGTTAATTTTTGTCTGGAAATTGTCGCTTTTTCCCTTGAACCTTACAAGGAATTATCCAAAAAGCTGTTGGAAATTGAATTTGATGTTGTTTTCTCGAAAAATCAAGTCAAACAGATTTCTATTTTTGTTGGACCCGACAATGAGTGTATTGAAACTCGAAGAGAGACTCACAAGTTGACTTGTTTATTGAGCTACAACTCTTTTGGTAAATTTCCCATTAAAGTTAAATTTTCCAATGATGATTATTTGGATACAACTCCAATCATTGTCACGTCAAGTGATACTATTTTGATTGAAAATGAAACTACAAATTTATGGACCAAATTGGGTTTTTTTACGTTTTTTGTCGTCATTGTTTTTATTTTAACAAGCATTTTGGTTCTGCTGTGCTCGCATCGACCAGAAATCTGGTGGCTCAATGAAAGAAGTAAAAGCTTTACCTCTAGACCTGGTCGGGTCCCTTCTTCAGTGGAATCAGATGTGATAGTATTGAGGTTTGCCTCACTAAGCAAAACAAGACTTGAAAGAAAAGCAGTAAAAGAGACATTAAAACAGTAAAAAAATAGTTTTAAATTAAACAATTTCAATCCATTGGTGGTAAAAGATTCCAACAGATTTATAAGTTGATTTCATATGATACTTCAATTTCTGTAAATAGATCCAGGATTTGCTGTAACATTCATTTGGTAATCGTTGCCATTCGAGAACTCAATAAGTGATAATTTAACATTCACTGATATTAAAATAAAATTGTACAGAATTCTTATGTATCTTTGATTGATGCAACTCATAATGCTGTGTAGACTTGATATTTTGGTTTTTCTGGTTGTGAGAGCAACGCTATTGCTAAACATAATAAACCATAATTGAAGTTGACTGTCCTAACTAGTCAATGTAACTTCGCAGCTTTAGCGTTTTATGAATTCCTTACTTTAGGCAAACAACATCTCATAACGTCTCAGCTGGATGTTCATGGATGTTGCCTTTGAATGTGACTATTCCAGGAGTAAAGAAACTCGACTTATTGGCTGCAAGTTCAGGCCGATATTAGAGTTGTTCTGGAAAACAAACAGTTATTATTGTTAACAGAATTATGAAAGAAAAAAATAATATGCAAAGTTCTTGGTTTTTTTTCCGATAATAAATGATTTATTTTTAAATGCTTTAAATTATTTCCAAGTCTTTATAACAAAACTTATATCAAATTTTCAATTTGATTGTTACACAGAAAAAATATTTGAAAAATTAATATTGTTACAAACAAATAAAATACAGTAAACTATGTACTATAAAAAGACAAATCATGAAACAAGATTTGCTTCTTTGGCTAATGAATAGAAAATTGAATCTTTTTTATCCAATAAAGCTTCAGGTGTATCAAATTCAGCAACTTTTCCTTTATCAAGAACCAAAACTCTGTCAGAATCCATTATTGTATTTAATCGATGGGCAATCGTTAAAATTGTACAATCTTTGAATTCACTACGAATTGTTTTTTGAATCAGTGAATCAGTTTCCAAATCAATTGCAGCAGTAGCTTCATCGAGAACTATCAATCAAAAGAAAACAAAAAATATTGGAATTAGATATTGAATTAAACACTTTGAATATGAATAAAATAAGACGAAATACTTACATAAAATTTTTGGTTTTTTAAGCAAAGCTCTTGCTAAACATAAAAGCTGCCTTTGACCAACACTTAAATTTTTACCTTCTTCAGCAATTGAATAATCAAGACCTTCACCGGTATTTGATACAAAATCTTTTAGATGTGCATGAGATAGAGCATCCCATATTTCATTATCAGAATAAATATTAAATGGATCAAGATTAAATCTCAATTTACCACCAAAAAGAACTGGATCTTGAGGTATAATTGCTAGACGAGATCTCAAAGGGTGCAAAGGTAAATCACTGATATTGTATTGATCAATAAAAATATTTCCTCCAGCAGGTTCAATTAATCTGAATAATGATAATGTAACTGTTGATTTACCGGCACCAGTTCTACCAACAATTCCAATCTTTTCCTTTGATTTAATATCTGCTGTTATACCTTTTAAAACCAATTCAGTTCCTTCTCTATAACGAGTCTCGTAATTATTAAATTTAATAGATCCTTTTTCAGGCCAACGCTCATCTGGTTTAACCTTGGCTACAACCCAATCAGCTTCACTTTGTATCTTACAATATTCCAATATTCGTTCAACAGCAACAATATTAGTTTCTAACTCGGACGTCATTCGAACTAGCCAGTTGAATTCCCCAGTCATGCTAAGAGCATATGAAACAGAAAGTCCAACAGCACCGGGGTCCAAATATTTGCGAGCTAGAACAGCAAATATAGCGCTACACAGTATAATCAAATTACCACAAGTTTCCAGCCTAACGCTAAGCCATCGATTTGCAATTACACTTGGATATAGACAAGAAATATTGAAATCGACCTTTTTAGCTGACTCTTGCATAAATCGATCAGTTACACCAAAAGCTTTTATAGTATCGACTCCATTCAAAGTTTCACCAAAATGTGAATAAATGGGTGATCTGGTAACAGATTCAAGACGTTTAAGTTGACGAGATGAAGCAACAAAGATACGTTGGATAAACGAGTAAATCAGGATGATTGGAATGAGCGCAATGATGAATGCTGGTGTGTTCATGGATATAATTATAAATGCTGCCAAAACTTGAAATAAACATAAGAACAAATAGCTGAAAAGAAATGAAAATCAATAAAAAATAAAATAAATTAAACTAAAATGTATATTGAACATTTTAGTTAATTAAGATCGTTCAAACGTTAATCAATTTTTGACCAGTGATTATGACTAAGTAGTTAATTTACAATCTAATAATCGAAAATGTTCAATATGATGTATTGAAAATGATTGGAAATTACTTAATAACTTGAGGTATAGCAGTATCAATGGAATCGATATCCTTAGAAAATCTATTCAAAATCCGGCCGATTGGATTTGTATCAAAGAAGGACATTGGAGCTCGGAAAATATGATATAACAATTTACGATGAAAGCCTGCTGATGCTCTTATTGTTCCAGTAACGAGAGCCCAAGTGCCAATAAAGGTAGAAACACCTGTTGAGTTAAAAAGAAATGAATAAATAAGACAAATCAAATAATGCTTAAAATTGATTAACTGTTTGAGTCGAACCTTTGAAAAGACCGAGAGCACAATAAACCCCAATCCTCATTTTTGGGTTGGGCGATGTAGAGTTCATTTTCAATGAATCACTAGACCACTCAGATAACCATATATCGGATCCCATAGTTAGACCTTGAGAAATCCCTTGAGCAATGATTATGACAGCAGACCAAAACAGAGAAACCATTTCAAAGTACTGAAGATATATTGACCATTTGACTTTACCAGTTTCCGACGTTTCAGTTTCAATCAATTTATTCAATTCACCATCTTTTTCTTCTTTAACAGACTTTGATATTTCTAGACTTTTTTTCTCAGAAAATTCATTTGTTGATATTTCAACTTCTTCTGGTTCACCAGCACGATTTGTGAATTGTTCAACTAATTCAGAGAAGGCACCTCGTGTGTCCATCAACTCTTTGAATGTACCAGTTTCACTTATTTTACCATTGATAAGAACATAAATACTATCGACTTTGGATAAAATATCCAATTTGTTTGTGACTAGAACTCGTGTTTTATTCCGAAGAAGGCCACTTTTTGAACTAAGTACATTTTTAAATATATGTTTAGCCACATGAGCATCAACGGCACTCAATGGATCATCTAATATGTACAGATCAGAATCACTGTAACACGCTCTTGCTAAACTAACTCTTTGCTTTTGGCCACCTGAAAGGTTGATACCTTTCTCACCAATTTCGGTTTCATCACCTCCAGGTAAATAAGCTAAATCTGGTCCAAGAGCACAAGCTGCTATTACTTTATCATATTTAGTTTTATCGAAAGGTTTACCAAATAAAATATTATCTCGAAGTGTTGCATTTTGTATCCAAGCTTGTTGAGCGACATATGCTATCCTTAGTTTACCATTAATATTGATTCGACCTTTGACTTTCTCCATTTCACCCAGAATTGCACTTAATAATGAACTCTTTCCTGAACCAACAGATCCAATGATTGCCACAAATGAACCTACTTTAACGCTCATATTGATATTTTGTAATGCTGGTTCATCATTGAGCAAATTAGAGGAAACATCCTTTGGTTCATTCTCGGTAATTTCAGGTTTGCGAGTTGTCTTTGATTTCTTTTTTTCGTTTTCTTCCGTCTTTTTATTCCACTTGAAATAAGCATTGTCGATTGAAATGGCGTCAATTTCGTGATTTCTAGTTACATACTGATCCAGATCACCATAACTAAGAAATTTGTTGATTCGCCTCACAGATACTGAAGCCTGTCAAGGTAATTAGAACAGTAAATATTAGTAATAACCAGATTAGCACATTAACTGTATTAAAAAGCAAACAAATTTATCATAATTACCATAATATACATAGATAACAACTCTGGAAGCATCGAGATTGGAAATTGAAGGATATGAAACAATGATAACGAAACAAAAGCCTTCGAAGCTGTGAGTGTTTCACCTTGAACCAAGACATAAGCAGAAAATGTGGCGACAGACACCAATGTAGGAGAGCAAATCCATAAAAATGATGTAGCGCACTCGAGATATGATAATTTCTTCAAGGAGACCAGTTCTTTATGCCGCAAACCATTGACATGGTGCAAAAATGATTCTTCCCAAGCATAAAACTTCAAGATCTTCATGCCACTAAGAACTTCATTCATAAATTTAACTCTTTCGTCCTTTTGTTTCATAAATTTAACCTGAAAGTCTTGACTCCATTTAACAACAACACCGTTCAATGGAATCATGATGACCATTGCAGCTAAGCCAAAAAATGAAGAATAACCCAATTCTTGATAAAGAAAATAAATGGCAATCAAAATTTGCAAAGGCGCAGACCAGATCAGGTTGATATAAGGCATTAAGTCCAAGAATCTTTTGGCATCGACAGCCATCAAGTTGACAACTTCACCAGTGGTGACATCTTTTCGCGCTTTATCTCCGAGATTGATGGACTTTTTGTAGATGGCTGCAGTTAAAGCTGAACTAATCTTCATTCCAGTAATGTACATCCGATTGAAATAGTGATTGACGAAAATGGTTTGGGTAAAGGTTACGACTGACATCGCGAAAGCAATCAAAAATCCATGCCAAACTGGTTCCTCTGAATGATTTTTGATGAATTCAATGAGATATCTAGAGATTGAAATAAAATGGATTAGCAAACAATTTGAAATGGAAAACATTTGTTGACAATTGAAGTTGATTGACTTACCCCAACAATTTTGGTATAATAAATTGAAGGATATCTTGACAAAGCTTGAAAAAAGCTCCGGCTATGAAATAACTTCCAAAGGTTTTGGCCAAAATCGGTAAAATATTTACTCTTTTAGGTTCATTTGGACCTTCCGATGATTTATTTGGCTTTTGAACAGACTTTTTCATTTTACTCTCAAAAGTTCTGCTGATATTTTCAGTTTTTAAATCATCTTGAAGCCTCCAAAGATCTTGAGTTGTTAGAGACTTTTTCCATCCTAGTAAAGCCATTTTGTCAAACCATGAAAAGACGAGGTAACTGAGGAAAGATGACTCATTTTCTGGACTAATTGGACGGTTGTCATCTTGTTTTGGAGAAATTTTCAATTCAATATCTTCTAGTTGCTCAACTGGACCATCAGCAAATGAAACGATAATCAACAAAAGGGCAATCAATGCAAAGTAAATATTGAAAAGGCCACATTCAATGAAGGAATACTCTGAAGAGTCGACCCAAGTTTGGTAACTAATGAGAAAGGCGCTAACTGTTTGGAGGAGCATATAAATCCATACCACAGCACTTGTGTGAACCCCGCGAACGCGATGGTAATATAAGAAAAGGCTAATTAAAGTCTGAAAAGAAACAAAAAATTTATGGTAAACAATATTAGTAAAGAGCAATTGATTTTCATTTTATCAACCACCATTAGAGTAAATGGATTCACTAAAAGTGCAATCCAGTTAAAACATATGGCTATACATTCATAATACATAGTAAACCTTTAGTAATCACTAATAAACACGCTTTTACTATCTGATTATGAGATTATCACATAAAAGTGTATTTATTAAAAGGCATCATATTAAAAATAGAACGAGATCACGATTAAGAAGTGCATATACTCTTTGTGACTAAACACATTCAGAAAATCTTGATTCATAAATAAATTGTTGAGGCATCACATTATATTTTTAAGCCAACAACCCTCAGCACTGTGGCCTATTTTTTTACAATTAGCGCACTGTTGCTTGAGCTTTTCTTTGTGTCTTTTTGGACTGCACTCGTTATAACTGGATGGTGGTGAATTTGAGCTACTCGACTGGCATGGTTCCTCGTCTTTTTCCGAGATGCGCGGCGTTACTTCAAGTACTTCAATAATTTTATCTTCGATGGCGCCAAGATCAGTGTAATTGACGCCTTTTACTATCTCTTCGCAAACGCTGCTAGGAATCGTAAGCATTAGTATTATTCCAACAGCTACAGGGTTCTCTTCGATATCAGGGCACAGGATTTTAATAGTTTCCTTAACCATGTCAATGTGTTGGGTGATGTCACCATTTAAATCAAACTGCGAGTTTCTAAGTTTCGTGAAGGCTTGTAAGATATCTTCGTTGGTTATAATTTGATTCACAAGTTTCGTTTTGAACTCTTCATATTTTATTTTTGGGTTTTCACTAATTATTTCTTCAGCCTTTTTTTTCGCATCTCCAACCAATGATCCACTGAGATAATTGACCCAATCTGTCCTTGAAGGGTCAGCCATTTCCATGTGGAATTCAAGTGCTTGCAAATATTCATGAAATGATATTACTCTTTCGATTTTCTTTTCGTTTGGCCATCTCGCTGAAAGAACTTTCCTTTTAGATGCCAAGCTTCGTTTCCTTATTAAAGAATTTTCACTTTCGATTAATGATTTATCCAAATTGATCACATTTTCTGTTATACCATAAGTGTTGGTAATTATAGCTGCTTGGATGACTGGAATACCGGCTTTTACCAGTGTTTCTTTGTCCAATAATTTGATTTGCTCTGGAGATCGAATTCCATTTTCAATGAGTTTCATCAATGTATCCTCTGTGATGCCAGCTTCTCTTAGAGACACAGCCATACGCCATGGGTCTTTAAAAAATTGGACTTGAGAATCAGCTTGTAGAGTCTTGTTGGACAATCCTTCGTATGCTAGTTGAGTCGTATGTGCATGAATCACTTTGTTTCGAAGAGGTTCAGTTCGATAAGTTTCTGGATTATGGATTCCCATTGTTAAGGCATGTTCTAATAATTTATCTCTTTTTAAAAAATTATAAGTTTTCATCTTGATATAATTGTTGAGGTTAAATATTGGACTTGTACATTCATCAGCATCTTCGCTCTCCATATTTATTTGGTTCATCAACTATTGATTCCAAAATAACTCGGCAATAGACACTCGGAACTGAAGGTTGAACTGACTTAAAACATAAAGACTAACTAAATGAGTGAAGTGTTAGAGATGACAGGAAAATACTTAATGATGAAAATCTAATTTTGAAAAGTATATTTACACAAGTCTTTACATATGACATCACTTAAACTAGCCAATGATCAATAGATGAGATAGGAAAGGAATGACTATCCATAACATTATTGATAGCCTATCCCTAACAGTTCTTTGAATGGCTAAAAACACGCTTGCAATTTTTACTCATGAATGTCCTTTTTTAATATAAAACTCTAGACAATAAACACTTTTATTGTCAATTGTCCATTTTTATGTTTGATTGGATTCATTGCATTTTCGAGTGGCAAGCAGACAAGATGATAATGTGTAATTAGTTACATGTGTACATGATGAACGTGAACTTGGCATTACAGGAATTATGACTTAATTGTAGGAATTGTTTCTTATTGTTAACTAATAAAAGAATATAAATGAGCTGAAATCTTTACGAATCTCTGATAAGAATCTCATAAATAAAGTTATGAATTGATTAAAAGTAAGATACTTTTGGTACACAAAATTTACACTAATAATCTCAATTAAACAAACTTGAAGAGTTATAATTATTATATGATAATCAACATCAAATCTTAATCGAGTGTGTTGTTATGCTTCTTGAAATAATACAATAAAACTGCAATTTACAATCATGCAATATACAGTCAATATTGCTATAGAAGAGTCAAGATGTTGGATAACAACTGCACTGGACTTGTTAGATGAGTACTCTGTAGCATCTTAAGAGCTTTAACCTTCACAAGAAATAACAAATTATCTCAACTTACGAAAGAGGCAATGTTAAGTAATGGTGCATAAAAATCAGACGGAGCCGGTTGTTCGGATGATTTGAAGTAACGATGGATGATGTTGACTAACTGGAAAGCATTAATAAGTAAACATGAAATTGATAAAATTAAACGAGAGCGGTTTTGCAAATTCCAAGGAATTGGCTTCTTTTTTATCCTAGCAGTTCTTGTCAGTTCGTAAACTGAGAATAGCCATAAAAATGTTGTGGGTAACCAGTTAAGTATTGTTTGATGGAAACAGCGGGTCAATTTGGGTACTGTCGAGTTCCATGATAAATTGTAGTCCTGTAGAGTTGTCCAATCATGACCATTTTGTAAAGATGATTTACATAGAAAGAAAAAAAAGAAACATGTAATTTGAATACTGGAATATAAAATTACAGATGTACGAAAGGAATAACATGAAATTCTTGGACATTTGCCCGTTTAGTAATTGAATAAATTTGCACCGATGCAATAAAAATTACAAGGTTGTGTTTATATAAATAGTCAAGTGTCAATATCGAGACTAGATCAGGTTCTGTTCAGTTCTTCTGATCATCAGAAGAATTGATTTTCTCAATGAATATCGATTATTGGTTGAGCATAAGAACCGAGAAATGGAAAAGATGAGTAAATTTCAAGATCAATTCCAAGAAATTGATCAAACAAGTTAATCATGAAGTGATTTTTATATCAATTAAATGTAAAAATCAATTTGGACTTACCCAAAAAGGTGAATCTCCACAGAGAACTTCTAGGTTGACCTGATGATCCATGATGGAATTGACTATAGCTAAATATCTTGGAAATTAAATTTATTATTGAATTTTTAACTCAAATGTCGTACTCGTGAAAGAGTAACGAAGACTACATCTAGAACAAGTTTTATACACAACTGTTATAAAATCGAAGAATGCTTCTTTACTCTTTGATTACAACTGTTACTGTTAGCAACCTATTACTCTTGCTCAGGATCAGTAATGATATAGATACTCAATCTTGATCTAGTATTTCGCGATATTAAAAGAATCGGTATCAACCATAAAGATATCGAGTATTTAATTAGAGCATTAATTAGGAGCAGCAGACAATTAAAGCATAGGTCTGTGCCGCGTTTTGCTTTCAGAGTCTCTAGTAACATCTGAAAGCTCAATTTTTTCTCAATTCTGTAATTCTTTGCCTGGTAATTTCATCAAATTATACGTTTTTTGTTATCGAGTACTTAAAGTATCGAGTATTACCAACAGGCAAAGTATCGATAATTTGGCTGAGTAAAAAACACTGGGAAACACTCACTTGATATTGAAGAGCAATATGATCCTCTTAAGGATAGTCTGTCAATTCAACTTGTATTGCTGAACATTTTAGTTGAAGCTTGAAACTTGGATCGACAGTTGTTCAGCAGTAACTTGAAAGTACCTTATGTTCAGAGAATGCTAATCACTGGACAAAAAATGTAAGTTTAATTGAAATGATTAAGACAATTATAACTAATGAATGGAAAAATGAAAATTATCATTCATAAGAAGTGGCATCAATGCAGCCTGGCGCGTTTAATTTACTAATTGTAAATTAAACTCTGATTTTGATTTTTAGTTTTGCTGAATACATGTAATATCAATTAATGAGCAAAGATTTTATCGGGTCTCGATAAAAAATCAAAATAAGACCAAACCAATGTAAAGGGCAAAAATTGTTAGTTTGTAGCGAAATAAAAACTGAACCGATCGACAGTTAAAACTAAAGTTGAAACGCTGTTTGTACACTTATTGAACCAGATTTTTTCATCAAAATCATTTTCTGATGTAATTTTTGTGCTCCAAAAAATGTGTTTTTTCGCGAAATCAGATTTTCTGTTTTTGTATAACAAATCACTCGATTTTCGGTTAAACCACCACTCTCTGTGACAGTAAAAGTAAGGCAACCAACACTCATTTTTCATGAAAATCATGAGTAAACATAATGAGTCGGACATTTTTTCGATTATCCAATGATTTTCACCTTTGGTCTTAAAGCCATAAAGCAATAGCAATATTTCGAAAGTATTTCGATAACCAAAAATCGAGTGAACTGTTTCACAAAAAAGAAAATTTGATTTCGCGAAATTGCCTGCTTTGAAATCTAAAGTTACGCCAGGTAAATAAGTTTTATGAAAAAAATCTACACCATACAGGACTGGAGATAAAAATTTGAGCCAAATTGTAAATAATTTTTCTAGAAATTGGTTTAAGTTAGAAATTTAATTTATTTCAATTTGTCTTCCTTCATTAGTAATTAATTTGAAAAATCTCTTTTGCCATGAGGATAAGCATTTTTGGATAAGGCTTTGTGGAATTTCATTCCATATGGTTTTTATTGCATTTGTTAAGCCTTTTAATGTCTTAGCTTTTTTGCTTGCAAGTTTGTTTTTCATGTAACCCCAAATGCAATAATCCATCGGTGCGAGGTCAGGTGAGAAAGGAACCCATTTAGATGGGTGGATGAATGAAATTCCACTGGCCTTTAAAAATTCTAAGGTTTTTGCCGAAGCATGGCTTGGAGCGCTGTCCTGATGAAATATGCAATTTTTATCAGGGTAAAGACGAGGAATGTCATTTTCAATCATTGGTTTAAGTACATCATTGATATAACAATCAGAATTGATCTTGACTCCAGATCTGATAAACCGCAATTCCAATTTACCGTTGAACGAAATTGCACCCCAAACCATAACACTCTTGCTAAATCGAGATGGTTTTGTCATGTAATGCGTGGTTTTTTGACCTTTTCTTACATAATAATAGGGGTTTTCTTGATTAGCATCACTCAGGTGAAATAAACACTCATCGCTGGTTATAATTCTTTTCCAATTTTCGTTACCTAAAAAACGATACATCCAATTAGCACGCTTGCGTCGAACTTCAATTTGTTTGTCGGTCAACTTATGAACACGCCTTTTTGTTCGCTTTTTCAGGCCAAATTTACATAATAACGGATTGTAGATCGGGCAACTCCAAACTGCTTAGAAAGATGAGTAACTTTAGGTGGATTAGGTCTACTGAGCTTCCGTTTCAGTTTGTTCAAATCACTTAAATTCAACTTTTTCAAACGATTAGGGTTGATGGTCACTTTTTCCTTATTTTTTGGCACTTTTTTTGTATTAGATAAATCAGCATATCTATAACGTTTGATAGTAGCGAGGGAAATTTTAATATTCCGTTGTTTCAATTTTTTATGAATAACTGAAGCACTGAATCCCATGGCAAATAGAGTTTTTACTTCACTGACTAAATCTATCGATAACTTAAGTTTACCCATTGTGACTTAAACTTAAAATGCATTATGTAATTTTTCAAAGTTTAATCTTTAATTTACCTAAAAAAAGTTGACAAAAAGACTAGACATTAAGGCGCCATGACCAGACAAAGTTGGCGCAAACCTTTATCTCCAGTCCTGTAATTGAACAAAAGATTTTCAACAGGAAAAAAAAGTTTCAACTTTAACCTCGATTTTCTGAAGCTGTTCATCTAAGAAATTAGTACTAATGGTCTCAGTTTTCAGGTCCCCACGAAGTTCCTACTCTTAACTCGAAAGTCCCTCCTTTGTATTATATAACTGACAACCCTTCTTGACTAACAATTAAATATCGTGAAAGACCCTCAGGAAGACATTGAGTCTTATTTTTATCAACAAGATTGTTCTCTCATCATTTTAATGTCATTTTTTTTATCACACTAATTAATCTGGTTAATCACGATAAAATGATTTTCTCATCAAAAGGTGCATAACAAGTTTAAAAACAGGTATTAGTTATTAATAAATTTTCAATAAACCAAAATGGACCAAAATTCCTAATTCAAATTATAAAATTAAGCTAAAGTTGGTGCCATTTTTTATTGCTCACACATTGTCTGCCTAACCTAATGTAACCGAGAAAACTTTTTGCGCTTACTCTGAGAGTTGGTCAAGGCTGAGATCAAATTTTGCATCCTAATTGCATATGGAAATGCGTGAATTATTAATAATTGAATTAAAGCTAAATTTACCAAAATCAACCAAACAATTACCTGAAGATCACAGTTTGAATTTGGCCCTATTTCATATGATTAATCCTTACTAAACAGCATTTTCAAGGCAAAAAAGTCATCTCTGTCTCCCATCCAACAAGTATCTTGTAAGTATTATTAGAGATCTGATAAGGTGCGAAATTTCAGTGAATGTGTTAAAAGAAGGCGTTTTGAATTGAGCAAAAGATAGTCACTGGTACACAAGAACTAAAGCAATCAATAACATCAACAATACTCAGCAAGCAAATCAGATTTGTAATAAAAAGATGTCAATTTATGATACATTTATGATTATTTATGATATTAATAGTTTATCACTTTAGCATGGTTTGGTGCGGTTATTACGCACCCAACCTGGCATGCTCAAGATCGTTAGCAAAATCTATTTCTTGTGAAAGGTCAATTTTCGGATAAATCTTTCGTAATTATAAGTGTATACAACCTGCGTCTAGAAATTGTTTCGAGCAAGATTTAGTTATAATTCGATTTTTAGGAACTAAACAGATGAAAATTTCAACTTGCTGGGATTTTACTTTGCATTATGGTTGATACCGTATGCAAGTTTTGATCATTTCCGAAAAGTATTTCAGTGTTTATTAGCTCATTTATAATCCGCCTGGCTCAATATTTTTTCAAAAAAAGTTTAACTCTAAATGGACTTTCGATTCCAAAGTACTGTAATCACTCTGCAATTCCTGAAATCTGTCCGATTGAGATGTTTTGGTTAAACAAAAGTGTTGATTGAATAATTTACTGACATCTGAGTTATTGTACCTCGAAAGATGTTACTTATTACATACGAATATATTAATAAGTAAAAAATAATTTGATTGAATCCTCCAACAGGTCAGATAAAATAAAAGTTCATTCATATTCTTCAATGATTTCTCGAAATATTTCGCTATTATCTTTTTCTCTCAGTTCAAGCTCATTTATGGTAATTAAACTGGTCCAGTTTAGTATCGATTGCAGTTATCTTAAATAACTTTTTTCACCTTTAACGACCAAATTGGCCTCTTTCATAGAGATGCCTTTAAAAGAGTTTTTATTTGTGGCTCGTTTTTTCTAGCAAATCGTGCCTAATTGGCAACCCAACTGAATCGATTTGATTCGTGTAGATACCATTTGCTTTAAAGCTAAATGAGATCTGACTATTGGGTTTAAGTAAATTAATAATTTAATCACTATTTGTGAGGCATATATTTCTACGTTATTGATTTAAATAGGATGCTTAGTGATTGAAGAAATCTGATTATAAAATTTCCATTGAAATTAGGTGATTTATCAATTGTTATAATGATACTTAAACCCCTTGCTAATATGATTGCAATACTCTGATTTATAATTTTAATATATTTTTGAACTAGCTTATGAATTAATTGATAAGGTAAAGGTTAACTGCATTCCTCATGATTTTCATTCGTTAATTGTTTCATCATAATTATTTGCTTTTGCAACTAAACTGTTGCTCGATAATTTGTAAGCTAATAGGCGTAAATGGAATCATAAGATAATTCCGTGTCCGGTATGAAACCACACCAGTTTCAAAATGAATAACTTTATTTTACTATAAATAAAGTCAAATTAATTAGCTATTCATCCACAAAAAATCCCGCGTTTATTTGCTATAGTTCAACAAATAAAGCTCATTACTCCGACTACTTTTCATTTGATTTGTTTCCGTTATAAAATCTGTTTTCAATCGTGAAAAATGAATTTCCTAGTTTTAATTGTTTGTTTGTTTATCAACTTCTCGGATGGATCTGTGATCAATTGTGAAAATGGATGCTTGGACAGGCCAATAATGCTCAGTTCAAAGGGTATATTTAAATTCAAAATATATACATTGGTAACTGACCCCAAATTAAACGGAACTCAATTCACTTTGGAAAGAAGTGGTTCACAAGCAAGAATAGTTAATATCAATCTTAATGATACAAAAAGTTCGCTTACAATAGTTGGTCAATGTAATTTCGGTAATTCGTTGGTTGACGGTTTCATTATTTCAAATAAACAAAAATATCTATTAAGCCCTCCACTGGATAAAAAAAGCAAGAGCATCGGTAACGATAGATGTTCGTGGTTGTTACCTTTGAATGTAACAAACCCAATAACCAAGAATCAATACCCAACTAGAAACGCGACTTATTGGATGCAAGTAGTAGCTGATGGTGACGTTGTTTTGGAGGACAAAGATTTCAGTCTATCATTCACACCATCAACACTTAGAAATCTTCTGACGACTATATTTATGATCTTATTAAGTTGGGTCATCAGCTGAACATTTCATGCTTCTCTAATGGAGTGGAATTGGATTTTATTGACATTTCAACATTGCAAATGTACACTGAAATATTGTTGACATTGTTGCTAACAAAAAGATAAAACAAAATAAAATTGAAAATGTTATTGGTTTTCCGATTTTAAAGAATAAATGATTTATTTTTAAATGCTTTAAATTATGCCAGAGTCTTTATAACAAAACTTATACTATCAAATTTAATTGATACACAGAAAAAATATTTGAAAAATTAATATTGTTACAAACAAAAAAATACTATACAAAAACAAAATCACAAAACAAGATTTGCTTCTTTGGCTAATGAATAGAAAATTGAATCTTTTTTATCCAACAATGCTTCAGGTGTATCAAATTCAGCAACTTTTCCTTTATCAAGAACCAAAACTCTGTCAGAATCCATTATTGTATTTAATCGATGGGCAATCGTTAAAATTGTACAATCTTTGAATTCACTACGAATTGTTTTTTGAATCAGTGAATCAGTTTCCAAATCAATAGCAGCAGTAGCTTCATCGAGAACTATCAATCAAAAAAAATATTGAATTAGATATTGAATCAAATACTTTGAATATGTATAAAATAAGACGAAATACTTACATAAAATTTTTGGTTTTTTAAGCAAAGCTCTTGCTAAACATAAAAGTTGCCTTTGACCAACACTTAAATTTTTACCTTCTTCAGCAATTGAATAATCAAGACCTTCACCGGTATTTGATACAAAATCTTTTAGATGTGCATGAGATAGAGCATCCCATATTTCATTATCAGAATAAATATTAAATGGATCAAGATTAAATCTCAATTTACCACCAAAAAGAACTGGATCTTGAGGTATAATTGCTAGACGAGATCTCAAAGGATGCAGAGGTAAATCACTGATATTGTATTGATCAATAAAAATATTTCCTCCAGCTGGTTCAATTAATCTGAATAATGATAATGTAACTGTTGATTTACCGGCACCAGTTCTACCAACAATTCCAACTTTTTCCTTTGATTTAATATCTGCTGTTATACCTTTTAAAACCAATTCAGTTCCTTCTCTATAACGAGTCTCGTAATTATTAAATTTAATAGATCCTTTTTCAGGCCAAGAATCATCTGGTTTAACTTTAGCTTCATACCAATCAGCTTCACTTTGTATCTTACAGTATTCCAATATTCGTTCAACAGCAACAATATTAGTTTCTAACTCGGACGACATTCGAACCAGCCAATTCAATGTAGCTGTGATGCTCAAGGCATACGAAACAGAAAGACCGACTGTTCCACTATCAAGTTGTTTTCGTGAAAAGACAGCAAATAATGCAGCAAATAATAAAATCATGTTTCCACAGAATTCTAGTCTTATTCCTAGCCATCGATTTGCTATCGCGTTTGGATAATAACAGCATAGATTGTGGTCAACTTTATCTGCTGATTCTTGAATGAATCTATCGGAAACATCAAATGCTCTTATAGTACTAACTCCATTCAAAGTTTCTCCAAAATGTGAGTAAATCGGAGATCGAGTGACAGATTCAAGTCTCTTGAGTTGACGAGATGAGGCGACATAGATACGTTGAATAAATGCATAAACACAACAGATTGGAACGAGAGCAATGATGAAAAGAGGTGTACTGTATGAAATTATCACGAAAGTGGATAGCACTTGAAAGAAACACAATAACCAAGACCTGGAAGTAATGTAATTGAAGATACATTTAGATATATATATCAATCATATGAAAGTTAATTTGAGAAATAGATTATCTTAATCTGATTATTACCTTAGGTTTTGAGGAATAATTGAATCAACGGTATCAATATCTTTTGAAAACCTATTGACAATGCGCCCAGTTGGGGTTGTATCAAAAAATGACATTGGTGAACGAAAAATTTGATACAATAAGTCTCGATGAAAACCAACTGAAGCACGAATAGTACCAACAACGAGTAACCAAGAGCCAATAAAGGTAACAATACCTAAAATTAATAAAAAGAATATGAAATTAATCGTTCAAGAAAACTCGATATTAATAAATAACACGTTACCTTGTCCGAGACCAAGGGCTCCATAAACTTCGAGTCTCATTTTGGTGTGATCTAAGGTATAGTTAGCATTGTCCGAATCACTTGTCCAAGATGATAGCCAAACATTGGAGCCAAGTGAGAAACCATTTGAAGTGATTAAGGAAAGGATTATCATAATGAACCACAAGACGGAAACCATTTTGAAATATTCAAAATAAACTGCCCACCGGACTTTACCGGTTTCAGCTGTTTCAACTTCAATTAACTTTTTATTTTTGTTATCGACTGGAGCTGATGAAGTAGACTCTTTTAGACTTTCCTTTCTGTCTAAGGATTCATTAAACGATTCTTCAATTTCCTCTTGTTCAGCAGCACGATTTGTGAATTGTTCAACTAATTCTGAGAAATCACCTTTCGAATCCATCAGCTCTTTAAATGTACCAGTTTCACTTATTTTACCATTGGTAAGGACATAAATACTATCGACTTTGGATAAAATATCCAATTTGTTTGTGACTAGAACTCGTGTTTTATTCCGAAGAAGTCCACTTTTTGAACTAAGTACATTTTTAAATATATGTTTAGCCACATGAGCATCAACGGCACTCAATGGATCATCTAATATGTACAGATCAGAATCACTGTAACACGCTCTTGCTAAACTAACTCTTTGCTTTTGGCCACCTGAAAGGTTGATACCTTTCTCACCAATTTCAGTTTCATCACCTCCAGGTAAATAAGCTAAATCTGGCCCAAGAGCACAAGCTGCTATTACTTTATCATATTTAGTTTTATCGAAAGGTTTACCAAATAAAATGTTATCTCGTAGTGTTGCATTTTGTATCCAAGCTTGTTGAGCGACATATGCTATCCTTAGTTTACCATTAATATTGATTCGACCTTTGACTTTCTCCATCTCACCTAAAATGGCACTTAATAATGAACTCTTTCCTGAGCCGACTGAACCTACGATAGCCACGAATGAGCCGGTTTTAACTCTTATGTTGATCTTTTGTAATGTTGGTTCATCATTGAGTAATGCAGTAGATATTTCACCATTTTCGTTTACATCAACTTCGACCTTTCTTGGTTTTTTGAATAAAAATCTACGCTTTGTCTTTGCTTCCTTTTTTTCTTCTATTTTCTTTCCCCATTTAAAGCAAGCGTCTTCAACTGAGATTGCATCAATCTCATCATTTCTTGTCACATAAGGATCAAGATCATCATAACTTAAAAAGTTGTTTATTCGCTTGATGGAAACTGATGCCTGATAATGAAAAAAAGATAAAAAAATTAAGATCAAGGTAATTGAATAATTAGACAGCAATAATAGTAAAATCTTAATCTCACCATGATATAAAATGTGATTAATTGAGGTAACATTGTCAGAGGAAATCTCAAAATATTGAATAAAGACAGCGAAACGAATGCTTTTTGAGCTGTCAACGTTTCACCCTGGATCAAAACGTAAGCCGCAAATGTAGTCACAGAAACCATTGTTGGAGCGCAGATCCAAAGAAATGATGATGCACATCCAAGATATGAAATATTTTTCAAATGTTGAAGTTCTTTGTTACGTAAACCAGTTACATGTTGTAAGAATGATTTTTCCCAAGCGTAAAACTTGATAATCTTGATTCCGCTTAAAATTTCGTTCATGAATTTAACTCTTTCATCTTTTTGTTTCATCAATTTGATTTGCATATTACGACTCACACTTGCGATGTATCCATTGAACGGAATCAATAAAATCATGACAAGTAATCCAAATAAAGCAGAATAGCCCAGCTCCAAGTAAAGAAAATAGATCGCCAAGACAATTTGCAATGGCGCTGACCAGATCAAGTTGATAAAGGGAATAAGATCTAAAAATCTTTTAGCATCGACAGCCATTAAGTTGACAATTTCACCAGATGTAACTTCTTTCTTTGCTTTATCACCGAGATTAAGAGATTTCTTGTAGATTGTCGCAGTGAGCGTTGAACTAACTTGCATTCCTGTCATAAACATTCGATAAAAGTAATGGTTCACGAAGATACTTTGGATTGTGGAGACTGCAAACATGGCGAATGCAATAGCGAATCCATGCCAAGCTGGCTCTTTTGGATTTTGAGTAAAATTGATCAGTGATCTGTAGAGAGAGCAGAAATATTAATTATTTGAAAAATTCATTTAAATAAGGAAATGGAAACTAACTTTAGCAATTGCGGAGTCACAAATTGACAAATATCTTGTATTAACTTGAAAAAGGAGCCAACAATGAAGTAAGAACCAAAGATTCTCGCGAAAATTGGTATGAAATTAACTTTCTTGACTTTAACAGCCTCATCGGTTGGAGATTTATCAGTGTTTCCATTCAATTGCAGCTTTTGTGTTGACTTTTTCTTTGCTTTTAGCAAAGCTTCTTCAAATCGTGATTCAAATGGTTTAATGAGATTTTCTGTTTTGAGATCATCACGTAGTTCCCAAAGATCTTTAGTAGTTAAATCTTTTCTCCATCCTAAAATAGCCATTTCATTGAACCACCAAAAAGTCAACTGATTGAGAAATGAAGCTCGATATTCTGGACTGATTTTCTTTTTATGCTCTTGTTCTTGTTTAGTGGATAGTTCGTGGTCTTCTGGGGAGGCAACGGCGTCAGCAAATGATGTGACAATAAAAAGAAGAGCGATAACAATAAAATAAACATTGAATAATACTATTTCTGATGAGGTATATTCTGCAGCATCAACCCAGGTTTGATAATTTATAAGAAATGTGCAAAGTGCTTGTAAAAACATATAGATCCATATCACAGGACTAGTATGTATACCACGAAGTCGTTGATAGTACAAGAAAAGAGTAACCAAAGTCTAGAATAAAAAGAAAACAAAAATTAGTCTAGGAATAACATGAAAAGCTAAAATAAAATTGTATCAATCAAGTAAGCTATTTTAAGTGTCATTAAAATTTATCTCAATCAGCGCAGCTATGATCCATTAACAAGTATGAATTAAGTGCAAGCATTTTGAATCTGTTTTTACTAAGTGATTACTGTGACAACAGAAGAATAATCAAGAAGTTGTCAGAAAAAGCATGCACATAGAAATTTATATGAATTTGAGTCAATTGAGAAATATGATAATACTTATCTCACTTGAGTGCAGATCAATCAAAGAAAAGAATCATGAAAATTGACCTTCTATGAAACATATTTTAGTGTTTTTGAATCAAATCAAGAAGCTCAACTTATCTGACTAAAAATCAGATCAAAAGATTCTAGCTTGACCGCTTGTTAAATACTAATTCTCCATTTTTCAGAATAATTTTGACCACAAATATTATAAATAACTTACAAAAGAAGAAATGTTATGATTTGATTAAAGTACAACTATGGTATTCAAGAAGCTTTTGGTACTCAAAAGCTACCATAATGATCACACTGAATTAGAAAGTAATGATTATTATATGCTAATAAACACCACAAATCTATATTGAATGTAGACTGCTTCTTGAAATTGTACAATAAAACAGTAAATTGAAATATTGCAATCAATTAAAAGTTGAAGTAGAGAAATATATCTGCACTGAGTTTGGTAAGTACTTTGTAACATTTTAAACGGAAAAAAATTATCTCAACTTACAAAAGAAGCAATGTTAAGCAATGGTGCATAAAAATCAGATGGAGTCGGTTGATCTGATGAGTTGAAGTATCGATAGATGATGTTGAATAATTGTAAAGTATTAATAAGTATACAAGAAAGGGATAAAATTAAACGAGAACGATTCTGTTTATTCCAAGGAATCGGTTTCTTTTTTATCCTAGCAGTTCTTGTGAGTTCGTAGACGGAGAATAGCCATAAAAATGTTGTGGGTAACCAGTTAAGTATTGTTTGATGGAAACAACGAGTCAATTTGGGAGCTGTCGAGTTCCATGATAAATTGTAATCCTGTTATCCAATCATTGCCGGTTGTAAATGTACATGTAAAGACAAAAGAAAACAATGAAAATATAGTCTAAATACAGAAGCAGAAAGAGTAAACATAACAGATCAAAATTCTTGGCCCTTTGCCAATGTTTTGGCAAATGAGTAAGGTTAAGTATAATAATAAATTACAAGGTTACAATAATTTTAAAAATATCAAGACTAGAACAAACATTATTTTCTCAATATCGATTTTCGACTGCGTGACAGTTCGAAAAATGTATAAAGATAAACAAGTCGCAAGATTTCCAGCAATTTTGTTAAATCTTACAGGTTTATTTCAATGCGGCATTGCATTATGTAACAAAGGAAAAAAATTTAAAAAAGAGGTAAAGAAAGATCCGAGTTTACATGAACTTACCCAAAAAGGTGAATCACCACAAAGAGATTCAAGGTAGACTTGTTTATGGTCCATAATAGATTAACATGAAAGGATTTGGTTTGATAAATAATTTACGATTGATCCAAGTTTTGATTGTCAACTTAATTGTGAATAACTTCTCAACACAAAACAATCAACACAAACTAATGAGAAAAACTAGATTGAAAAAAAACTGAAATGAGCTTTTAATCGAGCTCCAGACTAACAGATTTGTTTCTGAGAAAAAAAAAGAAAACAAATATTACAGTGCAATACTACAAGCGCCATCTAGCGATCACCCAAAAATATACCGGTAAAAAGCATGTTATGCTTGTTGATGAATTGAATGTAAACACGAACGCGAACTCAACTTTTGAAGGTGACTACGAAATTACTTGAAATATGATGAGTAGAGAATAGAAATCAATTGAATTGTCAGGTAAGTAAAAGGTAATCGATTTGGTTAACAATTCAGTTACCATGGTTAGTACAAAATTTATGTTAAATAATAAACTGAAAGTAACCCTGCAAGTCTAACAATCTTTACTTACTAACCTTGAAAGTTTCTTGTCCTTCTCAATTCAACTATTTCTCTTTACTTTCAACTAATGATCGTTTATTTAACTTTTCAATAATTTCATAGATAATTACAGTGTTGACTCTTGCCAGTGTAAAAAATGTCTCTTTTGTTCGCTTTGGTGAGGCTTCATCAATGTTTCAATGACTATTCAACAACACCAAACAAGGTAGGTTTTTGAGGGAAAAATATTCTGAAGTGATTGTAAATGATGAAATGTCCTGACTTTATTAGTCTCTAATTGATCGTTGATAATATGTTACAGCACTTGAATGAACAGAAAATAATGTAATTAGAGCTTGCTTCAATTAACACTATTTTGCTGGAGACTCATATTACACATGTACTTGATCGAATCAAGCTTAACTTGATTTTTCTTGTTGGTTTCACTCAATCTGGTTTCAAAATGATCTCTCATTTAATCTTGTCTTATTCTTTTATAGTGACAGTCAGGCCACTTGACTTAGGCATTGCCATTGATACTATCCATTGTGCCATCAACACCAGGCCTACGACAACCAGTGATTGCAGGTCAAAGATTAACCGGAAGAAATCTTGAGAATTGGATCGATAATGGAACTTGGTCAACCCATTTTAACCAATTATCTGGAGCGAGATAAAGATAAGATTCAAGTAATATTGAAATGCACCAACAAGATGTCAAAGCAATGAGAGATAATCATAATTGAAGTGTTTTCTATTTTTTGATTGACTGGTAAAGATTTGATCATTTTCATCAATCGTAAAGATGATGATTCGAGTAATTATAATCTGGTAACAAATCATACATTTTAATCATCAGACCATCCCATCTTAACTTTGATTTCTTTGGATGTGTAAGGACAATTGTTGAATATCCGAATCCAATCAAGGTAAATTTCACTTATCTATTAACTTATTGATTACTTATTAACAGGAAACAGAATAGATTAGAGTCAGTGTTGAAGCTAATTATCCTAATTTGATCATTAGATTAGAGGTAGGTTCATAGATGAACCTTTTAAGATCCATGAAAAATATGCCAGACATGATTGACAAACGATCTACAATAACAAAGAAGAAAGCACAAACATCATTTCTTTTAATAACATCTTGAAACATTATCTTGAGTATTTACTTCCAACTGAAATCTTAAACATTTCTCAATTGGTAATTCGAATCTTCACGATAATTATAATTATTATTATTTGTACAATTGTAATCAGATTCTGAAAGTATAGAAAGTATAAAATAAAAGGTAGCAAGTGTTGGAAAATTTAGTTTGCAAGTCATCTTTAGACAAATCGCTTTACCATAGTTTTTTGTTTCTCCTTCATTCATCATTCCGCTATTACAATGAGATCTTTAATTATCATTTGTGCTATTCTGTTCACTGTTCAAAATGTTTCAACTTATCCCAAAGGTTTGTAACATTAATAGACATTTATCTAGACTTCATTTACTAATCAACCTTTGTTTTAATTTATTTAGGTTTAACTGTGTCAAATCCGGCGCCAGTTGTAGCTCCAGCTGTAAGCAATGCAACCAAGTTGAATCTTTCAGTAACACCACCGCCACCATCTCAACCTAAGCTCCGTTCTTCAGCTTCTAGCTCCTCTGTTTCAACAAACGCAGCCAGTTCTGATACTACCTCATGTACTTATCGCCGACAAATGGAAACAAATTCAAACACCCGACTTCCTGGACGATTGATCCCTGAATGTCGACCTGATGGAAAGTTTGCTTCTCTTCAGTGTCACGGTGAAGCTGTTGGTGGTGGTCGATTCTGTCAATGTTGGGACCCTGAAGGTAACATTATTCGAGCTCCTTCCAAGAAAATCAAAGCCTGTGATTGTATTCTTCAACGACACCAAATCACCAGCGAAAAACCTAAACGTAAGTTTATTCACATGTTTTTGATACATTTCAAGCTAACTCGTTTCTCTGTATGATTAGGAGTCGGTCATTTTACCCCTCAATGCGAGGAAAATGGTCACTTTAAGAAATACCAATGTCATGCATCAACTGGACACTGTTGGTGTGTACATCCTACCAATGGAACCCAAATTGGTGAGAAATCTCGAACACTTACTGCTGAAGGTTGCGTCTGATTGAATCGATTATCTGAAGTACCACTCTAAATCAATTACAACTGCCAGCACTAAATGTTTAATTGCCCCAAGTATTAGTGTGCCACCGCTTATTGGCCAGTGAGTGAAACTTAGGTTCAATTTTTCAAATAAACATAGCTTTCACTATTGGCTTCCAAGGCCAGTTGCTATTGATTCTGATGCTCTCTAATATTGATACACTTTCTGTAAATTATGCTTAATCATTTCAATAAAACAGAAAATTGCATTTAAATAAAAAAACTGATATTTTTGTCGAAACCTTCTTGTAAATTTTAGAGGTTCACAGTTTCATCAATCCTTCATTTGAAATCAAAAGCTGATTATATTAATGAGCAAATAATTAATTGCCATTTTATAATAAAAATAAAAAGGTTAATCATTCAAATTCAAACTACGTTATCATTCTTATTTTGGTGAGTAAAATGGATTTAAATTTTGACACATTTTTCCAAAACAATGAGGTAAAGGGTTATTTATACATATGTTATATAATATTCATGTTCAAATATAAAATACGAGATAGAAATCTATTAAATTTTAGGTCAATTGACAGTGTTAATTTCAATTTCCATGTTTAATGGTTCTATCCCAGTTTACGATAACGCCTATGTATGAAAGTCGGAAGAATTAGGTTCAAATAGAAAATAAGCAGAAATTTTAATATCTAACCCACACTTGAATCGATGTTCAACCAAATCAACGACTTTTCATCAAACTCAGCATTATGAATTAGGACTATCTTAAATTTTCAGAATATTGCTCAGACTGGTTTGTCTTCTCAATAGGTTTTGAACCAGGTGGAACAATTTTATTTCAAGTTACATTCGACAGAAGTTGAAAATTTTATCCTCAATAGGACCAATCTACTCAATACCTCAATAAATTAGACATAATAAACGCCAGAACTTAATCTTAAAAACGATAAACGAAAACGAAGTTAAACAAATTCAATTTGAGCTGATTCATCAATCGATTTTCATCTGTAAAAATTGCTTGGAACGACTTGTTACGTATGCTGAGATCGATTCCGTTAAAAACATATAGTTTTCAAATCAGATGAGAGATGGCGCGGTCGGCAATTTTCCAGCTCGATATTTGGATTGAAAAAATTAAAAGATCGCCAACAAGATCAACTGGATACTCGACTGGTAGAAGATCGGTAATGAGAATGGTTTTGAGGCAATCAGAATCAGATTTAACAGTAGCATTATCAGTTGGTGACTGTGTAAATTTAAATGAACTTACTGCTATAACACGTAATTCGCGCTTGAAAAAAGATTTGCTCATGTTTATATTTACTGAAAATTTCAGAGCTCTTTGCATAGCAAATGGATAAATCATTTGGTTTAGCCTGAAATTGAATAACTTTCTCCATGTTCCATATTTTAAACATGAATATTATATAACATGTGTATAAATAACCTTTTACATCATTTTTTTGAGAAAATTTGTCAAAATTTAAATCCATATTACTCATCATATAAAAATGATAACGCACTTATGTAAAATATACCGTTTGAATTTAAATGATTAACCTTTTTATTTTTAATTTGTTTTATTATAAAATGACAATTAATTATCTGATCATTATTTTTATAATTATAATCAGCTTTCCATCTCAAATGAAGGATTGATAAAACTGTGGACTTCTGTACTTGAATTAAATTTGAGATCATTACTTGAAGTTTCCTGTTCATTTCGTAGTTCATTTTGTGGCTGTTGAGCATCAGTAGTGATAATTGTATTAGGATTGTTATTGGAACCTTTTGAAAGTTCAGTTGAATCAATTGTAAATGAAAGCGATGCTGAACTGGACAACGGAGGAAATGAAAATGATTTTGATGAGACATTTGAAGAACCTCTGTCCATTTGTGAAGCCTTGATTGCAGAAAGATACAATTTACGAGTTATTTTTAGATAAGTGGTAGTTTGAATAATTTCAACGGTAAAATCAGGTTTGTAAACAAATGCTGATTCCAATTGTTCATTTGTTGATGTTGTTGAACTTGGTAAAATTTTCAATGCATCCGATCCAAATGAAGTAAATGGTCCACCATAGAAAGTCAATTGCTCTTTACCAGCCGTCACTTGAACACGTCCTTCCAATATCATAACAAAATAATCCGCAGGCTTGTCTCGGGTGTAGATTTGGATGCGAGGCTCTAAAAATAAAACGGAAAATAATAAGTATGAGATTGAGATTGTATAATGCAAAGTAAAATTGAAATAAAAGCTTACCTGGATCATCTCTCTCAGGGTCGTAAACGTGATGGAAATAGATTCTTTGACTTAGAAGACGACGTAAAATTGTTTCAGTGATAAACTGATTAGCGAAAGGAGAGCACGATGAGGATAAAAATTGATAAGTTGCTAGGATCATCTGTGGTGAAATGGCAGTATTATCTTGACAGTGTCTCAAAGATGAAAAGACTGAATTGTCTCGTTCAGATGGACGGAAACGGCGCTGTTTTAAACGATTATCGGTATACACATCAGTTTCATCCACAATTTCAGTTTGTAAAATTTCCTCAATAACATCTTCCAATGTTACTACACCAACAACCTCATAATATGGATCTGTATGATCATCATCATCAAAGAGTCGACGAACAAATGATAAATGTGATTTTCCCTCTTTGAAAGCAGCCAGTGCAATGTCCAGTGTTGTATCTTCCCAGGTATAAATCAGAGGATGACGATAATATTCAATTAGAGTAGTTAATGGCATGTTATCATCAGGATCAACAAAGGCCAAATCTTTAACGTACAAAAGACCAACAATGTTTTTCCTATCATCCTTGTAAATGGGTATTCTTGAGTAACCAGATTTTTCAATACGAGAGACTGTATCAAAGTCAAGACGAGTGGCCAAGGGAAGCATGAAAACGTCTTCAAGGCAGGTCATTATAAGGCCAACAGTCTTCTTTTTCAGTTCCAAAGCTCCAGATATAATGTTAACCTCAGCTGGTTCCAATTGTGAATAATCTCGAGTTATCCTAATGAATTCCATAAGACGTTCCCGATCATAAACTTGGCCAATTTCATCACCCAATGCATAGTCTAAAATCTTTGAAATGGGCCAAGAAAGTGGAGCTGTTAAAGCCATGAATAGATATGTTATCCAAATTGTTTTAGCTCCAACGGCAAGACCATGGCGTGAGCATATAGCTTGAGGTACAATGTCACCAATAATAACAATAAGTATAGTTGATATGGCAATTGCCAGTATACCACTGGTAAGTTGATCAAGAAGAACAGTTAAAGTTGAATTGATGGCCACATTTGACAATAAAATGGTACACAGAAGAAAGTTGCCTCGACGACGAAGTGGCTCAATGGTTTTGGCATAACGCTTTTCATCATCATCACCCTTTAAAGCAATCACTTTCAGCTCATTTTTATCCAAAGACATTAAACCCAAATTTAAACCAGCAAATAATCCAGTTAAACAGAGTAGTACACATATGAGTGTAATTTGTAAACCAAGGGGAAGCAGACGTCCAGTTATTTGAATAGTCAGGTAAGGCTCGGTTCCTTGGTGAATCCAGTCTCCAGGTTTAATGACTGTTGACCGTTGAGATGAAGGATCATCACGGAAAACGACAGTGTAATTACTCTGAATCGGTTGTTCAGTTTCATCTTGATACTCTTCATTTCCCTGTCCTTTGGTAAACAAAGAAAGAGCTTTTCCTTTGATTTTGAACTTTGAATCAGATTGTGTAACTGTGTTCTCGCCATCAACACTACCTTGTGACTTTTTTTGTAAACTTTTAGGATTCAACTTTGCCTGACCAGGGCCAACATTTTTAGCACATAAATACAGAGTATCGGTAGATTTGGGTTCTTTTATAGTAATCAAGGCCATTGTAGAGGTCAAATAAGTTGCTTGCATGGTTTCAAAACGGGATAAATCATTACAATTGGTGTTGGCGGGTGAAGCTACTCGGGTCAATGCAATTAATGTATCATTAGTAAAATTGGTTCCAAAAAGTCTGATTGAAGTTTTGGTGTCTGCATAGATGATGTTGACTCCAAGAGAGTCGACTGAAGCTCGATCATTTTCAACATGAATACCAGTAATAAAAGGTCCCAATGGTATTGAATTGGTGGACACATCAGGCGAGTAAAAGCGTAAAACAGATTCAGACGCAATTGAATTAACAGGTGATTTGGATGATACTTTAAACTTTTTACTGTGATTTGGTAGTGAAGATGAAAATAGTGATTTGTGTAATGAATTGGATTCACATGAGGTTAAAGGTAATTGGCAACAAATTACTAACACTGTTAGGAAAATATAAAGGTTAGTTGAGATGAAAAGATTAAAATTGAAATATTTAGAAACATTATTAATGACATTAATCATATTAAAAGTGACAATATGATGTATGAAAACAGTGAATATGATGATGAATCAAGATGAGATGAGAGATTGATGTTGGATGCCAGTGTTAGGCACTAAGAAAAACAATCAAGTTAGATTGGAATTAGTAAACAGACTAAATAATAATAATAATGGAATCATTTTTTCCACTCAATTGTGCTTCATCTACTAATCAATTTTTTTTGTTTTGTATTTGCTTATCCTCTTTCTATCCCCTTCTCATCCATACCAATCTGATGATCATCATCAGTCTTCTGTGTGTGTGTTTTATCATATAATAATGATTCAATGATTTGCCTTTACCATCCAATGTAACCCCAAACACAAGTAACAAGTCAATTGATTATCAATTGAAAAATAAATACTTGTGATTAAGATAGACAAATCGTTTTCATTTGAAGATGCTATTCTCACCGCAATTATCTTAATCATAATCTGGTGTAATCTACTTTGCTCATCGATTGTCCCATCACCAGTTATAACCTAACCAATTGTACATTTTGTATCAAAATGAACTTCAATTGGAATGCACTTTCAAATCAATTAACCGACGGATTGACCTTTACAGCTTTCAACTCAACCTAACCAAGTTAACCATTTACATGTTTATATTTATGAGAGATGTTTTGATAAAATGATGATGATTCATGATCATTCATTCAGGAAGAGTGTCAATGATGGCATGATAGATTCCTGTTCTAATCTTATTGATGATTACATGAACTTGGTATTTAACCTGACTATCAAACCATTTGCATTGAACAATACAAATTGGTATTCCAGTGTTGTTTAGTTGTTTGTGAATCAGTTGATGACTAACAATGAATTATCAGTAACATTATTGGTGTTTTTATTTTCATCAAATTCTCAATTCTATCTTTCATTTAACACCCTTAGTGCTACTGTTTGGTGTGAACCCAAATCGTGTTATTGAAATACATGGAAAAGTGAAAGATTTATAAAGCAATAGTAAACTGATTCAGCTTGGATCAGTTGTAAACATGTAAGATTAACATTCAAGGTTAGAAGTAAGATTATATTAACAATGGATTAAGTTATTTGGTTAATTAATAGTTTATTAATAATAATTTTAATTGCTCAGAAAATTTGGTTCCGCATAATTTGTATAAGATTAGACTTGTGGAGGCTTGATAGGCAGCAAGATCAAGCCTTCAGTTTTTAGTATCATTTTTGTTTCAATGCGATCAGCTTAACTTGATTTCTTACAAGGATAATTTTCTTGCTTTTAAAGGTAACCTTAAATGATTTCAGCCATTATTGCTCGTATTAAAGGCAGATTAAACATAAAAGGAGTAAAGGCAAGGAATGTCGAGTTAAGAGTCGAGACGTGGTGAACTGGAAACATGAAAATAATAACAAAGAGCCTGAATTTTTCACTGACAGAAATAGTATGTGAGCACCGGAAATCCAATGATTTTTTTAATCCGTCGATGGTTCTCTTGACTTTATCGCAAAATAAGTGATTTTCTGGTTGACCGTCAAAAGTTACATCAGACCAATGAGTTAGATGAAAAAAAGTATCCATAGCTGTAAGAGTAGCATACGAATGTACGCTTTTGGGACATGCTGTTAGTACTGGAACGAAATCAATGTTGAAATTGAGAAAAGGTTTGAATATTCATTATAATTTCATGAATTTGTTTTATTATACCAAATAATTTAAAGGCTGTGAGAACTATCTTAACATTGCTAGTAATTGCTAGGCTGTTGGCCTTATAATGACCTGCCTTGAAGACGTTTATCAGCTTCCCTTTGCCACTAGTCTTGACTTTGATACAGATCCTGAATTCAATGGAAACATTAAGTCATTATCAGCCTATTATTGACAAATGTCAAGAGAAATTACATCTTTAGCAATCTGAAGTGACTACATGCTATCATATGCTACACTCAATAAGTTTTATCAATTTTCAAGATTTCGTTGAAATAATGACTGCATTATGTTTCTTATACACCAGATGGCGCGTACCACGATACATTATCAAAACATTCAATGAGCAACTTTAACAACTCTGCTTGTTTGATTTGTTTAACATTTGAATTGAAATAAGTGAAATTGAATTTTGTTCAACCAATTTAGAGGACCCCTAATAAATTCTCGGAATCAATTTAACACAATAATTAAACGGCTTTTTACAGGGATATTAAAAATTGAAAAAGTTTTGAGGTCGGCCTCTTGTATAATTAATTTCAAATATTTGTCTTTGATGAAAGCAAAATATTTTTGAATAACAATGTTTTTCAAGAAATTATATTTAATGTTGTCCAAGGCTTGATATCGCCGTCCCAACCGATTATCTCTTCAAACGGTAGATCTGGTGCTTTAGAAAATTGAATTTTTAAATCTTCATGGCAAGACAAGATTATCAGCTTAAAAAGCCATATTTTTCAATAAAAGTTATGTATTCATTTAGTACCGGATTCTTGCTATTCAAATGTTCTTGGAAGTAACGATTTATCATTTTCATTATTTTTTGGTCATACTTCAGCTGGATGCAATTTCCTGGCGAGGTCAAAATAAGAGAAGAGAAAGATGAGGGTCAGAGAGAGATTCGATCCCAGGGCTTCTGGATGATAGTCAGTACGTTTTTCCACTTGGCTTAGCGCCTTTAAAGCTGATGGCTAGGTGCGAAAAAAGATTTCCCTCTCTATTGAAAATTGCCTGAAAACTCGGTTATCGGATAATATTTTAAAATTTGGGTTGACTTGTGACTTTAAAATCACAAAATAAGAACCGATATAACAAAATTCCATTTTCTATTCTGTCTTATATTTGAATGAAAAAGGCAAAAACGGTTCTTGCTTTTAACTGTGACTTACAGAGGAAATTTACAGTTACTAGTTCGATCCATCAATACTTAATAAAATCGAGTGAAATAAAAAAGTGAAATTAATTGGAAAACTATTTTACTCAGTTTTCAATGAATGAATGACGGTCTCCATCAACAGTTTTCATCTGATAAAATGCTAAAAATTGACTAACAATTAAAACTCATGAAAGGTTCTCAGCAAGACATTGAGTCTTATTTTTCATTATTTTTATCAACTAGATTGTTCTCTCATCTTTTTAATGTCATTTTTTATCACACTAATTAATCTGGTTAATCACAATAAAATGATTTTCCCATCAGAAGGTGCACAACAAGTTCAAAAACAGGTGAACATTAGTTATTATTAAACCAAAATGGACTGATGATTGTTGACAAAAATAACCTTTATCAAATGACCCAAAGCTGACTCTGTTAACAGCTACAATTTAAAGTGATAAATTGCGCAAATCAACAATAAACAATTTGAATCGGCAAAAAGCGACATTTAAACTTGAAAAAAGGGGTTAAAATGAGTTGAAATTAGTGCAAATTAATTCAACACTTTACTATTTCTTTATGCAATTGAAGTTGTTTTTCTGATGAAATGTATTTTCACTCAAAATTAACTTAAATGCTCACAATTACAATCTAATGACAATATCAATTGATATTCCAATTGAACTGGACAAACTGAACAACAGAATTATCGATAAAACTTTTCCTTCTCAACTAAATTGTAACAGGTTTCCATTGAATAGTAAAGATCCATTTTAATGAAAGTGTAACAATAGAAAGGTCAAGATTAATCACGATGGACAATAGATTATGAATAATACTGAACAGTCTATTATCGATATCGATTGCTATCATTAGTAATCATGATAATTACCCTTCTTTAATTAGATTAAATTATGATTCTAACCTTATCCATCCAAATTGGATGAAATAATAGTCATTTCGAGTTAATAACAACAATTGAAAGTCGCTGTAAAACTACAATAAATAAACTTGATCCAATTCTTGCTCTTTATTGACAAATCTTTCATTAATTTCAGATGTTATTGCACCAAAATAGTGATATTAATTGGTTTCAATCCCAATTAACAGCGAAATTGGTGAAAATTTTCTTCCAATTGAAATATTGTCCACAATTTGTTATAAGGAAAGTAATATTGGATTGAAATGGTGATTTTATTGAAGCAACAGTTTGATGTTTAAACTGAATCTTGATGGTTTCTTGGTAAATGCTGATTCTTGGTGATCCCATGAAAAATTAGTGAGAAACTGAGAGTTTAGAAGATTATTTTTACAGTTTTACAGCAATAAATAAAAGCCTAACCCAAGCAATTAAATCTGGTCAATTTAGGTGAAGCTTTGGCTTGTTTGGGTTATCATTTGGTGAAAGGCTAAACTTACCCGTTTCTGGTTTGAAAGATGAACCAGTCTCAATGTCACTTGAAACACTGGAAATGTTTGAAGCAACAGTTTGATCAGAATTTCATTTTATTTTCGATGTTAATATAAAAATCTATTTCTGTAATTGCTTTGTAGCCAACATTGTAACTTGACATCAATTTTGACACCAAATGAAAAGAAATTGGAATTGAAAGAAATCTTTTCACGGTTTTTTCATGTAAATCAAAGATCACTAATGAATGGTCAATACGTTTAACAAAAGATGAAAATGTAATGAGCTGATGAACACGTTTATTAACAGATTAGTTGATAATGAAAATTTGCGTTTCATCTCAATGTGAGCTTAATCTGGTAAATTTATTCTTAATCTTTAACTTATACAATATTAAAGGTTGCGCTTACAATTTGCGGTATTTTTACACGACAAGCCCGTTGTAGGCTGAAGAACAGGAAAAGTTGACCTGAAACAACTATGTTTGACCAAGAGCCTTAAAAGTCTAATGAGAACGTAAATTCACTTTCACTTGGCACACTCTTCCTGAATGTTGTTGATGAGGTTGTTATTGATGGTGATGGCGATGATGGAAAGAGAAGGTAAAATTGACTGTTCGTTAATCAAAAAACCAATGTAAACATTAAAATTGAAGGCCTGAATTTGGCCTGATCTTGTCTAATCTACAACAAGTATTGAGTTACCAATTTTTTTCCGGTTCAAAGTTGGACAAGATTCACTGAAGGAGGGCTTCGCGATACTCTCATGCTTCCGATTTATTCAACTATTCAACTGAGTTTACCATTAAATATATTATTGGTGATCATCAGGGATTCAACGATTGACTTGCAATCAATGTTGAGATTATTCATCTTGTAAAAAACTCGTGTAATGTTTTCAACTGTTGACTTGAGATGCTTCAAGCTGGTTAAATCAACTAACCAAATCAACTGGTGAGAGATGGATATTGAATAATCAATTAAACAATCAATGTAATCACATTGAAGGCGTTCAACAGTAATGTCCAAATCAAGATTTCAATAAAATTACATTAATTGTTCAAATGTAACCAGCAAGTTCAATGTTTCAACCTTTTCATCATCTTATTAACCCGATAATAATTTAAATTTTAACCTTTTTTTCCACTCAATTTCATTCCATTTCACTCATCTTTACATTTCAATCAATTCCAATCACAATCGATAAATCAATAACTTCAAACTATCATTAAAATTAACCTTAAAATAATGTCCATTGATTAACATGGAAATGACAAAATGTTAAGGTTAATTTGTTAGCCGTAATTCACATATTGAAAGATATAATTAATGGTTTTAAATGGTTGATCAGGGACAAGATGATGGTCATCATTTCCTATTATTTAACAGGCAAGAGTCAGCATTGAAAGCAGATTCAATGAAATCGACAAATTAACAGCAAAAAAGAAGAAAAAAATTAAACATAATTGTTAACAATTAAAAGGTAATTTTTCACCTTAAAGTGAAACCCAAAAGTGAACCCAATCTTTGGTAATAATTAATACCAATTAAATCCATTGTCAGTGAAACCCAAATCCAATGTTAAACCTGAAGACAAGGAAGAAGCTGATTTAATCATTAAACATTTGCTTTTAATCAAAATGCACAAATTGACACTCAACTGGAAACCTTTAATTACACTCCAATGATACTAAACAGTTACAATTAAATGAAACAATTTTCAGTCTTTTTTGCCACAATTTACTCTTGTCCAGCTCGAAGTTAAAAAATGTCAAAATTGTTGATTGTAATCAGTTGATCAATGTTTATCATCAAACATGATCCAAATCGACTCAATTACAATCAAAGATCATTGAGCCTGCAAAAGATATTGATTTTTATTTTTAAATTTAATAATAATTCATCATTTTCATCAGTTAATCAATCTTTGAATCTTTGAGGGAATATAATGAATCTAAATGATTATTAAGAATTGATTATTGATCGAGATTTGGTGATAATTTTTTCTTCTTCTTCTTCTCATATATTTTCATCACTTTCAAATGATTCTCATTATAATTGACATGAAATGTTATTTATTTGTTTAATTAACTCTCATCAAGCTGCCAGCTAATTAAAGTTAAACACTTTTCAATCCATTTGAGTGGTTGATGCGCTTAAATATCGTGATTAACTAAGCGTACTTGGACTGTTGGTACCAATTTAGAAATGATTACAATCAAATGTTGTTATTAGCATTACATTTTCCGATTGAAATCGATGAAAATCGGCGATGAAAAAATTCCTAAGCTAATTTGCCTTTTTTTTCAGTTCACCATTTTTTTTTGTCAACATTTTCAGGCCTTTTACCTTTAAGATGAACAATTAATAAACAGACTTAAAACTTTCCAAATTATTGACCATTAATATGATTATTATTAATATCATTAGTTGAATTGGGTAATTGAACTGAAGCTTATAGTGAAAGTGTATTTTAAGTGGCAATACCAATGATGACCAAGTGAAGATCAACTCTGTAAAGGTTAATCTTAGGCCAGTCTTGCTTCAGGCTTAATTATCATTTGGCCCAATTATTTGGTGCCCTATTTCCTGTTGAACTAAATATATTATTGCTAATAACAGGTAATGAAAGGAAAAAGAAGCTCAAATTAAAAGGTAAGAAAAGACAAAAAGACAAAAAAATGAGAAACTCTTTAGTTGACAATCTTTGGGTTTACATTGGAAACATTGACATGACCAGAAAAGGCTTGAAGTCAATTCTGGTTCAATCGAATTTGAAATTTTCTTTTTTTGGTTCGTCTCTTTGGACCTGTAGATGTGAGGATTGCCGCAAGGTTAAAGATTACCTTTTTGTTTCAATGACATAACTTGCAAGGCCAGGGAATCTTGTGATTGCGATGTGATGGGAAAGCGAAAGATGACGATCAAGAGTGATTTTAAGGTACAGTTAGAGAGAGAGAGAAGAAGAAGGAGAAAGATGAATGATGATGGGGAAGGAGGAGATGAAAGGTAGCTAAAAGGGAGGAGAAAGCGATGATAAGGTAGAGTAAGATGATGATGATGGAGTAAGAATGGAAAGATAAGATGAGTGAATGATAAGGATCAGTTGAGGAGGACTTTTTTCCAGGTAACAATTCACGTTAATGTCTAACCCAGCTTGTTTATTGTCGTCGTTAGTTTCAACAAGAAGGTGAACACGAAAAGATTAATCAACGGCAACAAAACACCAATCCATTGAAAAGTTGTATCATTTCAATTTGAACAACTTTTCTCTTTTTTTTATCATCGAACTTGTCTTTTTTTTAAAATTCATTTTTCACTTGTTTGTTTTGTGATCATCTTTACCCATTGAGTATTGGCCTTTCATCTGTCAACGCTTTACCCATTTACATCATTGTCATCATTTACCCTTTACCCACAATGATAAGGTAAGTTGTTTCATCGATTCTTGAAGACTTTCATGACTTCATGATTTCATGATTTCTCTCTTTTTTCTCGTCTCTTGGTGAACTTGTGAGTTTAATTTGTAGACACAATTAATTAGTGCAAACCCAAGTCAACTAATTGTGCCAATCAAAGTTAATTAGATTAAAGAAGTTGACATTTTTTCCCAAGAATCACATTTTTCACTGTAACACAGTTCATTACAATCTCATGTTTTTTTTGTCTCTAACCGTTAGACTCATTTTTCATGAACCAGACTAACATCAGTCATTAGCTTGAAACCTTTGATATCAAAAGCATTGCTAAAAAGATTGAAAAAATGTTCAGATTTAGATTCGTGTTTCCATTATCGATATTGATTTGGTTTATCAATTGCAACTGATTACCATAATAATTGGGATCGTTCAACTCATTTGGACGATATTTTTCACTCTCCTTTTTTGCCTCTTTACGCTCTTCCGATATCATCGATATCATGAAATTAATATTCTGCTGCTTGATAAACCAATTAATTGATAAAAAAAAGGTTAAAATTAAACTTGCATTTTTACCTTTTCTCATCATTGACTGGCGGCAATCGACAGCCTGGAATCAAATTTATCTCAAACCTTTCCTCTCATTTACTCCTTATAATTAAACTTCAATTAATTATAGTATTGATGAAGACGATTCTTTACCTTTCAAAGGGAAGGTAAAAGGTAGCTAAAAGCCGAAAGGCAATGAAAGCCAAGAATATTAGATTATCTCATCTTTTTTCATTCATTTCATCAACATTTGCGTATCTATTTTAATAACCAGTCAAACAGTTTTCATTACAGTTTAACCTTTCGGCCATTCTTGTCCAGTTTTTATATCTTTTACGATTAAAGGCAACCAGAATTGAATAATGATTCATTTGTGTTTTACTTACAGATTTTCCATATTAATATTGAGCTTTGCCTCGATTGGTCTTTGCTCTGATTACAATGACATTGAAAGACCGCCTCATTCAGGTCCACCTTATGGAACTGATTATTCACCAGAATGTGCTTTAATTGTATCAAGGAGTAAACCCTATTCACCTGACCATGAGCCAATCAAAATGTCCCCTGGACTTCATTATATTTCTAATTATGCTCCAAGGTAAGTTGATAATCCATATTTTTCTTATTTAAACTGAAAGCCTTCAAGTTATTGATTGAAATTTCATCAAGTCAATAATTTACAAATAGCGTAACAATTGTGGTTTTTAACAGCCAATTAATCAGTCAATGTAATAACATTGATCATTTGAACAACATTAGAAACAAAACAATATTAATTATTTTCCGTCAATGAAAATTTTACCAAACACAGTCAATACAAAGGGTAAAACCAATGTTAACCAGTTTTGTAGGTAAACCTTTTAAAATCTGGTTTGGGTTAACAATGGTTCAACTGGTTAATTTGATTAATCATTTAATTGGATGAACCTCTTTAATCAGTTCGTCTACCTGGAGCAACATTTATACATTTATGCTTAAGGAAGATTAATATTGATTATTATTGTCCAGTTTTGGTGTTTTTTGTTGTTGTTGCCAAGCGAGGAGATGAAAAAAGGTTAATTATTGAAGATGATTAATCCATTACTTTAATCTGATGGTTGCATTGGAATGAGTCTTCCGTAAATGAGAAAGTTATTGAAAGTTAGTGAAAATTATGATCATCTTCATTTAATCACTAATAATCATCAACAACAAGGCAAGATTATCTCGAGATGAACTGATTTTTGGTGTTTTTTTCGTTATTAATTTTCAATTTCACCTTATTTTGGTTTTGTTTTCGATGTTCATTCTTGCCTTGCCTCTGCCACTTTCAGCTTTCAGCTTCATTTTCAGCTATAATTCATGTATTGTTGAAGCTTGCGGCTATCAAATAATTATCAATGCTCAGTTTAAACACACAAGATAGATGATAAGTTGGTTGTTAGCGTTGTTTAGAGTCGTATCTGATGGATAATAACTTTCCAAGTAAAACATCCAAGTAATGCATAACCAGTAAAATGAAGATAAACTGAACACACATACACAAAAAAGGAGTTCATCTTGTTATTATAAATACACATTTATTAGTGAAGTTTAACCGTTATTTTTGTAAATAAAAATCACTTCTCCAGGCTGTTGATGAGCCACTTTTTGAATGTTATCATCCATTTATTTGTTCACTATTAATTGTAAGCGATAACTTCCCAATATTGGCCAGTTAGGGGTTTCCTTTAGTCTCATTAGATGCAAATTATGGATCCAAATCATCAAGTATTGTCCATCACTGGATAACTTCATGTTATAGCTTAATTGCGAGCTTTTATTTCCAATGGAATAGTTAATTCAATTTGATCCGTATTTGGTTTCCAATCACTGTTGTGAGTCTGAAAATGAAAAGAAAAAAAGATTCATATTTAGTGAGATTTGAATGCTAATTTTAAATGTGATTACGATATTCAGGCTGAATGACATTTATTAATACTTTGAATTCAACTGTTATTAGAGGTCAAACTGAGAGATTACCATGAGTAATTCATTTTCTGTTCAAACCTAACCTTATTAACTCGGCTTAATACATTTCCTTGGTGGAAACATTTCTGACCTCAAATTTTTTTCTAAAAAAAAGCTATCTTTTGTTTTTTGTTGTTTTTTTGCATCATTTTTGTTCATTTTTTTCACCATTTCTTGCTCTGCATCACCATCTTCAGAATCAAAATTTTGAGGTTCATTCCGGTATTACAATTTCATGATTTTCTAGTCAGTATCTTTAACCTGACAACTAAACAATTTCAATTCACTCCTTTCGTTAATTTAATACATTTTTATACCATATAAATATAAATATACCTTAATGAACATCTCAGCGTGAGCTTGGAAGATGTTGAACAGAAAAAGTATGATTACATTGAATGATATTTATCTGATTGATAAGCAGAAGCTTGGTCAAGATGATAATCAATATTGATTAATCAATTTCTTTTTGCTTTCACAAAACAAAATTGGTATAAATAATGTTATTTTGATTAAACTTCACATCATCAAATCAAAGTTGAGCCAGTTAATTGTTGCATTCATTTTTCAATCAAAATAATATTTTTACTGTTTAATACAAAAATATTTTTTTAATTGAAAAAAAAAATGGAAACAAGCTCAAAATGATGGTTTATACCATTTCATCTGACAATTGGCAGGAATCAAAATGATTTTTGATAACGACAAGTTCGCAATTAACCTTCTTAGATCCGTTTTCACTTGATTTTTCATTAGAGACTGATTGCTCAATTAGATGTGATTTGATGATGGATGAGATGAAAAAATTGTGATTTACTCGAGTCAATGGAAAAGTAAAATGGATCAAAATGAAAATGGTGAAAATAAAGGTGACATTGAGGCCGCTTTTCCAGATCAATGATGTATTGGAAAATACAAAGTTTTTACGTCTAAATGGCCAATCTTTAGACCATTTTTTGATCATTTCACTTTTACTGGGCCAATTAACTGCTCTATCCGATAATTGGCATTTCAAGTAAAAGTGAAATTAACGTGAAATAATCATATTTCACGATTTTCTGGCTAACTTTTCATTTCTTTTCACATTTCACTTTTTCATTAAACGTAAAAAACGTAAATATTAATGACAACTGATATCAATAATACTGTTCGTATGATTGTTAACAGTTTACAATCTCCTTTGGGTTTGGTGTGTTTGTTTGTGTCCTCATGTTGGTGTTGATTCTGATGAGGTCCCATGAAGCCAATCAGTTAAGTTACAGTCAACCATCCGAATCGACGAGTAAAATTGAGAGTCTTCAGAAAAGCTGGTTCATCATGATATTGAGTGTGATAAAGGAGAAGCTGAAAAAGAGAAGAAAAATATTGAAACTCGATTGCATGATGAATGTAATAATAATTGGAAAGAAATTGAAGTGAAAAAAGTGGAAAAAAAGGCAAGAAAACGTTCAGTTGATTATGAGATGATGACAATGTTAACAGATGATTGTTAAAAGGTTAACAAGTTATGATCATTTGGTGGTGAGTAAAGTAAAGCGAACGAAAAAGTTCAATATTCAGACAGAATTTGATCATATTTTTCTTATTAACCATTTAATAACCTTTTTTCATCTTCTTACATGAACTTTTACTTTCCTTTTCTAGGTTTTATTGGCTTCAAAATTGTTATTAGAGGTTTGCATTCCAATAAGAGAGTGAAAAAGAAAATGAAAATTTGTATCATTTTCAGGTCAATCAGATTCAATGGTTGAATAACAATTTTGATGTTTTTTTCACTATAAAAAAAGATTGTTTCAATGAATCTTCAAGAAAAGATTGATTTCTGATTGGTTATCAGTCAATTTCAATCTGACTATCAGTACAAATTATCAACAATTTAATTATTTTATTTCACCTCATAATATCAATGATTACTTACTATGTTGATCATGATCTTTACTCAATTATAGTTATGATTATTCAATTCAAATGATTCCAACGTGCTTTCCATTTAATCCAATTTCCAAATCAAAGATATGACCAGAAGCATAACATTAGGTGTAAACAAATACACTCTATGTTTCCAATTATGAGGAAGGAGATGATGAACAGTTGATAATGATGATGATGATGTGATGATAACGAGGAAGAAGGTATAAAATGCAAGTTTAAGTGGTGCAAATTGCGTGGTTTGCACCTTACCATCATTATTATTTATTGATGTCCATCTTGAACAAAATCGGGTTATTTTTTATAACTGCATAAGCAAACGTTTGTATCACTTTAAAGGTTCAAAAATGTATCGATAAACGAAACTGTCACTTTCAATGCAATAATCATATTAAACCCAAGTTACCTGTAAAGATGACAAAAATTTTGATTAATTTAAAAATTGTAAATGATAAATTGTGACCAAATGAGATAAATAATGTCATTTGATTAGCTTACATGCACAAGAGTATAAATTTTATACAGTAGAAAGTGTTACTTGGGTCAGCTGAGAAATGTCGGTAATCTTATTCCAGTCGTCATTAATAGTCCAATTTGTAATTTAGTTTATTTGTTTAGTCCAGTTGAATCTGAAAGAGAGGCAAAAGCTGAGATTAATTAGACACATATAAAGGTTTAACTTTTAAAAATAAAACAAAAAAAACTTACCCAAATCCAATACAAAAAGGAGTAAAAAAAGAAATAATTTCGAGCATGAAAAAAAGGTTGAAAGATACAAGGCTTATTAGTTATTCAAAACGGTGAGAATGGTGAAGATACTGAGCCTGATTCTGATGTCGTTGAGGATGGTGATGATGGCGATGAATAAACAGAAAGAGAAAAAGAAAGAAGAAAAAATAAATTAGAAAAAGAAAGCGAACTGAAATCAAGAGTGAATGCAATGATTCAATCGTATGTAAAGTTAAAAATATTTTAGGGTGCGTCTGTCAATTACGTCCGGAAAAGTGAGAAAGTAATGATTGTTTTGGCGCAAAAAAAGAGATTTAATCAAAAGTTGATTACTGTTACAATTAGAATAGAAGAATCTTAAAAAGATCAAATTTCTATGGTCAAATGGTCAGTAATGATAGATTGTTTGAACAGTAAATTTACAATTATGCTAAAACCAGCTTCGATTTTATGCTTGATGCTGTTTACGCTATTTGCTTCAGCTGTTGTTTATGCTTTTTGCTTTTATTGTCTAACAGTTTAAGATTTTTAATTTTATAAATTAACTATGTTTTGTAATTCCCTGATTTATTAATACTCAATGAATCTGTATATTCAGTGGTTATTCTGTTGAAAAAGACTTGTAAAAAGTGCAACTGACCATTCGAAATGTCTACCAAAAGGTGGATTGACCATTCAGCCATTTCTTCTGGTTTCTGTGATCGCTCTTTACTGCTGACAACAAACGTGGCTGGTCAATGTGAAAAAAGTGTTTGAATTTTTTCATTGATTCTTATTATTATTGATTTTTAAACGGTTGATTAGCTAATATTATCTGCTAAAACAACTGTTAATATAAGACTTTGTCTGTTTGCTGTTGATAACTACCGGGTTGATGTTAGTTAAATAAGATGTAGCAACAACGATTTTACAAATTGATGTCTCAGTCCAACAAGATCAATTAGATGTAATCAACAGGTTAAAAAGGTGAGTCTGCCTTTTCGTGATGCTTATTGCTGGACTTAACTGTAACACGGTATAAATTGGACTAATCACCATGATTGGATAGGTGATGGAAATCATAAAACAGAAAGTGAAAAAATAATGTTGTGAATGCAAACCAATCCAGAAGTTGAAGAATTAAAAAATGTAGCAAATAATAAAAATAGTCAGTGATGAATGGTATAGATTGTTGATTAATGTGTTTTGATGATGATAAAATTAGATGAACCGCTAACCGTTGGTTGTATAATTTTTAAAGTCTGGTTTGAAAAAGCTGAAGCCGTTTGGATAGCCTTCTGTAATTGACTAGCTAAAGGCTATAAAAACATGAAATGTAGTATTATAAAAGGATCAGGATTCGCCTTATGAGCATGATAAGAATCATTGATTTAATGAATTAAAGTTTAAAAGTTGACAATTGTCGCTTCAATTTCCCAAGGAAAAGCAGTCCAATTTTTCTGTGTTACACAGTTCATTACAACAAGCTTTACTTTCTGTCTCATGCCTTTTCCACTAATTTTTACCTCATTTCATCATGCTCATGAATCTCTTTTTTTCTGTACTTTTTTTCATGTATTGTCTTCAATAACTGTTGGCTGAACCGGTTGAGACAAAATGAATTGAACTCTCCTTCAGGATCTATTAGTTAACTATGAAACTAATCAGATAAATATATCTAATAATGTCTTTTGTTTTGCTGCGTTCTAATGGTCAAAAACAATAATCTACACTCACAAGATTGGCACAGATTGAGGGAAACAAGATGAACACGATTAAAGACAAATAAAAAATTAAAGAAAGGCCTAAGAGACAATTACAAGAATCAAAAAAATGGTGGAAAATAGTGAATTTTCAACTGAATAATGAAACTTTCCTCTGAAAACAAGATCAATTGTCCACAAAAGTGTGTACTTTCTTCAGGCTTGGCCTTGTGAGATTTTACTGATTTTGTTTTCCATCATCTGATATCATTATGCTAAACAATCAACTCACAATATAAAGAAATTCAATTTTCTTGTTGTTCATCACATTTTCATCATTATTTTCACCTCATTCTCATTCTTGTAATATGTTCTTACAGTCTTTTTGTTTTGTGTTTTTTTTCATGACCATTTTTTTGCCGTTATCGTACAAACTGATGTAAACTGGTTACAATTTGACAATCTATTTAACAATTTGTTTCATAATCAAATTTTTATCCTTAATTTCGTGGTTAACTGGTAACACGACAATACATAATTAGATGAATTACCATTAAGATTGTGAGACCAGCAAAATAAGATTGTTCATGAGCCTTATAAAAACCATGGGTGCAGCTAATATCAGACAATCACGCAAATTCAATGGTTCACAGTTTCTCAATTATTGGATTTGATTACAATAGATTCATCTAAATTTGGATTATCTAAATCAACTGTCCATTGTAATGTACCTTTGGAACCTAAACCCAAAATCAAACCCAAAAATCAAACCTAAAAATTGAAACCTTTATCAGCCTTTCAAGGTCTGCACTTGTCTGGACAAATGTTGAACCATTATGGCTGATTAATTGTTGATTATAATGTTAATTGTCTGACCGAGACATTGTATTAAACCAACACCTTTTAATCCAATTTACTTGGTAATCAATTGAAACTCACTAATTGTAATGTAGAGTGAAAAACAGTGAGAAATAATTAGCCTTTTGTACAAGCTAATTGACTGTTTCATCACAACATCGACAGCACATGATTTTTCAACAATTTAACAACCATTTAAATCAATTTTGCTTCTTTTTTGTTGTTACTCTTGTCAACTCATTTGTTACTCTGGTTTTAGTCAGTAATTTAGCTGCTTTTTTGCTGTTATTTCATCGCTTCTGTTCGCAACGCAACTTGTCATTAAATTGTTACCCGGAAATTTTACAGCCAGTAAAGGTGGTTAAATGATAAGTGTCTGTGTTTTAGTTTTAATCAAGTTCAGGGTTAAACTCATCTTCATCTGTTGGTTAAACTCGTGTTGACTGTCATCATCATGATAATTATCAACATCATTATCCAAGTGTTAGGCAACAATACAAAAGCAATTACAAAAAGATCATGAAAGGAAAATATTGAACTCAATCTTTTCAGTGTCTTATTGTAACTTGAAATTGATTAACAGTTTTTAAGCAAAAAAATTGATCACTTTAGGCCAATAATCTGACCATTTTTGAATCATTTGTAGCAACTGTTACAATTGATCAACTGGAAGGCAATTCAACATCTTTTCATGATTACAATTACCAATAGACCAACTTTCACCCATCAAATTGAACTTCAATTTGTATTCCTTTAAACCTTTGAATTAACCTTTTTGATTAGCTAGTATTGAATACCATAATTTGAGTCAATTTAATGATCTTTTAAAGGTATTTTCACTTTAAAATGGTGTTCCTTTTGTTTACCAATTGACACAATATTTCTTGGTCTATTACATTTAAAACAGATCAATACATTTGATTAAACTCTTGAATGTAAGCCAATTGTTTATCAATTGATTTACCTTCAATTGTCTCTCAATTGTGTAAATCATCTAACCTTTGGGTCAATTGTATTTAACAAACTATTAAGTGTGGTTAATGAGTTACCGTTTAAAGTAAACCGCAATGAAAAGTCCAACTAAATTGAGTTAACAAATTATATATTGATTAACCAGTCTAATTGACTTTCATGTAAATCATAACTAATCATGTTAAATACTTTGAAATTGATGAAATTGCTTTCCCTCTTTAAGCATCTCATTTACCAAATTTAATTTTAAACTTCAGCTGTTTTAAATTAAGGAAGCATAAATTGACAGCATAATTAGGCAAATTTAATAACCAGATTAATTTACTAAATTTTATTGGATTATACGTTAGAAGCGTATTTAAAGGTAACAGTAAAGCTAATCTGGTTAATTTGTATTTGTCTGGTTCATTGGGTTCATTTTTTGCAATATTAAACCAAATTTTTCTCAACCTTTACTTTTCAATTTTCCGTATCACAACCAAATTGCTTTCACTTTTCATTTCAAATCAACATTTTAAATTGAAAAAGTGTTTAAAATTAGAAATTAACATTTAAATGCAATCAGTTGAACCATTTTTTCAAATTCAAATAAACCGCAAAACCTTCAAACACGCAAATTTCCAAATAACAGAGAAAGTCAATTTTAAAGCAAAAGCCGAGCCTCACAATGAAATCGATTAGAGTTGGTAGACATTAATATTGTTTTCGTTCAATTCGGCTTTTCTTGTAAAATTGATTTGCCGAAACGCCAAAAAGATCAAATCCTCGCATTTCTTTGTGAATATTGACTTCTTCTTAACAAAGTGAGGTGAAAAGATTCCGCTTCTGTTTATCGCCACAATTTGTTTACGCTTTTTTAGGTGAAAATTTAATGTTTCAACCAATCTTGAGAATTCCAATTTTTAAAATTCTTTTCTTTTCTTTTGTCCATTTAGATTGAAGCGCTCTTCATATTATCCAGGAGAGGGTCAAATCTGTATCACATATGAGGACATCAACCGAGCTGTCCATGAAGCCAAAGTACGACTTGGAAGTTATGTTCCAGAAGAAATCAAAGAATTGTCTTCTGATTTACCCAAAGAAAGTCACATTTCAGTTTCAGCGGAAATTGTTCTCGAAGCCACTCGAATCTTAGCCCAATGGTATGACCTTTCCAAGGAGACAATCCTCTTTGGACTTCCTCGTATTGACACTTATCGAACTGCCATCCGAGACATTTGTCCTTCCTTCTTGAAACCAGTTAAATGTGAAATCTCCAAATATCGTACTTTAACCGGAATGTGCAACAACTTGGACTATCCATCATGGGGTTCAGCTCGTTCCGCAATGGTCAGATTCTTGCCTCCTGCCTATGCTGATGGTAAGTAATAAAAGAAAAGGTTAAACTTGCGATTTTGAGCGATTGAGGGTACCTCTTGTTCACATCTTATCGTTCAATCATGAAAGATTCACTTTCTTCTGTTGTCAACAATTTACTCAACAAACATCAATTTTTAAGGCAAACATTAACCAAATTTTCATTCATCCATTTATTACCTTCATTATTATCATTTTACTCTTAATTTAACTCTCAATTATTATTATCATTATCATTAGTATTATTATTCAAAACTAGTTTCAATCATTCATCATCATTACATTTATGTTTATTTATAACATTATAATTTTTCAGACTCTCTCTCTCTCTTCGTCTTCTTAGCTATTATTTCATTTGATTATCTTCATTAACTGTATTACAAATTAGTCTCAATTGTCGTTGTTGTTTATGCTTGTCAGTGCTAATTTGATAAAAAGACACGTTCCTTTTGTTTTCATTTGCTTCATTTTTGTTCATTTGTTTCCTCTCGATTCACATGTATTCATGATTGTCACTCAATGTTTACCTTTTTTTGTCATATACAGCAATTGTAGCGTTTGTTGTTGCCGTTCATTGATACCTTTTGCACAAAACAAAAAGAGTTAACCTTTCAAGTTGAAAAAACAAAAGAGCAGGTAAAAGTTACCAAAATAGAGAAACCATTTTCTTCTTCCAATTTTGAAATTGTGCCTGCTCAGTATTCATGAGTTTCATGATGAGTTGAAGGAAAAGCGAAATTTCCAGAGGGCGAATGTTGTCCAATTGTCGCAATTGACCAATTGAAACAATTAGAGGCATTTAATGATGAGGATAAATTAGGCTTGTGGACAATTAAAAGGCTTCTAATTGTTCAATTGTTGAGGCTTGAGATGACAATTAAATGTAAATTTTTCCAAGTAACTGGAACAGCCAGAAAAAACAGGAGATTCATTGGAAGGTGAATTTTTCCTTCTGTAATAATTGATTGATCCAAATTTTTTGATTAACTTAACCACAAGTTGACACGATCGAGACAAATTTTGATAAATTGTTGATAATTTTGATGAGTTTAAAGTGTTAAGGTTAACTTGATTTGCCATTTTTTCGTGTATCAACTATTCAATGTTTACAGCAAAATTGTTGAATTTAATGTTGCTTATGAGTTGCTTTCTTTCGCTGGTTAAAACCATGTCCCAAGATGTTCAAATTAATCAATTTTCGGTTAATTATTTTAGCCTTAAATCATTCCAGGCCTGACAGGCACAGCTGAGTAAACGTATTGTGGTGAAAAAATTGTCAGACGTAAATAAATACATTGCCATTCGATATTAAATTACTTGAAATGTGACCTTTTATCATGTTTGCTTTTTTATACATTTTGGTGAAATCTATTCAGGTCGTTGATGATCAACCAGAAGAAATGGCAAATAAAATTGTATTGAACTTTTCCTTTTTGAAAATTTACTTTTCTTTTTCAATTTAACTTGATTTATCAACGTCCCATCTTCATGTTAGCCTTTACGGTTATTCCCAATCATGAATCTGTGTCGTTACATTTATATCACAACCGCAAGGCATCATCAAAATGATCAACATTATCATGAAACAGACCAAATGATGATCATCGTTTTTATGCCGACTTTTTACTCTTTTCACCATTTTACAGGCCTTTCAAATTTCACAACATTAATTGTTACCAATTTCCCTCTTTCTTTAATGATACAATTTAACACTTTCCCTTTAAACATGTTGAAAGATCCACAATTTGTGTTGTGCCAATTGTCATGATAATAATAGTGTTCACTGGGTATGTTTCTTTATTAATAATAAGGTGTTTATCCTGCTTTAATGGTCATCATAAATGATTTCACATTAATTAGAAACAATAGTTTGCTCTAATTTCCCATTCACTGAGAATTGTTTAATTTTCACTTTAACTGGTTTAACAATTAACACGACAATATTATGATTAGTTGACCGGCTCCTGTGACCTTTTCAGTTTACCAAGATATGGCCAAGATAAAGTATCGATTGTTTAGCAATGACAATAATAGAGATGATCTTTCTCCCATTTGACATTCATAATCGTTCAAATGCTTCCTGTAATTTAATCACCATCTCATTTGCATTTCATCAGCTTAATGAAGATTACAATGTTGGTTATAATTAAGATGATGATTGGACTCGATTCACAGTTTACAATCAGGTTCGTTAGGCTTTAGTCACAATAGCTATAACGGTGATGAGATGAGGATGAGAAAAAAAAGTGGACAAGAAAAACAACAGCAAATGTTGATATTGGTGTCATTGAAAAGTAGCCTGAGGATGAACTGTCATGTCAAATGTCAGGTGATTTAGTAATTCTTGCGATTGTAAAAAACATTCTTTTTCTACTGTCTTTTTTCCTCTCATTACTTTTGTTGGTGATGATGAAATGTGAACCGGGAAGAGATGAATTCCATATTATCGTAAAAAGTTATCAGCAAAAATATTTGAAACAAACAAACGAAACCAGAAAATTCTATCGATGAATTTAATGATTTTGATTTGGTAGATTCAGTGATTTTATAGATGATAACAAGAATCAGCATTTTGATTGTCTTTTCTTTACCCAACATCTAATAATAATGAAATTAGTCTTGAATTCATCCAGTAATATGTCAAGCTATTGAGTTTTGAAAATTTCTCGATGAAACATCTCTTTTGTTGGATCTCGATTATGTTGCCGGTGCTTTCTAGCAATAATCCAAATTGTAACGGCATGAAGAAAACATTAAACTTGACTGTTACTTGATTAATAATTGTAGAAATGATCTTGATGGTAATGATAATGATAATAATGATGGTTAAATGTTATGATTGTGATTATGGGCAAAGCTTTTGAATCGCTTGTTTCTTTATTTAAACCATCACGTAACATAATGTTTAAATTTTTTATTTTCATAAGGTATTTCTGAGCCGCGACGATCAGCCGATGATGATTCTGAGCTTCCATCACCACGTTTGGTTTCCTTCATTATCCATCAAGATGTTTCCGAACGTGATCAATATATTACTAATTTGTTAATGGCTTTTGGGCAATTGATTGATCACGACATGACTTTTGGAGCAACCGCAACAAACGAATTTGGCGATATCTTGAAATGTTGTGAAGAAGAAGATTCATCTCATCCAGCTTGTTTACCCATCAAAGTACCTCGTGATGATCCTTTCTACAAATTTTTCAAGCGAACCTGTATGAGCTTTGTTCGTGTTCTTGCCGGTCTCAAACCAGGCTGTCCATTGGGTCCTCGAGGTCAAATTAATGCCATTTCAGCCGTTCTAGATGGTAACTTCATCTATGGTTCATCTCAAGAAGTATGCCAAAAATTGAGAGCTCTTAAGGGTGGTCGACTCAAGACAACCGCCATGTACAAAGAATTAGGTCTTAAAGATTTACTTCCAATGAAAACATCTGATCCTGATAAGGGTTGTGAAAGAAGTGGTCGACCTCGAAACATGTTCTGCTTCGAAGCTGGAGATAGACGTGCCAATGAACAGCTTGGTATTACCACTTTACACACCATTTTCATGAGAGAGCACAATCGTATTGCTGACTATCTTGCATTTGCCAATCCACATTGGGACGATGAAACTGTTTTCCAAGAAACACGAAGAATTGTTGTCGCTGAGATTCAACACATTACATTCAATGAATACCTTCCAGTACTCTTAGGTCGTGAGAAAATGTCCAAATATGGTCTAGATTTGGTTGAAAACGATTTCTACAATGGTTATGATCCAAAAATTAATCCAGGAATGAGACTTGGTTTCCAAGCAGCTGCCTATCGTTTTGGTCACTCAATCCTTCCCGATGTCATTGAAAGATACAACAAATATCACGATAAAATTGGTTAGTAGATGAATATTTTTAAATACAAGTGAAATCGAAAAACTATAAATCACCTAAAATGATTTAAGTTTATTAACCAAAGAATGATTGTAATTATGAAAAGGAGTGTAAATAATTTTTTTGATTTCCCGGTTTTTTTGCAATGCAATTGATTTTTAAAACAAAATCAAACCAATTTGCTTACGTAACCGGTAGATGGAGACTCACGAATTTGAACAAATGATTTAAGCGCAAAAAAATTGAATTGTTTTGAAATTGGAATCAGTCATGAAATATTGTATAATCAATTTCTGGCATTCTTATTGCTTGATGCTTTTTATATTACCAAACTTTGGTTCACTTTAATTGGTTTGATCTTAATTTTCTCAATTTAATTGTTTTTCTCAATCTTTCTATGTTTTGCTCATCTTTTTTTTTCATTTATTTTCAGAATCAATTCGCTTGTCCCAATTACTTTTACAGCCTTATGAGCTCTACAAACCTGGTTACCTTGACTCATTTATTTTGGGTTTGGTTAACCAACAGGCCAACAGAATGGACCCGGAAGTTTCCACTGAAGTAACTAATCATCTTTTCGAGAAACCTGGAGATCATTTTGGTGCAGATTTAGCTTCAATCAACGTTCAACGAGGACGAGAAGTTGGATTACCCGGTTACAATGCTTACCGAGAATTCTGTGGACTCAGAAAAGCTAAAGGATTCTATGATCTTATTGGAACCTTCGATAACAAAACTGTTCACAGAATGGCTAGTATTTACAAGTAAGTAACATTGATAATCACAGCAAATGAAATTTGTTAATCTCATTTTTGCCTCTTCTTTCTATAGACATGTTGATGATATTGATTTATGGTCAGCCGGTGTTGCTGAATATCCAGCTCCTGGATCACTCATCGGACCTACTTTCGCATGTATAATTGGTGAACAATTTGCCAATCTTCGACGAGGTGATCGTTTCTGGTATGAGAATAGCGGTTGGCCATCATCTTTGTCTCTTGAACAACTTAATGAAGTTCGTAAAGTTAAATTAGCCAAATTATTATGTGACAATGCTGATGACATTCAAACAATTCAACTTTATCCACTTCTTATGCCTGATCATCATTCGTGAGTTATTCTAAATTTTTCATTTCTTTGTTCGAAATGTTACAAAATTTACTAATAACTTATTTTTCTTTCATTTTTTAAATTCAGAAATCCTTATGTTGAATGCCGTGATCTTCCAGCTATGGATCTATCTGTTTTCAATGATTATTCATACAAATCAAAAGCAAAAGCAGCAGCAGCAAAAGCTCGTGGTGCCTAAACACTAGCGAGATAATACAAAGTGCCCAACTGATTTTACAAATCAAGTCAAATTCACCTCAAATTTCATCCTTTCTTCTTTTCCCTTCTCACTTTCATCTCTTTTCTGTCCTCTCAGTCCATTCTGGATACCATATCTTCACGGCTTCTTCAGCTTTTTTTCATTCTGAGCCAGTCGAGGTTTCGTTAAACTTCGCCTGGCAAAATCGTTGCCAATTTCTTATTTTATTACTTCGCATTACCATCAAAATCATTATTATTATTATTATTGTTACAACCACTTGCCATGTTAACAACCATCATCGTTAACATTGTCACCATTAACTTTGTCACTCGATATTTGCTACTCATATTCACACATCTTCATTTTCATTATCACCAACTCCATACTCATTCGCACAACAATCACTTTAATCAAATTACAAATTCATTTTTTTTGCATATTTCATCCAAGCCATCACAGCCTGTAGCAGAAGTGATCAGGACAAGTTGACAGTTTAATGAAATGGCGATATCGATGGCAAAACTACTAATAATGAAGATGATGCTAATTATATTGATAGACTAAAACAAAGGTCTAATTAGATAAGCAAAGAAGAGTTTGAGAAAAGCCAACCAACATTAATAGTTATTAGATTAGCTATTAATTTGTTTTCATAAAAATATTAATTTCAGTCTTCCAATGTAAATATTTAATTCTCTTCATCATCTTCCATTCATCCATTCACTCATTCACTCACAGGTCTACCTTTTTCTTCCTTTTGTGTCTTACTTTGTGCCTTTGTGATATTCACACAATTAAAGCCTCAAGGAAACAACCATTCGTACTGATAACTGAATCAAATGCGTTTGTATTTTGTGGTCTTCAAGGAACATCTTTTCATCTTTGGATTCAAAACAATCAAGCCACATTTTTATTTTTCAATATTGTATTATCAATATTAACATTAGCAATCTCTCTTTTTTTCATAATAATTATTGTCAAAACTGAAATGATCAAAAAAATCAATCTGACATATCTGTAATAATTATACTTTACATTTGGTTTGATTTTTGATAATCATGTTTAAACATTGCCCATTGTTATATTAAATCAATTGCTCATTGTAACTCGATAACAGATCATGATGGTAATCATTTGATACTGAATTATAACAAACTATAACTTTGTGCTAATGTGGCAATTGATTTGGTCAATTGATTCCATGATTATATTACAAATGTTTGCTTTTTCAAGGAATAAAATTTAATAAAACTCAATTTTTTGCTTAATATTTCAACAGCAATATCATATGGAGTGAACACATAAATTTAGTACATACATGAAGGTTTTTTATACATTGATTGATACGATCGATATTAATATATTGCCAATCTTCGTGAGTTATCAATATTAACAACGCAGCAACACTTTAAATGAATGATTCAACCAGGTATTAAAAATCAAAGTTATTGTAATTTCGATAGATACAACTGTTGAGATACAGATGGCATTGTGCTCCATGATTTGTTCAGTTTACTCGATGGTCTAGTTTGAATGGTTGAGTCGTTTATTGTGTTCATGTTAGAAGGTAATATTTGTGCTTGAACGCGTGTTACAGCGCTTTTAGTTTCAAAAAATCCTCTTTTCTTTCTTGAAGTAGAAAATTTTCTTGCATTCTTATTTGAATCATATTTATATATGTTTTTGAATTTTTTCAACTGTTGCTTATTGCACCTTATATAGCCTATCATCAAGAATGAAATTAAAAGTAAACCTAAAAATGATAAAATGACTATTGACGAGTAATCAACTTCGGGCGCAACAATATCAACCGTCTCAGTTGATAGAGCACTTAATGTTATTGTATCAGCATATCTATCATTTCGTAGACTAACACTGATCTTGAATTTACCCGATTCAGATAAGCGCATCGAGCAATTGAAGATTGATCTGTTCTGATTTGGTTTTATGTTGGTGCAATGATTAAGTGGACCAGCTTTGATATCTAAGTACTCTTGAGATTCAGTAAGGTCTAGTGGTCTATCGAATTGAATTGTCAAAGTTTCAGATGAGGAAGAGTTGAACATTAAAGGTGAAATACGAGCCACTTTAAAGCAGATATCTACAGATTGTGTAACATTGTCTATTTTCTTCTTACATCTTGAATCAGACCAAATACAGTCCGTGCTTATACCATACATCAAACAGTGAATGCAACTTTTGTATTCGGGACAAAATAAGTACGACCCAAAAGCTATTTGATTGGTATCTTTAGTAACTTGTAAATATCCTAATGGCACACCATTAAAATATTGATGAAGTTGAAGATCGTCCATAGATGATATATCATTTTTATAGCATTTTAAGTATTGGTTGTTGTTTCGTAAACAATAGCGACTTTCATTGGAACGAAAACTGTTATATACTAAATGTAAAAGATTTACAGGATATCCATTAAACAAAGCTTCAACATTCTGAATTGAACTATCGTAATTGAAGTTTGTGTGAATTTCAATGCAAATCTGTTTATAACCAATTGTTTGATGGCAAAAATGAGTTTCATTGATGTAATTATTGTAATCATCTTCAATATTTGGATTAAAGCTAGTTCCATAAGCAAAAATAAAATGATAGTCCAATATTTTGCTAAAATTGAGCTCAACTGAAGGTACAATATTCTTATTAGAAGAACAATTTTTATGACAAGTTTTTTGGCAACTACGAACTTCGGATCTCAAATGGTATCGCATCAAGGTGTGATTATTTGCACCTGAAGCACATTCTTTACCAGTTTCATCAAACAATGAAACAAAATGATCGATGAAATATCGAGTATGAATCAAACTCTTGTTGGAAGCTTCTTTTGTTATTAACAGTAATATTTTTTCGGGTTTATAAAATGTTAAGCAAATGAAAATTGCTCTAGTAATTTGATTAGTTTGAAACTCTAGACGATTATAACGAATCTCAATTGCACTAGAAATAAGTTCACTTCCTTTGTTAAGACACAATCGTATTATTGATATCTCTTGAGTAACATTTTTGGTCTTTTCATTCCAAATACTTCGCTTTATTAGAAGGTACAATTTATCGTCGAAATGAATATAATCCATCATTTTCCATTCTTTAATGAACTTCCAATCATCTTTGAGCCAAGGTAAGGATCGTTTCACAGAAACTTTTTCATTTTCATCATCGAAATACAACAATTCAATATAATTCCACTCAGGAACTGGTTCAGTTAAGTTTGGATTGAATATTGTTGGAACATGAAGAGCTTCATTATCACCAAAAGCTATTATTGAACCACTTAATTTACCAGAAAATTCCATATCTTCGATCCTATTTTGATCAATCAGAATTCTAGGTTTATTTTTATGGACAAACATCAATTGATCTTTTTTGATATTAACTACTTTCCAATTGACGATGTCGGACACATTAACTACACTTGTTGGAATGTCAATTGTTATTGTTTTACCAGCCACAGAAATACCATAAGATGTTGTGTGATTGTCAGGATTCGTCAAGAAAACGCTGTCTAGTGCTTTGTAGTAAGTCAATCGATTTTGTTTAAATCCTTTGAACGAATATGAATACTTGATCGATAAAACGAGTTGCATGATCGTAATAAGATTTGGAATAAGCATTTTAAGTTGTTGATTGTTACTGAATCAAAATAAAAGATAATAAAGTTTAAGGCAAATGAATACATTGAGTGTTATAACACATTCCAGGATTTCATAAACTGTTCATAAAGGGAGAGCTTCATAAACCATTGTATTATTAATATTATAATACTTGTTAGTTGTTTAATAGATTGTGCGATTTAAAATGTAAGACAAATGATCTACTAACAATTGTAAGTTTGAAAGAATCCAAGGACTTCAGAAAAACTGTGAGTATAGTTTAATGATTCATTGCATTCGATGTCCACCTGAATGCGAAACACAACAGAAACAGAGACTTGAACGAATCCTTATTGTTTGAAAAATAAAAAACATCAAAATTCCATATTTTTGGCTTAATACAAAAATGAAACAATGATGAAGTTCAAATCATTAACGAACTTTCGTGTTGAATCATCTCACAATTTACGTGGCGGGCTCATAATGATCTTTAGTTTAACCTATGCGGAAAAACTTTGAGACAATGTTTTTGATCGTTGATATCTTTTTAGTCAATTACTCGATTATTTCAATTGAAATCAGGTGAGAGTCTAGTTATACGGACACATATAATAAACAGTGCTATAGATTCAAATAAATAATCGTTTATTATCGCGCTCTAGGTTGGTCTAGGTTAGGTTAGGTTAGATTAGGTTAGGTTAGGTTAGGTTAGGTTAGGTTAGGTTCGGTTAGGTTCGGTTGGGCTTGGACGGCCTGGGGCCTCAATTAACGCCTTTGTTATTGTTTTGTGTCCGTATAACTAGACTGTTACCTGAAATCATCTATTCAATAGTGATGCGTTGAAGAAACAATTAATAAGCTATTAGACAATAGATTTGTGAGAAAATTGGCAAAACTTTTGATCTCAATTTTTACTGCAATTCGCCATTTGCAAGTATGTTGAATAAGTTTTAAAACAAAATTTATTTAGACAATCTTTACTCAAATCTAGAGCATTATTTTAAAGCAATAATCTACAGTTTGTGTAGCATTGTGTTTCTCCTTTATGCATATTGAATCAAATATGGACCAAATACAGTCATCATTCGCACCATACGTCATACAGTGAATGCAACTTTTATTTACAATTATGGAACCACAGGGAGAATATTCGATTGGTATCTTTAGAAACTGGAAAATATTTCAATGATCGATGATTAAAATATCGATGAAATCGTCTGTGAGTGTTCTGTCCTCTTCAGTACACTCAATTGGGTACACTGGCCACTTTCGAACACTGGCCATTAACTGTTATACACCAATCAAAACTCATAATAAGGATACCTTGAAAAGAAGGCTGAATGAACTTTATTTTCGCACTAATTTGATGCTACGCAAACAAGCCAGCTAGCTTTGGATTTATATTATAACCAAGCGAGTTAATGAGTCGAAATAATTGTAATCATTTATTTTAATAGTGATTTGTTGAAGAAACAATTAATAAGCTATTAGACAGTAGATTTGTGAGACAATTGACAAAACTTTTGACCTCAATTTATACTGTGATTCGCGATTTGCAAGAGTGTTTAATAAGCTTTTGAAAAAACAGTTGGTTAAAATATCTTTGCTAAAAATTTAATCAATCAATAAGTGCAGGTTAATACAAGAGTTATTGACGATTTAAAAAATTGGATAAGAAGCATAACCCGCAACAGCACACATGTTGTTACCTCTGTACATTCTGAAGTAACCTGATTCACCGAAATCTTCACCCCAACTGTTCTTGAGAATCCAATATGGAGTACCGTTTTCAGAGCCATATCCGACAATAACTACACCATGGTCAAGATCTTTAGGGTCACTTGAGCACTCGTCGGTATTTAAAATACCACATCTAGAGGAAGAAAATGATGAACAAATCAAAAAATTGCTTTTTCATTGGTTGAAAAGACTAACTTACTCATAATCTTGTACTGGATGAGCATCAATGGCAACTGAAATAACAAGTTCAGCAACTGCAGATAAAAGGGATTTCTCATCATTTTCTGGTATATCAACAAAAGATGAGATTGAAGCACCCTTGTTTGAAGCAGTGTAACGACATGTGTGATAATCTTCTCCGTCTCCAGAAATAAAAGGGTAAGACTTTTCGGTATCAACACCCTTGTTGGCTTTGACATATGAGAAAGCATTGTCCATCAAACCACCACCGCATCCTTTATGATGATCATCCTGATGTTGATGGTTCGAGTCCGGTCAGGGTGCTGCGTTTACCTTTACCTTTACTTTTCCGTTACCATAAATTGAATCATTTATGTATTTATGGTAGATCAATTATTACTCATTTTTCGGGAACCGGTCGAGACAAAGGGTTGCGATTCTCAGGAATCTTAAATACAATGATAATTGATATCCAGTAAAAATTTGAGAATTTGCAAACAGTATTTCAGAGTTTATGCAACATTTTGGAAACACGCGCGTCGCTAATATATTTTACAAAATAATTTTGATCGTAAATGAGAAGTTAATTTCAAAGTTCTCTTATCCCCTTAAGATTGCTGAAATCAGGCATACTGACCCATTTCTGATTAAAATCCATCCTAAATTTTATACTGGTAGCTTTGTGCTGATGATTATATTTGCAAACATTTGTAATATAATCATCAGGTTCCCGAAAAATGAGTAATAATTGATCTGCCATAAATACATAAATGATTCAATTTATGTAAACGGAAAAGTAAACGTAAAGGTAAACGCAGCACCCTGACCGGACTCGAACCATCAACATCAGAATCGTTAGACTCTGAGTTAACTTATCTTGCCCTTGATCAGGGCAAATTAGGTACCGAACCGACAAACCTTTCACCTTAACATCTTCTAAGTAGAGAGCATATGTGGATTTTTTGGAGTTTTTTTGAGATAGTCCCATTAAAATTCCATGGTCAATGTTTAGGCCATTGTAATTGTTCCAAAGTTATTGTCAGAATAATTGTTATCATAAGTTATTGATACAAATGGTACTGTGCTTCAACATTGAACTGGTTCATTGGTTCATTTAGGATGCTTAAAGACATTTATTTTGGAGGTTGACTTCTTAGGTGAACTTTTCGGTGACGTTTTAGGTGAACTTTTCAGCGCAACAGAAAACTTTTTTAATTTCATGCTTTTTGAAGCAATTTTCATAATTCTTGTTGATCTTTTGAATTCAAGAAACTCATTACATTGTTTGTTATTATAATTTGTATAAGTTATTAATAACAATGAACCAAAGAGTAAAGGTAAAAATAACAGCAAAAGCCAAAAACGACCTTTGGAGACGACAATATCAACCTTTTCAGTTGATAGAGCACTTAAACTTATGGTATCAGCATATCTATCATTTTGTATACTAACATTGATCTTGAATTTACCCGATTCAGATAATCTCATAGAGCAATTGAAGATTAATCTGTTGTGATTTGGTTTTATGTTGGTGCAATGATTATGTGGACCAGCTTTGATAACTAGATACTCTTGAGAATCAGTGAGTTTCAGTGGTTTATCGAATTCAATTGTTAAAGTTTCAGGCGCTGAAGAGTTGAACATTAAAGGTGAAATTCGATCCACTTTAAAGCAATGCTTTACATTTCGTGTAACATTGTCTTCATCTAGCGTACAAATTGAATTGGACCAAACACAGTTCATACTCAGACCATACATCATACATTGAATGCAACTGGAATGATATGCACAATGTACATAAATAAAGCGAGTAATAAAATTGGCAACTTTAGAAACTCGAAAAGATCCAAACGGTCGGTGATTGAGATAACGATGAAGTTGGAGATCTTCATCATAAGTTATTCCGCTTTTAAAACAATTCAAGAATGAATTCTGCTTTTGATAACAACTTCTACTTTCATTTAAACGCACATTGATATATATTAAATGCAACCGATAAACAGGATATCCAAAAAAGAAAACTTCAACTTTTTGAATCGAATTATCGTAATTGAAGTTTTTGTGAATTTCAATACAAATCTGTGTGTAGTAACTTCTTTGGTGGCAAAAATGAGTTTGATTGAGGCTATGATTGTAATCATATTCAAGTGGTGGGTTAAGGCTTGTTCCATAAGCAAAGATAAAATGATAATCCGATATTCGGTCAAAATTGAGCTGAACTGAAGGTACAGTATTCTGATTAGAAGAACAACTTTTATAAGTAGTTTTTTGGCAACTTTGAACTTCGGATCTTATATGGTATCGCATTAAGGTGTAATTATTAGCACCTGAAGCACATTCTTTACCAGTTTTGTCAAACAATGAAACAAAATGATCGATGAAATATCGAGTATGAACCAAGCTCTTGTTGGAAGCTTCTTTTGTAACTAAAAGTAATATTTTTGCGGGTTTATAAAATGTTAAGCAAATGAAAATAGCTCCAGTAATTTGATTAGTTTGAAACTCTGGTCGCTTATAACGAATCTCAATTGCACTCGAAATAAGTTCACTTCCTTTGTCAAGACATAGTCGTATTATTGATATCTCTTGAGTAACATTTTTGGTCTTTTCATTCCAAATACTTCGCTTGATTAGAAGATACAATTTATCGTCGAAATGAATATAATCCATCATTTTCCATTCCTTAATGAACTTCCAATCATCTTCTTTAAGCCAAGGTAAGGATCGCTTCACAGAAACTGATCTTTTTTTATCATCGAAATGCAACAATTCAATATAATTCCACTCAGGAACTGGTTTAGTTAAATTAGGATTGAATATTGTTGGAACATGAAGAGCTTCATTGTCACCAAAAGCTATTATTGAACCACTTAATTTACCAGAATATTCCATATCTTCGATAGTCTTTTGATTAATCAGAATTTTAGGTTTATTTTTATGAACGAACATTAATCGATCTTTTTTGAGATTAACTACTTTCCAATTGACGATTTCGGACAAATTAACTATACTTGTTGGAATGTCAATAGTTTTTATCTCACCAGCAACATAAAAATCATACGATGTAAGATTCTTCTCACTTCTAAAGGAAACACTATCTGGTGCTTTGTAGTAAGTTAATCGATTTTGTTTAAATCTTTTGAACGAAAATGAATATTCAATCGATAAAAAGAATTGCATGATGATAACAAGATTTGGAATAAGCATTGTAATTTGTTGGTTGTTAAACTGAATTAAAATAAAAGATAATAAAGTTAAAAGACAAATGATTACATTGTTAGTAAACACATCCCAGGATTTCATAAACTGTGCTTAAAGGGAAAGGGATTCCATTGTAATACTTGTTAGCTGCTCGGATAATAGATTGTACGATTTAAAATGTAAGACAAATGATCTACTAGGTTTGAAAGAATCGAAGGACTTGAGAAAAACTGTAAGTATAGTTTCATAATTCATTGCGTTCGATGTCCACCGGGACGCGAAGGAATAGAAACTTGAACGAGTCCTTATCGTTAAAAAATATTAAAATCGTTATGATTTTTCTTTATTTATCTCATATTTTCGTCTTAACACAAAAATGAAACAATGTTGAAAATAAAATCATAACGAACTTAAGTTTGGTTCATCGCGCGATATACACACCGGGCTCATAATGAACTTTAGTTTATTTTCATTTGAATGGCCTCCATACCGCCTGGATTTAATCCTTGTGGTTTTTTCTTATGGGTCTTTCGAAAGACAGTGTTTATAGAGATTCACCGAAAACCTTAAATGACCTCGAAAAGGCAATCAAAAACAAATTAGCTCAAGTTGACGATGAGATGCTGAACAATGTTTATTCATCATTTGTTAGTTGCAATATCTTTGCTCAAAATCAATCAATAAGTTCAGGTTATTACAAAAGTTTTGTTCTGAAAGCACAACAAGTTTACCGTTATTTTTGAGCGTTTGTTGATTCGATAACAGCGATGACAGAACAATGGGCAGTTTTACATAGGCTTTCTGTCACCCTCCTTTAATCAATCAATAAGTTCAGATTAATACAAGAGTTATTGACGATTTAAACAATTGGATAAGAAGCATAACCAGCAACACTACACATGTTGTTACCTCTGTACATTCTGAAGTAACCTGATTCACCGAAATCTTCACCCCAACTGTTCTTGAGAATCCAATATGTAGTACCATTTTCAGAACCATATCCGACGATAACTACATCATGGTCAAGATCTTTAGGGTCACTTGAAAACTCGTCAGTATTTAAAATACCAGATCTAAAGGGAAAAAATGTTGAAAATAAGAAAATTGCCTTTCTTCAATTACAAAAAATAACTTACTCATAAAGCTGGACTGGATGAGCATCAATGGCAACTGAAACAACACGTTCAGCAACTGCAGATAAAAGGGATTTCTCATCAGCTTCTGGAACATTAACAAAAGATGAGATTGAAGCACCCTTGTTTGAGGCAGTGTATCGACATGTGTGATAATCTTGTCCGTCACCAGAATGTTCAACAAGTTTACCGTTTTTAGAGCGTTGGCTGATTCGATAAAAGCAATGGCAGAGAAAGCCCAGCATGAACCACATTGCTGATGATCTTTGATTTCACTAACGATTCCCTTGGTTCAAACAACTGAGGCTGGAGCTTTTACGGTGTAGTTTGCGTTGTGAACAAGAGGAGCGGATCGACGAGCGGGCTTGTATCCAAGGTGTTTTGCTTTGAATTCCTCGGCGGTCTGCAACAAATTCAATGAGTTAAATTATTTGAATTATTTGATAAATTCTTGAGCCTTGATCTTTTCCAGTTTCTGGGCAAAAACATTTCGTCTGTAGGTTTCTTCTTCAGCCGAATCATAAGATTTGCCGTATTTAGTCTGTTGAGCAATGAAACAGGAATAAGAATCAACTCACGAATCAAGTCAATTTGGTAAAATAGACTTACCTTGAATGATTCCCATTGGGAGTCAAGGGAAAGGCTGGCAGAAGCGGCCAATGCAAATAAAGCAATGAATATAGCAGCTCGGATCATTTTGATTGGTAGTTGTTGGGTTAACAATAATTAATTATTAAACTAATGATTCTTAGTGACGCTAGCTTTTGCTTTTATATGATGGACTAGTCTGTGATTAAACATTGAATAAAATTGTGATAAACACTAACAACAATGAGTTTAAATGTCATTTTGTTTTGAATTAACCAAATCACCAAAAATCACGAGCTTTCATCAAAAAATCAGAAAGATGAGACTTTGATTACAAAATTCATCGGAATTATTCATTTTAATTTATAATTCCATTGTTTCACGCACTATCTTACCAGCAATAATGAAAACATATCAAATCTAATCATATCACTAAGATTTTATCTGAAATTAACTGATCTGTCGGAGATAATTCGTACGGAGATCGTACTTTACACTTGGTGCACATGTAGTTTTATCACAAATCAGTCAAGATCAATAAGCAAATGTCAATTGATGGTAACCTTTGAAATTTTCACAAATAGCAAGTATTAATACAATATGCAAGTACTGTCTCTTTTTATTAACAACTTTGTTCTGATTTTAAGTCCATTCGATGTCCACAAAACAGATCTCGTGTCGAGCCTAATGCATTTTATGTGTAAATAATGAAATCTAAGCGACAAAAATTTTTCTTCCCTTTAACATGTCATGCTACACAAAATGTTTACAAAGAAAATTGTTTCAGCTGATCACAAAAAAGTCACTGGGCTTGATGATTAATCATTAATATGCAATGAATTCGTAATTGCTTCAATTTATGTAAAATTAAAATTCCAGGGTCAATCTTAAAGCGATTGTAATTGTTCCAATAAAGTTATTATTAATAAAAATGATATTGTACTTTAAAACTTAACTAGTTCATTTAGGTTTATTTGAGACACTGATTTTGGGCTTCAACTTCTTCGTTTTGCGTTTAATTTTCATCACAACAGGCGAACTTTTTGATCTCATAATTTCTACATCAATTTTAGTTGATTTTTGATTTTTAGTGCTCTTCAGACTGGGGTTGGAGACTTGACTTTTCGATACATCCAATTGTTTCGATACAGATGGAATTGAACTTCGAGATTTAACCAGTTTACTCGATGGTTCCTTTTGAATCGTCGAGTCTTTCGTAGTTTTCATTGCAGAGGATATTATTTGTGCTTCAACACGCGTTACAGCATTTATAGCTTCAGCGGATCCTTGCTTCTCTTTTGAATCAGAAAATTTTCTTATATTCGTATTTGAATCTTTTATTGGATCTTTTGACTGTTGCTTTTTAAACCTTACATAAATTATTATCAATGATATTAAGGTTGCACCTGAAAATAATGAAATGATTATTGGCAAATAATCAGCTTCGGGCGCAACAATATCAACATTTTCAGTTGATAGAGCACTTATACTTATAGTATCGGCATATCTATCATTTTGAAGACTAACACTGATCTTGAATTTACCCGATTCAGATAATCTCATAGAGCAATTGAAGATTGATCTGTTGTGATTTGGTGTTATGTTGGTGCAATGATTATGTGGACCAGCTTTGATATCTAAATACTCTTGAGTGTCATTAAGGTTTAGTGGTCTATCAAATCCAATTGTCAAAGTTCCAGGTGATGAAGAGTTGAAAAGCAAAGGTGAAATTCGAGCTATTTTGAAGCAGATATCTACAGTTTGTTTAACACTGTTCATGTCCTTTTTACATATTGAATCGGACCAAATACAGCTTTCAATCATACCATACATTATACAATGAGTGCAACTTTTATATCCTTCACAATAATTTTTAAATGTAGAAATGGTAAATATTTTATTAGTCTCTTTAGTAACTCGAAAATATCCTATTGGTCGGTGATTAATAAAAGTATGAAGTTGGAGATCGTCTACCGATGTTATGTTATCCTCTTTCAAACATGTTAAGTATCTATTAATGGCTTGGCCACAGTGGCGACAATCATTGAGATTTAAACTGTTGTACGCCAACAAAAACTTAGCAAATCCTGGATTAGGATATCCAGAAAAGAACGCTTCAACATTGTGAATTGAACTATTGGTATTGAAGTTTTTGAGATTTTTAATACATTGCTGTGCCCAGCCACTTTTCTGGTAGCAAAAATGAGTTTGAGTGAGGTTTGAAGTGTAAGCATATTCAATTTGTGGAATTGGATCTCCTATAATACCATCAGCATCACCAAAGATTAAATGATAATCTAATATTAGGTCGAAATTGAGTTGAACTGAAGGTACAGTATTCTGATTAGAAGAACAATTTTTATAAGTAGTTTTTTGGCAACTAACCTATGCGCAGAAATTCTTGGACAGATTGGTTAATTGCTTACAACTAATCAGTGAATTGATATTTTTTAATTTTTTCTTCAGTTAATGTTAATACAATATTAGAGGTATTCACGGATATAGTTTAATCCATTTTGACACGAAAGGTCAATTTTATTTTTTAAGTTTTTCATTAGCCTCTTGAAATAGGCAGAGTCAAATTTTTTTATTTGACTTTTAATTCTAGCAATTAATTCCTCGGTATTTTTAGCTTGAAATCCCTCAGCATAGACTCGTGCTTTCAAGTGGGACCAGAAGGTTTCAATTGGTCGAAGTTGAGGCACATTAGGAGGATTACAATCCTTCGGAACAACGTTTATTGAAAGTTGTTCAAGTTTCAACAAAGTTTTTGCTGCATAATGCGAAGAAGCTAAATCGGGCCAGAAAATAACTCTGTGTTTACCATGTTTTTCAATGAATTTTTTTAGTCTTTTTTCAATGCATTCACTGATGTATATATCAGAATTCATTGCTCCATTGGAAACATGATAATACACATCTGAGATCCCGATCTCGCTAATTGCTGCCCAAATCATCAGTTTTTTTCCAAATTTTTCTTGATATCTGAATTTGATATCATTAGGAACTTGTTCATTATTAATGTAAGAATAACGAGTTCCACCATGAAAATTATGCCCATTTAAGTCAAAATAAGTCTCATCATCTAAAATCACTATTCGATAATTCAATTTTACCTTCAATTTAGGAATTCGGTCAACGATCACTGATTCTTGTTTTTCACTAACTTTTGGAACTTTTTTTCTTTTTTTGATATTCACATTGAGTTGCTTGCAAATTTTTTTAGCAGTCGCACCAGTCACATTCAATTTTCTACCAACTGCTCGAAATCCAGGGAAAATCTTGTTCTCTGTAATTCCAAGAACTTTTTTCTTGACCGATGGCGTAATTTTCATGTTAGGTCGACCAGAATTTTTCACTAAAAAATTTTCAACATTTTCTTTCAATAAATTATACCAAAGATTGGCAGTTGATCGAGGGACACCGAATTCAACAAATTTTGCAACGATTTTTGACCTAGATAACTTTTCTGAATTGCACAAAAAAAAGTTTTGACACGCTGGTTTTAGATGCAGTGAAGACATGATGAATAACTAGTGAATTAGGTGCCTGAAAGTTCTGAGCTTTATATACAATCATAGCCCAATGTTTAATTAATATTCTTAGAAAATTTCAATGCCGTAGGTCAAACAGATTCCGAGAAAAAAGGATTTAACTAATCTGTCCAAGAATTTCTGCGCATAGGTTACGAACTTCGGATCGTAAATGGTATCGCATTAAAGTGTAATTATTAGCGCCTGAAGCACATTCTTGACCAGTTTTGTCAAACAATGAAACAAAATCATCGATGAAATATCGAGTATGAATCAAGCTCTTGTTGGAAGCTTCTTTTGTTATTAACAGTAATATTTTTTCGGGTTTGTAATAGGTTAAGCAAATGAAAATAGCTCCAGTAATTTGATTAGTTTGAAACTCTGGTCGATTATAACGAATCTCAATTGCACTCGAAATAAGTTCACTTCCTTTGTCAAGACACAATCGTATTATTGATATCTCTTGAGTAACATTTTTGGTCTTTTCATTCAAAATACTGCGTTTGATTAGAAGGTATAATTTATCGTCGAAATGAATATAATCCATCATTTTCCATTCTTTAATAAACTCCCAATCATCTTCTTTAAGCCAAGGTAAGGATCGCTTCACAGAAACCTTTTTATTTTTAGCATCGAAATACAACAATTCAATATAATTCCATTCAGGAACCGGTCCTGTTAAATTTGGATTGAATATTGTTGGAACATGAAGAGCTTCATTGTCACCAAAAGCTATTATTGAACCAGTTAATTTACCAGAATATTCCATATCTTCGATAGTCTTTTGATTAATCAGAATTTGAGGTTTGTTTTTATGAACGAACATCAATCGATCTTTTTTGAGATAAACTACTTTCCAATTGACGATGTCGAACACATTAACTACACTTGTTGGAATGTCCATTGTTATTGTTTCACCAGTTAAATAAATACCATAAGATGTTGTGTGATTATTGGGATTCGTCAAGAAAACACTATCTGGTGCTTTGTAGTAAGTGAATCGATTCTGTTTGAATCTTTTGAATGAATATGAATACTCAATCGATAAAACAAGTTGCATGATCGTAATAAGGTTTTTAATAAGCATTATAAGTTGTTGGTTGTTATGTGAATTTAAATGATGATGTTTATAAATGTTGATAAATGTTTATAATAACTTCTTAAGGAAACACTGTCTAGTGCTTTGTAGTAAGTAAATTGAGTGTTTTTGAACTTTTTGAACGAAAATGAATACTCAATCGATAAAACAAGTTGCATGATCGTAATAAAATTTGGAATAAGCATTATAAGTTTGTTTGTGGTTAAACTGAATTAAAATAAAAGATAATAAAGTTTAAAGACAAATGAATACATTGAGTGTTAACATATCCCAGGATTTCATAAACTAAATTATATTAAATTAACAAGGATTGTATTTATAATCCTTGTTTGGACTAATAAATCATGCATATAATTCATTGCGAGCAATAACCACCTGGATGCGAAGGAACATAAACTTGACTATTAGTTGATTATTCATTTTTTGTTCAAAATGTTTAAAAATTTACTAATAATTTATTTTTCTACCATTTTCAAATTCTGAATCCTTATGTTGAATGCCGTGATCTTCCAGCTACGTATCTGACGGATCTATCACAGGTCTACCTTTTTCTTCCTTTTGTGTCTTACTTTGTAATAAATTCGTAAAATACTTCAATTTTTGTAAAATTAAAATTCCAGGGTGAATCTTAAGACGATTGTAATTGTTCCAATAAAACATTGATACAAATGATATTGTACTTCAAAACTTAACTAGTTTATTTAGGTTTATTCAAGACACTGATTTCGACTTCTTCGCTTTAGATGAACTTTTCATCGTAACAGGCAAACTTCTTGATCTCATACATTTTACAGCAATTTTTGTTGATTTTTGATTTTTATAGTTCTTCAAACTGGGGCCGGAGACTTGACTTTTTGATACACACGCTTGTTTAGATACAGATGGCATTGAGCTTCGAGATTTAACCAGTTTACTCGATGGTTTCTTTTGAATGTTTGAGTCTTTCATAGCTTGCATTGTAGATGATATTATTTGTGATTTAACACGCGTTACAGTTATAGCTTCAGCGAATCATTGCTTCTCTTTTGAATCAGAAAATTTGCTTACTTTTCTTGTTGAAACTTTTTTCGGACCTTTTGACTGTTGCTTTACAAACCCTACATAAACTATCAATGATATTAAGGTTGCACCTGAAACTAATGAGATGATTATTGGCAAATAATCAGCTTCGGGCGCAACAACATCAACCTTCTCAGTTGATAGAACACTTAAGCTGGTAGTATCAGCATAGCTATCATTTCGTAGACTAACATTGATCTTGAATTTACCCGATTCAGATAATCTCATCGAGCAATTATAGATCGATCCGTTGAGTTTAAACACATCCCAGGATTTCATAAACTATTACTGCATATTACATTAATATTAATAATCCTTGTTTGGACTAATAAATCATGCATATAATTCATTGCGAGCAATAATCACCTGGATGCGGAGGAACATAAACTTGACTATTAGTTGATTATTCATTTTTTCATTTTTTCTTAAAATGTTTCCATTTACTAATAACTTATTTTACTTTCATTTTTCAAATTCAGAAATCCTTAAATTTAGTAAAACCGAATTTTATGCGTGTTATTGCAAAGGCGATCTTATATAGAGGGAACACATGGTAAATACAATATACTCATTTTTAATGCAGACAATAAATCGAACAAAGTAATTTGGATTAATCAATTGATACATTATGCTACATTTTCAGTTTTGTGAGTTATGAATATCAACATATTCCCACTCTAAATGAATGATTCAATTGATGAATAAAAGAAAATAGGTGTTCTAATTTCGATAGAAGTTTTTCAACTGTTGCTTATTGATCCACAGGGAAAAAATTCGATTGGTATCTTCAAAAACTGGAAAATATTCCAATGACCGATGATTAAAATATCGATGAAATCGTCTGTGTGTGTTTTATCCTCTTCAGTACATGTTAAGAATGTATGGATTGAGAACACTGGCGAGATTCATTGAGACGTAAACTGTTATACTACAGTACATCAATCAAAAATCATATTAATGATAAGGATACCTTAAAAGAAGACTGATTTTCGCACTAATTTGATGCTACTCAATCAAGCCAGCTAGCTTTGGATTTGTATTATAACCAAGCGAGTTAATGAGTCAAAATGATTGAATTATTTATTTTAATAGTGATTTGTTGAAGAAACAATAAATAAGCTATTAGACAATAGATTTGTGAGAAAGTTGACAAAACTTTTGATCTCAATTTTTACTGCAATTCGCCATTTGCAAGTATGTTAAATGAGTTTTTAAAAAAACAGTTGGTTAAAATATCTTTGCTCAAAATTTAATCAATCAATAAGTGCAG